>NC_084502.1:24655538-25258038 GCF_024500385.1 Phyllopteryx taeniolatus | reverse complement strand
CTGGATTAACACTATATGGTTTAAGTGGCCATTCTGATTTCTTGCTCTAAAGTGGCACAATTAGGCTTCATGGAAGCATACCTGGCAGACTGAAAAAAATGCATACCATCAGATATCTGCAGATCAGAATATGGACTCTTCCAAATGCAGATAAGAATACCATATGTATCAGATATCTGCCATTGCATCTGCAGTGTATACAGTACAAACAGCCCAGATATAGCCAGTCAATGTGAGCTTGACGTTACTGAAACACACCATGTTGATGTATACCGGCCCTCATCTGCCCAAACAACACAGATAAAAATTTGCTACAAAACCTAAACTCCACAAAAAGTTGCTACGACTTTCGGCTTGTAACCACAGCGAGATGCTCAGTTGATTTTTTTGGGGGGCGGGCACAGTTTTTACACATGATGCCCATCCTGACACCCCCACCCCGCCATTAAAGGGTGAGTCTACAATTTTAAAAAAAAGAATCACTGTCATATTTCTTAAAACTGTTATTACCACTTGACAGTAGTACAAGATAAATACGATCTGGGGGGGAAAAAATCTGTCCTCTCTGGCCCCACATTCTGCCTCTAATTTGATTTGCAGGAAACAACCACGCCCAAGGAAAAAACAACCAGAGACAGTCAGAGGCAGAAGCTGACTGACGAGGTGTCAAGAAACCTGCTGTCCAACACGGCTTCGCGGTGACCTGTAACTTTTGGCTTGAGAAACTTTGCTGAAACCATAGCAGAATATCCACCTCCAGAAAATAAAAACATGCCCAACCCTCATTAGCCAACAACATAAGACTAGTACTGTAAACAGACGCAGGCCCAAGTGATCTGAGGCAAATCATAGGATTCAGAAGCAATGCAAAATTAGCAACATTTGTGCTCGACATGAAGGTTTATCACCTCTTTTTGTTGTTTAATTGATTGTACTTTACAAAAATTTAAGACTTCAAACCAATAAAATTTAGTGTTATAGTAACACTTCAGAATAAGTTATGCTACCTGCTATGCTATGCCGTTGCTAACGTCGGCTGGTTCACAGTGCTAATGTTAGCTTAGTATCGCTAGCACTGCTATTTTGTTGAAGCTGCATATGTACTCTCTGCGAATATTTATCACAACTACGCATTTTTATAATTACATGTCATTATGAATTGCCATGTTTGAGAATCACACAAATAAATAAATAATAACTAAATACATGAAGGAATATCATTCTTGACAAGATTATCAAGATTTTAATATGTTCACACTACATTCCCCATGATCCTCCTCCAATGTTCTCCACAGGATAGTGTTGACCAGGTGGTTCTGATGCTTACATGACCACCAGTGAATTAGTGTGGATCACCCTGGGTGAAAATCTTGTCTTGTAATTCCGTCATTGATCCTACATACATCTGCCTGCAGTTTTCTGCTGCAAAAAAAGATTTAGTGGGCACTAGTGGTCACAACAACACAACAAATTGACCGTGTTTAAAATGACGGCATGAGGAAATCACAAAAACAGATTTGTGCACATGTGGTCCAGCATAGAGGGTCATGTGTCATTACAGTTCAGTGCTGCCATCATACATATCGACCCCAAACACATTAGTTTGTTACTCTTAGAAGTACCCATGGAATCAATGGTTCTCAATCTCAATCAATTTACAATACCAGAGAAAACATACAGTGCTATTTAATGCTGTCCTATTCTTATTGCTGAGAATGTACTTGTATTTCCTTCGTCATCCTTAATGGATATGAAAGCGACTCATCAGCATTTAAAAATAATTTTCATACATGACTTTGCCGGAACAAATGACGCATGTAATAGCTACTACCAGTACACTTCAAAGAAATTGTGTACTTGTGAAAACAGCACTATTGACATTCTGAGTCTTGGTAAAGGGCAGCTCATTTCCTCGCTCTTTCACACACATTTTTGACACATATGCATATCTTTAAAGTGCATGAACATAAATAATGTCCCCTGCCCTTTTGCGTGATCTCACAACTATGATGACACACACATGCACACCCTCACACACACATTTGCTTCCACCTTCTTCATATAGTGTTATGCCAACCTCAAAATGGCACTGCCTTCCTTACCCTGACAGGCTACATTCAATTTGTCAGGCTTGGCACTTCCCTTTTCTGCAACACACCCTGTCTATTTCCCCACGGACCGGCTCTGAGTGGGGCCGGTCTATCCCAATGGGTATCCTGGTATCTTATGGCAGGGCCCACCTGCACCCACTGTGACATCCAGGCATGCTCAATCTGCTTCTTCAACCCAGCAGGCACCAGCTGTCTGGACAGCCTGCATGCTGGGAAATGGACAGTTTACAGCTGAATGATTCACAGCCACACACCTCACTTCAATCTACAGTCAGTCTTTGAGTGTGTTCTGGGAGTTTTTAAATGGAATGAAAATGCATAAATGGCCATAACCAACAAACTGGGATAAGCACCACTTCGCACTCTACACCAGCAGGAAACACCAAGAAAAGTTAATGTTCTTACATCATGAAACTAAAGTAATATTTCATTGGAAGATGAAGAAGGTCAATATAATTTATTTTGCACTTGGAGCAACACATTTATCTAAGCCAGCCTTTGCAAAATGGGTCAGGTAAAATGGGTCTTTTTTAATTCGGTCACCAATTGTCAGAGTCAAATGGTGTAAGCTATTTATTGATAAGCAGGCATAGTTGCAGTAAAATGTATGTTGAATGGAAGCACATACTGTATCTTGAGACAAATTTTCCCAACATGTTGACAAATCACTTTATACACTGCTTTCGCAGTGTATAAATGGGCACTATGTCTTTGCCAATGTTCAGCGCAAATGACTCTGTATGTGCCTTCCACCAGGCTCCCTTTCTGTCATACGCAAGTAATATGAAAATAATTCTACTCATGTTGGCTGAGTCTTACTGGGAAACAAATTCGTCAGTTGCTTTTTTGAGAAATAGATGCTAGAAAGGCCGGAAAAGTCACTAAATATAGCAACCAAATCCTTCAAGGGATTAATAGTAATAATTTCACTAAAAAGTTCATTTAATGGATTTTTTTGCTCAAGAAAATGAAACTGGCAGTCACTTTCAATGTCATCAATCCATTTTGGAGCAAATGGTAAATAACTAATTGCCTTTGGAATGCCCCCTTTTCATCGCCAAAATCAGCACGCCCCTCTCCATGTCTTGGTGTAACATCAGTGGAAGAAGTGGAGACCAAATTCAATGCATAGACATTGTGGAAAAAGGAATGTACTGTACCACAAAATGGCAGTATTTAGTCAGATTTTATATATTGTCGCTGTTGGGTGGAATCCCCCCACCTCCAAAATGACAACTTTTTAGAAAAGAAAAAGGACTGGAGACACCGCATAGCCAGTGTGGACAAAGGAATGTACTATACTATAAAGTGGCAATATTAACATATTTTATATAGCGTAGCTGTCGACCACAACATGTACAAAGCCTGAGAACTATGCAGTACTCATTTGTTGGAATATATATATATTTAAAGTTCAGATGACAAAGATGTTATGGGGTCAGTTAAAATTCATATTTGGATTGTTTATATGTTATGTAATACACACACATAACTTCCAGCAAGTTTTCAACGATAGTTTAGCTAAAAATTTGGTTTTTATTACGCATATTGAGCCCTCCCCGAACATTCCCAAAGCTCAAGACACTGGGGTGTGGTTATTCTATCCACCGCAAGGGCTACCGGAAGTGATGTTGCAATTGATAAACACAGCGCGCTACACTCTATATGCAATCAGAATCAGAATCATCTTTATTTGCCAAGTATGTC
Source organism: Phyllopteryx taeniolatus (assembly GCF_024500385.1). NCBI lineage: Eukaryota > Metazoa > Chordata > Actinopteri > Syngnathiformes > Syngnathidae > Phyllopteryx > Phyllopteryx taeniolatus. Next base: position 25,254,220 of record NC_084502.1, on the reverse strand, counting down.
CAAAACACACAAGGAATTTGTCTCCGGTAGTTGGAGCCGCTCTAGTACAACAGACAGTCAATTTACAGAACACTTTGGAGACAGAGACATTGACAAAAAACAATTGTGCAAAAAGATGCAGAGTCCTCTAGCACTTAGAGCAGTTCAAATGACTAATATTGCAATAGACCGGTGCAATGACCATTGTGCAAGGGGCGCAGAGACTTCAAGGAGTGTATGCGGCAATGGCGAGCAATGTGTTGGAATATGAGGAGGAGGAGGATCTCGACATACAGGAGCACCCAACTGAACATGGCATCGTCAGAAGACCGGAAGGCGCTAGATGCAAAAAGCAGAAGGCGCATTCTGAATCATATTTATCGATTTAACTGCTGCATTTCTCCTATATAATCACTTCGAAATGGCAGATGTAGTTTGTAAGTGGGTTCTAGAGTTATCAAGAACATTTTTAACATCTTTGTCCTCTGACCTTTAAAGTCCACCTCTGTCACACAACACAAAAACACCCGTGTCATCTATAGGAACTTTTTTCAAACGTCTTGGAGGAATTTGTGACGCAATCAATATAAACTGCGCTGACGAAACCCAACTATATATGCGGAAATTAATCTGCAAGCACTTACCTCGTGGAATGACGTGGCTGTATTCTTTTCTCAAGGAGGCATTTCAATTATGGATTTTTTTCTAAAAATAAGCCTATTAAAACTTTCACTATCACTATTTTCGCTCGTTATTGTCTTTAAAAAATCCAGACTTTCAATATAGGCAATTGTAAGTCCAGAAGTACGCAATAAGTGCCAATGTTTACAGGATTAGCTACTGTAGGTCCTTTAAATTGTCAACACTGACATTTGAAGACTAAACCTCTTGTGTTTTCAGGCATGCTGTTAGTGTAAGCAGCACGTTAGGGGGGGATACGCTTTGAACTACGGAAGTTAAAAAAAAAGAAAAAAGATTTAACGATTGAAAAAAAAAAAAACATCCTGATGAATAAATTCAAATTCTTCAATAAAATGTATTAATCATCCCTACTCTGTGTCATATTTGTTTCAAAATGCTGTCACAAAACCTTTTGAATAATTTAAAATTACGTTTTCACAGCCCTAGAAATTGTAAAATCACCCCGTGCAGTACTATTACAAAGTCAGGCATATAATGGAAGCTTAGTGTATACCAGTGGTTCATGTGGAAGGAAGATAATTCCATGAGGCATGTTGGAGATTTCCATCCACTGAAGTGTTTATTAGGCAATGTTAGCATCATCGCTCTTTCTGATCCATGGTAACGTTGGCTGTTCTTTAGCCTTAAAATAAACCATCCTGCACCCAAGGCTGGGACTTGCATAAACCTTCACAGCTCTCCTGGCCTCTGTCCGCTGACATGATTTCACAGAATTGCTGATCCAAAATCCTTCATACGTATTCGTCAGCTCTTAAATGGTTGCAGTGAGAAGTGTGCATGGCGAAATCTGCTCGAGCCACGTGCATTTGTAAGACAATGCTCCAAGGCATTGCAATCCATCAGCAGAGTTATGCAGTAATTCTGTTCATCTTTACCTGTACCAAAAATATCCTTATCATCTTGGATTTCACACGCTATGTGGCCCCCAGCTAGGATCCTAAATTAATCGTGTCCAGTGGTAGGGAAATAAACCTAAGCACACACATAACAAACAGACACGACTTGCACAGGAGAATGTACGAGGTTCTGACTGTCAGCTATGGAAAGGTACTTCTCTACTTACTTTTTAACATTATCAGAACAGCTGCGTTAAATGAATGCTATAACTTTGAAAAGTAAACAAAATGAATAGGTTCTTACCAGACCCACAAAAGAAGAATGAAATTAAGACTTGCTGAAATGTTACTGCAGCAGCATTTGTTAGTCACATCAAACACATGTACTGCATTCATCACATCAAACATGTACTGTATGGGCCTCCCAGAAATGGGACAGAGGACAAAAATAGATGAGGCTTATATCTATTCAATCTACATCTACCAGAAATGAGAGATGAACAAGGGAAATGTCATTTTGTCATTTCTACTTCCACTGTCGCTAGCATGTGTGCACCACACTGCAAATAATTGGTGACAATACTTTAGGAGGCCCTGCAATACAATATCCTCTTTTTTTCGACACAGGAAATCGTGGCTATGAAAACATTCCGTTTCGGTGTGAAACTGTCAATATCATAAAGTTGATGTTAATACCAACAAATTAAAAAAAATAATTACAGTATTATAAAAATAAAATAAATACACCACTTGACTATTACGAAGTGGTGAGGTAGTCAATTTCATGAACTTCCCATCTCACATATAAAAAAAAATAAATTACCCACTGTATACCATAACATATCAAATTGATAAATTAACTATTCACAACTCTGAAGGGTCCATGACACAGTGACAGAGGGAAGATTATGTGCCCGGGAGATGCGTCTGTTAACCCTAAACACACCTTAGTTTTTTTGTTCTTTCATTATTGACGTCGACGATGTAGCTTTAGCCATATTGTACTCAGCAGCCGGTACAGACATCCACTTTTACCACACATATATATCTAGCTAACTCTGCGTCGACGTAAACACGCAGCTCAAAAAGAGCGTGTCGTATATACAGTACGTATTGTTCATATTTATTTTAAGGGCAGTAAGTTCGGCAGGGTTGGTTGAGAGCAAGCGAATGGGTAGGAACGAGCGTGGAGAAAAACTGAAGAAAAAAAAAACATTTTTACACAAAGTATAATTCTGAATACTTGCACATAAAAATAACACTTTTTTGTGCACACAAAACACTGTAGCGTAGGAGGAGGTTGACGCTAGAATCCCCAGCATGCATTGTTTGTGTGTTTGCATGGCTTTGTTTATAATAGTTGCTAAGAATTAGGTTTTTATCGTTAATGTTATGTGTTAATTATTCCCTACTAGTAGTGGTAGACAGTATGTGTCCATCCACCCCTTTTATTTTATTACTGTTCACTCACTATTGTTATATTTAATCAAGCGGCGTGACTGAGTGAGTGTTGTCACTCAGTTCTTTAAATTAGTGGTCATTGCTACTTGGAAGTAAGGCACTTCTTCGCCACATGAGCTTTTCCGCTCAAAATTTGCCTTTACATGCTCAAAATCTAATGCCATATTTAACTGGAGATTAATGTGGCAGTGGGAAGGACGTATCGGGGTCATTATAAATTTTTTTTGGGGGGGGGGGGGGGTCGTGTCACCCCGTCCCCAGTACCATCTGCGCCCATGACTTACCAATTCCCTCACTCTCCCTTTTTTTAACGTTGCTTACACTTTAGGTGATGGCACACAAAAAAAAGCTAAAGAAAAAAAAATAATACATCCATCCATCCATCCATTTTCTGAGCCGCTTCATGTGTTGAGTTAATCATTTAAATTGTAGGTGTCAAACTCACTCACCAGATCTGACCCTTCCCACATCATTTTATGTGGCTGCTAAAGCAAATCGTGTGCGTCTACTTCATGTTTCTTGGAAAATCTGTATCAAAACTACAAATTCTCCTCACTTTCAATAACGTTAAAATAATTGCAAGCAGTTTTTAGTTACAAAACCCTTTTTACTAGAAATTGAACAATAGCTGAACAAACTATTTTCCTTGACTTCTAATTTCAAAAGTAGTTATATTCATCAATTTGTTGTGAAGGTGTAATAATAGGATGAGGTGATATGTTTTCACATGATGCCCTTCTGAGGCAAGGGCACTGTTGGGAGAGGTGGGTAGTAAAAACGCACTACATTGTCACATTTAATCAGTTTAGCAACCTGCTTCTTCCTTAACTATTAATCTATCTTTTTATGGTTTAAGCAATGTGATGAAGTACAAGATATTGAATACACAGCATGAAACGCCTATACAGGCTCGCCGGGCATCCACTTGTGAATCGCTCATGAACCGGTTCTACCCCCAACCAGCCTCACCCTCTTAACGTCGCCGCAGATAAGCTTTTCTTCACGGGAAAACACATTTTCAGGTTTAGCGGGCCTTGCCACACGTCGCATCAAGCCATAAAAAAATAGTATATAAAGCATCAAATATAGTGTTTTACATCAATATTTAACTAAATTCATAAAGTATAACGTACCCGTGTATGACAAAGGAAAAGTTGTGACCAGAATGTACGTGAACATTGGTACACGCTGGGTACCTTAAAATGAGTGGAGCTAGCGTGCCTCCATTTAAATATTCTCACACTCGCTTTTATTCTCACCAACACCCTCTCTCTTTAGCAACCTGCTTCTTCCTTAACTATTAATCTATCTTTTTATGGTTTAAGGAATGTGATAAAGTACAAGATATTGAATACACAGCATCAAACGCCTATACAGGCTCGCCGGGCATCCACTTGTGAATCGTTCATGAACGGGGGTGCATCAGTTTTTCCTGAGCATTTTGCTTCAGTTTTCCGAATCAAACAACCTTTTCCAGTGCACTGTTGGGAGAGGTGGGTAGTAAAAACGCACTACATTGTCACATTTAATCTATTTTTACCTTACAGACAAGGAAAATGGAACAGCGACTGCATGTCATGTGCTGAGTTGCCTTGTTCCTGTTTTTCTATTGCCCCTTTTCCATTGAACCGGTTCTACCCCCAATCAGCCTCACCGTCTTAATGTCGCCGCAGATAAGCTTTTCTTCATGGGAAAACACATTTTCAGGTTTAGCGGGCCTCGTCCCACGTCGCATCAAGCCATAACAATAGTATATAAAGCATCAAATATTGTGTTTTACATCAATACTTAACTAAATTCATAAAGTATAATGTACCTGTGTATGAAAAAGCAAAAGTTGTGACCAGAATGTATGTGAACATTGGTACACGCTGGGTACCTTAAAATGAGTGGAGCCAGCGCGCCTCCATTTAAATATTCACACTCTCGCTTTTAATCTCACCAACACCCTCTCTCTTTATCAACCTGCTTCTTCCTTAACTATTAATCTATCTTTTTTTGGTTTAAGGATTGTGATAAAGTACAAGATATTGAATTCACAGCATCAAACGCCTATACAGGCTCGCCGGGCATCCACTTGTGAATCGCTCATGAAAGGGGGTGCGTCAGCAACTCTACACGATGGTCCGGTCCAGTCGGTTTCGACCACGTCGTGCAGTGTGCGGCAGGCCTAAAGCAGCTTTTGTTCCGTGGTCAACTGAAGAGCTGCGAACATTTTTGTCCATATTGGCAGAAGATGAAAGACAGCGAGATGGAAGGCATGACAAGAAACGATCGCGTCACCTTCTTCTTGATCCCACCCCAATCCCTCCCACTTTTGATTAGTGCCCGTTGTAAAAGGAAAAGCAACGGAGGCTAGGCCAGGCCAAGCAAAGCGAGACTGGGGCAGTGCAGGGCGAGACCGTTCTGGAACTTGTAAAGGAAAAGCAGCAATGTAATGTATGTAATCTCTAACTGGTGAACCTATTGTGCTGTCTCACGAGTGTAGGTTATTAACGACCATTTCCTGTGGCTGAATTTGCCTTAATTTATGTTATTTAATAAAGATTAAAATTATTATGGTTTTGGTTAAAGTTATATTGTTAGGCAATATCTGAATTTTCAGATTCCTAGTTTATATTTTTGTCTATTTGACATTCATGCTCTAATTTAAAATAAATAAATAAATAAAGTAAAGTTACTCGCTAGTTATTCAGCACTTGTGAAAACTCTTAATATTTTGTCATTCTCAAGTAATTATTTAGAGAACTACTTTTTACTTTCACTTGTGTCACATTATTATAAATTATAATACTTTAACAGTACATTTACTTGAGTACAATCTTTGGGCTACTGTGCCCACCTCTGACTGAATGTCATCACTAACTCCACCGCATACTCACCTGGACCATCTGCTTCTGCATGAGAGTGCTTGGAGAATCTCTCTGCAGGAAGTACATACTTTAAGGCGAAGAGTAGCCAAATTTACATATTGGAGAGCCACTCAAACTAAATCATCAAAAATATCAAACATAATATCACACAGACTTTACCTATCCAAATGCAATGCAGGTTCGCTAAAGTCAAGACAAAGATTTCGGTACAGAAATATGGGTTTGAGAACAGATCCAGTGGATTACTAAATGTATTTCCTAATACAGTATATGACAACATAGGGGTGTGAGAGCAACAGGGCTGTTAATATGGTTAGCACTAAGTTACACTTTTGCATGGCTTGTAAATCTAAATGATAAGGTCCTGTCTCTCTCTGTCTCCAACGACTTCTACATGGACAGTATATCTAAATGAGTGGCTGTAACGCGTATGGTACGGTTCCAGACGAGCATCACTCTTCTTCAACATGCATTACAGGCAACTAATGCTACCTTCACTCATATGTTAAAGTGTTAGTCTTATTAATTATGTCTTCATGAGTCGTTCTATTTGAAATGCAATCTCCGGTGGAGAGCAATTCCTTACTAAAGCAAGATTCATTAGGAAAGTAACTGCACCAGGAGATGAATGAAGTCAGATTAAAGAAACTGTGGTGTTTCCCTGCTTTGATTAGTCGCCATATGGACAGTAACTGCCAAATAGATATTTACTAATCTTGCTATAGACACGCAACCTGGAAAGGGCTATCCTTTTTTGTCTTGTTTCCAATCGTACAATAAAGTGTATTTCCAATGCCATCTTCATTAACAGAAATTAATTGGTGCTATTTTCCCATCTTGAGCGAATTCACCGCTGTCATTCACGACTGCAGTATCCCAATATGTTTCCCAACTTTACCCTCTTTTTTGTTTTATTTCTGTGGTTATTCCACACCAAATGTTTCAGTGAGTGACAGCAACTTTAGACCGGGTCCTCATGTATGTAAAAAAGGCATAAAAATAATATGTTATCAAATGTCACCGGGAAATCCTGTTCAAGCAAAACCAAATGCTATAAAACACTGATTCCTTTCCCTACCCACCGATGAGGCACAAGGTTAGTGTTTGTGATACTGTGAGACAATGTTTATGTGAATTTTGTCCCAATTCATTGTGATGTAAAGTTGCTACGGTGAAGTTTTAGCCCAATGTTAAATTAAGCTTTTTTTTTTTTTTTTTTGTCATCGCCGCTTATGTTGGTTTGAAGACTAAAATAAACGCATCAGTGCAAAAGTGCAACCAACCGTTTACCATGTTAGCTGTCTCAATGTTGGCATAGACGTATTTTATTGTTTCACTCACCCAATTAACTGAGAGTTGACTTCACTGAAGCTGCACCCGATGTAGGCTGAGGCTCAGAGCGCGTCACACGCTACATATCGTGAAAGCCTTCTTTGCACAATTATTCCATCTTATTCCACTGAGGCGACTGATCATTCATTTTAACAAAGTTAAGACACACTTTTGTTCACCACAGCTGCCGTTGGGCACAAGCATGTCATCGTTTGCGTTGTTCTTCATTGGTTTACACCGCTTCTTTGTTGTTTTTCGCCACTTCTTCGCGGCTGGAGAACTAGGCATCGGAACTGGGAACTGAAATTTTTTTATTTGAACGGTTACCCAACGTTAGTCCTGGTTCCAATCGGTTCTCAATTCGCAATGCCCAACCCTACCTATTATACAGTTTATTCTAATGCGATGAGGTCATGGTCTATCCCAATCCCCTATTGATTAACTAATTTATTGATGTGTTCAAAATTTTAAGGCTCATAATGTGAATACTGAATGAATGATGGCTGGGGTTTAGAGACGAGAAGAGTTTCTCGTTGTTGCCATCAAGAGTTCCATTGAACTTAAGCTGACTTGGTCTAAAGGAGTGATTATTCAAAACTATTTTTCAAGGAGACAGCCTCCTTATGTCACAATAGCCTAATTCTAAAGTTAATATCCAATGTTAGGGGCCAAGGAGATTTTTCATGAGCAGAAGTACAGCACTGTAGTCTTCGTAACATTTTAATATTTAAATATGGCGGATCATTAATGATGAATGTAGGCAGTTAAATCCCCTGTGATAAATAATATAATGGGGCTAATTCAGCAATGATCTTCTGCCTAACACTCTCATGAAGATAAATATTATAGATATGGGATCTCAAGTACAATGAGGAACAAATCTGATCCATTTAAAAAAAATTAAAAATTAAATGCTGCAATGTGAATCCAGAGATTGGTTTCGAAATACATTATACATTTTAATATCAGATAATTGCTAAAAAAAAAATAAAAAAAAAATGCAAAGACTGAGAACTATATAGTACACAATTATGGAAATATAGTGTAAAACTGTTTTTCATCATTCCAGTTCTTCCTTCCTGATTCTTTGGGCCATGGCTAAAACAGGGGCCAGCGACGCACTTGTGCCCCTGGCATGAGTTGCACCTCCCCCACTATATAAGAACTTGAGCACCTTAATTTGCATCAGCGGTTATCCAGCGCAATTGTGAGTTAAATACAGTAAGTTATAAATACTTGGCCCATTTTTACCACTAAATCATGCAGTAAGCTAGCTAGCTAGCTATTCTTAAACCTCAAAAATGCATTTTTATACCAATGTTCACACACATTCACTAATGGACACAAAACTGTATCAACACCATCAGCTGGGATACTTACGCGAGCTGGAGTTTAGTAATCCTTCCTCAAGAGCAACTTTCTGTCTCTATGGCAGGGGTGTCAAACTAATTTTTGTCACGGGCCACATTGTAGTTAAGAATTCCCTCAGAGGGCTGCTATGACCACAACCCATATAAATGTATGATCGTCTCATATAATTACACAACAAATTGATGGATAACTAGTTTTGAAATCAGAAACCAATAAAAAATGGTTTGTCCAACAATGGATTAATTAATTTTAAAAGAGGGTTTGTTAACAAAAATGCTTGCAATATCTCAACATTATTAAAAGTTAAAACAATTTGCATTTTTTGGACACGTGCTTCCAGGTTTAATAAAAGTAATGAAGTACAATGTACGGTATGTGCAATATGTACTACAGGATCACTGTTCAAGGAGTACAAGATCAAAATGCGATGTGAATTCTGCTTCACAATGATAGTAAGCCGACATGGCCGCCTCAAGACGCCGAGATATCGCCAATGGCCAATCAGAGTGAAGCTGCTTTCATTTGGGGAGATCAGTCATGCAATCATTGCATCTTATTTTCAGATTGAATACTACTGAGAAACTCAACTGCCAGGCATAAAAGACCAACTACAATACTGTAGCTTGAAAAAGGGCACATACTGGGAATTTTCAACACTAATTATCTTCCAAACCTGATAAAAAATGATGAAAAATTATAAAAACATTTAACAAATTTTTGATGGCATGGTACCTTTAAAAGATTGCCCCAAAAATATTTGAGCCTGGTACAAAAGACACACCAAAAAAAATTTGAAAGCCTGCTTATCTTGCTTGGCTCAATATTCAATTGCTATCAATTTCACCATAGCAGGATTTTACTCACAAACAACTATGCTTTAAAAAAATGGAGACTTAAACATTGGTTTTATTATGATTACATCATGTCAAAGGCTTTACACTGAGAGGAATTTACAGTAGAATGGTTGGCTCTGAAAAACCTTACTGGTACTTTTCTGCAGTTCTTATAAGTCATGTCAGTCATTACTACTAATTGTATGTATTTCCAACACAATGGCATCCACAAATCGAATTGAAATTAACAAGAGCAATCCTCCTCATGCAATGATCTTCATTTGATCAGACAGCCCTTTTGAGAAAGCTATTGCATAAGGAGACCAACTATTGACTGACTCCAGAAAACATGATGGACAACGATGTTATACCTTCTGCATTAAAGGGTTGGCAACCTCAGCATAACTCACTATAACATTGCAATATCTTGCAGTGTGTTACTGATAATAGCTTGTTATGACGATATATCAAAAAGTCACACTTGTCATTAAATGGTAAAAGTGCACATACGCAGATGAGGTGATACATTATGATATTGATATTTTGAATTGTGTGGGACAATAGTAACCTCTAGGTAGAAGCAATGTAATTGAAGTAAGCTATCCTGCTAGCGAGGTAACTGCTGCTTCTTTTGTTGTGCTGCCAGGTAGCACCAGCAACTGTTCTTCCCTCAGGATTCGCACTGTGCCGGCTGTGCAATGAACCGGTGACCCTTAGCGCACACTTTCCTTCCATATGTAGCCACTGATGATAAATTACCTAATCCACCAAGACCCAGCCATTATTCGCATACACCTCAGGTGGTAAAGGACAGCTCCAGGGAGAAGGAATGGATAGTGAGAGGTGGGCAATAAAGCAAAAATATACGTGCTTGACAAAGTGTGTAAAGGTAAGGAGGTCAAATAAAAGCAGGCACATTTCTAAATTGGGTTCAAACTGGGAACTAAGTCCTTTAGTTCCTGCCCTAGGATCTATGCACACACACACATCTGCTTTTAAAGGACTATTTTTGGTTACAAAGAGAAGGATGAAAGTCTAATCAAGCCTCAGCAAATTCACATGAATCCATCACTGAACATGAACGTTGGAGGCATCATTTGATCAAAGCAGCCAAGCAGTTGTATGAGGAACAATGACATCAGCATTCTCAGAGGAGCGCTTGTCGTCACTCAATTTGGACCATGCTCACTGCTATGGAAACAGCAGGAGTGTCAACGTGTACACGGGAGTTAAAGGGGACCATGCAAAGCAAAAACATTAGGGGTGGGACTTTAACGCGTTCAATACGATTAATTAATCACAAACAAATTCATTAGTTAAAAAATTAACGCATTTTAATCACATTTTGTGTTCCAAACAACACAGCACCTTTGTTAGTGCACAATTCCCTGGTACACTGATTACACTGCTGCACATATCAGAGCTCGGCTACCAAAATGTAAGATTTGGATAAAACAGCATTGTGAGGACTGATGGGAGGCAAATTGACTCTCAAAGTGAATTGCTTTGGACTGTAAACCAATTTGAGGTGATAATATTCCCGTCTGTGTAATTGTATTATACTTTAAAATGAAATTTAAAATGTGTTGCTTTTTAGGACAATTATTGTTATGTGATTAAAATGTGATTAATCAATATTAAGTAATTACAAAGCCTCTAATTAATTACATGTTTTAAGAATCCCACCACACACACACACACACACACACACAAAAGAAATACCCAGCAGAGTAATTTGAAAGTCACCAGCTGTGTCATGCTCCAATGTTCAACGTTTCCTTATAACAGAGGTCAAAAAGGACTACATGACTTTCAGTATGAGCGCAGGGAATACTGGCTGAGGTTTTCCTTGTGAATGTGAAAAGAGGAAGTTGTGCAGACCTTGATGGCAGGACTGTAGCTTGACCTCAGAGGTGTCTCTAATATGTTGGTTGGAAGGGAACATACTGCAGACAGACAGCTGGCTGGAGCAGCTGACTGCTATGGAAACAGCGAGTGTGGAAGTAGGTGTGTGCCAGGATTTGAAAGGATTTGGTAACCCGTGTATGCTTATGTCACCAACCATGTGTAAATACACACATCTGTCAGCTATCTAAGTCACTGGGTAGATTAAGGTAGGAAGGAGCAAACAACAGCGCGCGCACACACACACACTGGACAACATTCTACAGACTGGGCAGCTATTCAGGAGCTCTCGGTAACAGTAACCCACGGCAACTCTAAGCCCATCCACGCACCCACAGATCCAGTGGCCAGTATCGGGCAAAATGAATGGACTGGCAGTCCAGAGTGCCAGGACAAAAAAAAAAAAAAAAAAAAGAGGCTGTAACTTTACCCACTCTGGCCTGACCAAAGTGCAGCACAACCCCCCTCTTTAAGGTTCACAAGGTTAATTATTCAACATAGGGAGGGAGGGAGGCAGGAGGGCAGGGGGTGAGAGTGGACACAAGCCAACAGAAACACTCCATCTCTTTTGTCCAACTCAACTCACACATTGACACAGTTAGCAGCAGCACGTGCTCTGCGTACACAGCTGCATCAGCATGCGTTTCCACGTTTGCTGCTTCTCGCACACACTTGTGTTTCAATCTTACCGTTGTAGTTGTGCTGCGGGGTCTCAAGCATGCTGCCTGAAGGGTCAGCAGCCCCCAGCTCGGTCAGTCTTCGGCTGGTGGCGCTCAATTCCGAGCGCAAATTGGTCACCTCCTGGCTGGCCGACTGAATAGCCCCGTCTATGCGCTGAGCCAGCTGCTTGTTGTCATCCATCATTTTCAGGATTTTTGCCTACGGAGAGGGAAATCCAGAAAAGCTGTCATGCTGACAAGTTGTGCATTTCCGGAGGAGGCAAGGTGTCCACAAATAAATCCCTCTTTTGGTCTTTGATGAGAAAGTTAAATCCTTAAAGCAGTTTGTCCTTTTGTTTGCAGAAAGTCATCCACCTCTCGGGAAATGTGAATCTGCTGGAAGGACACTGTGTGTGTGTGTGTGTTTGTGGCACGAGTGTATGTGCGTGTCTATGACTTCTGTAGCCACATGTGTAGTGTGAGTGTTAGCCTGCACTGCACTGCACTGCCACTCTTTGAAATGTGCTGCTCCCCGCAGCTGACTGTTGAAAGGACACAGCATTGAGAGATGACAGGCACCTTTTTAAATGGACTGTACCAATTGCACAGAGAGTCAGAGGGGGGAGTGGCCTACTCATGTGAGCTCAGGGAAGTCATAAGTCTCTTGCATAGCTGTTGTGTTAAGATATTGCTGTTTGGTTCTGGTCATTAGTGTTTGAAGTGAAACACAGCAAAGTCTGACAAGTGTGGGAAAAGTGATTTAAGTGGAACTTAATAGCGTTGCATGCCTCTTCCTCCTCTGCGTGTGTTCTTCCCTCAGTGGGCAAAGGAATTCATTAGATTGACAAATGAGCAGTAGCAGGGTCAAAATAGAGTTTCACAAAGTTTCCATCACAGTATCACAGCAAGTTTTCCCTCCTGCTGTGATGCTGACAGGCGTTTGTATGCATCCAAATGTGGGATATGCTAGTGTAGTGTAGCTCTATAACAATAGTTGAGCGAAGAAGAGCAAAAAACAATCAACTTTACTTCGTTTTAATGCCACGTGCCAACAACCTGGCATCATGAACGTGACGACTGCCAACCCTATATTTGCCACTGAACAGAGTTTGATTAATATTGTTCCAAAGGTATAGGTATAAGTATAATATATATATATATATATATATATATATAATATATATATATATATATTATATATTATATATTATATATATATATATATATATATATATATATATATATATATATATATATATATATATATATATATACATATATATATATATATATAATATATGTAATATATATATTATATATATAACACACTTTCCCACTCGCGGATTCTGTTGAATGTATGTATGAATTGAAAGTTCAGTGACGTTTGTGCTTTATTCACTTATCAAAAATCGCCGAATGAATGCAAGGCGGGTCATTTATGGGGCATTTATAGTACAGTAAATTGTTAAAACACCAAAGGGTAGCTAAATTGCCCATTGAGAGACGAGTAGCACCTGGCACGTGACCTCCTTCCCTCCTCACATTTTTCTTTCTGCAAGTGAATCAAGTTGGGCGAAAGCATTTAAGAGTTTGTGACCAAGTGTTGTGCATACATTAAAGTGAGTACAGTATTTATTGTTCACATTAACCGCACTGGTCTGTTAATACAGTATTTTATTTGCTAATAATGAATCTGTGGTATTTTTAGCTGCTGCGCCACTGTCGGGATAAGAGTTTGCAAGACTGCTCGTGCACACATTTTATTCTATCCCACCGTTTGCTATAACAGGATAGCGGGCTCCCCCGTGTATGCTATGGGTTGATAACATGATGGTTTGAACCCAAATTTTCTCGAATATTGTTCAAACCATGATTTCATGACTCCAGGAAACAACACTGATGTATGCATCAGAAGATGATATACAAACTTGACACACCACCATTACTAACCTTGGTCAGATATCTCAGGTCAATTGTTAAAGGCTACAGCTGTCTTAGAATTGGCACCTGTCTTTTGACCATAACAACTGATAAACTGTTGCTTTAAACTGCTGTATGTAATGTTGTATATGGATTTCTGTTTGTTGCATTTTAATTAATTTGTTTTCTGTGTTTGTGTTGTTCAGCCCGTGGTAGCTAAGGATGCAGAAAGGAACATCACCACTACAGTCATAAAGATTTACACAATCCGAAAAGATGGACATGACGAGCCAGAGGATGTGGGAATTGTGATCGAGGGCATTAAAGTCCTCAACAACGCTGGCAGTGTCATCATGGTGTTGAGCATGCTGTTTGGGCTCATTAGGGCACTTCATCTAGTCTTTCCAGAAAACCTGAAGTACACCTCTTGAGTTTTTCCAGAAGATCATTATGAACTTGGACCCAAGCTAAATGTAAAGGTACAGCAGCTGAAAACCTTTTTTCATAAGGGACAGTCAGGGTGTGTGCTCACAGTCCAAGACTGTCATCTAGTACTTAAAATGTGTTAATTCAAGATGAACTGAACTGCGTTGCTATATGAGTGACTGGACCCAAAGGTGTTTTATACAACTACAAAGGAGCTTAAAAATGTAAGCATGTAAAGTTCAAAATACATTTCCAAAGAATGTTTTATTTTGTGAGTTTTCAATAAAAAGACATTTACCAGGTTTTGTGTTGCATGAAAAAAATTGGGGTGGGGGGGGGGGGGGTAAGCGCAGAAATAATTTCTTTTAGACTCATTGTAGTAATTTGAGTTGGACTGATATGAATCAATTTAGGCCACTTAGTGTACTTATTTTACTTTGGCTGTATTTGATGAAAATGGGTTTGGCTGACTCAATTATATCACATTACACGGAACTACTAAATTTGAGTTGGAGTTACACAAATAAAATGGATGGAAAACCTGCCCAAATTTTATTTGTGTTCACCCAATGAGTCATTTTTTGAGTGCACACACACATAATGTGGTGACTGGTCCAACCACTCGGGCCACTACGAAAAGGAGTGACTAGATTTGGGGTGTAGAATGGGACACGAGGAAGAAAAGAGCCGAAGAAGAAAGTAGCATTTTGCTAACCACTGTCTGCTGACTGAAAGAGAAAGCAAAGTAAAAGGAATTACAAGCGTGTTTCCTAGTATCGATACAATCGATTGATTACCTTTTAAAACAATTTTAATTGAGATATTTTTGACCGGAAGACTAACTGTTGGATCGTAGGAATAAATGATACAATGAATGAATCGTTACATCCCTAGAAGAAACCAGTTCAGTTCAGTGAGCCCTGGTTGTTAAAGTTCAGTGAGCCCGGGGTGTTGTTAAAGTTTCACTATGGAGAGAGACAATCAGCGAGACAGATGCAGAGTTAGAGTAAGAGGTGGTCGAGGAGGAAGAGGAGAGATGGAAGTATAGTATAAGACAAAGAACAATTGCATATTATGGATGACATACAGGCAAATTTGTAGACCATGTTCTTGTCTGCAGTTTGACAATGAGGGAAACTGGAATGCAGTGAGTGCAGCCCAACCTAAGCAGATTCACTGTGTCCACCATAGTCTGAAGATTCAGAGACGTGAACAGCTTTTTTTAATTACATACATGATTACAGTATGACTCTATACAGAGCTATACATTAAAAAAAAGTGTTTCAATACATACATTTTCCGTTATACTTAGTGCAGGCCAAGTAATTTTTTTATGTTTGGATTTTTTGTTATTGCAATTTCTAAATAAGATTTTATTTTGTTTTACAAAATGCATTCCTTTTGTGAACAATAAAGATTATTTCTACAGCTTTATGATCTGAGAATAGTTTTTTCTTTTTTTCTATGCTGTGTGTAATGACTGAACAGTGGTGTTTTTTCATTTTGAGTGACTCGGGTCTGCTTTAAGGCAAAAGTTTGGTTTTGCAGGAAGAGTGGCGTTTTGTTAGTTAGAAAATTAGGTTTTTTTTGTTTGCAATTTTGTGAAAACGATGAATTCGGGCGGGGCGGCACGGTGGATGACTGGTTAGAGCGTCTGCCTCACAGTTCTGAGGACCAGGGTTCAATTCCTGGCCCCGCCTGTGTGGAGTTTGCATGTTCTCCCAGTACCTGCATAGGTTTTCTCCGGGCACTCCGGTTTCCTCCCACATCCCAAAAACATGCATGGTAGGTTCATTGAAGACTGTAAATTGCCCGTAGGTGTGAATGTGAGTGCGAATGGTTGGTTGTTTTTTTATGTGCCCTACGATTGGCTGGCAACCAGTTCAGGTACCCCGCCTCCTGCTCAATGACGGCTGGGATAGGCTCCAGCACGCCCGCGACCCTTGTGAGGATAAGCGGCTCAGAAAATGGATGGGTTTCGGGCGGCACGGTGGACGACTGGTTAGCATGTCTGCCTCACAGTTCTGAGGTCATGGGTTCAAATCCGGCCTCCCTGTGTGGAGTTTGCATGTTCTTCCCGTGCCTGTATGGGTTTTCTCCGGGGACTTCGGTTTCCTCCAAAATCCCCAAAACATGCATGGTAGGTTAACTGAAGATTCTAAATTCTCCGTAGGTGTGAATGTAACTGCGAATGGTTGTTTGTCTCTACAATATGTACTGTATATGATGCGGCGCTCCCACCGACTCTGAAGCCAGGCCAGGCAGGGGAGCTTCATTAGACTCTACCGGCGCAATAAAATGCGTGCCAAAGCCGCCCCGCATTTCATCCATAAAAATCTACGACATAATGTGACAAATGTGAGGGAGCCCATCAGAACATGACAGGCCGGGAGGAAACGTACTGACATCCGTGGTAAACGGCAGACTGAAACGTAATGCACCTTTAAGCCTCTGAGACTCAGCAGCTCCGTCACAGGTACTGTGAGAAACTGTGAGAAAATCCTTGAATATGTAGGGAAAAAAATGGCCAAACTCCACAGTGCACTACGTTTAGGAAAATAGGGATGCCGTGGCTGCTGCGAAGACAGTTTAAACGTTGCCTTGGTTCCCCCCAGACTGCCTCCATTTAGCCGACAGTAGCTCTGTTCTTGATGTTTCTCTCCAGTTACATTATTGTTTACAAGCAAAATCCTTTTATTTTGTTTTAAACCACCATTTTCCTTGACATACTTTTAATTTCTAAAACATAATTTAACGAGGCATCATTATGTTTGGACTAAAAGATAAAATATATACAATATATGATATTATCAAATGCCCGCTCCTTAACCCTGATCGATGCCTGCTCATCTCAGTTGAGTTGAGTAAATAAACGCCCCTGACCAATACATACTGTAAGGAAAGACTCTATCAATGTGGATATGGTCCACTCGTTGCAGTTGATGAAATCGACTTCTATGGTTTGCCCACCCCTTGCGGGTGAAGGGGGCCGGGGCCAGGCCCACCCTTCCTCAATATGCCGGCTCAGCAACTCCGTACACCAGTTGACTAACATGCATGTGATATGGTGTTCATTCACTAATAAGTTCCATAGACACGCTATAGGCTTTAATTGCTCCACTATTAACAACACAGGTTATACGAACATATCACAGGTTCTTACAGGTGTTTAGACACTAAAAAGAATCCCACCGCACCACTCGTCAGTAGCACTGCCTTGCTCATTTCTCACATCCTATCCTGTCCTGTCCTGCCCTTTTCTGTCTTCTCTCGTCTTGTTCTCTTGGTTAGTTATTGCAGGTCCTCAGTTGGTGGCCCCCCATTCACAAATAAGAACACAATTTGACTGTTGCAACGTTACTAACTAGTGTTCTGCTTTGGTTCGCACCCCTAGTCCCCTTGTCCACTCTATCTCTCTGTCCCCTAAAACCTTTTCTGTCGGGCTGTATTTTCAATAAACATCAGAATAATTAAAACAGGCGGCACGGTTGCCGACTGGTTTGAGCGTCAGCCTCACAGTTCTGAGGACCCGGGTTCAATCCCCGGTCCCGCCTGTGTGGAGTTTGCATGTTCTCCGCGTGCCTGCGTGGGTTTTCTCCGGGCACTCCGGTTTCCTCCCACATCCCAAAAACATGCATTAATTGGAGACTCTAAATTGCCTGTAGGTGTGACTGTGAGTGCGCATGGTTGTCTGTTTGTATGTGCCCTGCGATTGGCTGGCAACCAGTTCAGGGTGTACCCCGCCTCCTGCCCGATGACAGCTGGGATAGGCTCCAGCACGCCCGCGACCCTAGTGAGGAGAAGCGGCTCAGAAAATGGATGGATGGATAATTAAAACATTTAAAAATCAGCAGAGGAAGTATTTCAAACTCCCGTTGCACAGATCCACCATTTTGCAAGGCCATGCAGCTGAACAGGGCAGGTTAAAAAAAACAAAACAAGAGAGATTAAGTCGACTGTAGTCATCCATTGTTTTCACAATGGACAATACAGCCTTCTTAAAATCATCCACAAGTCCATAATCATGAATATGCAATTACAAAATGTTTCGGGTCTAATTTTTTTTACATGGTTCAGATGACCATCTTTGCAAACACTAATTAAACCTCCACTGGCTTGTGGTTCATTTGTGATTTAGGCTCCAATCCATGTGTTTGAGATGATATAGGATGAATACTCTATGCCATTGCTCAAGTCGGAGATCTTGAATGGGTGTGCTGGTCAGTGGAGTGAATCAGTGCCTGGTGGGCCAGGAATGGTAATTAGAGAGTGTGGCAGTGGTGGGGTTTAGATTAGATGTGAATGGAGCCAGTGGCGAGCAGACTCAGTAGTCTGCAGTTATCTTCATTGTCCTGCAGTCAAGGATCAGTCCATATGCTGCAGACCTTTTGCAGCCACGGCAAGGGACCAACTCTGCTTTAAAGTATAATAATAAGATCAAGTGATTTGTTTCATTTTTCCTTTTAAAAAAGGACAGCTGAATTTTGTTGCTTAGCAATAACATTAAAGCTGCATACACACAGTGAAGGTATTTGCTGCCTGGCAACAATACAAAAGGAAGTTTATTCTTCTATGCATGTCTCACAACTTGGTTTTAAACATGACAGTTAAAGGCAACCAAGGCTACAAACTATGTACCTAAATGAAATAATAAATTATTTCTGCCACGTTTTTGTCAATCATGTGAACAGTGAGATTAGGTTGTACGCTAGTCCGAGCGTTGCTGGTGTTCTATAATATTATTAGTTAAAGGATGATGTGAGGGCGACTGGTTAGAACGTCAGCCTCACAGTTCTGAGGACCCGGGTTCAATCCCCGGCCCCCGCCTGTGTGGAGTTTGCATGTTCTCCTCGTGCCTGCATGGGTTTTCTCCGGGCACTCCGGTTTCCTCCCACATCCCAAAAACATGCATTAATTGGAGACTCTAAATTGCCCATAGGTGTGACTGTGAGTGTGAGTGGTTGTTTGTTTGTATGTGCCCTGCGATTGGCTGGCAACCAGTTCAGGGTGTGCCCCGCCTCCTGCCTGATGACAGCTGGGATAGGCTCCAGCACGCCCGCGACCCTAGTGAGGAGAAGCGGCTCAGAAAATGGATGGATGGATGGATGGATGATGTGAGGCGGCACGGTGGACGACTGGTTAGAGCGTCTGCCTCACAGTTCTGAGGACCTGGGTTAAATCCCCGGCCCTGCCTGTGTGGAGTTTGCATGTTCTCCCCGCCCCTGCGTGGGTTTTCTCCGGGCAGTCCGGTTTCCTCCCACATCCCAAAAACATGCATGGTAGGTTAATTGACGACTCTAAATTGCCCCATAGGTGTGAATGTGAGTGCGAATGTTTGTTTGTTTGTATGTGCCCTGCGATTGGCTGGCAACCAGTTCATGGTGTACCCTGCCTCCTGCCCGATGATAGCTGGGATAGGCTCCAGCACGCCCGCGACCCTTGTGAGGATAAGCGGCTTAGAAAATGAATAGATGGATTAAAGGATGATGTATGCCACGATAAATGAGACTACTTGCCGTATACTGTAATTTTTGTACTGTTGTTATTCAAGTGACTATAGCTCTAGTTTTAGTATCACGTTTTGTTATATAAAAGAAATAGATCTAATTACACAAATAGTTGTTTTGAAGTTATTTTAATTTTGATTGATAATGATTATTTTAATGATGTGTTACGTGACAACTTTCCTTTACATGACAATTTTCTCAACTCTCAGTTTAGCCTTTGCTGACGTCCTCCTCACCTTATGTTCCCAAAGTCACCAAGGAACACATAAAAACCGTGATGACAGATGATGTCTGTGTCAGTGTGTCAACTTTACCGGTCCATCTGCAAGACTTTGAGAACTGTTTGTCCTGATTTGAAACCCCAAGCAGCATGAAATATGATTGAACCATAAGCAGTTGATTTGCCAAGACTAAAGTTTAAACAGTCCTTCTATATGCTTGATCTATTAGTAAAGAGTACAAAGATGGGAGTATTTTATATTAATATATGATTTTAAACCCATATTATGGGTCAAAATTGTAGACGAGATTCAAGCTGATGAGTGTGGTCTTTTCTGGTCCTCAGTCCTCTTCCACACGCCCCCTGGGTATTTAACCCCTGACTCCTGCCACCTAACTCTTGGTGTCTAGTCGCTCTTGTCTTGACATGACTACCATAATTCTGAACCCAAATACATGCAGAATAAATATTACAACCTATATTAGAAACCTCAATAGGATGAGCCGAATACAAATTAGATGGTTCGAATTTTTTTTGGGTAAGATCAGGAGGACAGGTTGTTGATAGCATTTTCAGTTGTTTTTGAAGCTCTCTGTGAATGGGAATAATTTTGACAATGTTGCCATCTACACATGAAACTCAAGTTTTCAGAAGATTTTTGTCTTGTAAACTCACGCTCAAATTGTGCATGTTCAAAATAGACAACTACGAAAAAGCATGAAATAGGTGAAAAAAAGAGAGCTCTAATTTATTAAGGAAGTAAATCTCACACCAGCACATAAATGTTTACTGAACAACAAACGACAAAAGACTGTTGAGAGAAACCACAAATGCAGTTTGCGACTGACATTTTAATGAGTCCTTAACGAATATATGTCAGTCATCCATTGGCTGTTGGCCACAAGTACTTACAAATGCATCATTTTTCCTGATGAAAAGGGAGTGTGCGGTTGCACATCTGATGAGGTTAATGTTCTGCGAAATAAAACCCCTGCGTAGGTGTGTGTTATTGCATGCGTTTGTTTAAATTTCAAGTGTGTGTGCATCTGCAGGTATGTCTGTGTCTGTGGGCGTGCATGTTAAAAAGAAAGCGAAAGAGGAGGATGGCGGGAGAGAGGGAGCATAATTGTGTGTTTCACATTGAGGGCAGCTCTTGTCTCCTCTGCTCAGTATTCAGCAGCTGTCATCTCAGTGACAAGGATTGAGAGATGCAGTTTAAGGGCTGTAGAGGGGCTGAAGCTGACTGTTTGATGCAGCTATTCCAAACCAATTTCCTTCAAAAAGCCTCACGAGCATTTATGACACGCTTTTTCTATAACACAAACAATATAGAACATTCAGTTAATTTTAGCAAATATGCTTATGAGGGGGGTAAGTAAAGACTACAAACTACCTTGTGTTCATAGGCCAGTTAACAAGCAGGTATGTTGGCAATATATTCTACTGTAATATTCACAAATTCACATACAGTATTATTTTTTTTAATGTGGAATCTAGCCCAAGCTATTCATTTAAAAAACTCATCAATTTGTGTTTTTTGTTGGATTTTGAGGAGGAGCTAAATTTTGCCTGGGTTATTAGCGCAACAACTTACTCAACTCAACTTTATTTCTAGAGCATTTTAACATGAGAGAGTCTTCGCCACATGTGCAGTGTCAGTACACTTTTTAAAAATAAAATCAACTTTTGGACATTTATTTTTAAGTGCAATGTCAGATGAGTTTGAAATGATTTCAGAATGTTTTGAGACAATAGTGTGTGGTATATATCTGGTTGAAAGTATTAAGAATAGCAATTATGAAAATTTTATGAGGAGGCGTCATTTGCTCACGTTCTTTCACTATTCACGGCAGGGCTTGGTCCGTATCCCCCGCGACTAGCGTGGGATTAGTGTATGACATGAACAATATCAGCTCATCAAACAATAATTGGTCATATGCTGCCCTGTCAATAACCTCTGAAGATTAGTATCGGCAACGCTAGAGTGCTTGTGATGGAGTATTATAAAGAACGTGAGAGTCCCCGTCTAGGATTTTGTTGAAGAAGGTTGATTCAGATAAATATATATGCACTGTATGTTTGTTTGTTTTTCTAATAACTAAATTCTGAACACCAAAGCTCTATTTTGGAAATGACAGAGAAGAGCTTTCTTCCTGAGGAGTTTGATCCTTAGAAGTGTGCTCCAGTCTCCTACAAATTTGATCAATCTAAACTGCAAAGCTGTAGCTGGTATACCATGCTTCACATGTAAACAACAGAGGGAAAAAAATGTAATGTATTTTGTCAGTAATCATCAGTATCAAACTGGGCAAACAAGATTTGGTATTGCAATCTAATATTTGAATCTTTTTTTCATCAGCACTTCTGCTGGTCGCAGCCATGTAGTGCACTATATTACGCTTCAATTGCTTTGAGACACATCCATTCATCCATCCATCCATTTTCTAATTAAATTAATTCCACTCAGAAATTTTGGCCATCAATTCATCTGATACTATGTCTTTAAAACAAAAAAGAACGACTATTGACCATAGTGAGGATAAGCGGTACGGAAGATGAATGAATGAATGAAGAAAGATACAGAAATTAAAGAAGAAGAAACAAGGAAGTCTGAGCGGAGCTAAGTTTGTGTCGTTTGGACTCGCTCCCCATAAACAAATGCACACATCGCGGGCGGAAGTGTCTATTGGGATGCTAATTGTCGGAAAAGACGACGTCTGCACATAATGCAAGATCATTATCGCGAACGAAACTTCGCATCATTGCACCAACAGGCAGTAAATTTCCACAGTTGAATTTATCTGAGCGACTGTTTATGTGCTTTGGTGCTTTCTTTTCCCCTGACAAAAGAGGACAAAAATTTGAGGGAGGCATTTCATCTATTAGAGCATAGCATCTATTACATGTGGGATCCACTATTTAAGGAAACTGGGTATTTCAATAATGCCTCAAAATTTGAAGGGGTTGCACAACCCTACTTGGCCCTACCCAAGCAAGGCTAGCTACTGGTCTCCGACGTGAGGTTGGGAAGACCTGCTTTGAATGACTGATACTAGAACTCTGAAACTCAAATTATTTAAAACAAAAACCCAGTAAGTTAATACTGTTAACATCTATGTCAGGCAGGTCACATACTGGTACTTGTGATACAGCATTCACAGATGGATTTTAAAGGCAAGCAGGTGATTAATTTTTGTAAAAGGTTTGAGAGAGTTGGTCTGAGAAATGAGCATGAGTAATACTCTCCCAGGGTGTCATTTACCACTTGTGTCCAAATCAGCCAAGGTAGAAGGTGGAATCCAAATGAGGGTGAAGGAAAATCAACATTAGTGTAGCACAAGGGGACTCATTAGCATGGGGGAAGAGATCCAGTATTGTATAAAACATGGGTTGCAGTGAATTACAAAGTTATAAGACAATAAATGATACCTGGAAATAAATAGTACGCATCGGCTTTACACATTATTAACCAAGAGAAGTGATCGATATCCTGCTATACTCGCATGCCGAGTCATTCAGCAGCATGAATCAATGATCTGTTGCTCTAAAGTACAAGCAATTATTAATGCATATCCTTGGCAAAGAAACATTTTAAATGTACAACACTCATAATCAGAGAAGAAAGTGTGTAATTGTTTTTGCAAACTCTAAAAATGTTGCCAGTATCATGCAGTGTCAAACTGAAACCAACTGATAAAGTATCCATACTGCGACCATCCAGAACAGAATATTTTGAGCAAAAATCTAATTAAACCAGCGCTACCAGTTATTGGTAGTCTAACTAGCACTGTTTTCTGGCATATTTTCTTATCTTTATGGTAGCAAATGTATGGACGCAGCAAATTCACAAACCAATTAGGTGCATTCTAACTCCTCCCACGTGACATGACTGCCAATAAAATGTTTGATTCAGAGCACCTTTGAAAGTGGAGAGAAATATTGTGTGGGACTCAGGCAAGCTGTCAGGAAAGAAGAGAGGAAGACATCAGTGACAAGAAAAAAAAGAACATTTTATTATTTAGTATGAGAGGAGTGTGATGGTAAAGTTCTCTGGCTTGATCAAAATCAATGACATTTGACATTAATAAAAAAAATGACTGAATTCACACTCCACAGTAGTTGTAGCTCTGCAGTGGACCTCAGCAGAACCTTTCATAGACTATGCTAATTCTTCTGCAGATTCTATTTCCTCCAGTTAATTAATGCACAACACATATCAAATACATCTTTCTGTATTAATTGAAAAATGTCAATCATATTCCAGCATAATTCACCAGCTCTTGCTGTGTGCGTGACTCTTCACATGTAGTGCCTTGAATTTCAATGTAAATCAACGTAAGCTGCTAACATCCCTTTACAAGCCATGGGATACTCCTCACGCGTTTTTTTTTTTTGGTAATGAGCGCTGTTGCCTTCAAAGAGAGGTCACCCTACAGCTAAACAGCTGACGGCAGATTTTGCACAACTGTGATCCTGGGTCCTTTTTGCATGCTTAAAGTTACAGTCACTCCAATCAGACTGTTATTAGCATATTGCAGCGAAAAATAAACGGGCATTGTGTTCATTGTCGGGATTCTCAGGCTCAGGTACAGTTTTAATCACATTGCAGATGTGAATCCTGTGGAGAGAAAAAAACTCATTGATGGTGTTTAATGCCAATGCATGATGAGTATGGGTGTTTTCATGCTGTAACCTCCTGTGAAATTGTGGGTGGCCCTAGCTCGAGTCAAAGAATGGGCTTTGACAGTAGATATATTGACAAAACTCTACCCTGGCAACAACAACAGCCGGCAGTAAATCAAAAGTATAGTGACCACATAGACCATTATAAAGGGAAAACTACTGGCTGCCTTTTTAAAGGACAGAGAAAATGGAGGCCCCGTGATCTCCAGCTACCTGTGACACCGAACCAAGATGGACAGATTTTTGTCTACTTCTGGGTGTCTGTCATATGTTCAGTAAATGTAAGCCAAATGATATGGATAACAGCAAAGGTGGGTAGAGTAGCCAAATATTGTACTCAGGTAAGACTACTGTTACTTTAGAATAATATGACTCAAATAAAAGTAAAAAGTAGTCATCCAAATATTTACAAGAGTAAGAAAGTACTCAATGAAAAATCTACTCAAATAAAAAGTAACTTGTGAGTAACTTCTGACTAAAATGGAACAATTTAATGTAATCGTAAGTTTTTCTTTTACTATTCACATGCAGTGGAAAGGAAAGACCACCAGGGGGCAGTGAGGCTTTGCCTCACTTGCCTACCCTGACCGCACGTCACTGATTGGGTGCGACAGAAACATTATTTGCTTTATTCGCTTAAATTATTTCATGAAGAACCTGTTTGCTGCCCAGACTTAGTGATTGTGTGTGTGTGTGTGTGTGCGTTAAAGGAACCTGTGTTTTAAAATCTCCTAACTCCCGTGGTTCCAAGCGTGTTCGTTTTCGTGAAAGAACTTCGTTCACAACAATGTATCAAAACCAACCAATTTATTCCTGACAGAGGAGTCTATACATTTGCAGAGCTCTGGGTTCGTAACTACCCCATCTTAACCTTAGCAGATAAAGTAGTCGAACTAAAACTATCTGATTCTACCCCAGACTTATACAATGTTTCAAACGGGCCAGTATGGAATCGCTGTCGTCTGATTGGTCCGTAATCTGACGTCATCGTTGTCCTGCAGAATGATGACCATTTGATCTGGCTCCAGACTTCTGCTCCAGGTGTCGCCTGCAGATGTCGGCTCAAATTCCTGCATTCAATGTTTATAGTGGCTCCCCGCAGTTTCTTTCTTCCTTGAGATGTGTCTCCAAATACCACCTGATGGGGGGGTTTTCCTGCAATAAAACTCCTACCCCCTTATCTGATTATACTGTAATACACATCCTCTTCCAAACTAGTTAGACCCTGAAACTCTATATTATATTCTATTACATATAGAATTACATATTAGAATATTAAGTATTCTATATTCCCTTCAGCGTGTGTAACACCATAGGTTAGGTCTAATTTTGCCATATCCACTGCCACATCAACAATAGAAACATCTGCAACGTACCGCAAGGTGTTTTCTCAAGTTAGAAGTGGGCTGAAATGTCCAAGTTTAGGCAGTCAGGTGTTGTTTTTTGGAGTCTAAAATAAACACAGTCGCGCAGCTGTTTCTTCCCCCAAAATGAGTCATTTTGATTGGCTCGTGAAGGCTATGTGCGCAGTCATGTGACTGCCTTGTGTCGTCTGATTGGTGAATTGGAGTCAAATGACATTAGTAATCACGTTTGATTGGCGCAATGGGTACCCTATTGCG
The DNA here is from genome assembly GCF_024500385.1 of Phyllopteryx taeniolatus. Lineage (NCBI taxonomy): Eukaryota > Metazoa > Chordata > Actinopteri > Syngnathiformes > Syngnathidae > Phyllopteryx > Phyllopteryx taeniolatus. Next base: position 25,227,891 of record NC_084502.1, on the reverse strand, counting down.
GAAGTCGAAGATGGAGTCTAACAATAGATACACACACACAAGAATTAATAAATAAAAGTAGCAAACGGCATGTCACTCATTGTAACGGAGTAAAAGTATCGATCCTTCTTCACATAAATACTCAAGTAAAAGTAAAAAGTACAGTGCATTTAAAGTACTCTGACAAGTACAGTTTATGGAAAATGTTACTTGAGTAAATGTAATGGAGTAAATGTACCACATTATTACCCACCTCTGGATAACAGTCACTTGAAAGTAGAGGTGAACAATTTAAAAAAAACAAAAACAAAAAAAACGTAGAGGCACCAAATTGGAATTGGGCGTGAAGGCCAGCAGTATAAATGTAGCCTAAATTGCTTTGCATCATATATTTTCACTCGTAAAATGAAGGGAGATAAAGATAGGAGGATTTTAATTACTATTGACCAAAATATGTGTATTACTGTACATTCTTTGAATTCCTCGATTGAACGATAAGGAGACATTACATTTTACCTTAGAAATTTTGAGTCCAGTGACTTGGATAGTACCAAGAAAAAAAAAATAAACTCAGCATTAGATCTGAAAATACAGGAAGTCCTCGATTTACGAACGAGTTCCGTTCCTACGTTGGCGACGTAACACAAATTTCCGCGTAAGTCGGATTTCACCGTTAAAGTCGAAATTTACGGCGAAATACTTCTGTTAAGGGTATTGTCCCACGTGATTGTGACAGCAAGGTCAGTGTGTGTGGGCGTGTGCGTCGATGTATGAGTGAGATGGGACGGCGCATGGGTCGTCCGGCGGGACTGTGAAGGATAAAGGAGTGCGCGCCGGTGCGAGTGTGTACAGTGGCAAGTGTAGTGACGGCGACCGGGGAAGAGTAGCGATTAGCGGAGGACCCGTTGACGTTGAATGTGCAGAGGAGCTAATAAAGCCATTAAAGCAGAAAATCGTTGCTTCGTGCCTTTATTGTTGCCGCCACCCAGCTCAGCTGTGCTACGAGAGAAGGGAGTTAACCCCTGCGTCTTCCCACCACGGTCAGGTGACCGTAGCAGGAAAGCTTAACACTTCGTATGAAGAAACTAAAATACATTAAAATAAAAAAATAAGATGCTGTACTGCTGAGAGTGTGAAAAAAGGAGGGCGAAAAAGGCAAAGACACTCCAGCCGCACAGACAAGCACTATGCACTCGCTAAGCAGAAACACGATGCCGCTGGGACAAAATGGCGGACGAGGCACGGGACTTCCTGTATTTGGAATTGGACAGATTTTTCTGCGAGGAGACTTGCTCATTATTCTGGCAGACAGTAGAGCCCCAGTTTCCATCAATAATACAATTTGGTATAATTGAAACTAATCTGGCGGCATGGTTGAAAAACTGGTTAGCATGTCTGCCTCATAGTTCTGAGGACCCGGGTTCAAATCCCGGCCCTGCCTGTGTGGAGTTTGCATGTTCCCCCCATGACTGTGTGGGTTTTCTCCAGGTACTCCGGTTTCCTCCCACATCCCAAAAACATGCATGGTAGGTTAATTGAGGACTCTAAATTGTCCGTAGGTGTGAATGAGAGTACGAATGGTTGTTTGTTTCTATGTGCCCGGCGATTGGCTGGCGACCAGTTCAGTGTTTTCAGGGTGTTTCAGGGTGTACCCCGCCTCTCGCCTGAAGATAGCTGGGATAGGCTCCAGCACCCCTGCGACCCTAGTGAGGATAAGCGGTGTGGAAGATGAATGAATGAATGGAACTAATCTACAATTAAATGAAAATACAAATGAATAGGTTTGAGCATGTATGGTAGATTGACCATCACAAGCATTTCTAAAAAATACTCACACATTGCACATACAGTACATAAAATTCAGTGATTGGAATGGGGTTAGAGTGACAATACAATTGAGAGATGTATTGAGAAATGGATGAGTATATGAGAAATGAAGCAGAGAACATAGTAATGAGCAAGACAGGCATAGACACAATGAGATTTTTCAATTTATCAAACACTGATTGATGATACGACACACTGCATATATCCCTCGAGACATTACAGCTGCTCCAAGCTGAGGAATGGCTGTAGCAGCACAGATAGTCGACACCTCCAGCTGCTTTCAGCCTGACAGCTTGCCCCCAATCACCCAATCACACGAACCAGCATCTTGCGCCAGATAGTCAGATGCTTCGCAATATTACCTTAATCCAAATGTGTTTCCCCAAAAGCACCACCCAATCCAAATTACTTGCCCCCTGCAATTAGTATCTTGTTGCACTAACAATGTTACTTCCACTGGCACCCTGACAGGATTACAACCATCTCTAGTTAGTATAGAGCATACTGTATATGAAACATTTGACATAGTCAAGCAAACCACTGGCATAATGTAAAAAGTTAAACTGTGGAAGATTCACGCATACAGATTTAGTGCACATTCGTGAACATGCACAACTGCTGTGACAGTGCAGTTAACCTTCAGAAGAATCAGGATCAGAATGCTCACCATGGATGAACAGAAGTTCAACAATTGCCCACAGTGCTTGGCCATCTCATGACTCATGGCAAGAGGGCAATGTTGCCGCTGCCAATATTTGTTTATACAATGTTAATTTAATACCATTGATAGAGTCAATCAAATTGATTGCTTTGACAAGGTAGAATTTCACAGTTTTTTTTTTACATTGTTTTTTTTACAAGCTGTTAGAGCATAATTTGAATGCTTTTGATTAAACCTCCCAATGATAACTGTTTTTTAAGAATCAAATTTAAAATGCACTTCTCCAAATTATTAGTCACAACAGTTTATAAACATTTTAGAATTACAATGAATTTGCAGCATTAGGAGATAATTTACTGAAAGAAAAAGCTATTTCAATCAAAAAGATTTCAACAAGTTATATTTTAACATCTTCTGCTTGAATTTCTTTGCAGGATGTTTGAATAGCCTCCCAAAGCTGCTGCTTGGATGTGAACTACCTCCCACCGTCATAAATCTTTTGCTTGAGGATGCTCCAAAGGTTCTGAAGAAGGTTAAAGTTAGGGAAGGATAGGGGCCACACCCTGAGTTTCTCTCCTTTTATGCACATTACAGCCAATGACGCAGAGGTACTCCTTGCTGTATGAGATGGTGCATTTTCACGCACAAAGATGATTTGGTTACAGATAGAGAGCACAGTTCTTTTTGTACAATGGAGGAAAGTGGTCAGTCTGCAGACTTTTTAGTGGTCATTTTCACACCTTCAAGGACCCTAAAGGGTATGACCAATTCTCTCTTTATGAATCTGGCCCAAAACATGAATCTGTCATCTCTTTGCTTGTTGGGATATGGTGGCCATCCACCAACTATCCATTACTCTATCCGTCCGGACTTATCAGTGAACAATCCCATGCTGCAAAGAATCTCTCTGCTTCATTGGCTGCTAGGGAGAAACTGGCACCAATCCTCCCCTGACCTCACCTCTGTTGAGAACCTTTGAGGCATCCTCAAGCAAAAGATCTATGAGGGTGTCAGGCAGTTCACATCCAAACAGCAACTCTGGGAGGCTATTTTGTCATCCTCCAGAGAAATTCAAGAAGAAACTCTCAAAATGCTAATGAAGTATCCACTGAATGTACTTGTGTAGTTGCTTCCAGAATGAGGTCAATTAAAAGCATAACAATTTCACATTCCTCTGTTAAAAGCCCTTATCTTTAAAGACCCTGTAAAGTGAATTCTGAGATTTGTTCCTTAATATATTTTACATGCGAAGATATTTTCTGAAAACGCGCAATGACTGAGGACTATGAAATACTCAATTGTGGTCCCATAGGGCTCTATTTTAATGACCGGCGTAAATTAACCGGAGACAGGTTAGACCGAAATTTCGTAATTTTGCTGACGTGTGCATCTGGTGTATTTAAAAAAAGGGGCTGTCTGCGCTCTTGTAAGAGTGAACACAGCTGACTTAATTTGCCGCCAGTCAAAGTGGCTTCTTGCATTCTCTTTAACTGAGGCGCAGTAAGAGAGAATTGTCACTCCTCTTTGCCAGTGTGGCAAAAAACAAACATGATTAAATAGAATATGAGCTGGTGATAAGCACAGGTGACTTAAAGATGTCCGAGGACCTCATGTATCTACCCCCACCCATGCACAATCATTCATGCCCCCCGACCCTGATAGCTGTGTGCTAGCCAATGGGATGCTTAAAAATAAATAAATAATACATACAATTAATGGCTTTCTACAATGATTGAGATGACTGAATTACGTCTGATCCACCACATATCCACAGAGCTCGCATGTCAAATTCATCAAAATCACGTTAGGCAAGCTGCGCCGAAAGATAGTCGTGGTCTAAGCAGGCATAAGTTTTGACCGACTTTCATTCACCAAATTGTCACATGCACCAGGCGGATGTCAAAGGACACACCCTCGTTGCATTGTTTTACCCATCTTGGTGTAGACTTGTCTGCCAAATTGGCAAACACTCAATCAAGCCTTGCACTTGCACGAAAATCAAGATACGCCACCATTTGAACACGGCATACTTTGCATAGCCTATGACAATAGAGCCCTTAGAGATACCTGTTTTACACAATTTCAGTTTTCCTGATTTTGGGGTTGTGGCCAAAACTGGGCCCAGTGATGCACTTCGGCCCCAGCATGAGTCACCCTTCCCCCACGGTAGAGTGGTTATCCAGTGCAATTGCAATGTGCAGTTAGCGAGCTAGCTACTGTATGCTTATACCCCAAAAATGCATCTTCTCTTCAGATAGTCAGCGGATGTGACTGCTTTGGAGCACCTTGTTGTCAGCAGTGAGTCTGCGTACCTCATGCCGAGAAAGGCCAAAAAGCAAGCATTCTACATGCTGGCATGGCCACGATAGCGCGCCATCCACCGGAGGCTTTAAGCGGATGCTTGTCTGTGGCTCAAACGTAGTTTTGTCAAGGCAAAAGAAAGAGGCTAAGCAAAGTACCATCCAGTTTTCCAGGTCATAGTAGAGATATTTGATTGACAGTTGAGTGGTGCATGGTTTCAGCGCAAACGGTGGACATGCCCACAGTCTTCGAAAGCAGGGACTACAGCTTGATTTTTTTATGATTTTGAGCCTTTTAAAACTCATTTTATATACTGGGTGATTTTTTTAATCATTCAAATTTTCCAGGGTTGTTAACAGCACTCTTGAGTTGAGTGTATCAAATTTAGAAGTTATTTTCACTTTACAGGGACTTTAATGGCCATCCTTCCTTTCGTGACATGACGGCAGTTTGAACTTTTGGCTTATTGTTTTGCTGACCTGGTCATCGCTAAGGATGTTGAAATTCTACCAATTGACAGTAAGGATATGGCTATTTCTGACCATTTTTGTGTATTGTTTGAATTACAGATTCTTTCAAAAGTTTAGACTACCTCTATGTCCATTAAGAAAAGATATATAAATGAGAGTACCGCCACTAAGTTTATGGAGACCATAGCTATGCCACAAACTGTGAATGCTGAGACAGTTGAGGAACCTTTGGATAATTAAACCTGGAAAATCTCAAATGCCATGAATGCTGTCGCTCCTATCAAAACTAAGACAATCTTGAGGCGACCTAGAACACCGTGGGGGAGCACAATGATGGTAAAGAGCTCTAAATAAAAGTGTAGGAAAGCAGAACGTAAGTGGAGAAAAACTTAACTCCAAATTGACTATGACCTCTCCAGACAAAGTCTTTGTCATTTTAACCAAGAGTTAGTCAGGGCTAGAAAGCAACACTTTTCTGAAATCATCAGTAAAAACTTCAACAATACTCGCAGTCTGTTTGCTGTGGTTGACAAGCTCACCCCCCGAATCAGATAGCTCTAGAACTCCTAACAGCTGATAAATGTAATGAATTTGCTTGTTATTTTAGTGAAAAAAATACAATCAATCAGGTTAAATATCAGCACAAATCAGCAAAATTATAAAATGATACTGCATCTGAAGCCACCCAGTTGAGTTCCCTGCCACCATACAGTGCTTGTATCTAAAAAAAAATACAAAAACAAAAAATGTTGAAAAACTCGTAAGTTGGGTGACTTGGTACCACTGTGTAATTTTTCTTCACTTTATTCAAGTATAGCATTTTCATTATCCTCATCTTTTTTGTTGTTTGCTCGTGATAAATCACATGGTTGTGCATTTTTACTCCAATTGAAGTTACAAAACTCCATTCCTTACCCTATCGACTTTATTAGCCTAATTACCCAAAAGGTTGTCAAATCATCATACTCGGCAATCAGTCATGCTATAAGCACTTAAACTACATCCCATAACAATTCAGAAGGTGTGGTTTTAATTCACTGGAGCCATATCTCCCAGAAGAAAAAGCCATTAGATCTACACAAATCACACAAATAGGGTGGCACGGTTTCATCAGTGCATTACAGAGGTCCACTGGAGTCAGGGGATGATGGGGAGGGCAGATGGGACCAATGCAATGCATAATGCATGGGCAGAAAGCGTGTTCTGGAGGGCCAGCTGAGGTCCCATTCATAGAAGGACAGACTGACCCAGCAAAACCCATCACATACTCAATCCCGCTTCAGCATCACCCCCGTGCCGCCAGTGCTCTTGAGACTGCAAGCAGGATGCACCCTTCATGACCCTGGCACATTTGGCACATATATGTGTGGAAGTGAGTCAGATGTATTGTCATATTAATAGGACACTTCGAGGAAAGGTGCGTGAAATTGCACATTTATTCGTCTGATCCCAATATCATATAGATAGAATGATTACCAACACAGTACTGAAATTAACAGCCAGCCTTTAACCATTCCTCATTGTTGTCAACAACAATATTATCGTGCTTCATAACAGCACTTTTGGAGATAGTGTTTGTGTTTGTCATTTCAGGTTTGATTGGCAGTCGCTGGCAGGCTGCCGGCACACTCGTGTTCTATTGTTACAGAACATAAACAGAATATAAACAGAGTGCTGTTTCTCAGGCGGTGAGTTGCCAGCAGGGGTTCGGAAAAGAAATGCCCACATGGAATTTACATCCATCCAGACAATTAGCGGGTGTCTGTTTGCTGGCTTTTTGAACGGGTGCACAAAAAGAAATCCAGAGCGAAAAAGGCAGTGTGAGATTGTTGTTCAAGTGTGGCTCTTGTGGTGAAGCTACTATGTTGGCCAGAATGCTGATGTTATTGCTTGATACAAGATTGGATTTTCTGCAGCAAAACAAAGATAAAGGAACAGTAACTCACTAAACTAGACGGCACCATCATAAAACCAATGCATTTCAATCACTTGGGGTCTGGAGGTTTAAAAAAAAAAAACGATAAAAAATGATTTATGTTGTGGACAACTCGGACAAATGTAACTTAAATGCAAAAGTCGTACTGATGTGGAGGTGTGCTTCTATTTGCCAAGGCTTTTACTGTGTAGCACTATAAATATTCACATTTATGTTTTATCGATGAAAACATCCCCTGGCATCAGGAAATGAGGTTTGTGGCAGCAGGGAGAATTAACCTGAACATTAGTATCATCCATAAAACTAAATGGACCAGCTCAATAGATGCTCTGGAGAGAAGCAGATTTTTGTGATATAATACACTGTCATATGACCCATTGATAACAGTGACAGCTACCGTTAATATACAGTGAGATGAAAGTGAGGTTTTTTTAAGATACGAATTGTCGCTCAGCATGTTTTTTTGCTTTGACTTGCGAGTGCAAACTTAAGATATGAGGGCTGTATGGTGGCAGCAAACTCAACTCACTTTACTTAAGCAGCACTTTTGCAGTTCATGAACAATTAATAAGAGGCTTTAAACTGTTTAATTTACAGATTGGATATAAAAAAATTAACACATTGCTTTGGATCCATGTCATGTTGAAAGATGACATTCCTCTTGAGATTTCTTGAGTTGACCTCTATTTGGAACTGTTCATCAGCCCAAAACTTTACTCTGGCTACAGCATTTTTCTGTATACTTTGGGGGGGGGGGGGGGGGGGGTCATAGAGAGTCACATAGATCTTATTTATCAGCGTCTCCTCGGACAAAAGTCACCTTCACCAACTTGTTTGGATGCATCCACATCCTCTTGTGCCCTAAACGTTCCTTTTCTACTCCCAGTTTTCAACCACACATGACTGACAGCTCCACTAATGTAGTCAGAGCGGGTTCCAGCATGGGGAAGGAGTTAGAGATAAGGTCAATGGCAAAGGCTCAGAAGCTCAGCAGCAAATTTCCTGATTGACTGCACAATACACGGCAAAAGGGCCCAAGGAGAGGCAATGTGAAGTTCCCCTACCACAGACTTACCAGCAGAGGAAAATCACATGTGGTCATTAAAACAACATAAAACTTACACATCTCCATGTATTTGTAGAGGAGTGAAAGTCAATTTGATTATTTTGTGTCTTGAAAATACTACTGGCTCATTAAATTAGTAAGTTTGGCAAACATCCCAAAGTCATTGCCCAGTAGAGGCAATTTCACTGATGGCTAACAGCCAAACAATCAGTCATTCATTTAATTTGAACCTAAAAATGCACATTTGTTTTACTGAATGTCCATGTTAATGCGCCTGATAACAATAAAATGGTTAAACAGAGCATTTGTGAATTCTTTAGGTGTCATTCATTGATTCTGAGGCAACATTGTAAGAAGATCAAGTCAGTACTTTTATTGTCAATATCACTGTTACCCCCGCTGTAAATGTGTCCCTACCAGGGATCAAGCCCATTACATTTAGACTTAATACTGCATTGTACAACTCTTGCCTCTACCAAATTAGTAAATTGTAAGAAATGTGAATGAGCAGAAAAAAAAGAATCTTGGTCTTATGAACTAAAAAAAAAAGAAAGAAAATGAAGTACAAATGTCCCAAACATAAGTCAATATAAGAAACAAGATTTGAAAAAAAAGAAAAAGAAAAAAATTTGTTGTGCAGTGACAGATGTTGGACTAGGGTGTGTAACAACTCATCAAGCTCATTTGAATAATTTTGAATAAACAGCTCAATCACACTCTTGACATTGCCTTTTCGGCAGCGGCCTCTAATTGGAGCCCACAGCCGCTCATCTCAGCCTCTTCATCTTCTTCCGACACAAAGATTACGTAAAATTACCAACACCAGTGAAAACATCGGAGAACACAATGTGACAATGGATATGGGAGAAAGCGTGTCAATGTTGTGTCCTCTCTGTCCCTTATTTCACATATTAACAAAGGATGCTACGTGAGCAGTAGGCAAACAACCATCCCCTTAAAATCTTAAAAAAGAACCTTCCAAGATGATTGATTCCCAGACACGCTATTCTTGAGGACAGGTGCGTCATATGAAGATTTATTCAGAGGAGGGAGGGAGGAACCAAAGTGATAATGGTCACTAATTCTTTCAACACTGTTCAATTCAACCAGTGACCAAATTCTGGGGATGTCAACAGCAATGGTCTCGGAAATTTAAGAACACAGTCAACACTCACCAGTGCTATGAGCTTTAAGGTTAGCAACACAAATAATGTTTTCTTCTCGCCTTCGGTCTTAGATTGGACCATAACAATACATCGCCCCACAACATTGCGCAAAGATTCTACCCAATTAATACCCACACCGGCTGCAAATAGTCAGCTATGTTAACCACTACATTTCCCACAAAAAATAATTCTAGTATTTCACCAGTATTAATTCAGTTTTACAATGACTAACAAAAACTGTGTGAATAAAGAAAACATCATCTAATAACAACTGTTATATTGCTTAACAGTTGATAAAATTTTGTTCTATTACTTTCAGAAAATACGGTTTCTGATAACAGTTTTTTTCATAGTTAGCAGGCTTATATAAAATTTATTTGAGGGCCATTCCACTCAATCGGTGCCGGTTGCATCTCCAGGAAATAAAAAGTATCAATGGACAATAAAATGAATGGTGAAATACATTTTTAAGCAAAATGTCCGACACATTGATCTGGTTGCATATTTAACAATTCATTTTAAAAGATTAATTCCAACAACCTTTAACAGTGGAAAAATAGCATTTGTTGCCTGTCTCTGCTTACCAAAATTAGACTTTACCCTGAAATGTTATAATTGAAGTACTTCACAAATGTATTTTTTTTACATATTTGTATTACTTCTTATCCCAACTATACTTTAACTTTATTTTCTTTGAAAACATTGTTTAGTTTTAATTCACACGTTAATCGTGGCCCTGGGTTTTCACACAGGAGGTCATGCCTCCTGTCAATACATCTCATTGGCTATTCTTGTCCCCCCATGCCAGATTTTACAATAATAATTTAAATTAAAATAGAGAGAGGCATTAGATGGGGCCAGAGAGGGAATGTTTTTCAAAAGATCATTTTAATAATATTCTACTGTCAGTTTTTTTTTAAAACTGCAAACTTTAGCTTTAGTTTTTCTTTTGATGTTAGTTATTTATATACTTTAATCACTATAATGTCCTTAGTGTCAACATGCTATTGGCATAAATGCTATTTGGCTGTATTTCACATTTATTAATTCTTTGCTAAAAACTCACAAACCTGTTACTTTCAGTCCTGTTACTCAAATGAGGAGTTTCAGTCCAATAAAAATACACATTTCGAGTCGTTCAATATGTGTATTAACATATTTAGAGTTGAAAAACGACAGAAAATTCCATTTGTTTTGAGAGTTACAACAAGTAGATGGCACCTATATGGTGGAATGGCCCTGAAACAATTTCTACAAAACTTGGTTGAGGGATGGGTTGTGGGGCCAAGGATAAACATGACATTGACAGTATGGGTCCAGATAAAAGGTGTTGAGTTGAGATTTTTCTTAAATTTGTAATTACCAAAAAAGGCATGGATATTTAAAGCTGATTCTGTTTCTCGCCAAATGTTGCTCCCAGAGAGGTCAGATTTGCATACCTGAGCATCCACGAGGAGGCGTCTCATCAAAGTCATTGACTTCTGGAGCGTCTCCTTCTCAGGGGGACAATATGCATGTTCTTCCTGCTCAAGTGACTTGTGTCCCGTCACTATGAAACTTGCGATCTGATCATTCAGGCTGTTCAGGGACTGCACCGCTAGAGGGAGACAGAGACAAATATCTCAAAAACAGTATGGTAAATGGCTTGCATTAACTAAAGGCAAAACTTAGTGCGAACAGTTTATGGGAAGGCCCTTTTCTGCCTTAGCTTGACTGTGCCCCAGTGCACGAAAAATAGCCACAAAGGCCTGCTTGGATGGGTTTGGTGTGGAAAAACTACCTCAGAGCCCTGACCTCAACCCCATCAAACGCCTTTGGGATGAAAAATACCTTCCTAAACAGTGGAAGTTGTTTTAGCCCCAAAGTAAGGACAAACTATAATTTTCATACTGTACCATTTTCACTTCCTGTAGGCGCAGCGACCACATGGCCCAATAGTTTTGTTTTTCAAGTCGTGCCTTGACCTCAAGTTTAATTCGTTCCTTGACCAAGCTGTTAACTCAATGTACTTTTATCAAATACATTTTCACTATTGAAATTAATTCAAATGCAATTAATCCGTACCTGTCCCCCCAAAACCACTACACATCTTTATGTAATGTCCTTTTAGTCGAGATAAATAGCACCTTGTTGTATTAAAGCATTAAATATAAAAGATAATATGGTTTTAAAAAATGTAATTAAGGTACATACTGTAGTATTGGTGTTTGACATGTCTTTCAGGGGCGTGGCCAAGTGAGTGGAGCCAGAGTCGGGTTGACCCTAACCCTTATTTCAGTGTGAGCATCTAGACGTGATTTGTGGCCTACAGCAGCTCCTTGCGAGTGTTCTCATTTTGTATGACCGTTCAACAAATGGCTGAAAATGCATCGGTGCCAGTGGCTCTCCTTGTCCACATGCAACAGCATTGCACTACCATTATTGCTCCATTTTGTTTTGTTTTGTTTTTCATTTCACTCAAGCAGCGCCATATCTAAATTTCTCCCCTGACTCACATTTTGGCTCATGACACAAAAGCAAAAAATTTATAAAATAAAAATATTCAACCAAGCCCCCAAAATTTATAAACGATCATAAATCAGGGTATCATTGTCTTCCATCTGCTGCTGGAAGACTTCATATTCATATGCCCTTTCTCAAGTTGAATCAAATTCAAGCATTTAAGAAATTCTATTTAATTCAAAAAGGGTTTTCCAGCCCACGATTGGTGCTAATCCACATTATTATACACATATTCAGAATGATTTGTTTGCTTCGTGATTGATGATGCTAAGCTAACCCACATTATTATATACATCCATCCATCCATCCATTCTCTACCGCTTATCCGGGTCGGGTCGCGGGGGCAGTAGCTTCAGCAGGGACGCCCAGACTACCCTCTCCCCAGCCACTTCATCCAGCTCTTCCGGGGGGATCCCGAGGCGTTCCCAGGCCAGCCGAAGGATGTAGTCTCTCCAGCGCGTCCTGGGTCGTCCCCGGGGTCTCCTCCCGGTGGGACATGCCCGGAACACCTCACCAGGGAGGCATCCGGGAGGCATCCGAATCAGATGCCCCAGCCACCTCATCTGGCTCCTCTCAATGCGGAGGAGTAGCGGCTCTACTCTGAGATCCTCCCGGATGACCGAGCTTCTCACCCTATCTCTAAGGGAGAGCCCGGACACCCTGCGGAGGAAACTCATTTCGGCCGCTTGTATCCGGGATCTTGTTCTTTCGGTCACGACCCACAGCTCATGACCATAGGTGAGGGTAGGAACGAAGATCGACCGGTAAATTGAGAGCTTCGCCTTTCGGCTTAGCTCTTTCTTTACCACAACGGACCGATACAAAGTCCGCATCACTGCAGACGCTGCACCGATCCGCCTGTCGATCTCCCGTTCCATTCTTCCCTCACTCGTGAACAAGACCCCAAGATACTTGAATTCCTCCACTTGGGGCAGGATCTCATCCCCGACCTGGAGATGGCATGCCACCCTTTCCCGACTGAGGACCATGGTCTCAGATTTGGAGGTGCTGATTCTCATCCCAGCCGCTTCACACTCGGCTGCGAACTGCTCCAATGAGAGTTGGAGGTCACGGCTTGATGAAGCCAACAGAACCACATCATCTGCAAAAAGCAGAGATGCAATACTGAGGCCACCAAACCGGACCCCCTCTACGCCTCGGCTGCGCCGAGAAATTCTGTCCATAAAAGTTATGAACAGAATCGGCGACAAAGGGCAGCCTTGGCGGAGTCCAACCCTCACCGGGAACGAGTTCGACTTACTGCCGGATATGCGGACCAAACTCTGACTCCGGTCGTACAGGGACCGAACAGCCCATATCAGGGGGTTCGGTACCCCATACTCCCGAAGCACTCTCCACAGGACTCCCCGAGGGACACGGTCGAACGCCTTCTCCAAGTCCACAAAACACATGTAGACTGGTTGGGCGAACTCCCATGCACCCTCGAGGACCCTGCCGAGGGTGTAGAGCTGGTCCACTGTTCCACGGCCAGGACGAAAACCACACTGCTCCTCCTGAATCTGAGATTCGACTTCCCGACGGACCCTCCTCTCCAGCACCCCTGAATAGACCTTACCAGGGAGGCTGAGCAGTGTGATCCCCCTGTAGTTGGAACACACCCTCCGGTCCCCCTTCTTAAAAAGGGGGACCACCACCCCAGTCTGCCAATCCAGAGGCACTGTCCCCGATGTCCACGCGATGTTGCAGAGGCGTGTCAACCAGGACAGCCCCACAACATCCAGAGCCTTTAGGAACTCCGGGCGAATCTCATCCACCCCCGGGGCCCTGCCACCGAGGAGCTTTTTAACTACCTCGGTGACCTCAAACCCAGAGATAGGAGAGCCCGCCTCAGAGAACTCACACTCTGCTTCCCCATGGGAAGGCGTGTCGGTGGAATTGAGGAGGTCTTCGAAGTATTCTCCCCACCGACTCACAACGTCCCGAGTCGAGGTCAGCAGCGCCCCATCCCCACTATACACAGTGTTGGTGGTGCACTGCTTTCCTCTCCTGAGACGTCGGATGGTGGACCAGAATTTCCTCGAAGCCGTCCGGAAGTCTTTCTCCATGGCCTCACCGAACTCCTCCCATGCCCGGGTTTTTGCTTCAGCGACCACCAGAGCTGCATTCCGCTTGGCCAGCCGGTACCCATCAGCTGCCTCAGGAGTCCCACAGGCCAAAAAGGCCCGATAGGACTCCTTCTTCAGCTTGACGGCATCCCTCACCGTTGGTGTCCACCAACGGGTTCGCGGATTGCCGCCACGACAGGCACCGACCACCTTACGGCCACAGCTCCGGTCGGCCGCCTCAGCAATGGAGGCGCGGAACATGGTCCACTCGGACTCGATGTCCCCCGCCTCCCCCGGAACATGAGCAAAGTTCTGTCGGAGGTGGGAGTTGAAACTCCTTCTGACAGGGGATTCTGCCAGACGTTCCCAGCAGACCCTCACAATACGTTTGGGCCTGCCACGTCGGACCGGCATCTTCCCCCACCATCGGAGCCAACTCACCACCAGGTGGTGATCAGTTGACAGCTCCGCCCCTCTCTTCACCCGAGTGTCCAAGACATGCGGCCGCAAGTCCGATGACACGACCACAAAGTCGATCATCGAACTGCGACCTAGGGTGTCCTGGTGCCAAGTGCACGTGTGGACACCCTTATGCTTGAACATGGTGTTCGTTATGGACAATCCGTGACGAGCACAGAAGTCCAATAACAGAACACCGCTCGGGTTCTGATCGGGGGGGCCGTTCCTCCCAATCGCGCCCTTCCAGGTCTCACTGTCATTGCCCACGTGAGCATTGAAGTCCCCCAACAGAACAATGGAGTCCCCAGCGGGAGCGCTCTCCAGCACCCCCTCCAAGGACTCCAAAAAGGGTGGGTACTCTGAACTGCTGTTTGGTGCATAGGCACAAACAACAGTCAGGACCCGTCCCCCCACCCGAAGGCGGAGGGAGGCTACCCTCTCGTCCACCGGGGTGAACCCCAACGTACAGGCGCCGAGCCGGGGGGCAATAAGTATACCCACACCTGCTCGGCGCCTCTCACCATGGGCAACTCCAGAGTGGAAGAGAGTCCAACCCCTCTCGAGAGGACTGGTACCAGAGCCCCAGGTGTGTGTGGAGGCGACTCCGACTATATCGAGTCGGAACTTCTCGACCTCACACACCAGCTCGGGCTCCTTCCCTGCCAGAGAGGTGACATTCCACGTCCCTAGAGCCAGCTTCTGTAGCCGGGGATCGGATCGCCAAGGTCCCCGCCTTCGGCCACCGCCCGGCTCACACTGCACCCGACCCCTATGGCCCCTCCCACAGGTGGTGAGCCCATGGGAAGGGGGACCCACGTTACCCTTTCGGGCTGTGCCCGGCCGGACCCCATGGGTGCAGGCCCGGCCACCAGGCGCTCGCCTTCGAGCCCCACCACCAGGCCTGGCTCCAGCGGGGGGCCCCGGTGGCCCGCGTCCGGGCAAGGGAAAACGAAGTCCATTGTTTGTCGTCATCATTAGGGGTCTTTGAGCCGTGCTTTGTCTGGTCCCTCACCTAGGACCTGTTTGTCATGGGTGACCCTGCCTGTATTATATACATATTCAAAATAATTTGTTTGCTTCATGATTGAGCTATTTTAAGCATGGTTTTTAAAATCTTTTTGCACTGTGCTGTCAGCTTCTCAGGGCATTGTGAGTGAGCACATTGTCATAGGAAAGCAGCCACAAGTTGTGCTTCCACAACTTTGATTTATCTTTTGTGACTCCAGTCCTGGAATTTTCCTGACACATATATCTATCTATTTCGGATCTAAGCTGTTTATCTTGTTCAAGGCCATGGGGCCCACCTTGGACTGGTCACCAGGCAGTCATGGGAGCAATGTAAAAATGTTTTTGTTTACAATTGTTAGCTTGATTGACTTGAGGTCATATCATGACAGAAAGTGTATCCAGGCCTAAAGAATAAATAATGCATGTCCTTTAATTGAACAAGTGGATTCCTAAACTGTAAACACAGTACTGTACTCATGTATGAGATAAAACTTTGATCATTTAATGACAGTGCAGTCATCTACATGCTACATACCACATTCCGCTCTGGTATAGTGTTATGAACATCTGACTTTTTTCCGTTTTTCATTTTTGTCACTGATCCTAAATCAAGTTTGTAATAACACGTGCTACTTTTCAATACAGACCCATAATATGTCCCGGTCTCATAATATTAATTTAACTTTTTGTTGTAATCGTAGTTGCAGAGGACAATTACGTTACTTGCTAACTTTCTTACTCAGTCACTGTTTGTTTTGCCATTTTAGCCACAACTAAAGCACTGTGCGCTGTGGAGCACTGAAAAGTGAACAGTGTAACCATGTTCACACATTAACACCGATCCCGCCAGCGCACAATTGAAGCTCTAGATTACAAGTCAGATGCGATTGGGCCGGGTAAATAATAATGAATTTCAACGCTGAATTATGAACAGCACTCTTGTCACCCTAACAAACGACCATGCTTCTCAGCCGAAAAGGTCACAGCGTAGTAGAGTAAAAATCTCTGTCAATTCCTCGCCAGCAAACCCCTTCACGAGGGCCACTTGCTGGAATTTATGGTCGGGCCCACCACGTAGTCTCCTTTGAATAGTTGTCCCGTAAAAGAACCCCGGGTCTAAAATAGACTGCGGCTTGGAAGGAAGGGAGTTGTTTATTGCATGTGTGGATGGTGTGCAAATAAAGGCAAGCAGATGACGTTTGAATTTATAGGACCGATCAAACATGAATTAACATCCCGTTCAGACTTGCTTGCTTGCTCACATTTTTACTAAAATTGTCATCCTCGGCGCGGCACGGTGGGCGACTGGTTAGAGCGTCTGCCTCACAGTTCTGAGGTCCGGGGTTCGATCCCCGACCCTGCCTGTGTGGAGTTTGCATGTTCTCCCCGTGCCTGTGTGGGTTTTCTCCGGGCACTCCGGTTTCCTCCCACATCCCAAAAACATGCATGCCTAGGTTAATTGAAGACTCTAAATTGCCCGTAGGTGTGAATGTGAGTGTGAATGGTTGTTTGTTTCTATGTGCCCTGCGATTGGCTGGCAACAAGTTCAGGGTGTACCCCGCCTCCTGCCCGATGATAGCTGGGATTGGCTCGAGCACTCCCGCGACCCTTGTGAGGATAAGCGGCTCAGAAAATGGATGGATGGATGGATGGATGTTCTTTTAATAATTGGAGTAAACTGTCTTTCATTTCTGAGCTTTGTTTTCAAAGGTCTTTTGCCCTTTGTTTTTAAATGCTTTTAATCGTGTAAAGCATTGAGTTACCTTGTGTACGAAATGTGCTATATTCTGTAAGTAAAGTTGCCTTGCTTTACCTTGCCTTTATAACAATGACGTATAGTATAAATGTGATGTTGCATTGTACTAGAGAGGAACAAGGTTTTATGCAGATTTGTTATTTCTCCACTTGTCTGAACAGTTTGGGAAAGGCCCTTTTCTGTTCGTACCACACAACGCATGGTCCATAAAGGGATGATTGGATGATTTTCCCAACAAACACCTTTGGGACGACCAGGAACAGGGATTGTGAGCCAGAAATGATAAATAAATCATCCTCTGGGAACATGTACAACAAATCCATCAGACCGTGGAGGTTGTTTAAGGTGCAAATGTAGGACCAACTTCATATTTTCTTCCGTGTTCTTACTGGCCAGGATCAACATTGCAGTAGAGTATCCGAGTGGAAGAACATGGTTTCAAACTGTCACCAACTCCCTTGGCTAGCAACACACGTTCTCATCCAGAATGTTCCTGAGAGCCATCCTGTTTTTGTTCCCAAGTTTTTGCTCTGGTGTGTCCTTTCAGGTTTCCTTCCCAGCTTGCCTCCCACAGTGAAAAGTAGCCAGCCCGAGCACATTTCCTCCTTCCCGCACACACACTTCCTCAACCCTCTTCCATTTACCATTTAGTCTCTTTAGTCTCTGAGAGGTCACTGAAAATATTTCAGAGGTCGCCCATGTGGAGGGAGGAGAAAAAGTCATTTCCATAAGTATGTGCAGTCCTTTTTCCCTTAACTGTCCATTTTATTTTTATAAGACACTGCACTAGCCCCTAATGCCTCATTATCCATGTTTCCAGGAATGAAGCCTTAAAATGTACTATGTTGTCGCCTAAAAAAGGTTTTCGGTGGCCCTCTCATGCAGACTATAAACCATTGCATCTTATGTCGAGCTGGAATGACAAATGTTAAATTACTTCTGAATAAAGAAATACAACTAGCTAAATCTTCACTATAAAGCACCCTCCCCCCCCACACACACACACAAAATCCCATGCTAAAAAAAAAAAAAAAAAAAAAAAAACAAGCAAGGCAAGACAGCATGGATGTATGCGTTACGTAACCAACATTCTTCCACCGTGGTTGACATTTGCAAGCAAACAAGCTTTTGGCGGCAGAGATAAGAAGGGAATGAGGGGGCTGAAGAGGGATGTATCCCCTTGAGGTGAGAGTGGAGCAGACATCACATGTTTGAACGTGTGAGTGGGTTGGTTGCTTGTCATGCGAGGGAGCACCAAACACTGAGTGAGGACTCCTCTCTAACTTATTGAATGATAGGCTGAAGGGGAAAAAGCCATGGGAAGATTTACTTCAGTTGTTTCTACTTACCGCCCTCTAGTGGTATAACAAAGCACCCGCAGGCCATGGTGGTGGGGGAATGCATAGATAGATCCTTTACTACTTACTAAGTCTTCAAGGTACATTGTGTAAATGCTGCCACGAATTTTCTCTCAAATTGAATTGAAGGCTACATTATATACACTTCTCATGAAAATGTCAGGAATGTTGGGCTTTCGGGTGTTTCAGGACAAACCTAAAATATACTGTAACCTTAGCAGTTGAATTTAATTTGACCTTTTAAATTTTCGATTTTGGGATTACCTGTATCGATATCAGTGCTGTAACATCTGTACTCGTACTTGTATGAATGCTCCGATACTACGTCGCTGATAGCACTTTACCATCCTGAGAACAGTATATTATTCTACCCTCCCTGAGTGTGCAGGATGCAGGTTAGTCGATAGAAAAGGCGGAGTACACCCTCAACGAGTCGCCAGCCAATCACAGGACACACAGAAACAAACAACCATTCACACTCACACTCACACCTAAGTGCAATTTAGAATCTCCAATCAACCTACCACACATGTTTTTGGGATGTGGGAGGAAACCGGAGTGCCCGGAGAAAACCCACACACGCACGGGGAGAACATGCAAACTCCACACAGGCGGGGCCGGGATTTGAACCCCAAAAATTTGCTTTTTGGCAATGTACACAAAAAGTATGTTTACAGATGGCACAATGAAGCCTTTAAGGAAAAGAACACCCTGCCAACAGTCAAGAATAGTGGGGGATCTCATAATGCTGTGGGGCTGCTTGCTACGTCTGGTACCGGAGGCTTTGACTCTATCACAGGTATCAAGAAATCAGAAAATTATCAAGAGATTTTAGAGCGAAATGTCTTACCAAGTGTCTTCCAGCAAGATAAACACCCAAAGCACATATCTAAAAGCACACAAGAATGGTTGAAAAAGGAAAAAATTGACTGTTTAAAAATGGCCAGCAATGCGTCCTGATCTCAATCCAATTGAAAATCTTTGGGGGAAGCTGAAATCTACCATTGTGGAAAAGAACCCTGCAAATGTTCAAGAGCTTGAACAAATTGCAAGGGAAAAGTGAAAAAAAAACACCTGAGAAGTGCAAAAAGCTTATAGATGGATATAAGTAACGTTTGGAGGCTGCCATCACTGCCAAAGGGTGTGCAACCAAATATTAAGGAGGGGTGCCAATATTGCTACGCATGCTGTTTTCTGTTTTTTCTTTTCTTTTCTTTGAAATTACAATATCTAAGTTGAAAAAAAACATTTTCCTTTGTTAAATTACTTTGGACCTCAAAGGTCATGATGATATGACCAACAGTACATATTTGTGAAAAAAATTACCAAATTTGGATGTAAGAGATCTCCACCTGACAGTGACGTGTACAGTTTTCACATACAGTACACAGCTGCTCTCATTCTGTTCAGTTTCCTTGGCCCATATAAGTATTTATATAAAAAGTTTTGTATTTTTGTATATTATTTTGCTAGTCCACTTTGCTTTTGTTAAAGGCTCTTGCTGTTCTATTCTATTCTATTCTATTCTATTCTATTCTATTCTATTCTATTATGTATTCTGCTGTGGCTCAGTTGGTCGACTGGGTCATCCAGTCACTGTAGGGGTCGGGTGGTTTGAATCCTGTCTCTGACTATCCCCTGTCTTAGTGTCCTTGGGCAAGACATTGTACCCTAATTTGCTCCCAGTGGGCCTGGCAGCGCCTTACATGGCAGCAACCGGCCATTGGTGTATAAACGTGTGTGAATGGGTGAATGTGAGCCTCTATCAAGCGCTTTGGGTACTGTGATGGTGTAGATAAAGCACTATGTAACTGCACTCCATTTAACATTATATTCTTTTCTAATAATCACTTCATTAGGAACACCTCCCACGTTAAACACAAGAGCATTGTTAGTCTTTAAACGTATTAGTGTCACAATATTTCAAGTTTACCAAAAGACAATGACAACATTTTATACATTTGTGTCCAAGGTGGAAAGATCTGTTTTTCAGAAAAATAATGAATGACATCCTCATATTTTAAAAAATTGAATTAAATGTCTATAAATACTGTATATCTGAAATGTTTCTTTGAGAGACTATGACAATGTTGGAACGATTTGCTTCTTCTTTCAGTTCAGAAAGCTCAAGTTTGGAGTTCTCAGTGGCAACCAAAACTGTCGCTTCACCTCAGCCGCATTGTCTCACACTTTGCCGTATGTCGTCTTCTCCTTTTCTGAATTGTCAAAATGACTTGCATGTCGTCCTATTGAGCAGGCAGCATAGAGAACAAATGAGAAGAAGCCAGAGCAGCGTCCTGTCTGTCGGGCCTTTATCTTCACTCGGGAAGACAGTGGCTGCCAGGGGAAATAAAGATCACTCCAAATGAAAAATTCTGGAAAGAATGCACACTGTAAACCTAATGCAGTAGCCCAGATCGGAGTATAGAAAAGAGGAGCTCATTTCATGGCAATTGTTCCTAGCACACATATAAATCTAAGGGAAATAGGGATACATAGATGCATACATTTGCGTTTCTTGGCTGAGAAGTATCGAGGTGGTGTAAATATTAAATATATTTTAGTATACTTACCCCTAATAATGGGTTGACGAACTATACGGGGTAGATTTGTCGCTGTAGCTTTGTCTACAGTGCATTTAAGGTAGGAGTCGTAGGAATGGGAAAGTTCTCTATGATGTGTAAAGAATTGGTAGATCTATTTCTCAAGCTGAATATCAAATGTGGGGAGATGGAGCAAATTCACAGTGCTGTGCAACATTGCCCCCATTTGGCCAGACCGTGCTGTATCAGTTTGTTGCTAATCTTGAATCGCAGCACTCCCATTCTGTTTAATCAAACCGTAAAATAAATGCAAATCAGTCAGCTCACTTGAGTGAGGCTGATTCCCAGTCTTTAACCTCATAAATGATGGAAAAATCCAAATAAAGGTCTGTCAGTAGGCATGAAAACAGGAAAGTTATGCTTTAATACATAGTTATTGTCTCATGGGGGACTATTCATTGACCTACAAGGGAAAATTCAACCTGTTTTACAAGCTCGTCACCTGATAGATGCTAAGATTAAGTCTTTGGGGAGCTTTAAGCATTAACATGCACAATACATGAACACTGAAAGTCATGCATTTTGATAAATGCCTGAAAAGAATACTTGTATCTTGTGTTTAATGAACACACAGGAGTACAGCACTTTGGTGGTAGAGGTGCAATGACGCAGCTTTTATTCATCACGAGAGATAGTTTGAATAATTTTTTAAGCCTCTGACGATAGGTGGCTGACTGGTTAGCACTGTGGTTCCCAAAGTGGGGGACGCGCCCGCAACTCAACACTACTCAATTGCTCTCATTGGCACTAGTCAAATGCTCTCATTTACACTACTCAAATGTTCTCATTAACACTACTCAAATGCTCTCATTTATACTACTCAAATGCTCTCATTTAAACTACTTAGATGCTCTCATTCACACTACTCAAATGCTCACGTAAACACGAGTCTTGCTCTCATTAACACTACTCAAATGCTCTCATTTACACTACTCAAATGCTCTCATTTACACTACTCAAATGCTCTCATCGACACTACTCAAATGCTCTCATTTACACTACTCAAATGCTCTCAATTGCATTACTCAAATGCTCTCATTGACACAACTCAAATGCTCTCATTTACACTACTCAAATGCTCTCATCGACACTACTCAAATGCTCTCATTTACATTACTCAAATGCTCTCAATTGCACAACTCAATTGCTCTCATTGACACTACTCAAATACTCTCATTGACACTACTCAAATGCTCTCATTGACACAACTCAAATGCTCTTATTTACACTCATCAAATGCTCTCATTTACACTACTCAAATGCTCTCATTAACACTACTCAAATGCTCTCATTTACACTACTCAAATGCTTTCATTGACACTACTCAAATGCTCTCATTTACACTATTCAAATGCTCTCATTGACACGACTCAAATGCTCTCATTTACACTAATCAAATGCTCTCATACAAGCGAGTCTTGCTCTCATTACACTACTCAAATGCTCTCATTAATACTACTCAAATGCTCTCATTTACACTACTCAAATGCTCTCATTTACACTACTCAAATGCTCTCATAGACAATACTCAAATGCTCTCATTTACATTACTCAAATGCTCTCAATTGCACAACTCAAATGCTCTCATTGACACTACTCAAATGCTCTCATTTACACTAGTCAAATGCTCTCATTTACACTACTCAAATGCTCTCATTAACACTAATAAAATGCTCTCATTTACACTACTCAAATGTTCTCATTGACACTACTCAAATGCTCTCATTTACACTACTCAAATGCTCTCATTGACACGACTCAAATGCTCTCATTTACACTACTCAAATGTTCTCATTGACACTACTCAAATGCTCTCATTTACACTACTTAAATGCTCTCATTGACACGACTCAAATGCTCTCATTTACACTACTCAAATGCTCTCATTTACACTACTCAAATGGTCTCATTTACACTACTCAAATGCTCTCATACGCACACGTCTTTCTCTCATCAACACTACTCAAATGCGTTCACGCGAGCACGTCAATCACATTCTCGCACACATCACTGGCATTCACGAGTTCATGTCAATCATGCTCACACGTGAATAGTGTAAATCTTTTATTAGGTAGTTCAATTCAAAAGTGAAATGCAAACTGGACACACTCAGAGTGAAGTATTTCATATTTAAAATATGTATTATTTTGATGATTGTAGCACATAGCAAATTAAAAAAAATCCCCATATTGAGAATCATCAATAAAAAAAATATCACGTCAAACGAAATAGTGACTTAATTCAAGAAATAGTGATTTTTAATGTAGAAATTAGGCTGGAATTTGCCCTCTGATAAGTACTTCAGTGTTTAATCACTCTATGAGTACTGAAGAAAAACCTTTCAACTATATTCTAATTTTTGAGATGTACCTATATTTAAAATATTTGACTCTGTGTGTAGTCTGGAGTGCATATCTATGAGACGAGTTTCACTACGACAATTAAATTCCTTCATTCCCGTTGGACACCTCATTAGGTAGACCGGCGCAGGGGAGCTTAAACGCGACTATCCGGCCAGCCTGCCTGCAACGAACTGTATATGTTTCAGATTGTAACGCAGCGGTGTTGAAACTCTGTCTTGAGTCCAGGAGTAAACACACGTCCACTGCGCTTAAGCCCGAAAGGCACATTTATTTAGCAGCATCCACGTCCAAATAATGGCGTCTTGCTCTTGATAGACGAGCCAGCCTAGGCCTACGTCATACACGACACGGCTTCTGATTGGCCGACCATTACGTCATATCCTCCAGTACTTACACATTAAAAGCACCCATTTTAAATCAATGAGGAAAAGGGTTATTGTAAGACTATAATCAACAAGTATACGACATATATACATTAAAAAATATATATGTATGTACTATACAGTATAATGCTATGTAACGCTACTGCTTAAGTTAGTCTTACTATTGTACCTTATGGCTGTTGGTCAATGCCATATTTTATTTTGAAACCACTTCCTTTTCTACTCAGAAATACATGCTCACATACACGCCTCAAATGTTTGCACACATACACGTCAAACACACTCACGTGTACATGTCAAATCTATTCATAAAATATACTCAAATCCTTTCACAGCAAAGTTTAGCCTGGGTTGTTAGATGTGCATGTACACATGAACTTCTGGTGCATTTTTTCACCAAATCAAATCATCTACAAGCCATACATTTTAAGGGTAATGTGGGAAAAATAGAATTACATTATATTAGTGTTTTGGGACAATAGCTATAAACATTTGGCCAGGGGCGTCAACTACAAGTGGTTTTTCCCTAATTGCAGCACGGATCGTTCCCTATCTCGGTTTACTATGCTCCAAATATAAATGTGTCATGAAGGGGATTATAGTACATCATTCCAAACAGTCTAATACTTGGTTGACTCCATGCACATATGTCAACAGCAAACTTAGGTCACTATACTGGTGCGGCACACGTAGTATACTCAGGAATGCACACCATTCCTTCGATGTCCATCTTTCTATAACGACACAAGATTTATCTGCCGAAGTATCCATCCATTATCTGAGCCGCTTCTCCTCAATAGGGTCGCGGGCGTGCTGGAGCCTATCCCAGATATCATCGGGCAGGAGGCGGGGTACACCCTGAACTGGTTGCCAGCCAATCGCAGGGCACATACAAACAAACAACCATTCGCACTCACATTCACACCTACGGGCAATTTTGTGTTGTCAATGAACCTACCATGCATGTTTTTGGGATGTGGGAGGAAACCGGAGTACCTGGAGAAAACCCACGCAGGCACGGGGAGAACATGCAAATTCCACACAGGCGGGGCCGGGGATTGAACGCCGGACCTCAGAACCGTGAGGCAGACGCTCTAACCAGTCATCCACCGTGCCGCCTCTGCAGAAATGTGTGTGTGTGCGTGTGTGTGTATGTGTGTGTGTGTATATATATATATATATATATATATATATATATATATATATATTCTCTTGTTTATATATATTTATATATATATATATATATATATATATATATATATATATATATATATATATATATAAAGCACCATGTTCCATTAGTTAGAATACACATCATTTTGCTCAGTGCAGCAGTACCCAAGGGCTTCTGCAGCTGCAAAGCTGTGCGCAGCAATCAGAACTCTCCTCTCTGCAGGGCTCATTAGACTTGACTAATCATATCTATCTACCACCGGAACAGGCTGAAAAAACAAACAAACAAAAACAAGCGGGATACGGAATAAGACTTTCTTATAGGTGATTCGCTTGAAAATGCAATGTGTGTCACTGTATGTGTGTGTGCGCGCAAAAACACTGCCTGGCTCATCATAGCTGCCCCTCCAGCAGCTGACGAGTCCCCCTTGATTTTTGCTCAGTTCTGTGCTGAGATTTGCACACCAGCTCGCGTCTTCTCCCTGTCCTCATTCTTGTGTTTTTGTGCTGCACTTGAAACAACATCTGCAATTGTTGGAGGGATTACATAGCAGCTTGCGCTTGTGTCCCATTTTAGTGCAATAGATAGAATAATAACTATAGTATCTGATGTCTAGCAACAAAAGGCAAAGCTGTGACAAAATCGGATTAATGTTTGTGCATCGACTTCATCTTATCATCATGTGTCTTTATAAACATTGAGGCTCGTAAACAGACTCCAGGCACCAAAGTTTAATGGAATGTTTAATGAGTTTTAGCCTCAAGCTACTTCCATTAGGGAGCTTGCTTTTTCATTAAGCAGTTTGTTTGTTTGCTTCATTTGCATCATGAGTCAGGGCTGGGTTTTTCCCACCCAAATACTTTTTCACCTGGCATTGCATTTATTTCAAAGAGGATAACAAACGGATTGTTGTGAAGAAATGTAATCTTTTTTTTAATGGATTGGTACTATCACGAATCCTAATTAAGCTTCATTTTGTAGATAGATAGATAGATAGATAGATAGATAGATAGATAGATAGATAGATAGATAGATAGATAGATAGATAGATAGATAGATAGATAGATAGATAGATAGATAGATAGATAGATAGATAGATAGATAGATAGATAGATAGATAGATAGATAGATAGATAGATAGATAGATAGATAGATAGATAGATAGATAGATAGATAGATAGATAGATAGATAGATAGATAGATAGATAGATAGATAGATAGATAGATAGATAGATAGATAGATAGATAGATAGATAGATAGATAGATAGATAGATAGATAGATAGATAGATAGATAGATAGATAGATAGATAGATAGATAGATAGATAGATAGATAGATAGATAGATAGATAGATAGATAGATAGATAGATAGATAGATAGATAGATAGATAGATAGATAGATAGATAGATAGATAGATAGATAGATAGATAGATAGATAGATAGATAGATAGATAGATAGATAGATAGATAGATAGATAGATAGATAGATAGATAGATAGATAGATAGATAGATAGATAGATAGATAGATAGATAGATAGATAGATAGATAGATAGATAGATAGATAGATAGATAGATAGATAGATAGATAGATAGATAGATAGATAGATAGATAGATAGATAGAAAGAAAGAACCCGCTGGCGAAAACTCCACCAGCCGCCACTGGCCACATTATCAAAGAAAAGAGAAATACAACAAATCCCCGAAGACGAGAAAGAAAAGCACAACGTGTTTATTATAAGCAAAGGGGAAACATCTATTAAAATCAGAAATCGGATTTTGTGATAAAAATCAGAGATTTTATTTTAAAATCTCACCCAGCACTAATGAAACATCCTTACCAAAAAAGAGTAGGATCTGGACCTGGCAGGTTTGGTCACAGCCTGTACAAACAAAATTAACTGTCAACTTAAAGTCTTTGGGGTCTTGAGAACATTTTTCATTGATCCTGGGTGGTCTGAGAGTGAGCCTTATCTAGTTTATCACTCAAGTACAAGACAAAATGTCTTTGTAAATCCTGTCAGCATTTGGAACTGGGCCAAGTGTCGAGAGACAAAGGAACGTTTGCCTGTGCTCGGTGTCATGGCAGATATGAATTTCTCTTGTTTAAAAATCTAAAATGGATACACCACGCCTGATCAAATAGTTCAGAAGTTAAACTTCACATCGAGGCAGCGTTGGATTTTTCTTGTACTCTTGCGATTCTTGGTGTGAAATGATTCCTCTCTAAATGGATTATGCACTCTGTTTGAACCTAGAGATGAACAGTAGTTGGCAAATGCTGAGTGCATTACCAAAAATGGAGCAGCTAATGAAAGCATGAAAACATTCAGACTGATGAGGAGCTGGCCTAAATAAGATCATGTTTTATATATCTCGCAAGCAAACACATAATCACACTCTTGTGGTTAGATAGTTTAATAATAGTCTATGGTTCCTGGGAGACGTCATACTAAACAAAAGCTGCTTGGGATAAGCATTTGACTAAATTTCCTTGATCGAACGTGGTGAAAATTAACAATTAATCTTTTTTATTTTTTTATTTTTTTTTTATGTTTAATGGGACGGGAGAAGGCGGCACGGTGGCCGACTGGTTAGAGCGTCAGCCTCACAGTTTTGAGGAGCGGGGTTCAATCCCTGGTCCCGCCTGTGAGGAGTTTGCATGTTCTCCCCGTGCCTGCGTGGGTTTTCTCCGGGCACTCCGGTTTCCTCCCACATCCCAAAAACATGCATTAATTGGAGACTCTAAATTGCCCGTAGGCATGACTGTGAGTGCGAATGGTTGTTTGTTTCTATGTGCCCTGCGATTGGCTGGCAACCAGTTCAGGGTGTACCCCGCCTCCTGCCCGATGACAGCTGGGATAGGCTCCAGCACGCCCGCGACCCTAGTGAGGAGAAGCGGCTCAGAAAATGGATGGATGGATGGATGGGACGGGAGAATTGCCGTCTGAATGTTTTGAACTCCTGTTTCCAATGCCAGTGTTAGATGAGGAGAATAATGCTGCCTGGAGCCTCACAGTTCTGAGGAGCGGGGTTCAATCCCCGGCCCCGCCTGTGTGGAGTTTGCATGTTCTCCCCGTGCCTGCGTGGGTTTTCTCCGGGCACTCCGGTTTCCTCCCACATCCCAAAAACATGCACGATAATTGAACACTCTAAATTGCCCGTAGGTGTGAATGTGAGTGCGAATGGTTGTTTGTTTGTATGTGCCCTGCAATTGGCTGGCAACCAGTTCAGGGTGTACCCCGCCTCCTGCCCGATGATAGCTGGGATAGGCTCCAGCATGCCCGCGACCCAAGTGAGGAGAAGCGGCTCAGAAAATGGATGGATTGATGGATGCTGCCTGGAGGATTGTCATTGCCCGGCGGTAGTTCAACTTCCCATAGCTAACAAATCATGTTGATCTTTAGACCAGTGGTTCTCAAACTGGCATCCCTCCCCGGCTCCCCTAGGGGTACGCGAGCCGTAACTTGGGGCTCCGCAAGATAATTTGCACTAAATTATGTTGTATCGTTTATAAAAAGTGCATACCTGCAAATTGGGTCCAGAGCGCAAATAAAAGAAAATGTACTACAAAAACATACAAATATATACTAAACCAACCAATTACTCCTCCCTACCTTAGATTCGGGCCAAATAAAAGTTCTGATTGATTGTGATGCATCAGATAAACCTGACATCCCAGCAAGTGTGTAGCATTTCTAGCACTCTCACATTATTTTCTCATGTCGAGTTGTACGGGTGAGGCCAGACAAACTTGGCTAAATATTTGCAGCTTGGAAGCACATACCTCGGGTCAAAGGTTTCCAACGTGGATAAGTCACTGCTTTTGCAACCTATAAATGGGCACCATGTCTTTAGCAATATTCTGAGAAAATGACTCCATAATTCCCTTCCACCAGGCTCCTTTCTTGTTATACAGAACATAATGTGAAAAGGATTGTGCTAATCATGTTGACTGTTTTTTTTTTTTTTTAGCAAGAATTAAAATTGATTGTCGCTTTATGGAAAAATAGTTGCTAGAGTGGTCGGAAATGTCATTAAATATAGCGACCAAATTGCTAAACTGGCAATGTTGACTGTGCTTTTGTAAACTAGCACCTCTCTGTTCGCAGCAATCTTATTAGTGTAAGCAATGCATGTTAGCCAGCGACAATAGATACAGATTTAATTTAATTTAACTGCATTTAGTTGAGTTCCATTCCATTAAACAGGTCATTAATGAATGGGTTGAAATGTTAAAAAAAAAAGAAAGAAACCCCGAAAAGATTTAGGGGTGCACATGGTAGTTGTATTATTGGTGTTAGGATTATGAGGGTTTTTTTTGGCAGTCCCTCCACCCATAAAGCTTGACAACCCCACAAACAAATTGAGATTAAATTAACAGCATCTGGTTGTAGCCAAGTAGAGCACTCAATTTCTCATCAATTACAACAGAATTTGGGGGAATTAAGTGATTACAATACCTGTCCCTAGAAGTTGCCCATGGAGGCGGTGTGAGGGCGGTCTTTACACCTGACGAGACCAATTTCTTTCCCCGTCATCACCACTGATGAGGCTGAGGAAGCTGTAAGCTGCTGTCAGCACTTCATCACCAAAACAAAAAGTAATTACATGCAAAACAGCAGTCCCATGTCAAGTAAAAACTGTTTGCTTTTCATCAAAGAAGATTTGATAGAACTAAATTGTTCCTGCTGCTCCAGCTATCCAACTGCATTACATTGGAATGGTTGTGGACCGCTTAATAAAAACTTTAAGACAGCTAGAGATGACTATATCATTGTAAAACTCCACTATACTGAAATTCCCCAGGAAATTATTAAACTGTGGTGAGTGACAGAAAATATTTAACTAAGGTGATAGCTATAAATATATACAATCCTTTCATTAACATTCAGTTTATAGACATACAACCATTCACACTATGGGCTATTCAGTCTTCAGTTAACCCAGCATGCATGTTTTTCGAATGTGGAAGGAAGAAGAAAACCCATGCAAACACGGGGAGAACATACAAATTCCACCCAGAAAGGCCTGAGCTGTGACATCTTTACTGTGAGGCAGACAGCCCTCACATTGCCCAACATCGCTCAATTTTAAATAAAAAACAAACAAACATTTTTTTATTGATTTTTCCAATGCTAAAACCAATCTTTCCCTGGAAGTTTTGTATTTTTATTTTTAACATTATTATAAGCCAATACAACACTGTATGCAACATATTGGGTTTAATACATTATACAAAATCATTGGGTAAAAGAAAAAAAATTCCTATGATTAAAAAAAATTATCAGAAACAGACATTTATTAGATTGATGCTTGTGATTTTTCATTTTGTGAAAATAATTTAAATGTTAGCGTAAATATAATCTTGGAGTCCTAGAGTTGAACACTGGTGACAGATGTAGTGTAATTAAATGTCACACTGAATGCTGCAATGATTGGATCAGACAGCGGTTTGGGGTCAGCTCTGTCTAAAAGTTTAACGCTCGCTGTACTGTGTGATCTTAACACAACAACTCAGCACTGCCTGATGAAACTACAGTGAAAGGTGTGATTTTAAATGTCTGTAAACATGCAGGGATAAAACATGGAAAAGGAAGTTGTTATCATGTCCAATACCCTGCAATTGAAACATTTATCAATAATTACTTAGTATTGAGTCAAAAGCGTGCAATTGATAAAATCATGTCTTGAAGAACCTAAGGCAAAAATGGAATGCAATACTTGGCTGCAACCTGCAGAGGTCCTGTTGAATCAGTTTCAAGTAGTTTCTTGCAGAGAAGTAGTATAATGATAGCTAAGCAAAACTGAGCTTGCGCCATCCGGACCTCCGCTATAGAAACTCCTA
The DNA here is from genome assembly GCF_024500385.1 of Phyllopteryx taeniolatus. NCBI lineage: Eukaryota > Metazoa > Chordata > Actinopteri > Syngnathiformes > Syngnathidae > Phyllopteryx > Phyllopteryx taeniolatus. Next base: position 25,196,963 of record NC_084502.1, on the reverse strand, counting down.
TCGGCAGGAACATTCTACTTGAAACAAACTGTAGGCCGGTCCCAAGCCTGAATAAATGCAAAGGGATGCGTCACAAAGGGCATTTGGCTTAAAACTTTGCCAAACACATGAGCGTTCATCCGAAGAATTCCATACTGGATCGGCCGTCGCCTGGGTTAACAACATCCGCCACCTGCAGGGTGGCGGTGGAAATACAGTTACTGTGGGTCGAAGAGGAAGGAGGTGGAAAGCGGGTTCTTAGGCAGAAAGTGAAGAGGAAAGCACAGAGCCTAGAACTAAATGTGGGGACTATGACAGGAAAATCTCGGGAGTTGGTTGACATGATGATGAGGAGAACGGTTGATATATTGTGTGCCCAGGAGAGAAGGTGGAAAGGCAATAAGGCTAGAAGTTTAGGGGCAGGGTTTAAATTATTTTACTATGGTGTCGATGGGAAGGGAAATGGAGTCGGGGTTATTTTAAAGGAAGAGTTAGCTAAGACTGTGTTGGAGGTAAAAAAAGAGTGTCAGGTGGAGTGATGAGACTGAAACTTGAACTTGATTGGGTTATGTAAAATATAATTAGTGGCTATGCCCCACAGGCAGGATGTGACCTAGAGGTGAAAGAGAAATTCTGGAAGAAGCTAGACGAAGCAGTTCTGAGCATCCCAGACAGAGAGATTGGTGCAAATTGTAATGGACATGTTGGTGAAGCAAACAGGGGTGATGAAGAATTTATGGGTAAATTTGGCATCCAGGATAGGAAGTTAAAGGGACAGATGGTGGTAGACTTCGCAAAAAGGATGGAAATGGCTGTAGTGAACACTTTCTTCCAGAAGAAGCAGGAATATAAAGTGACCTTCAAGAGCGGAGGTAGAAAGACGCAGGTGGATTACATCTTGTGCAGACGATGTAATCTGAAGGAAGTTACCGACTGTAAGGTAGTAGTAGGGGAGAGTGTGGCTAGACGGCATAGGATGGTGGTGTGTAAAATGACTCTGGTGTTGGGGAGGAAGATTAAGAAGACAGATAAAAAATTCTGCTGCACTTAAGGTTCCTAAGAGCACAGTGGACTCCATAATATTCTCTGGAGAGACCTGAAAATGGCTGTCCATCCAACCTGACAGAACTGGAGAGGATCTGCAAGGAGGAATGGTAGAGGATCCCCAAATCCAGGTGTGAAAAACCTATTGCATCATTCCCCAAAAGACTCATGGCTGTATTAGCTCAAAAGGGTGCTTCTACTAAATACTGAGCAAAGTGTCTGAATACTTATGGCTGTGTGACATTGCAATTGTTGTTTTTTCATAAATCTGCAAAAATCTCAGCAATTCCATTTTTTTCTGTCAATATGGGGTGCTGTGTGTACATTAATAAGGGAAAAAATGAACTTAAATGATTTTAGCAAGCCCGCGACCCTTGTGAGAAGAAGCGGCTCAGAAAATGGATGGATAAATGGATGATTTTAGCAAATGGCTGCAATATAACAAAGAGTGAAAAATGTAAGGGGGTCTGAATACTTTCCGTCCCCACTGTATACAGGTTGGCCAGACAGAGGGCTAGAGATGGGAAGGATGTGCAGCAGGTTGGGGTTATTAAAGCTCAGAGGACAGAGATGTTAAAAATTGTATTATTATTATTTATTTTATTTTAAAACTCTCGAAACCCCTTTACAAATCACATCTGCCATTTCAAAGTGATTATATAGCAGATGTGCAGCAGTTAAATTGATAAATATGCTTCAGAATGCCCCTTCTGGTCTTCGGCACTGTCCAGCACTGTGACGTCACACGAGCTGAACATCCTGTTCATTCAGCGTTGTGTGCTATTGTTCCATGCTGTTGTTACCCATCCATCCATCCATTTTCTGAGCCGCTTCTCCTCACTAGGGTCGCGGGCGTGCTGGAGCCTATCCCAGCTGTCATCGGGCAGGAGGCGGGGTACACCCTGAACTGGTTGCCAGCCAATCGCAGGGCACATAGGAACAAACAACCATTCGCACTCACAGTCATGCCTACGGGCAATTTAGAGTCTCCAATTCATGCATGTTTTTGGGATGTGGGAGGAAACCGGAGTACCCGGAGAAAACCCACGCAGGCACGGGGAGAACATGCAAACTCCACACAGGCGGGGCCGGGGATTGAACCCGGGTCCTCAGAACTGTGAGGCTGACGCTCTAACCAGTCGGCAACCGTGCCGCCTGCTGTTGTTACCGTCCTTGTAAATTTGTTGTCGTATGATTTAGCGATGTCACGACGGTTTATTGTGTGGCGTTTGGTTGCACAAATGGTTCAGGCAGTGGCAAGAGTTTTTTTGGCTTTCCAAGTGAAAAAGGAATACGTGACCAGTGGACAGGGAAAATCAATCGACAGGGGAAGAAACGTGGTCAACTATGGGTGCCTAGCAAGCATTCCAAACTCTGTGCTGATGACTTTGAACCGGTGTGTTTTGAGAAAGACTTAGCAGAAAGCATTGGATACAAAGGTGTAGTTAGGCAGGGGCTGAAACTAGATGCAGTGCCAACTATTTTTCCTACGGCCATCGGGACCTCAACCCCCAGTAAGAGAACTAAATCTTGCAACCGCCACGGTGCAGCGGCGCAGACAAGAGGTGAGCATTTCCTTGGATATACCTACGACTCTATTATGGTTACTATGCACTGGGCAGTAGGGTAAAAAAAGACCCACGCAGTACTTTTCAGTACTGTCGTCTGTACTTTTGCCTATATGACAAGCCGACAGACACGGCAAAGACTTTCTCTGCGGTGTGTTATAAAGCTACTCGAGCGAGGGGCACACAATATATAGGAATACTGCTTACTAAATAAAAGCTTGTGCCATGTCACTGAAACATATATGAATATATAATATGTATAGTCATGCTAAAAAATATTGGCACCCCAAGGGTGCCATTATTTCTATCCATGACTGTATAAAAAGACATGTTTTTGACATAGTGTAACATCGACCCAGTGGCCACTCTTTTTCTGTTGCACAGCTGCTACTTGGCTGCTCGTTGTCGTCACTGTCAGGTTCCGACCTCCTGATCAGCTCAAACATGTACGGTTTGACGATGCCAAGTTCAGTTGGGTGCTCTTGTACATCGAAATCCTCCTCCTTCTTAAATTTCAACACGTTGCTTGCCATTGCGTATAGAGTGTAGCGCGTTCTTGTTTTTCTTTTCCTTTTGGCTTGTCCCTTTAGGGGTCGCCACAGTGCATCATCCTTTTCCATGTAAGTCTATCTCCTGCATCCTGCTCTCGAACACCAACTGCCCTCATGTCTTCCCTCATGACATCCATCAACCTTCTCTTTGGTCTTCCTCTAGCTCTCTTGCCTGGCAGCTCCATCCTCATCATCCTTCTACCAATATACTCACCATTTCTCCTCTGGACGTGTCCAAACCATCGAAGTCTGCTCTCTCTAACTTTGTCTCCAAAACATCGAACCTTGGCTGTCCTTCTGATGAGCTCATTTCTAAATTTTATCCAACCTGGTCCCGCCGAGAGCGAACCTCAACATCTTCATTTCGGCCACCTACAGCTCTGCTTCCTGTTGTCTCTTCAGTGCCACTGTCTCTAATCCGTACATCATCATCCATGCCTGAGGAATGGAGGAAAAGTGTGCTGGTGCCCATTTTTAAGAACATGGGTGATGTGCAGAGGTGTGGGAACTATAGAGGAATAAAGTTGATGAGCCACACAATGAAGTTATGGGAAAGAGTAGTGGAGGCTAGACTCAGAACAGTGAGTATTTGCGAGCAACAGTATGGTTTCATGCCTAGAAAGAGTACCACAGATGCATTATTTGCCTTGAGGATGTTGATGTGAAAGTACAGAGAAGGTCAGAAGGAGCTACATTGTGTCTTTGTGGAGCTAGAGAAAGCGTATGACAGAGTACCCAGAGACGAACTGTGGTACTGCATGTGGAAGTCTGGAGTGGCAGAGAAGTATGTTAGAATAATACAAGCCATGTATGAGGGCAGCAGGACAGTGGTGAGGTGTGCTGTAGATGTGACAGAGGAATTTATGGTGGATGGAAGCGCATCATTCTTCTGCACCACAGAGCCCTGAGCAGCTTCCTGTTTGCAGTGGAGATGGATAGGCTGACAGATGAGGTTAGACTGGAATCCCCGTGGACCATGATGTCACGGATGACAATGTGATCTGCAGTGAAAGCAGGGAACAGGTAGAGGAACGGTTAGAAAGGTGGAGGCGTGCACTGGAATGGAGAGGAATGAAGATTAGCCAAAGTAAGACAGAATGTATGTGCATGATTGAGAGAGGTGGGGGGGGAAGAGTGAGGCTACAGGGCAGAAGAGATAGTGAGGGTGGAGGACTTTAAATACTTGGGTTCAGCAGTCCTGAGCAATGGTGAGTGTGGTAAGGAAGTGAAGAAACGGGTTCAAGCGGGTTGGAACGGGTGGAGGAAGGTGTCAGGTGTGTTATGTGACAGAAGATAGAATGAAGGGCAAAGTTTATAAAACAGTGGTGAGTCCAGCCATGATGGATGGATTAAAGACAGTGGCACTGAAGAGACAACAGGAAGCAGAGCTAGAAGTACGGGAAAGGAAGATACTGAGGAGTGAGCAAGTTGGATAGTATTAGAAATGGGCTCATCAGAGGGACAGCCAAGGTTTGATGTTTTGGAGACAAAGTTAGAGAGAGCAGACTTTGATGGTTTGGACACATCAAGAGGAGAGAGAGTGAATATACCGGTAGAACGATGATGAGGATGGAGCTGCCAGGCAAAATAGCTAGAGGAAGACCTAAGAGAAGGTTGATGGATGTGGTGAGGGAAGACATAAGGGCAGTTGGTGGTCGAGAGGAGGATGCAGGAGATTGTCTCGGGTGTGTGTTCTGGTTGTTGTTTTCCTCCTGTCTCGTACACACCTGCTCCTGAGAGCATCTTCACCACCTGTGCCTCGTTCACCCTAATTACCCCTTGCATTTAACCTCGTGTCTCATTCTTTCTAGTCACCAGTTCGTTGTACCTTGTCGTCGCGTTCCAGCATTTCTTCTTTCCACGTCACAGACTCACAGTAAGACTAGACCCTGTTCCGATATTCGACCTCGCCTTTTTGCCTCACGTTTTTGGATACTGTTGCCTTTTGTGGATTGCCTGCCTGTGTACCAACCTCTGCCTGATACACTGAAAAAAGTACAACAAAGCTCAATTATTTTTTAAATTCAAATTGTTGAAAAATGTATTTTGTAAAAAAAAAATCTTTTAAATTTACAACTTGGCACCGAACTGTGCTTCTTGCTTTTTTAAATTTTTATAATTAGTTTTTTACTTAGGTGTCTTTGTCAGGAAGAGGTGTCAAGAGAAGAGAATACATAGGTACAGCTGAAGTTAGACTAGTTCGGCTACAGTTTCAATTTGCAGATCATCACTTTCTATCAAAGTTAAGGTCAGTTATTCGATTGCTTTTACTTTTTATACTGGACACCTATCCATTCTCTGTACCGCTTATCTTCATTAGGGTTGCGGTTGTGCTTTCCCAGCTGACTTTGGATGAGAGGTGGGTACACCCTGAACTGCTCACCAGCCAATCGCAGGGCACATATAGACAAACAACCATTTGCACTCATATCCAAACAGGGCCATTTCGAGTTTTCGATTAACCTTCCATGTATGTTTGTGAAATTGGCAGGAAACCAGAGGACTCTACTATGTACCATTAACTTTTATTTCAACTTAATAAATTTACAATATATTGCCTTTCATTTGTATAACATTTTGTGTGCAATGAGAATGAGGATTATTTTTCTCCTGTTTGAAGATGTGACAAAATGGGAATGACCAGACTTTGTGCAATGCAGAATAATAGCATGTCATACTTATTAAATGGAGAGCAGCAGCATTTCTGCCACAGGCCCTCTGTGAGTCCTCATCATTTTCAGCACGCTGGTTTGAGACAGGATGGCTATTTCTATATCTACTAAGGGTAAATATCTGTCAGAATGAATAATTGTGAGACAAGCTGTGGAAGCCCCTATAATAATAGTAATAATTAAAAAAAAACTCAGTCGGTTTTAGAGTATGGGGGTTGCCAAATATGTTTGGGGACATTTCTCCAATTTAAGAAGTCATTACTGCAAGTAAACCAAAAAGGTTCCGACCTCACTTCTCTCAACGTCACAGCAGGGCCTTTTTATTTAGTTGAAATGTGCAATAGCGGTTTCAAAATCCTGTATGTTTTTGGGATTAAACTCAGCCTTTATCACTGATCAATGGTCTCTCGTCTCCCAGCTTGGTACAGATGGATTGTCTCGATGGGAGCCTCAGCCTACAGATGCCTCAAGTAAGGATTTAGACACAGGAAAGTGAGGGATTAGAGACAAGGATTGATGTGCTTGGCAGAGGGATTGCATGCCACTGTAGATGCATCGTCCACGTGCTGCCAGTGATAAATACTGCTCGAGAAAAAGAACATGTCATCTGAAAAGCAAAGAGTATGAAAAACTGCTGTGAAACAGTTACAATCAACTTGCAGTGATTAGTGAGGATTACGGTTGCCTAGAAAAGGAGCCAGAAGGGAAGTCATTTGGCCCAACAATACATCTTACATCCCTATGCTCACACTAATTGCGATGTTCTGCTTTTTTGCCGTTTTAATTGTGTACTAAACGTCTACATGGACAAACTCTGCAATCAGCAGCAAGGAAGCATGAGCACAGAGAATGCTGCAAACTGCAATTTAACATGGATTGAGAAGATCGACATCAGACACGAAACTAACTGAATAACTACAGTATCCACGCCAAGCAAGCCGGTAGGCGCCACAGCAAGTTTGTACGTTTACACTTCATAATAAAGCCAGGCTCACAATGTATGATTTTAGAAATATTCGTTTTCAATTGCAACTCATGGGGTATGAGTTAATCACCCATGACATAACATCAAACCTAATTATTGAAGTGATCACTCTGCACGGCCCAACAGACAGACAGACAAGATAGACACGACTTCACTGCTCACACTCATCATTCAGAGTTCTAATCAGACTATAAAGGGGACATCTTGTGGAAAATGTTATTTTTAAAGTTTGTATACAAACTACTGAGAAAAGGTTTTTGGGCTTTTGGGTGAAATTTCAGGATGAACCTAAAATGCACTATAACGTTAACAGGTGGACGGAATCTGACCTTCTCACAACTTTTGAATACTTATGTCCAATTGTTCAATGCTTCAGTACTTTTTGTACAACCTGCTGTTCTCTAACAAGGATCTGAACGGCAAAATTCACAACAGGTGATTTATCTCTGAGTCAACCAATACATTCCCTGGTTCAATTTAGTATTTAAACACTCTGCTTCAGTCTGTTCAACTTTTTTACATCATAAGACCAAGACAACGCCTAACAATTGATCAACAGTATTCAAACAGGATTGTTTCAAAGGGAAGTGGCCACTGAGCTTAGTCTCTCTCTCTCTCTCTCTATACACACACACACACACACACTGTATATACATAGATACTAGTCTCTCTCTCCTCTCTCTCTCTCTCTCTCTATATATATATATATATATATACACGCACACACTGTATATACATAGATACATACTGTAGGTTTTATATCTTAAGTTCTGCAGTTAAAAACTAAAATAATTAGAGTATACAGTACTGTATGTCTAAACATAAAAGAGTATAATGTTCACAGGATGTCTACAGGGGTTATTGTTAGCTATGTATGCATTTGCTTTCAATCGTTTCTCCAATATTCCTCCGATTCAAGATAAACAAATCTCTTGAAATCAAATGACATTATTTACACAGTTCATAGGTTCTCTCCACGAGTGACTGGGTGAAGGTTAATCTCTAAATTTGGAGTGGGTGTACAGAAAAAGGACCAGTTGCTCTGTGGTGCAGAAGAATGATGCGCTTCCATCCGTGATTGAGCTATGAGGAAGTGTTCTGGACAACGGTTGCGTGTTTCATTTGATGTTTGGCTCCATTCATATGTCTATCCTACTGGAATGGGCCCACGAAAGCAGAAAAATGACTTAAATTCATGGACCGTTCAGAAACTATTCTTGATGAGAGACAGATCATGCTGCAGCCTTTTCCTTGACAATAGACTTTTTGCCAAACCAGTAATATGAAGATACGAATGTGGTCTTCCTAGTCAAACCGCATACTGAAGCTATGATGCTGTCATGATAATGCTATCTGACTTATGCTACAATAACAACAACAAAACTCAGCAGAGAAGCTGCAGTGAAAAACAGCATCACTTGCAGTTTGTCGATAAGCAAGAGATTCACTTTCTTGACACAATGCAATGTTATTTATTCTCTTTATAGACTGTGTGAGGATATATAAATACACTTATCATGCAGAGATGAAATATAGGAAATTATTAATGGAAGACATTTTGATATGTGTTTGAATGCAGTGTTTAAAAGCGGTTCAAAGGAAGGGACGCATTGCTAATATGGTCAGCTACATGCAGCAAAGTGCACCACAAACTTGGATATCTGACTGGATGGAAATGCGCCGTCACAAAACCAATGCAGTAGATGTTGAAATTGCCTTAATTGACGCCGCAGTGTCTTCACCCACACAAAATGACAGGATGGTCCTGCAAAATATGTAGGTTTGCATACGAGATATAATGACATCCGCTCAAATTAGTGCCTCACTTTGTCGGTATGTGTGTGTGTTATCCACTTACTTATAATGGAGAGCTGACTTTTTAATTGTTTGCATACAAATAGTAGTTGGGGCTCTTGCCCACCCATCAATGTGAAATTTAAACAACCCAGAAAATCTCTTGTTTTGGTGTCCATTTTTTTAAATGTGTCTGGAAGTGAGAAGTTTTTGAAGCAACAGTGTTGGTAATTGATATAATACCACCACACCGAGTTTATCTGTCCATGACTTGACAGCAAGCCTGGACAAAGATCTGCCATTTTCAAGCGACCGCCAGCTTGTGATAACTAACTGATATACACGGATGTTTGGCGAAATACAATGGGGTTAATGCCAGGGGGGTGCAGTGGCTGCTTTGCATGAGACAGTAAATTCAACCAGAGTGTTATTAGTGGATGTCAGAGACCTTTGATTAAGACACCATCTGCCTCCCATTTCTGAATCTCAGCTCTTCCTGTGTGGAATTTGCATCTGTGCTTGCATGTATTTTTTCCAGGTATTTCAGCTTTCTCCCACATTACAAAAACATGCATGTTAGCTTCCTTGAAGACTTTAAATTATCCGCAGGTGTGAATTTCAGTGTGAATGCTTATCTATATGTGCCCTGCGATTGGCTGGTGATCAGTCTAAGGTGTACCCCGCCTTTCGCCCAGTCAGCTAAGATAGACTCCAGATCAACCGTGACCCTAATAAGGACAGTGGTATGAAAATCAATGTATGAATAAAAATAATGCGTATTTTGCCTCCTTTAACAAATAAACCCCTCTCCTCTTTATATCATTATGTTCAACGACCGTTAGGCAATTGTAATTGCTTCGCTCTGGGGGGAAAAAAGTACTCATCACCATGGTTTAACAGCCATCTAGCAAGTGCGAACTTGAATAGACGTACAGTAACTTCACCAGCTACAAACATACAAATCAGTGAAGATGGCTGTCAATGCTCTCCTAAAATCCTGAACCATGAAAAACAAGTAAACAAAACGAGAAGAAAAACAGGAAAAAAAAAACAGCTGACTTCACGGCCAAACTTATTCAACGTGACCCCTTCCACATGATTAGCAGAACTGAGCGCATGAAGCTAATCTCTCACTGCAGGAGAGTCAGTTGAGCAAGGAGGTGGGATTAATTGATGCATGTGCATGTGGAAGACCAAGAGGAATTCATCTCTTGAAATCAGGTTCACCTCTCTGGTGCTTTACGAACCCATTTCTTAATGGGGGTATTAAGACGATGATATTAAGTGAGAAAAGAAAGTCTTTGACTACCCTTGTGAAAATAAGCTTTAAAAGTATGCTCCCATGACGCTTCGGTGGTACTGGGTAAATGTTATTGTCAGTCAATTGGATCAATTCATCAACACATTTTGTGGGAACACTTTGGAAAATAAATAATGAGTATTTAATGAAAATGTGAATTAGGAGGAGAACTCAAATAGACACTGCCTATTTTATTTGAAAATAAGCTATAATCAAACATCGTTTTTCAGAGTTGAAAATGTTTTTGCTTTCATTGATTTTATAAGTGCAACACACTATAATTCTTTATTCATACAGGTAACAAAAAAAAAAAAAAAAAAAAAAATAGATAGATGCAATGTTTTCATCACTTTAGATGTCAAAAGGGTTTTGTGGCTCCCAGTGTTTTGTTTGTTTTCTTTTTCTGTGGGAGACTGTCAAAATGGCTTTTTGAGTATAGAAACTTGCTGACTCCTGGATCCTACCCCAGTTAACTTTGAGAGAGAGGCGGGATACACCCTGGACTGGTCACCAGCTCATTGTATGGCACAAATAGACAAACAACCATCCACACTCACATTTATACCGATGGACAATTTAGAGTCTTCAAGTAACCTAACATGCATGTTTTTGAAATATGGAAGAAAGCTGGAGTACCCCAAGAAAGCCCGTGCAAATACAAGGAAAAAATGCATTTTTCTTTTCCAGTTCTATACCTAAAATTTAGAATTTTTGGATTAAAGGTGAAACTTCTTCAATAACCAAAACGAGTCCAGTTTTCTTAATTCAACTTTTGTGGATGACCATAGATGAGAAGAACACAGTTGTGTGCAAAAAAGCTTTGAATATCCATATCATCCATTTTCTGTACCGCTTATCCTCACTAGGGTCGCGGGCGTGCTGGAGCCTATACCAGCTATCTTCGGGCGAGGGGCGGGGTACACCCTGAACTGGTCGCCAGCCAATTGCAGGGCACATATAGACAAACAACCATTCACAATTTAGAGTCCTAAATTAACTTACCATGCATGTTTTTGGGATGTGGGAGGAAACCAGACTGCCGGAGAAAACCCATGCAGGCACATCAAGCAAGAATGGGAAAGAATTCCACCTACAAAGCTTCAACTATTAGTGTCCTCAGTTCCCATACGTTTATTGAATGTTGTTAAAAGAAAAGGTGATGTAACACAGTGGTAAACATGACCCTGTCCCAGCTTTTTTGGAACATGATGAACAAGATTTGCAAATCATTGTATTCTGTTTTTATTTATATTTAACACAACATCCCAACTTCTTTGGAATTGGGGTTGTACCTTTCAGCATTAACGGTGCCTTCACAGAAGTGTAAGTTACCCATGCCATTGGCACTAACACAGCCCCATACCATCACAGATGCTGGCTTTTAAACTTTGCGTCCATAACAGTCCGGATGGTTTTTTTCCTCTTTGGCCCGGAGGACACGACGTCCACAATTTCCAAAAACAATTTGAAATGCGGACTCGTCGGTCCACACAACACTTTTCCACTTTGCATCAGTCCAACTTAGATGAGCTCGGGCCCAGAGAAGCCGGCAGCGTTTCTGGGTGTTGTTGATAAATGGCTTTTGCTTTGCATAGTAGAGTTTCAAGTTGCACTTACGGATGTAGCGCCGAACTGTATTTACAGACATTTGGTTTCTGAAGTCTTCCTGTGCCCATGTGGTGATATCCTTTACACATTGATGTCGGTCCTCGATGCGGTGCCGCCTGATGGATCGTATTTTACGCTTCATAATGCGCCACACATTTTCAATGGGAGACAGTTTAGTACCCGTACTCTTTTACTACGAAGCCACACTGTTGTAACACGCGTGAGGGATCGAAGGACACGGGAATTCAATGTTGGTTTTCGGCCTTGCCGCTTACATGCAGTGATTTCTCCACATTCTCTGAACCTTTTGATGATATTATGGACCGTAGATGATGAAATTCCCAAATTCCTTGCAATTGTACGTTGAGGAATATTGTCCTTAAACTGTTTGACTATTTTCTCATGCACTTGTTCACAAAGAGGTGAACCTCGCCCCATTTTTGCTTGTGAATGACTGAGCAATTCAGGGAAGCTCCTTTTATACCCAATCATGGCATCTACCTGTTCACAATCAGTCTTATTTGGCACCTGTCCCAGCTTTGTTGGAACGTGTTGCAGCCATAAAATTCTAAGTTAATGATTATTTGCTAAACACTATAGTTTATCAGTTTGAACATTAAATATCTTGTCTTTGTAGTGTATTCAATTAAATATAGGTTAAACATGATTTGTAAATCATTGTATTCTGTTTTTATTTATGTTTAACACAACGTCCCAACTTCATTGGAATTGGGGTTGTATATTGCCTGATGAAAGAATTTCCTTTCTAATATAAGGATTGAGATGTACCTGAAGTGGACAAACCTTGAAATATCAAACTTCAGAACAGAACTTTCCTGAGTTCTTTTAACTATTATAAAGCCAGGGAGGCGAGCTGTCACGCTCTGCTGATAAATGGGAGCAGTGGGTGCCGGGGGAGTTTTTACGCCACATCACAACAGAAAACAGATCACAGCACCATTGGGGAGCAAGAGAATTGTAACAGGATTATGCACCTGGCAGTACCACGTGCCACATATGAGTCTCGGAGAACATATTCACACAGGGTTGCAGTAGAAGGCTGTTAATACTCTTTGGATATGTGCAATACACAGTGAATTTTTCCCTCAGGCAGGTCTCTCCTTAAGGGACTTGTGATGCAGTGATGGGTGACAGCCAAAGATAACAAAAATCCCACCATAATTACTGTTCGGATGTTGCAAGCCAGCACCACTGCGGATTAGTCTTCCACTAGCTGCGCAACACAATGTTAGGTTGCGGCTGTAAAAATAGTAACCATCTCTTATTCTCACACTTTCGCACCCTGTACCTCCTCCCACCTTCCACCCCCCACTTGCCTTCCTTCTCCCAAATCGCAGGCATGCAGCAGAAGCTTCAAAGAGCATAGATAATTTAGAGGGGCTAGGACTCAAGTTAGACTGTAATTCATAACAACGTAGGCAATGATAATATAATTTTCTCATTCATAAAGAGTGCTATTTGAGTTTAATGCAAACTGTTCTCTTAGCGTTAAACAAACACTGGAGGTATATGTGTGTGTGTGTGTATGTATGTGTGTGTGGGGGGTGGGGGGTTGTCGGGGGGGTTGTACAACACTATAAATGTATAAAACAGGGTACATGCCAAAGTAAAATAAAATCATTAGCTATTAATAAGCAAAGGGCGGCACGGTGGTCGACAGGTTAGAGCGTCAGCCTCACAGTTCTGAGGACACGGGTTCAATCCCCGGCCCCGCCTGTGTGGAGTTTGCATGTTCTCCCCGTGCCTGCGTGGGTTTTCTCCGGGCACTCCGGTTTCCTCCCACATCCCAAAAACATGCATTAATTGGAGACTCTAAATTGCCCGTAGGCGTGACTGTGAGTGCGAATGGTTGTTTGTTTGAATGTGCCCTGCGATTGGCTGGCAACCAGTTCAGGGTGTACCCCGCCTCCTGCCCGATGACAGCTGGGATAGGCTCCAGCACGCCCGCGACCCTAGTGAGGAGAAGCGGCTCAGAAAATGGATGGATTAATGTGCAAAGAACACATAACAAGCAACATATATGCATACCCTTCGCATGTGAGTTTTTTCTGCACAAATGTTAACGTCACGTCAGTCCTGTTCATGAACACCTGGTACAGTGGGGCTTGGGACCGAGCCCTGACGCAAATAGCAAAAAAACAAAAAAAAAAAAAAAACTGACGCCCAGCTGAAAATGCTCATAATTGGCTAGGGTAATAGTTTAAACCCTAAATATACCATAAACTATTATTCCAAAAGACTTTAATATCATGTCATACTATTCTTACAACATTACCCTTAAAAATAAATGGTTTACAGATTATGAGATTTGGGGAAAAAAAGCACCGGAAGTGCGCATGTACGTGCACAAGACTCTCCCCTTAACTTCCACTGACAACCCAAGCGAAACATAGATTCTTCCTGACATACAACAATCCTTTCTACATACTACCTTGAACCAATTACTACTTTGCTATTAGCCAGGACTTTGTCACCATCTTGTGGAATCTTATACTGAAAATTTTTTATTTACTTATTTCAAACATGTACATTGGTTTGACATGATTAAAGAGTTGAGTAAAACAAACATCTTTTATTTCATTAATTTCAAGGAAAATAGGGGAAATTAAATCAGTTTACCAGATTCTAATCATGTGCAACTGAAAATTAAGCACTTTTTTCAGTGTATTGCATTGCAGAAAGAGCACAAAAATATACAAATAACATATAATAGGAGTTTTTCAGCTGATAAGTCCCACAAAGAAAAAACACCATTAGGTGAATTTGTGACTAGCGAACAATAGGTGGGGATTCATTGTATTACTTTGCTAACATTGCAAAATTTTACTGAATTTTGTGCTCTGAAAAAAAAGCACTGGCATTTGATTTAAAAAATTTCAAATCTTATATTTCCTAAACCAACCCACTTTAATATATTATTCTGTGAGTGAGTTGTTGGATTTTACTGGAATATAGTGGAGTGTTTAATTTTTTGTATGATTTACTACAATATTCTCATGTTGCATCGCTTGTTGTTTAGCCCAGTTTACATTTATCATCCATTTACTCCATCCATTAAAAGTAGGGAACTAGACCATCCGATGCCTTTGTAACATGCTGATACTCCAAACAAACAAATCGTAAACACACACACACGCTCACATGCAGAAACACACACACACACACACACTCAGGTGGTTAATTGGCGAGAAGTAGCTCAATGCTTAAAACATTTCGAACACCCGACTGGTTGCACCATTTGGAAACCTTTCAACAGTTTCTAGACAAATATGAGTCAAAAATCACAGACATGGCAAAATCCAACAATAGACCAGCAAATCTCAAAGCAGAATCATATACAATCATCATCATCATTTCCATCTTTAACATCACCTCCCAGGCACACACCCATAATCCTCCTGCCTCTGAATGTTTTCAACTACACCATGCATCATAAGTCAGGATATCATTTTTTGTTCTGTTAGTTCTATTATGAAGTACAATGGTTAACTTTTTTTTTTTTTTTTTTACCCGTATGACAGTTATGAATCCAAAAAAATTTACAACTTCATCAAGCCTCCTCTCCCCGAGATGCTACATTTCCATCATCCTTCATCATATCAGGAGTTTTATACCGTTTTATGGTAATTAACTTATTTTAAAACCTGTGTTAAAATGTTAAATCTCACAAGTGGGCCAGTGTCTCTAAGCACAACGTGGGACGGCAGTCGCTTATCCCTGAGGACCGAGAGTGTGTGTGTGTGCATGTGTGTGTGTGTTAAAGAAAAAGTGAAAACTGTATGTGCATGATATGGTACAAATAAAATGTATTGATAGGGTAGAAAGAAATGTCCCCTTGAGTGACAAGTAAAGGATGTGTCTTTCTTTCTTCGTCATCAGAGCCAATGATGATTACATCATTTCTTGTTAAGTTGTATTATTCAGTGGTTAATTAGATAGTTAAGTATGTTGAAATGTTACTTAAGAAAATACCTTTACGGTTAGTTTTGTGATGCTGACTGCAAAACTGATTATTTTAATTTACTTTAGAATGAAGCAATGTTTAGTTGTGTTGTAGCATTTGGAGCATTAAAAATTGTCCGGGTGTGTGAAAAGACTTAAATTCTTGTATCCCAAGCTGCAGCCTAATGATAATCATTATTTATTGATGAAAAGAACATTTTAAATCAGCTTGTACAAAGAAATCTTCCACAAATCTGCAATCTGAGTTCACGCACTCTGTTCCTCCAAGCGTGTTGTTTCTGTTTTGCGGGATGTGACACCTTTCAGTTATGCAGCGAGGAGGTTTGATGCTGGATGACACATTAAGTCTCTGGGTTCTATGATTCAAGTCAAAATCAAAACAAATATTTCATGTGTGCACCCACATATGGCGGGTTAGTATGGGGTGCCGTTTGTAAAGCTGCTCACCCCAAAAATGACAGCAACATTTTGTCACATTTAGCTTCATAACGTGTTTTAAAAAACTGGTGTGACTTTTCGAGTCACCTTCCTGCACATTTAAAACAATATTTATCAACTTCCATCCATTTTCTGCACCGCTTATCCTCACTAGGATTGCGGCCGTGCTGGAGCCTTTCCCAGCTATCTTCGGGCGAGAGGCGGGGTAGACCCTGAACTGGTCGCCAGCCAATCGCAGGGCACATATAAACAAACAAGCATTCGCACTCACATTCACACCTATGGGCAATTTAGAGTCTTCAATGAACCTACCATGCATGTTTTTGGGATGTGGGAGGAAACCGGAGTGCCCGGAGAAAACCCACGCAGCCACGGGGAGAACATGCAAACTCCACACAGGCGGGGCCGGGGATTGAACCCCGGTCCACAGAACTGTGAGGCAGATGTGCTAACCAGTCCTCACCGTGCCGCCTGTTAAAGATATATTCAAATGTTAAATATATATCTAAATATAAATCTTATATATAAATCTTAAATGTAAATTTAAATATAAATCTTAAAACAATGTTAAATATATATTCAAATGTTACATATAAATCTAAATATAAAGAATGAATATAAATGCTAAATGCTGAATCTAAATGTTTCATGTCGAACTAAATATTTACTTAATATGCAAATTCACACTGCCAAGAAACGGAAGTACCAAAATAAAAGCTGTGTGTTTGTAGCATCAAATGACAACATGAAAATAAAATAAAATTAAAAACCTATAGGGAAATTGACCCTTGGAAATATATTATCACTTCCTGAAATAACAAACCAGTTATGTAAACTTTATTTGATGAGTACTTTGAGTGTTTGGTGTCACTTTTCTGAAGAAGTGTCATGTGGAAGTCGTGGGAGAAGAAAAGAGAACCAGCCAGAGACCGGTGCTTCCCATTGGCCTGCCCGCCTCAGAGTGCTTGCTCGCCGGCTGCATGAGAGCGGACGTCAGCCATGGAGGGATTTGGAAAAACAAGTGGCAAGGGGGGTGAGGGGAGAAAAAATGAAGTGCTGCTGCTGCTGTGGTTCTTTTTTTACTCTGGCATTTCATGGATATATTTAACATTTATTTATGTATTTAGCATTCATATTTAGATATATAATTAACATTTAAATATACCGGGTGATTGAAAAGTAACTCCCTATTTTTAAGTACTTGTAATTAATTTCTGAACTATAATTCTTACAAGAAATGAACATGAGAAGAAAGTCTATTGCATGGAGTTTTATTTCAAATTCGATATGGGCGCCAGCATTAGCCACCAGTTTCTCAAGCCGCCTGGGAACCGCATTAACTGATTTCACAAGGAACTCTTGTGGGATGGAAGACATAACTTCTCGTATTCACCCTTCAAGCTTTTATGAGAAATGTGAATGCTATTGAAATCCATTCGGAATCTAAGTCATACTTTAAATGTGAAATGAACCCCCCAGAGGATATCCAGCAGTTCGGCATCAGTCCCCAGTGAGACGTGGGCACTGCTCATCCAACGGGTTACTTAGCATGTGTTTTTGTATTCTTTAATCTCTATTAATCTGTATTCTTTCAGTGGGACACTGAGAGGACCGAGGAGAGGCGAAAGGAATACATTGAGATGCGACACAGGGCAAAGGTAGAGGTGGCAAAGGCAAAACAAGAGGCATATGATGACATGTATGGCAGGTTGGACACTAAAGAAGGAGAAAAGGATCTATACAGGCTGGCCAGACAGAGGGATAGAGATGGGAAGGATGTGCAGCAGGTTAGGGTGATTAAGGATAGAGATGGAAATATGTTGACTGGTGCCAGCAGTGTGCTAGGTAGATGGAAAGAATACTTCGAGGAGTTGATGAATGAGGAAAATGATAGAGAAGGGAGAGTAGAAGAGGCAAGTGTGGTGGACCAGGAAGTGGCAATGATTAGTAAGGGGGAAGTTAGAAAGGCATTAAAGAGAATGAAAAATGGAAAGGCAGTTGGTCCTGATGACATTCCTGTGGAGGTATGGAAGCATCTAGGAGAGGTGGCTGTGGAGTTTTTGACCAGCTTGTTCAATAGAATTCTAGTGCGTGAGAAGATGCCTGAGGAATGGAGGAAAAGTGTACTGGTGCCCATTTTTAAGAACAAAGGTGATGTGCAGAGCTGTGGCAACTATAGAGGAATAAAGTTGATGAGCCACACAATGAAGTTATGGGAAAGAGTAGTGGAGGCTAGACTCAGGACAGAAGTGAGTATTTGCGAGCAACAGTATGGTTTCATGCCTAGAAAGAGTACCACAGATGCATTATTTGCCTTGAGGATGTTGATAGAAAAGTACAGAGAAGGTCAGAAGGAGCTACATTGTGTCTTTGTAGATCTAGAGAAAGCCTATGACAGAGTACCCAGAGAGGAACTGTGGTACTGCATGCGGAAGTCTGGAGTGGCAGCAGAACAGCGGTGAGGTGTGCTGTCGGTGTGACAGAAGAATTTAAGGTGGACGTGGGACTGCATCAGGGATCAGCCCTGAGCTCCTTCCTTTTTGCAGTGGTGATGGATAGGCTGACAGATGAGGTTAGACTGGAATCCCCGTGGACCATGATGTTTGCAGATGACATTGTGATCTGCAGTGAAAGCAGGGAGCAGCTGGAGGAACAGTTAGAAAGATGGAGGCATGCACTGGAAAGAAGAGGAATGAAGATTAGCCGAAGTAAAACAGAATATATGTGCATGAATGAGAGGGGTGGTGGGGGAAGAATGAGGCTACAGAGAGAAGAGATGGCAAGGGTAGAGGACTTTAAATACTTGGGGTCAACCGTCCAGAGCAATGGTGAGTGTGGTCAGGAAGTGAAGAAACGGGTCCAAGCAGGTTGGAACGGGTGGAGGAAGGTGTCAGGTGTGTTATGTGACAGAAGAGTCTCTGCTAGGATGAAGGGCAAAGTTTATAAAACAGTGGTGAGGCCAGCCATGATGTACGGATTAGAGACAGTGGCACTGAAGAGAAAACAGGAAGCAGAGCTGGAGGTGGCGGAAATGAAGATGTTGAGGTTCGCTCTCGGAGTGACCAGGTTGGATAAAATTAGAAATGAGCTCATCAGAGGGACAGCCAAGGTTCGATGTTTTGGAGACAAAGTTAGAGAGAGCAGACTTCAATGGTTTGGACACGTCCAGAGGAGAGAGAGTGAGTATATTGGTAGAAGGATGATGAGGATGGAGCTGCCAGGCAAGAGAGCTAGAGGAAGACCAAAGAGAAGGTTGATGGATGTCGTGAGGGAAGACATGATGGCAGTTGGTGTTCGAGAGGAGGATGCAGGAGATAGGCTCTCATGGAAAAGGATGACACGCTGTGGCGACCCCTAACGGGACAAGCCGAAAGGAAAAGAAGAAGAAGAAGAATCTCTATTAAATACATATTGTACAAAACAGGGAATTTAATTTGTGTTGAGAAGGCCATCAATAATAAAGCGAGTGAACCAGTTGTCAATATGCGTTGCTCAGCAACACCAGCGCCACACACGCCAGCGTTGTGTCACTGTATACGGATTTCACAACGGATGATGAGCTCCACTATGAACAAAATTATTCCAAATCTAACATTCTAAAAACGATCTAACAAACTTTATGACTTAATAGGCATAGGGGAGAATATAGCCCTTGATAAATTATAACACATTACAAATTATGCACAAAGATAAAAATGGACAGTTACCACAAAATAACCAGAGGTTCTTTAAAATGAGGGACAGAAAACATCATCACTGGGTGTGAACTTGTGGAATGACTTAAATCTTAAAATCTTAAAAAATATATATACTACAGTCCCTACTCTGAAATGTGAAATTATTTCATCTAGAAATATATTCCAGAAAATTAAAGAAATGTGAAGAAATTCCCTTTGTTTGCTGTTGTTTAAAACCTGGTTGACTGCAATGTTTGTAAAAGATGTGAAAAATTATTTTAAATATATATATTTTTTTATTAATTGTATTATTATTATTGTCTTTGTTGTATTATCTGGAAGAAATGATGAACCGAACAAAATCGGAGCAAAATAACATTGTGTTCTTTAGTTGAATAAAGTTGCTGCAAAATCCAAACATCATGATCCCAATAACAATGTTTAACATGAGATTGTTACTGCTGCATCCTTCTTTATAGCCGTGAATATTAAATGTAATTTCAGCCAGGTTGAAGAGTTATCTTCCATTTTGATGGCCAGAGATCACGTTATTGGACCCGCATGTCCCATTTGGATGGAAAATCACTCGCACATTATCTTTCCATTCTCCTGAGAATGACAGGATCATCTCAGTCTATCAACATGAACACATCTCCTGTCACGCTGCAATACACTGATATAGATGCTGGGCAAATGAAATGTAAGGTCTAGCAACAAGGTTTGCAAGAGATGGATGATAAAAGTTCAGAATGTGTACTTTGCATTGGACACTCCACTGTGCTCAACATCAAAAATAGAATTTCATGCAAGAAAGTAATTCCCAATCAATCCATCAATGTGTTTTGGATGTAAACACTCACTGGCTTGCATGAGCTGACCCTGGCGCCCAAACACTTGGGAGAACGGACTTCGGCTGCAGGTGAGCATCGCTTCCATGACTGGATGCAGAGAGGAAAATAACGGTCCTCAGCAAAAGAAAGTGTGGCCTCACAAAAGAAGGTCGAGAAGGTTGGCAGGTTGGCATCAACACCCTTCCTCTCACTAACTGAAAAATTTGTCTCACAATCTCTCCCTTTCGTTCCCCATTTGCTTTGGCACCTAGCCGACTTCCGATCAGCCTTGCGTATCGTTGCCTATGATGTTTCGGTGTAGCCCAG
This sequence comes from Phyllopteryx taeniolatus, assembly GCF_024500385.1. Lineage (NCBI taxonomy): Eukaryota > Metazoa > Chordata > Actinopteri > Syngnathiformes > Syngnathidae > Phyllopteryx > Phyllopteryx taeniolatus. Next base: position 25,176,206 of record NC_084502.1, on the reverse strand, counting down.
CTGACGAGAGATCAGTTCTGCCGGGTAGCGCTAGACTTGCTCATTAGTGCGCCAGTGTGTGTGCAAGAAAAAAAGAGAGAGAGAGAGTGAGAGAGAGAGAGAGAGAGGGTGGGGAGAAGAAGACTGCAGCAGGGTAGACAGACTCTCCCCTGACGATACAGAGCAGAGAAATGACAGTGTTGCCAGTTGTAATGTGATATACTGTATGACTGATGCTTGTACTTTCTGTGACTCTTTGGTGTGGCCTAAATGCTGGACACTTGTCAAGAGTCACTTAAGAGAACTGCACAGATGTTTGTTCATTTGCAAATCCGTGCAAAGTTATATTCAGAAGCTCCACTTGTACAGTCAGTCCCACAGTGGGTGTGCCGTCAGGGTCTTCAGAGCCTTCTCTGCTGGCCTAAACACTATCAAAAGCACTGACCGAGAAATTACAATTTAATTAAATTATCAATTTATCATGAATAATATTTATTATCTGTAATATAATAAAACATAACCATGTATATAATAATATATATTATTTGATTTCCAACAGTCTTTTGTCTTCATTTCATAGCATCTGTGGATGTCCTTTGCTCAACTTGTCCGGTGATCCAATTATTTTTTTGTCCAATCAGATTTCAGTTTCTATGTGTTGCCATGTAAATATAATCTGCCTCAGGCCTTCAGAATAGCAAGTGCTGGCGTCAAGCAAGTCAACACACACCGCTGAAATTGTCTAACCAATCAGATTTTAGATTCACCATTCTGCACCTTCAAGCAGGCTGAGAGGGCTAGGTCCAACAACATATTACTGTCAAACTTTCAGGGTAGCATGTACGTTGTATGAGCTAGCTTACACAGACAGGCTGGAGAAAAGAAAGGAGGTCTCCTGCGCCTCCACCAGCATCTCCAGTGAGTTTTGATGTTTTTGTCCTGTTATTCGATAAATATTGATTTTGAACTGCTATGTTGTAGTTTATACACGACAATGCCTATAGAGGTTTGGAGGTGTTTGGAGGTGATGTACTGGACAATAAGGTAACTGTGTTTCTTGCTATAATAATAATTAATTTCATCCTCAAATATGAAGAATGCCTCTGTCTCTTCTTTAATGCCATACATAGTTATACGTGTAGCATTTTTGTACATTTTTGCCACGTGAGGGTGTTGTTACGAGGTGGATTAGGTCACTGAAGGCCCAGGTCCCAAACTCGTTGCCCGCCACTGGAGTCCGAACCACTATTCCCCCGGCACGAGTGCGCCGTGAGAGATCATCAGGTGCAACACAGGAAACAATCCTGTTTCACGTAATTGGTCTGAAAATGATTTATTTAGTGCAAAAAATAATCTTTTTTGGGGGGGGGGACATCTTCTTTGTCCCACCACTTTTTTTATTTCTCCTTCTGCCTTCCCTGTCATTTTTTTTCTGTACTCTGCCAGGGCCACCAAACAATATTCGCTTCCTTGTTTCCACCACGTTAATAAGCAGTTCAGTGTCTGACCTGGGGGGAAAAAAAGGTTTCTTCCTTTGTGTTTCGCTTGTTGTCATGATTCACCCTTCACAAAGCACTGGCCAGAGTGGCTTACTTATATTGATATGCTGCTTTGCATTGCCCATATTTGGTTGACTTTGGGCTTGTAGAGAGTGGGATCCACGTGCACACTCAGGCCTTTTCATACTGCACTTGGCAAAGTGTCTGACGCTCTTGACTTTCCCATTCCATCGTGTGTGTGCTGAGGGGGCGTCATCCGTTCTGACGTGACGCCAAGCGTCGCGTCAATGCAGAGAGCATCTGACGCTCAGCGTCATGTCATCGGTAAGAAAACTGTTCTATTCTGGCGTCTTGAAGACAAAAAGCTCCTCCAATGGGAGAGAGGCTGCTGGTGTGATTTTTGAGGGCTATTTTGGAGGACTTTTACTAAAATCGGCAAGGGTAAAATGGAGAACGCTCTAATACATGCGGTCTATAAAATAAATATACCTCAAAGTGGTCATGGTAAAATTGTAGCTCGCAAACAAGCCTAAACTCTCCAAGGTTCCGACGAGCCATTACATTGGGATGAGCCCGTTTCCTTTTTTTTCCTGCAGCTCATCTCCTCCTCCTCTGTAAAATGAGCAATGCCAGGGCTTTCTTTTGTAAAAAAGACGGCGACATCTTGCCGAGGTGCGATCTATTTCTTCAGCGGAAAAAACCTTTGTTTACTTCTTGGTTGGCTGCTACGTGAGCACTTCCAAATATGGGATGGCTTCACCCCCCGTTGCCATCATCATGCGCTTTGATGCGGGGGCCTTTCACACTGAGCAAGTGCAGAGTGAAAAGGAACTGTGACCTAGCAAAGGAAAAAAATCCAACAGGTGTGCGTACACACGGTTTGATAGGTCTGATTTTTTGGGGGTCATAACACTAATTTTCCGCTTCTGTTCGCATATACACTTTTAGTAAGAATCCTACGCACTCTTTGATAAGTGAGGCCCCTGGATTTCACATTGAGGATATTTATGATGAAAGTGAGACAACCTCATCATTATTTCAGTATACAGTATATACTTTCAGGGGCGGAGCCTGGAATTTTTGAGGTAGGTGGCCAGAAATTTTGTGGGGTGGACAAAATCAAATCATCGACAGGGGGTGCCTACCCATCAGTTTAGGGTGGCCGCGGCGATTGGCTGGCGATCAGTTCAGGGTGTACCCTGCCTCTTGCCCAGTTGGGATAGGCGTCAGCACTCCAGCGACCTTAATGAGGATAATCGGTACGGAAGATGGATGGATGGATGGACCATTAGTCTGCAGTGATTGACCATCATGTGTGTCACTTTCACTTAATTAGTCGGAAAATTATTTCAGATCGCGTGTGTCTATCTTCAATTCATGCAAGTGTGCAGTGTGCAATGTTCAACTAAACAGCCCCTGGTTTCAAACTAAGTGAATTAGTGACTAAAATAAGCCAAAAAATTATTATTTAATTATACTGTATACACTTTTTGTGACATTTTTGTTTGGTGTTGTGCCGTGACAATCTTGTCATGTAAAATATGCGCCTTCCCGAAATAAAGGTTGGGAAATACTGCACAAGACTAAATGACAAACTAGGGGCTGACACATGAAGCGCAAGCTAAAAGGAACAGGAACAGACACACAATGCTATCAGGATTAAGTAACAAGTTTAGTAATTAGGCAATGGCATAATTATCAGTCAATTATTCGATCTATAAGAACTGTATTGTTTGTGTCGAACACAGTGGATTAATAAAAAGGGAGAGCACTACTTGTAGCAAATGGATTTAGTCAAGTTTTAATTCTAAAGAACCCTCAGCTCTTATGCTATTTGTTACATCACCTTTAATGTTCAGTTGTTGAAATAACTGTTGACAAAAGGATTAGCTACAGTGAAGAAAAAAAGTATTTGGACAGCCACCGATTGTGCAAGTTGTCCCCCTTAAAAAGACGAGAGGTCTGTAATTTTCATCATAGGCACACTTCAAATGTGTGAGACAAAATGTGAACAAAAATCCAGGAAATCATATTGTATGATTTTTAAACAATTTACTTGCAGAAAATAAATATTCACAGACATTCAAAAAGTTTAACTCAATACTTTGTAATGAAATCTTTGCTTGCAATTACCGAGGTCAAATGTTTGCTGGAGTTCTTGACCAGGATTGCACACACTGTAGCAGTTATTTTGCCCCACTTTTCCATGCAGATTTTCTCCCCATCTGTCATGTTTCGGGTCTGTCGCTGGGCAACATGGACTTTCAACTCCGTCCACAGATTTTCTATTGGTTTGAGGTCTGGAGAATGGCTAGGCCACTCCAGGACCTTGACATGCTTCTTACAGGGCAATGCACTCCTGAGTTGCCCGGACTTTGTGTTTGGGGTTACTATCATGCTGAAAGACCCAGTCGCGTTCCATCTTCAATGCTCTTAGGGAGCACCTCACGAAACATGGCCCCATTCATTCTCTCCTTAAGACCTTTTGGGTCTTCAAATAGTGTCTGAAAGACAAGTGCAAACAGCACCGTTGTGCATCACGATGATTAGAGGAGGCACATGCAAAATGAGAGGCAAGAACGAGAATGGATCTTTTCCAGTCGTGTAAACATTTTTTGAATGCCTGAAACAACCATTATGACGGCATACTGTCTATTCGGCAAAGCAATTTTGGAGCTTCGGAATCATCAGAGCTGACTTGGAGCCAATCACCGATGACGAAACTCATTTCAACTCAGCATTTCCTTGCCTCTGGGTCTTTTCAGCTCACTAGAAAAATTATCTGGTGCTACCGAAGCACTTTTTTGGCTGTGCTGTCCCATATTTTAAACGCAATGTTGCACGGATTTGCATTCGGGATGAGTTAAAGTCAAACAAAACATGGCTTCTTTGCATTTGCTAGCGTCTCCAAAATTATTGGAGGAATATATTTATTTGAGGTAACTCCGTAATATAGTGTTTGTTTGTCTTCAACTAACACTTCAAGTTTCACTTTGTGCTTGCAGTGCTCTCACAAATTTCTCATGGTGAAAATAAAATATGAAATGGTGTTCTCCATCACTTTTACTACTATTGAAAACAGTACATGCAATCCATCCATCCATTTTCTGAGCCGCTTCTCCTCACTAGGGTTGCGGGCGTGCTGGAGCCTATCCCAGCTATCATCGGGCAGGAGGAGGGGTACACCCTGAACTGGCTGCCAGCCAATCGCAGGGCACATACAAACAAACATTTGCACTCACATTCACACCTACGGGCAATTTAGAGTCTCCAATTCATGAGTACATGCAATCCGTTAGCGTAAACACACCATGTAGCGCACGCTATTTAGTATTTTAGTAAAACATTGTAATCTTAATAAATAACAGTAATCTTAATAAATAACACACAACATACCTACCAACACTGCACACAGTCTGTTAGAGTGAACTCCCACTGCTATTTTATCTTAGAAAGTAAGGCCTTATGAGTGGAGTGGAGAACAATTGCACAACACACAACCATCAAAATCTCATCCCAACTGTCAAGTATAGTGGAGGGAGACATCCTGCTCCACCAATTGGAGCTCAACAGAGACAGTAAATCAACAACAGAATGGCTTTCCAAAAAGAATATACACCTTCTGATTGAGTGGCCCAGTCAGTCTCTCAACTCATTTGAGATGCTGTGGAATGACTGCAACTGAGTGATTCACACCAGACATTGCTGAACTGAAACAGTTTTGCACAAAGGAATTGTCCATTGTGTGGATCTGATCTGCAATTGAAGGAAGCATTTAGTTGAGTTTATTGGTGCCAAAGGAGGCACAACTAGTTTTTAAATCCAAAGGTCTGTATACTTTTTCCACCTTCCACTGTGAATGTTAAAATCTTATGTTTAATAAACATGAAAACAGAAGTGTGTGACATTAGTTTGAAAAGACTGGTTTTCTGTTGTCCAAGCAGCTCTCCGCATCCACCAACAACAATCCTTCCCAAACTAAAGAGGCCAGCGTGACATTATTACTGGAGACACATCCTTTATTGTTTTCATTAACATGTCTGTTTTGTCACACACAAACAGCTAGCACATTGCCGGGCCGAGACTCAAGTACTGCATCACACTCACACACACACAGTACCACTGCTCCAGGAGAATGTTTTAATGAGAATTTAGTAGAACTTTGTTCAAATTTGTAATATATATTGTGGGCAACAGGGTCTTCTTTAAAACATCAATGTGGGAATGGGGAGGACATCATCAGAATCATCTTTATTTGCCAAGCATGTCCAAAAAACACACAAGGAATTTGTCCCCGGTAGTTGGAGCCGCTCTCGTACGACAACAGACAGTCAATTGACAGAACACTTTTGAGACATAAAGACGTTGACAAAAAACAGTCACTGAGCAATAAAGGGTTAATAGTTATCTGGTAATCCCGGTGCTTTTTTTTTTTTTTTCCCCCCCATTGAGCCACTCTGTTCCCTGAACACAACCTTGGGCTGAAAAATACAACATTTTCAAGTCTCTTCTTGTTAATTTTATAGAGAACCTATTTTGTGATTTAAAAAAAAAAAATAGATCACCTCTTAATTTCAAGAACCCCAGTCATTGGAGATCCCTGTTCTGCTCCATAGTCCACAATCTCAGATGCATCCTCATTATCTTTGGCTTGTTGACTATAATCAAAGGCTCGTTCGGATATGGTTAACAGTACTTTGCTAGCCATTTCTAAAAAGTTTTTGACTTGGCAACCTACTGTGTGTTTTTAGATTGTCACTTTTTTTTCAAAATTATGTATTAAGTGAATTTCCCAATGAAATTATCAGTACAAGAGACCTACAGTTAAACAAAACAAAACAAACACTTTTGGCTATTCAATAATCTGCTGCAATGGTTAGCGCGAGTGGAGTGCACCACCTTCTGGACATTAGTCTACATCTGCAGTGTTGAACAATAAACTTGTTCAATGGGATTCAGCAATTGTCATCTGTTGGCCAACAAATCGCCACACACACAGATTTTACACTAACATTCTGCATTTATTATGACCACACGCTTGGGGAAGGGAAGAAAAAAAAAAAAAAAAAAAAGTGCAAATCAAACAGCTTCCGACTTCAGAATCATTACATGGTTTTAAATTAATAAATATACACGACTTCAGTTACATTTTGAAATGCTACACAAACGTTCACAGTCAGATAGCAGTCCCCTGACACCCTGTACATCCAACATAATGCAGTCTGTGGGTGAGTTACAAGAATTGTAGAGGAAAAATTTGATATTTTTTTCCCCCCACTATCATTACTCTCACACACACGTTAGTTCTCACAAATTAAAATTGTATTTGATATACATTAGATATAACAATTACATAAGTACCCTGTTTAAACTAGTAGCTTATGAATATTTATGCAAATGAGATTAGTTGCAACCTTCAACAGTCATTTACAAAACTAAACAAGTTGACATTTGCATTTTGGGATTCACATTACAATTTAATGTAGATACGAAACAAGAAAATGTTACACAGACAGTAAGCCTGGATGAAGTGCTTGTGTTCTACAGTTGAATACTTTAAACAAATACTACATATACTGTATTACATGATATGACAGCAGCAGACTGCTCCTTTTCACCACTTTTGAGAATTTCTGTGGTCTATGAGCTCACCACAGTGAAAGCAATGCATGTCAGTGTATTATTTTCAGGTACAGTACTTAGCATTGCAGATGACCCAAGAAACTTTCAGTCGATTTCATTTGGATAGCCGCTAAAAGAAATTCTTTATCAGGACAACATCGAACTTTTATCCTTGATTTGTATGCCACAGGTTATCATGCCATATGCATTTGATGGTACGCGAATAGAATTGTTCTTATTACCTTCATATAAATACACAAAGGGCCAACAAAATTTACTCAAGATTTTCTCTCTCGAGTTAACCCTGCCAAATACATTCCAAATAATCGCTTCTTGCATTTGAATCCTGAACAACTTTGAAGGGAAATGTTAATACTTTTGTGCTCTGTTCAATGACTCAATTTAAGTTTTAAGGTTAATGGTAAGTCATATCCTTTGTTTAGGCCCAATTGCCTCAATACCAAACAACTGAAGAACAAGCACAGAACATGCCATAAAGAATTTAAACCCAAAAGGCAACATATGACTGATAAGGAAAAAGTAGTGCAAATCCTTGCTGACAGTGATTGCTGCTTGCCATCCTCGCCGAATGAACCGCCAAGCGAGAAATGAGAGAAGCCTTTCCAGCTTCAGTGCTTCCCCATTTCCTTGACAACACGTCGCTGTCAGATTAACTTCAAAGTGCAAATCCAGGCTATTGATGGAAAGTTGAAGAAATGTAGGACTGTACCAACCTACAAACTTCAAGCCCTCGCATACTCTGCACTCGCAGAAGTACTTCAGTTGTGTTCAGGGTTTTTTTTCTGTCCTCAGTTCAGTCATCTCTTGTACAGTGTAATGGATTTCAAGCCTTCGCTGGGTGAAGAGGTGTCAAGGGTGTGCATTGGCCTAAAAGTGACAGCATATGTTAACAAATCATTTGTTTCAATGGGTTTAAACTGGAGTTAAATCTGTATTAGCAAAGTCCTTACTAGCCATCATAGCTGTATGATGGAGTTTCTTTCAATGATATTTGATAAATTATGAAGCAACTCGTATCATGCTTGAGCACACGACACCTTTCATTCCACATTTCCTTTGACCAGTCTAAATGCTCCGTGCTCAAGCATGAGAAACATTCCTGGCCCCAGCATGGTTTGGAGAAGTGGGCCTCGGCACGGCACAATTGTATATGATAAGTGCTCCTCCCATAATAGTAAATATACACAACAACTTAAAATCAAGTCAAAGTCCACATATTCTTGCTCCTATAATTAATATAATAAATCCTCCCAGGAGTTATAAAGAAATAAAATAGCTATTTTACCTGCCCTTGATTCACAATTTTTATGTGCACGTGAAGAAAACGTGCCCTTCGCTTTTATCCCATCACATTAGTCAATATTGTAAGCACACACTGGAGCAGGGGGCGACATATATACACACTACTCCCAAAAACTTAGGCATATTGGGCTTTTGGTTGAAACTGTAATGCACTATAACCTTAGGAGGTGAACTTAATTTGACCTTTAAACTTTTGAATTCACGTCCGATTGTTCAGTGTTTCAGTACATTTTCCACAACTTGCCGTTCTCTAACAAGAAGGTGAACGGCAAAATTCAAGTGTACTTTTTTTTTTTTTTTTCGAAGGATGTCCACTCTTTTGCCTTTCTGTAACTCCTCCAGTCTCTCTGTAGCTGTTGCAACTTCCCTCTGAGAATGTCGTTTTTGTAACCTTACAATGGCGAGCTACTGTTAATCAATTGTTAGGTGTCTTCTCGGTAGTCATGAAATGTAAACGGCATAATGAAGCGCACTGAACACCAGCTCTAATTAAAACAGGAAATGTATTGGCCCACCCACAGATCAAACACCTGTTGTGAATTTTGCTATTTAGCTCTTTGTTAGAGTACAGCAAGTTGTGCAAAAAGTACTGAAACATTGAGCAGTTGGACATGTGCATTCAACTGTTTAGGTAAGCTCATATTAGGTTCACCAGTATTGTTATATTGTTATATTTTATTTGTTATATTGCATTTTAGGTTTGTCCTGAAAATTCATCCGGGTGCCCGATATCCCTAACGTTTTAGGAGTATGTATATTTTGGTGTTTGCTTATTTTGAATTGCCTTTCTCAAGGGCACCACAACCACAAGTGTGGACCGGGCGGAAAAATCAGGTGCTCAGCCAGGGCTGGCCAAAATTTGCTGGAGCTTGTCAATCTTCTGGCCCTGTAGTCAGATGCGTTACCCACAATGCCGCGGCTACTTAACACAATAATTTTCGGTGCCACTTTGAATAACAGAAATAAACAGAATGACAGCATTTCCATATAGAAATAAACAGAATGACAGCATTTCCACATAGTCAGGAAAGTTGCAGTAATGCAGTGCCACATCATTAAGTGATGGCGCAAGTAAAGCCGCTGAAGCATGGTATGTATGCCCAGTGTGAGCGCACCGACGGGTGGAGACCATCATAAGGCTATGACTACACTGGTTATTTAAATTTGTAATATTCTTTACACTACCTGACAGGGTAAGCTGAGAGGTCTTCAAGCTGTTGTGCTTTGCTCAGAGCTGCCACCAGCAGTTGCTTCCTCTCGGCTTGGGGCGGAGGGCTCACTTTGTTGTTGATTTGCTGGAGTTAGTTTGACTGCATGATGCACTCGTGTGTACTGGCGAAGAGGAGGGTTGAAAGGACGAACGGCGGGGAATTTGTTTAAAGCGGAAATGTCATTTTTTGAATCGTCCTTTATGGCTAGTTTAGGCCTCTTGTTTGAAAAGCTTGTTAGTCTTGGGGGCGTGGCGGGCCTCTTAGCTGGCATTGATGTCTGGAGTCTTGTCCTAGGATGAGCTGAGGCTTGTTGCTCATTGACAAGTGAGACCCCTCTATGGAGTCGTCCATCATTTTCCTTTGTCACAGAGATCCCACCCTCTTTCCTTGTCCTCACTTCTCTGGGTTTTTTGGGACAGACTGCCATGTGTTTGGTTCGGCTGCGTCGCATTGTGAACTCCCTGCTGCAGTGAGGGCAAACAAATAAGTCATCATGCACGTGTGAAGGGGACACTTTATTTAACGAAGATTTGTTCCTCTGGGGCATGACCCTTTGGACCATCTTTCGCTTCCTTTTGTTCAGTAATTTTAACTTCACTTTGACAGATTCTGATCTGTTGGACTGGCTAGCTCTATTTGAGGCATTACATTCATTTTCTGAGTTGGTAGTTGACAGGACTCCGTTTTGGCTTTTTGCAAAATGGCGGAGTGGGATGGGATTCTTCTTGGGCGTGTACCGCCTCTTATCGCTGGCATTGGCACAAGCCAGGATGTGCTTGTGCAGCTCCGGCATGTTATTGAAGCTCTTTCCGCACTTGGTGCACCTAATAGCTGTACTGAAGGTTTGTGGAATGTTGTGGGTGGTGAAATTTGTGGCTGAGGCCACCGACCCGGCAGGTGACCTGTTATGGTAAGGAAAGGGCGGGGGCTTAAAGCTAGGGTAATGCTGGTTAATGCCAAGACGAACATCAGGCACTTTGAGTTTGCCTCTATCTGAGGCCATGATTTTAATTGTTGTAAAAAATTCTTCAGAAGCCACATCCACTTCATGATCTTCCTTTTTCACCTTTTGTTCAGACACATCAGGCAATGGAGGCTCTTTGCTAACTTTAGTGGAGTAGTTGTAATTCTGAGGTCTTATTTTTCCCTTTTCTTCTTCAGTGAATGTACATTGCTGGGCAGGATGCAATTCCTCCTGATGCTGTTTCAGATTACAAAGGTAGACAAAGTCTTTAGGACATGCACTGCAAATATAAGTCTTGTCGACACCGTGTAGGCTTGACCGATGGTCGAGCAAAGCGGAGGGCTTGTCAAAGAGCAGAACGCAGAACTCGCATTTGTAAGGCCATTCTTCAGCATGGTCGCTAACGTGGGTGCTGAGTTCTTTCATCGAGTGGAACAGAAGGTCGCAGACATTGCAGATGAAGTTCTTGGTGAAAGTCTGCTGCTCTACGTCACTCGGTGTGTTGCTTGGCGGTTCTGTCTCTTCAAACTTCTCAACTTGGTTTGAGTTGTCAGTCGATATTTCCACTGCAGAATCAGTGCTGTCAGCAAGTTCCTCGTCTGCATTTGGAGGCTCTTCTTTGAGGCCTTGTTCTGTTTCTTCACCTCGGGCAGGACAATCTGGCATCATTGAGGTGTTTGTGGACAATGTCACAGACTCCTCAATGGAGGACAAGAGAATGGTGGGGTCCACAGTTGAGGTGTTGGGCAATGACACAATCTGTTGCTGTTCTATGTGATTAACAAGCATCGGCGTAGATACTGGAGGTTCAATGTTTTCTTGCATGGTAACAGCACTGGGGACATTCCCTGGCGTTTCCAAGGATATTGTGCATTCTATCAGCACTGTGTTACTTGACATATACGAGTTTATGAGTGGATCGTTTAATGCTGCACTGGGTGTGAATGGCACCTCAGACAAGCTATGGTCTTCATTAATTGGCGGGTTAAGAGAAATTTGATCAGTGAGAAACATGTGGCCGGGTAGATTTAGAGAGGGGTCAAGTGGATGTGAGAGAGTAACAAGGTTTGCAGCAGTTGTAGCTGAAAACGCAGAGGTTAAATCACACTGTGTAGAATTTATGGCATTTTCTGTGCAGATTACCAGCGGCTCCTGTGATATATTTGGAGCCAGCACTTGGATTGGTTGGCTTGAGGGGCTAGGAATAGATAGTGGTGGTGCCAGAACTGTGATTAATGATGGAGCAGTCGGTAGTACTGTGTGTGTAGTTGGGGGAGCAAATGATATAGTGCATGGTGAAGCTGGCGGGAAACCAAGAGGTGTAAGGGTGGCAGGTGCAGAATTCAGGGGACAGGAGGGGAGTGAAAGTCCATAAACAATTCCTTCTGCGACAGAGTCCACCATATTTTGACCTGTAACAATGGTGAGGTCTGACACAAGAGGTGTCTCACAGTTTGCGAGGCTTACATTTTGCTCTCCAACATTCAGGAGGGCCCTTTCCTGCATCCACATGTTTGAATTATCTTCTGAGGGGAAAACTAAATTTGATGTCAGCTGAGATTCTTCAGGGCTCCTTTTTTGCAAACTTAAATCCAGCGCAGCATCATCTGAAGTCCCAACTTCATTTCGTTTCATCGTATTAGAGAGATCCAGTGGTTGCTGACTATAGCAGCTGTCCACAGTCACAGGGGGCCAGCTCTCTGTTGAAACTGTAATTGCTTGAGGTTCCTCAATCTTTTGAGATGCATTTTCTTTGTCATTGACACTCACACTGTACTGGGTGTCCATGTGCCATAAAGTGGCGGCATCACCATCCATATCTGCTATTGCTGTTTCCTCATCAGATGTGGTGTTGTGCTGGGGAGAACTTTGTGGAGATCCAGTCCTTCTTTTAAACCTTCCTGTTGCAGCAGATACAGATGAGCAAGATGTTTGGCCATTTAGAAGTAGGGTGTCCTGCTTCTCTCGTAGAAACACAGTGGCTGAGTTTGGGGGGGCAAGTGAAGACTCTGTATTCTCTATTAACGAAGTTACAACTTCTGAAGAGGATGACAACACCACCACTTCAGATTCCAGTTCTGTTTGAATTTGGGGTAACAAAGGAGGTGTTGCTGTTCTTCTCTTGGCAAGTGCTTGACCCGGCAGCTCTTGGTTGCTCAGAATTGAATTGAAATTTAACCCCAGGTTCAATTGTGTGGGATCCAGAATCAGGGCATCTAGTCCAACCAAAGTTGAACATGCAGCGTGAACTTCAGCTGCTTCACAGCCACTCACTGTGCTTGTTGAAACAATTTTTCCATCAAAGTAAAAGCTGAGATTCTCTGAGATACTGCTGGAGATGGCGGGCATGTAGTTTCCAGTGTGTTCCACTTCATGCTCCGCAACTTCTGCAGAAAGCTCGGCTCCCAGATTTGACGACGCAATAATTATCTGCTGAAGATTTTCCTCCTGAGGCGGCTCACTTTGTTCCGTATGTGCAATTTGCAGATGCTGGTTGTGGACTGTGCTCTCGTGCTGCTGCTTGTTGGTAAACGTAGTGAATCTCTTTTCGCTGTAGCTGCAAGCATGATGCTCGTACAGCAGCTCGTCAGGTGGCACAGTGTTGCGCCCAGCTAACAAAACAGGAGTATCACTGCTTTCAAGCTGGTCGTCTGAACTTACTAAAACTGAAGACTTGGTACTGTCATGCTGCAGCTGACCGAGAGCCAAACCGGAAGCCATTTTTCCATTCTTGCTCTTACATGGATGTGGCACATTCTTCATCAAAGCGTGGCTATGCATGTGTCGTTCCAAGCCTTGCTGGCTGGTAAAACACCTCTCACAGTGCTGACAGGGAAAAGACTCCCAGCCTCTTTGAGTATTGTGAACAAGGTTGTCGGGAATGTCGGGTGTCATAATGGTGTTCTTTTGACAAATGTCATCATCTTCCTGCTGTAGATCCTCACCATCTCCATATTCAGAGAATCGAGGAGTTTGCTCCATTTTCCCTTGTTTGTATCCAGTTCTCGGAAGAAAAGGCCTTTAACAGTTGTCACACCTGATGAATGAATAAACAGATGTAACTTCAGGAAACTAGCAAATGCCATAGGAATAAAGCCATGTGAGGACAACACAGGGACTAAAGCGCCCCCAACTAGGGACGGCCATATTCATAACAGATAAATGAATGATTAACACATTCACTGCCATTGATGGCTTTAGAAGTCAAATATCCATGTTAACTGGGAAGGCTGGCAGTGAATGAGTTAACAAGCAATCGTAGCAATGGAGGCAGCACGGTGGACGACTGGTTAGCACATCTGCCTCACAGTGCTGAGGACCAGGGTTCAAATCACAGTGCATGTTCCCCCTGTGCCTGCGTGGGTTTTCTCCCACATCCCAAATACATGCAAGGTAGGTTGATTGAAGTCTCTAGATTGCCCGTAGGTATGAATGTGAGTGCAAATGTTTTTTTGTTTATGTGTGTCCTGCGACTGGCTGGCGACCAGTTCAGGGTGTACCCCGCCTCTCGCCCGAAAATAGCTGGGATAGGCTCCAGCACGCCCACAACCCAAGTGAGGATAAGCGGTACAGAAAATGGATGCATGGAGCAATTGAGGCAAAAAAGAGCATACTATTTGGCTGCAACCAGCAGAGGCGCTGCAGATTGTACTCAACTACAGGAGGTCTTCAGTTTACGACCATAAGACTACTGTACGCCGTCACAAGAAGGCACACTCATTATTTACCGTAAGTGTGACTTTACAACTGCCTTAGCATAGTTTAGTGATGGACTAAGGTGCATTGTGACTGACATAAAAATTTGGGGTTCGTCACCACTGTAGAAATGGAACTGTCGTAAACCGAGAGCCTCCTGTAGTACTTCTAGAGAGGAACATGACAACATGATTAGTCTGCTGAATATAACACTGGTATTAAAATAGCAGTTCAGCAAATTCAGAGATTCACCCATCACATAAAAATTATATTTACTCTCGTTACTCAGTCTAAAAACTCACACGTCACACTGTACTACAGAAAATCAGCAAGCTGTATTTTTGAAGAGTACTTTGACATGCCAGCCATTACTCAAAAACTCTACACACATAACATTTGTACTGTTAGTACATGAAACAGAAGTTTAACATTAATTTTCTATAAAAGTCAGAATAATAACTTTGCTTCAACTTACCATTTTAACAATTTTTGCAGAAGCATTGGCATGCCTTGTACGAAGATGACAACAGACCTTGCTTACTGTCAAAAGAAGCCACATTAAGAAATAAATCAATTTGTGACTGTGTGTCACCCATGAAATGCTACAAAAAAGCAGGCAGAATTGGCTGTTTAGGTACTTCATCATTATCATCAGCTCAAGTCACTGTTGTCATCATAAGCATTGTCTTTGTCTAAAATATGATGATGCATCAACATTATACTCAAATACATCAAACACTAAAGATATGCTATGGGGGAGTACAGGAATACTATTGCCCCCATTTTAAACATTATTAATTTCCACAATCCTATTTCTAGTCATACAACACCCCTACCTTTATTGCACAAAATCATGTGTTACCACAGCGCAGCGATAAAGCCGCACAAGGGTCCGGATTACAAAAAAATGTGAACAAAATTAGAATTTGGGAAGAGAGCTTTCAGCTTTGCCACCCCCGCGAAATAGAATACTCTGCTGACTAAACTGAAACTCTCTGAACGTATTCCACTTTGAGCTTTCTTTTCTATGCGGAGGGGCTTTCCAGCTTGAAACTACTCGCCAGTGTACAAATGTTACAAATTGTTGTTTGTTGTTGAGTTACTTTAAAAACATCGACGCACCTCACACATTGTATATTTTACTCTAAAAATATCACTTCCTTGTAACTGTTCCGATAGCGTGCTCCTGACCCCTTGACCAGGTCACCCTTGTCAAGATCCTGATCTCATTTGTTTTTTATCTGGATAAATAATATTAAACACACAAAAATGAGTCTATAAACAGGCATTGTAACTTGTTGTTTCAAATACACGTCCATCCATCCATCCATTTTCTGAGCCGCTTCTCCTCACTAGGGTCGTGGGCGTGCTGGAGCCTATCCCAGCTGTCATCGGGCAGGAGGCGGGGTACACCCTGAACTGGTTGCCAGTCAATCGCAGGGCACATATAAACAAACAACCATTTGCACTCACATGCACACCTACGGGCAATTTAGAGTCCTCAATTAACCTACCATGCATGTTTTTGGGATGTGGGAGGAAACCGGAGTGCCCGGAGAAAACCCACGCAGGCACGGGGAGAACATGCAAACTCCACACAGGCGGGGCCGGGGATTGAACCCCAGTCCTCAGAACTGTGAGGCAGACGCTCTAACCAGTCGTCCACCGTGCCGCCTCAAATACACGTGTACATTGAAATAGAACCCGAAACAAAATGTAAGCAGCGAACTACACATTTGGTAAATCGATAATTGAGACTAATGCCCAAGATGAAGGCCTCTTAGCAAAAAATAAAATAAAATAAAATAAACGTTAAGCTACAATTCATATCTAATTCGGGTGCACTACTGCACTCAATCCGAAAATTATTGACTACAACGACGGATGGTGCTTTTATCAGGGTTAAGCGTTAAACAGCTAAGCCCTATTTCAGGTGGTGTTGCGTTCAAGTGCCTCTCGCCTCAACTGGCTTGACTATGCCCGTCCTTGCACCGTTGCTAGTTGCCCACAAGACACGTCGCATTTCCAGCTCTGACTACAGAGGCTTCCTGTTAGCACACAGATCTACCCACCGATTCCTTCAATACATTAGCGATATCCAACCCATAAAGGACATTAAACACAACGGCTGCGACTCTTGCAACACGTTTTCGACGATTAACTAAAACTATGCAGTGAACTGCGCAAGACTATCATGTTGGCTACTGCATTATCAGCAATGAGCTAGCTCCGAGGTTTGCCCACGAACCTTGGCTACATTTCGATAATAACACTTAGACCCGACATTTAATAACTTGTCCGCACATGAACGTTCGTTGATGTATACATTTCTGAATTACGTACTTGATTTGCGACACCATTGTCGTCCAGTAGTTTCATATCTCTGCTGTGCAGGTTGTAAACAGCTGGGTGTTCGCTAATAGACCAGTGAGAAACGTGTGTTCCGATTGGATGAAGAATTGTCGTGGCCAAATTTGAACCAATCAGAGAGAGGTTTGTTCATTTACAGGACGACAACAACACAACATGGCAAAAGGGGTGCCTTTTAGGAGACCGTTCTGAAAACAGATAGTGCTCCATATTACGTGTTAACGCGATATTTATGGATAGATTAAATCCTGCAAAATGATAAAGGTCAAACTGTCACTCTTAGTGCATGTAATAACTTTCACCTGTAGATGGCGCAATAATACAGTATTCTTGGATGGATCGTGCTGTAATGGTTGCCCCTTTAGCTGAATATTATAATCGCACGTCAAGTATACAATACAAAATATTAATAAATTTTGGTGTATATATATATTCATTCATTCATTAATTTCCCGTACTGCTTATCCTAACTAGTGTCGCTGGCGTGCTGGAGCCTATCCCAGGTATCTTTGGGCGAGAAACGGGGTACACCCTGAACTGGTCGCCAGCCAATCGCAGGGCACATATAAACAAACAACCATTTAGCCAAATTAGAGTCCGCAATCAACCTACCATGCATGTTTTTGGGATGTTGGAGGAAACTGGAGTGCCCGGAGAAAACCCACCCAGGTACGGGGAGAACATCCAAACTCCACACAGGCGAGGCCGGATTTAAACCCTATCACAGCGAGAAGCAGGGTGGACCCTGAACTGGTCACCAGCCAATCGAAGGGCACATATAAACAAACAACCATTCGCACTCACATTCACACTAATGGGCTATTTAGAGTCTTCAATTAACCTAGCATGCATGTTTTTGTTTCTTACTTTTAATTAGTTAAAGGAGTTGACTCAGTACTACTTTTACTATTACTTAGACAAGTATCTCTACTTCTACTTAAAGACCCCCAAATGAGGCCAAAAATGTCTTAGAAATTGGACACACCACAGAGAAGAGTGTTTTTAAAAAGCTTGTGTACTTACAGTATATATACATACAGTATATACATACACTGTGGTCTATAAATTGTATTGATTTCTTTAAAGAAATTTCAGATTGCGCATATGATTTTCAACAAAATTTGCAACAAGATAATAATCAATAAATGCGATTATTTTCCAAATGTAATTATTTTCACCCCCAAAATGGAATTGTTGTTATTTATCGATTTTGGGCGATTACTGTTTCTGGTCTGGCCCACTTGAGTTCAAATTGGGGTAAATGTGGCCAGCGAAAGAAAATTAGTTTGACACCCATGGCTTATAGGGTGTCTCAGAGTGTCATCGCCAGGTAGCAACAAAGAGACTGGGATAGTCACAGAAAGTCATAGGAGTGGATGTCTTTGGAGAAAAAAAAGACCTGCTGTAAATTTTGCCATTTAGCTCCTTTTTAGAGAGCAGCAAGTTGTGCAACAAGTACAAAAACATTGAAAAATTGGACATAAAAAGTTTAGAGAAGGTAAATTTAATTCACCTGCTAAAGCTATAGTGCATTTTAGGTTCATCCTGAAATTTCAGCCCAATATCCCTAACATTTTGTGACCAGTGTACGTCTCAGCAGGAAATTGGAAATGTTTTTAAACATAACAGTTGTTTTTGTGTGAGAGACAACACATTGCCTAATGGTCATCAATATTCCTGAGGTAAAGTATAAAAGCAAACAGTAAACAGGAGAGAGCATGTTCTGTATTGTGTATAAGGTGGCAGCGGGCACCTGCTGGTGCAAATGACTATGTGCACAATGAAACATTTAACATCCACATGAGCATAATAGGACAAGTGAGACAAAGAGGGAGATTTTACAACAAGACAGCCACACAGTAGAAAACAATAAGGATGTGTTATAGACAATGCAGAGCAAACAAAGCTTTATCTGAAAAGACAACATGTCATGACATCTTATTGCAACATGCAGAAAGCCAGATGTGCAGAAAAAACATGTTAAATGCAAATGTGTGTGAGCACGAATACAATGTGTACATCACAGAAACAAAGGCTTCTGTATGCATGTCTACAGAGTGATAACACAAACAAAGCCCAATAAGCATGGAGTGCATTTTGGCCTCTTCTCCCTCCTGCAAACCCCCATTTAGAGATGCTCCATAGAGCAAGACACCATGAGCACAGACACAGTATACGCACTCCCTGCATTCCAAACACATGGCATCCTTCCTCCTCTGCTTACAGCGTCACCGCGACACACCGCAAGCGCATTTCCCTGTGGCCTCCATATTCTCACTAACCACCTCTGTGGTTGCTACACAACTTTTTTGGGGGGTGAGCCTCTCCACCTCCACCCACCAGTGTGAGTCAGTGGGATGATATTTTCATCACCACATCACTGAGTGGCCCTTACATGTGCCACTTCCTAAATGTACACACCAACCACTAACAGTAGGTAGGTTACATACCAGGACAACTACATGGCATGTAAAGTACTGCACTGTGATTGGCCGGTCTGCATATAGGGGTGTTTTTTTTTCGTGGACAACTGTTAAACATTTCTTTTGTCAGTTTTAGTCGTATGTGCATATTAGCTCCCTGTACTGCCAATGGAGCACAGCATCAATGACAACACACAGCATTCTGGGACTTGTATCAGCGGTTTTAATCTAAACTGCTTGGCCAAATTAGACATTAAGACAATTTTAAAGTCAAAATAAAAGTGCTTCACACTTTGTGTCTACTTAAAGTTAGAAAACAACATTAGAACATGCAATGTAAATTATGGTCATAATAATAATAAGAGTCGAAATACACTCCTCAATATAAACCCATGCAATGCCCTGGAGCACAAATTTGGTCACGGTTGACCTAAAATGACCATTAAATGTTCTTCACAGAAATTGGGTTTGTGTGTGAAATGCTATATTATATTTGGATGTATTCTTTTATTTTTTTTGTAATGAACAGAAAATATCTTCTCCTTTTAGCTATCATAAATCGTCTCATTTGTTTCTTTATTTGTTTTTGTAGAAGTGACAAATGTGTGGGAGCTCTGTTAATATACAATCTAGTGGGCAAACATTCATCGATTAATTTACAATGAATCAATTATCAAATTAATTGACAATGATTTTTGATAATTGATTAATCTTTTAAAGAGCTTGTTTAACTTACAATTGTCCAAATCCTCAGAATTTCAGGCTCTCAACAGTAAATATTAATTATTATAGTTATAATAATAATAATAATAAAGCAATAAATATATTTACTGTATTATAATAATAAAGCAGCCTGATTATCTTTGTGTTTCATCAAAATAAGACATTTGCAAACATCTACTTTGGAAAACAGTTATCAACATTTTTGCCTGTTTTTGACATGTTACAGACCAAACCAGTGACTAAATAACAATCCATTTATGTTTGTGCATTTTCTGCACTGTCAATTTGAAATAATGTTTTGTTTTTGAATAAAGGGATGGAAATTTTGAGTTTTTAAAAATTCGATTCATTGATTAACTGAAAAAAATCGATAAAATAATCAATGATTAAAATAATAATTAGTTGCCGCCCTAATACAATCAGTAGGCTACTTGCTTTTATGAAGAAATATAGACAATAAAAACAATACTAGAATACATCACTGTAATACACAAGCAGCTCAAAGTTAGCTCGAAAGCACCAAGGACATCATTTGCTCTTGAAAACACATAAACATTTGTTCACTTGATTTTAGATAAACTAATTACCTTATTTAAATGACTGGAGCAAAAGCAATTTATTCCCACCCAAAAATAACGAGCAATGGTGTGTACACGCACACACAACTGTGCACACACACACACACACACACACACACACACATAGAAAGCATGCACAGTACACTTGCCGCAAATATGATGGACCACACAAAGATGTGGTGAGCTTCTGCACATTTTTATGCGCACACAACAAAAACACTGTATTTTGTAATTAAATGGATGTGTCTACACACGTAAACAAGTGTTAAAAATCTGACCGAGGCATGCACATTTACTGGCGTTATGATGGGACTGTTATTTGTTTTTACATGAAATAAGCTTAGCTCTATGAGGGCATTTGTGTAAACGTTTGACGTCGGGCCCACCCAGGAAGTGACTCCACCCTGTCGTGATGCACAGGACCCCCCCACCTCCTCTCCCCTCCCCTTTTTTTTTAGGTAAAGAGTTGAGCGTGAGTGCTTCCCCTTCACATCTGCCCCTGTGAAACGCCTCCATTGTTCCCTGCGGTGTGAGGAGAGAGGCTGAGCTCAAGGCAGTCATGACGCTGGCCCACGGAGCAGAGACTGAGGGCGTTGGGTGGCTGCCTAAAACCACAGAGGGGAGCCTGCAGACACAGAGCATCACTGTGCCACTTACAGCCGACTGTTGGTGCCCTGCCTCGGCCCAACGGCAACATATAAAAATGTCCACAACACGACGTTAAAAAGAGAACGAAAAACACACCAAACCGTCAACGGAGCGAGGTGGGGTTAACTGACTCAACGGCTGTTTACGCCGCCAAATTTGGCGGCACTCTGAAACGAGGCAGGTTATTAGGCACAAGAGTTATTTACAGGGCAAAAGCCCTCTTGAAATTGTTTGGTTTCAAAAGACACATGAAGTCTGCCATTTCGGTGTGGAGCAGCCATTTTAGGGTGATTTTGGTCATTTACAAGTGTCCTTCAAAAATAAACTTGTCCAAAAGAATTTGTATATTTGCTACCAAACTTGAAGCATGTGTAGATGGACAGGTGATACTAAATAGCAAATATTTCGAGTTTTCATCAATTCAATGACAGTGTCTTAATAAAAGGTCACACAAATGAAAAATGAAGTACATACAGTACAGTGAGCCCCCACTAGATCAGTATACCAGCAGGGCTGAAATTTATTGTGGGCCTTGAGTGTAGTACCACGTTGTGCCACAACATGCCAGGCAGCACTGAACTTTTCTGGAAGAAATACCGAGTAATTAATAGCAAGAAGAACAGAGAATTTTCCCAACTGAACTGAAGAGAGAATATGCACTTTCTTTTTGTCATATGTGTTGCTTCACCATGTGGTAAAGTAGCACTTGTTTGAAGGTTCATAATTACTCTATTCTATGCTAATTTTTGTTAGCCCGTCTATATTCTATTCTATGCTAATTTCTCTTATCCCGTCTATAGTGTTTTACATTATACGTCAGCAATAAGTTTTTGGACTTTTGTAAGAAGAAATTATGTGGTTTCAAGGGCTGTTTCTGCTAGGGTTGATTCTCTGGGGGGCTGCACTCAAGCTTTATATGCTGGTTATAAGAAAAAACTTTTCAGCTGTGCTTACCTTTTGGCTTTGACATGATAGCTTCTCCTTGCACGTAGTCCAGCCACCGCTCAGCCTAGCTGCCAAGTTATGGGCAGAGAAACTTGGTGTGGGGCGGTATTCTGTGTATTA
This sequence comes from Phyllopteryx taeniolatus, assembly GCF_024500385.1. NCBI lineage: Eukaryota > Metazoa > Chordata > Actinopteri > Syngnathiformes > Syngnathidae > Phyllopteryx > Phyllopteryx taeniolatus. The sequence goes on along the minus strand of NC_084502.1, from coordinate 25,154,105 downwards.
GGCCAGCTGTTTCATAACAGTGGGGTAGAAGTGCAAAACAGCTTACTCACAGACACATTTTTGGACATAGATTTAATTTATTTTTGCTATTTTACACATTTTGTACATTGAACCAATAAGAGTGGGCAACCTCGTGCTGCCACCGTGGACGCAGTTGATCAAGTGTGGAGGGGGAAGGTGTCTTGTGATTCCAACTACCGTAATTTCTTGTGTATAATACACACCCGTGTATAATATGCACCCCCAAAGTTGACCTCAAAACCCTTCTACCTACAGTATGTATCATGCATTTTTACAATGCATGATTTTGCTTCTACCCATATGATCAAAACGTGAAGTATTATCTGTATTTTGTTAGTTTTTTCAAAGAATTATTCTGAAGTTAAGCACTTTATTTGAACACGTAATACTTTTTTTATTTACTTGCTCTCATTTTGAAATTTACAGCCCTACTTTTATTTAGTAAATGAGAAAACACACAGTTGTGCTCATATGTTTGATTACCCAGGCAGAATGTATAAGATGTATACAGTTCTTTAAAGAAAGCATAAAGGACCAGTCAAAACACATTTAATTTTATTTTAATGGGATTCAAATTAAACTGTCAAGGATTTCAGAAAAAGCATTATGATCAAACAAAACATGACCTGTCATATTGGAATTAAAGTGTAGGCTACACCTTTTTCATAACCTCTAGGTGGCGGTGGCATATTAGAATGAAAGTGTACAACTTTTTCATAACCTCTAGATGGCGGTGATCTATTGGAATTAAAGTGTACAGCTTTTTCATAACCTCTTGATGGCGGCATATATTTATAAAATGTGAAAGTTGACAATTTTTTGAAGAAATTACTGTACCACAGAATTCCTTCCAGCAGTGTTTCCCAAAGTTTATTGAGCCATGGGACAGAAAAATCTTACAGCACACCACCAAACAAAAAAATCACAAAAACCTCATACTGTACTCTACAATAATTATGATCTTATCTCAATTTACTCACAAATTTACTTCCTCAGTGTGAAATCTGGGACTGTGTAGTTTTACACAAAGCTATTGATGTATTCTGATGTATGAATGGCAACATCTTAATTACAGCTTATGCCAACAGGTGCAAGAGCATTTCATTATTGTTCCATTCACTATATGTCATTGGCATAGATAGTTGAACAAATATAATTTTTTTGGTACTAAAAAAAAAAAAATTTTTTCAGAACAAGTAAGTGAAATTGTATAATATACCAGGGCACACTAATATGCCATGGTACAGTGGTTGGGAATCACTGCCTTAACTTTTGGGGTTGCCGGGGTAACCATCGAATCTAACGCCTGGTCAGACTACAAGACAAATTTGGACACTACACGACATGTATTCCTATGCCACCTTATCCCGTCCTTTACGATCTCTGGGCATTATCTTGTCAAATCAAACACTGTCGGGAAGGTGTGACCAGGAAATGTGTCACCTTCCACTGCAACTGGGTACAACCTTTACTATGGCGACAAGTTTTTGTGAAACAATGGATCACTGTGGCAATGTTGGGGGAAAAAAGAACAAAAAGAGGGCAAAACACATGCGGTGTCACTGGGTGCTCGGGAGATGACGTTTTGTGCTGTCCGTTCAAGGATTGCTTGAGGTATGTTCACATACTTTTAATATAATACGGCTCGCAAGCAGGCAACTAAACATTATGTAGCCTAGCAAGCTAATTTTAGCACTAACGTTTGCATGTAAACATGCTGATGTTCTGTCAAATCATGCTCTAAAGCTTCAAATAAATGTTGACAACGGTGATCAAGTACGTTGACAACGGCACGCATGGGAGGCGATGGGCCAGTCAGAAGATGCAGTCCTATTGGTCGATGTCAAGGTGTGCTGTCAGAGAGTTGTCGTGGATATGAAGCTATCCCAAAAACTCAAACATGGTAGACTTTTCATTTTGGCATTGTAGGCCTAATGTAGGGCCAAATCGTTGGTCGTGAATTGTCACACTACAAGACGTTTTGTCGTTCCCGACAAAACATGTCAGGGCCCAATCTGGGAAATCGCCCGCGATAGCTATCCATCCATCCATTTTCTGAACCGCTTCTCCTCACGAGGGTCGCGGGCGTGCTGGAGCCTATCCCAGCTATCATTGGGCAGGAGGCGGGGTACACCCTGAACTGGTTACCAGCCAATCGCCGCGATAGCTAATCGGGGCCCATACCGGGGCCAATACCGGGGCTAAAATCTTGTAGTCTGATCTAGGCATAATTGATAATAGGACAAGGATTTGAAAAAGCTATTCAAACACACAAAAGGCGATGCTTTGCTGTTTTTATGATTTTTATTATTATTAATGAAACAATATGAACAGAAAGAAATTAAATAAAAGGCTTCAAATCAGTCAGACGTCACACATTAGACCTGTTGGTAATAATGGCACATGGCAAAGCAGGAGGAAGGAAAAACAAAACACGTCGTTGCAAACATTTGCTGTGTCTTTAAGCCTATTCATTAATGATTACATCACTCATTCAGTGCACATTACGTAAGTTTTGTAAAGCAAGCAAAGCCAAGCGGAGAATTAATTATTTGTACACCCTTTTATGCATAAAAAAGAGAACAAAGCAGGCCTGTTACACTTCAACTCAGTTTGAAGACTGAACGGCCATTCTGCTTATCAGCTATTACAACAACAGCGGATATGTGTGAGACTTCAACAGTGCAGCTATTTGTTTTCAAGAAGAGGTGTCAATTGAAAAAGTACATTAGGTTCACATTGATAACGCACTCTAACATGGCTCTAATCTACCAGTGTTAGTGGCGCAAACCCTTCTGCTAAATATCACAGATATGTATTAGGCTTTTTTAGATGTCAGTGTCAAAGGAGGCAGAATGTCACGTCATTGTGGGTTTTTTTTTTTTTTTTTTTTTTTTTTGATAATTAAACTCTCTGGACCATTCCAGGCCATTTCTGCACAAGGTGCTTCATACAGTTTGCCAACGAAATGTCAGCGACTGGGGATAAATGACGAAATGCTTGCTAATTGGTCTGGATGTGCCGCACGTCTCCTAGTCACTAATGCTAGCTTATGCAAGCGCAGCATCAGTTTTGACGGAGTCGTGAGACATCAAATTTGTAATCATTGTTACGTACTCACTAGTTTTCTCTTGCATCATTAATTAATTATTCATTAATTATCTCATTCGGAAATGATCACTTTTTGTTGGTTGGTTTGTTAGCTAGCAGGATTTAGCATTAAAAAAAAATTCCACAAATGCAGAGGAAAAACCTCATTGAAATTTAATTCAATTCCAGATAAATGTGGATATTTTCTTTTATTTTTTTGCCATTTGAGACAGGATAGCAAACATTCCCCAGAATATAAATCACTTGATTCGTTTCTTTTCTATTCAGATAGTCTATGTCATGCTGCTTGAACCAGGAAATAGACTTCTTGAAAACAAATTTCCACAATGTTTTCATTTATGTTAGAGAAATATATTTGCTCTTTTTGGCATTTGAATCACGATAGCAAAGTTCCCATCGCTTCAGAATGGGTAGAGTTCTATAATGCTTGAGCCCTTCTTCTCTATTCCTAAAGTCTTCTTCTTAAACGCTTCTCTAACCAGAAAGTAGCCTGCAAGCTCACAAACAGATGGACACACACACACACACGCACAAAACTTCAGCTTTCCATGTCATTTATCCTTTCATCCATTAGAGTCAAAATAGAAAAGTTCCCTTGTCACAGAATTGGGAGTCTGTTTTGGCTCAACCTGAAGTCTTGTCTTAGCCTTCTTAACCCAGGAAGTAGCCTGCTAATAACTAAGGAACAAACACAAATATGGCATTACGTGATTTTCACTTTTGTTAAGGCAATGTATTACTTTTTCTGCAGTCTAAATCACAATAGAAGCATTTGACCTACACGAATATGTAATTTGGTAGGGTCCTTTTTGGCGATTCCTAAACCTTTAGGAATCGCCAAAAAGGACCCTACCAAATTCTTTTCTACGTCATTCTTTTAGAACCAGGAAGTAGCCTGCTAGCCAACGAGCAGGCACACACAAATTCAGCTGTCCATGATATTTTCTCTGGTTGCCATTTGAGTCATGATTGAAACCTCCCCCGTATCCCAGAATTGGTAGCGTCTATTTTGGCTTAGCCTTAAGTCTTACGTCATTTCTGAACCAAGAAGTAGCATGATAACTAACAAACGAACACAAATATGGCGTAACTTTTGTTAAAGACATTACTTTCTCTTTCTGCTGTGTGAATCCTGACCAATGCATTTTCCTCACACATGAATACAGAGTCTGTTTTGGTTAAGTCCAAAGTTTTTTGTCAGTCTTCTTGAACCAGGAAGTAGCCTGCTAACTAACATACAAACTTAAGTACGGCACTCCATAATGTTTTTCACTTTCGTTAAAGAAATATATTTATCTTTGCACAGTGTCAATTACAATTTAAGCATTCACACTACCCCAGAATCCAAATTGGTAGGGTCCTTTTAATCTATTTCTATAGTCTTAATGTCAGTTTTTCTTGAACCAGGACTTAGCCTAGCTCACAAACTCTCAATGGAAGTTTCCCCACCCCAGAATAAAAATATCCATCCATATATAGAAAAAAAAAAAAACATTTTAAAAAGACACACACACACAAACTAATCTAATCACTGCAGTACATCACTATAGCGCTGATGCCAGATCACGTCTTGTTGTGAAATTCCTTTGTGCATTGTGTTTATATGAATCCCTCCATTGGCTTTGGGGTCATGGAGGTAAATCAGCGGGATGTCGCTGTTGTCTTACATACAGTACATATCATACATGCTGTGCACACAGACTAGCCTCACATCTTTTCCTTTGGGCAACAGTTCTGAGTCCTGCTTAGAATCATTAAGTTCTGGTGTTATAATAACTTTTTTGTTTGTTTGTTTTAATGATTGAATATGACGTCACAGTTCAGTAGTTCAGGATTTCCAGAACTTTGATGGCTCCTGCTGCTTGGCCGCCTTCGTCTTATTCTTCTTCATGGGCTGAGGAAGAGAAGGAGAGCCACAGTCACTCAGGAGATAAGGTTCCAAGGGTTCTTTCTTTGTAATAAGAGCAGTTAGAGTGTATGGTTGGTGGGGGGTTTTGTAAGTTGACCCTGAGGGTCATTGGTGGTAAGTGTGCAGTTCAGCTATTACTGTTAGGAGGGCATGTGTCAAATTATGTTTGCTAAAGAACAGAACAACATGAATATACGTTAATAAAATGCATTTGCTTGACTTTTATTTGTCCCTTTTGAAGCCAAAGAAAATATTTCTCAACAGAATTCTAGAAAATTGTCAGAAATAGACAATTACAGTCAGTTACAATTACACAGGCGAGGCTGGGATTTGAACCCCAGTCCTCAGAACTGTGAGGCAAACGTGCTAACCAGTTGTCCACTGTTTCACCTACTGACAACTCATTGACTCCCAAAAAAAACCTTTTAGTTATTTACTTTTTTAGTTCAACGGAATGCTTTATCAAATGCTTTTTATTTCTCCAAGGCCACCGTATGTAGCTTACTGTAGGGGCCTCAGGAGGTAAGCTAATATTCTGTAGCTAACTAGTCTGGACACAATTTGGAAAACTACTGTACCACTCACTGACTTGTGTCATAAAATGACCTCTTGGTTCTGACACAACATTGCACCAGCTCGTGCAGTGCATTGTGGGACTTGTAGTGACAGTAAAATGCATTATAATTACTGGTGGTATTTTTAGAGGTGTGATGAATAAATTTAGTGCGTAAAAACAGGGCCTAAATGCACACCTTGTTAGAAAATTCACCAATTAAAACAAAAAGATCAGCATTTTTCATACAGCTTCCGACATTACTGTAACAGTGATCTGTGGCAGGTTTAGAGGGAGGTGGGGGACTTTGGTTATACTGTGGTGTAAAAGATTAGCTGAAAGTATCAAATAGGGGAGGGGGAAAAAAATCACAGAAGCGATTACAATATCTTTTTTCGCTGGCTTTTTGCTGCTGGCAGACCTGTGATACACACACACACACACATACGCATGGACGCGCACACACACGTACACACACACACACACACACACACAAATACAATTGCATCATTATACAGCAAACGGGTGGTTTGTATCGGGCAATGGTGTGCTGCTGTCATATCAACTTAACTTTATTTATTGAGCACTTTTAAAAACAACCATAGCGAAAACAAAGTGAGAAAATAAGCGACTTACAGATTATTTGATTTTTTTTTAAAAATGCACAAAAGTGTGCATATACTGAACATGCAGTAAAGTCTGTCCATAATTTCCGCTAACAACCCAGTTAAATTGCGCTTCTCCCTGACATTCAAAGGTTTACTTCCAGGCAAGATGCAGCACTTCTTTGACACCAATTCTGATTTAGACAGGGCTTTGGCGGCATCTTCTGGCATATTGGGATGTTTCCCAAAGACCACAACATTTGTGAATAGGTGTGTTTTTCAGCAAATAGCTGGGGATAGGTGAATATTTGACCTGTGAACAACGCATGTGCGGTGGTCCGCCGTAAAGTAAGCATACCGTCATCCAGTCAACGTAATGATTTGAAGTTGAGGCAAGGTACTCACGAGTATTTTCCCATCCTCCTCACGGCAGCAATCACTACAGCGATGACGATGACCACTGCCAACAGAGCGCCAATCACGATGCCGACGACCTGGCCCGAGCTCAGGCCCTCTGCAAGACAGAAGCCAAAGTGTTTGGGTAGTGGTTCTCAAACGTTTTCCACCAAGTAGCACCTAAAATAATGCTTAGCTCCCTAACTATCACCATCATGACCTACATTAAAATACAGTACATTATGCACAGTTTGACCAGTAACACTGAACTTAAATAGAGGAAAATAAAAATGCCAAAAAAATGATTCAATCAAAATGTACTGCACAGTTAAATAAGAAGTGTGCTAAAAGTTTAAAAACAAACAGTCCTTAAAGATTAAATGAAAATGTATTGAACTAAAAAGTGAAAACTGAACTGTGTGTGAACTTTGGCAGTGATTGTTTTGCGTACCACCATTACTAATTGTCCATCTCATTCACTGATTCTTTGCTTACCCTCTGCGTCGTCTTCAACAACCACCTCGTTGAACGTGTCAGTCTTGACAGCTTCCGTCCACTGAGGGATGACCTCAGCATCTTCAGGAGCCTCTGTGGGGGCGCTCTCAACAGCAGGGGGGTTGGTGTTAAGGAGTTCAGGGGCCTCAGTAGCAGCCGGAGCGGGGGTATCGGTTTCAACTTCGTTCTCTTCAGTACCGTGCGTCACCTGAGGAGAGGGCGCTTCGGTCGTGACGTCCACCACATCTTGCTGTTCGGCGGTCACAGGGTGGGTTGATGGAGGAACAGTGACCACGTCAAGATCTTTGTTGGCTTCTGTGGCGTCCAGGGTGACGTCTGCTACGGAGTCAGTCGCCAGAACGTCATGGCCTGTAGGGAGGATTGTGGGGCCTAGACAGCACCCATTTAGACAAATGTCACACATTTGCTGTGATCTGCTGTTTTCCGTTTACAGTTTAAAAACATGACAAAAACTATCCATCCATCCATTTTCTGAGCCGCTTATCCTCACAAGGGTTGCAGGAGTGCTGGAGCCTATCCCAGCTATCATCGGGCAGGAGGCGGGGTACACCCTGAACTGGTTGCCAGCCAATCTACGGGCAATTTAGAGACTTCAATTAATCTACCACGCATGTTTTTGGGATGTGGGAGGAAACCATTGTGCCCGGAGAAAGGCCACGCAGGCACGGGGAGAACATGCAAACTCCACACAGGCGGGGCCGGGGATTGAACCCCGGTCCTCAGAACTGTGAGGCTGATGCTCTAACCAGTCGCTCACCGTGCTGCCACGAAAACTATATTTAAAAAAATACATTTAAAAAAATAGTGACCAATGGGGATTTCAAGGTCTAGTGGGACAGATGGCACTGTTTTTCTTTCTTTTCAATACAGTATGCATTTTATATTTTATACAGATTAGTGGTTCACTGTATTGTGTGCAAATAAACAAACTGCTTTTCCTAATATTGTACTTACAGAGGTTATTAGACTATCACTGTATTGCACGTTACTGCAATATTTTGTTAGCCTAATAGCACAACAGCCCAAGTCATTTTCAAATGTGTTGCAAAAAAAAAAGAACAAACACAGCAAATTTCACAAACAGATGAGTCCAGTTGCCGCGATTCAACCTTTGCCAATTATAATGAACTGAATGACTGTGAATCTAAACAGACACAAGGAAGAAAAAACAAAAATTTTTTAGAAAGCACAAAGCATATTTTTTTATTGATATTGTGACAGTAAGTTTAACATAACTTGGGCAATCACTCTATGACACTAACGACTTACAATTTATACAATATTCTTAATAATTCACCAATTCAGTTTTTGCTTTTTTAAAGTCGATATGTTCTTATAGTCATTTCAAATTTTGATTACATTTTCAGAACTTGAGTTATTATTCTTTCCTGCACTGAGTCACTGTAACACACCAATTTTACCCTGTGGTTAGTTGTAGTCGTATTCTGACCTGGAATCATTTATGTGATTTTGTACTAAATCTTATTCAATTTAAAATTGCCACTGAGTCCATCTGATGGATCAAAACTATTAAGCCCCGTGTTCTTAATACACACACATAACACCCATTATGACGTTTTTTTTCCCCCTGACAAGCATTTTGTCTAGCTACAGTATAACTGTCCCCACAAAGCCTCCATTTCCTGCATTACCATTGTTTTCTGTTGGTTCAAATGTGTCATTTACACAGACAAAACTATAATTGTATTTTTTGCCAACATGAAATATAAGGCCCTTCCAATGTATAGTAGACAAGCAGTTATGCTGTATAGCGGGACAATGTGTTAAAATGATTGCTCAGATTAAGTTGGTCACAAGTCAAGCAAGTCTCTGTGGGCCTCGCAAATCTTTGGGTAACCTGAGTGCTGCCGCTCACTTGGGAGCTGCAGACCTTACATACCACTCTTCTCCTCTTACTGCCCTCTTGGACAACTCAAGCCTTGTGAGTCAATGTATTCATTGTTGGACGAGAGCCGCCATGATGGCTGTCTGCCTCATGTGTTGGCCTGTGCTCCGACAAGCCCAACTCACACCAAAGTGATCCTTCTCAATCACCACCACCACCATTATGTCCCAACAAAGCTGCGACGTCAGCAAGGAAGCAAAGTGATATTTTGGGCTGGAATAACTGGGAGAGAGAGGGTTTGCTGCCATGATATAAATGACAAAAACCTGCCTTGTGCGGTAAAATAATTCACATTCAAGACAATGCACCATTCCACACTTCAAAACAAGTCATTGATGTCCCCCCAAAATGTCAAAAATTGCCTATATTAATAGTCAAAACTGTAAAAATACCAGAAACTATGACCCCAAAACACTTCTATATCAATTCAAACTCGTCTTACAACATCATCATTACAATAAATATCTTACAGTGGATTTGATTTCAGGCGGCACGGTGGCCGACTGGTTAGAGCGTCAGCCTCACAGTTCTGAGGACCCGGGTTCAATCCCCAGCACCGCCTGTGTGGAGTTTGCATGTTCTCCCCGTGCCTGCGTGGGTTTTCTCCGGGCACTCCGGTTTCCTCCCACATCCCAAAAACATGCATGAATTGGAGACTCTGAATTGCCCGTAGGCATGACTGTGAGTGCGAATGGTTGTTTGTTCCTATGTGCCCTGCGATGGGCTGGCAACCAGTTCAGGGTGGACCCCGCCTCCTGCCCGATGACAGCTGGGATAGGCTCCAGCACGCCCGCGACCCTAGTGAGGAGAAGCGGCTCAGAAAATGGATGGATGGATGGATTTGATTTCGAAAAAATGCACCTGAAGTGCGTGTGTTTACATGCACATGTGGCGAAGCCTCTCTGTTACTTCCACTAACAACCCAGGCTAATCTTAGCGCCTCCCTGACATATAAAGATTTTAGTCCCACAGTAAAGATGTATCACTTCAACATGCTTCCTTGACAGCAACTACTGCTTTCCTATTAGCCAGGGCTTTTGCGCTAGCTTTTGGAATCTTTAAGCTTTATAGAAAAAGGGGGAAGATTTTCATCAAACAGCTGAGCTTTTCAGCTTTTCCACAGAAAAAAAAAACGCAAATAAGTGAATTTGTGTTTAGAAAACCACAAATAGACAGTGGTTTAATGTATTTTTTTCAAACTGGGGAAAAAAAGAATGCTTTTGTCATCATTGGTAGTTTTGAAAGAAAATCCAGGTTATTTTATAATCTAATGTAATTGTTGATAATTAAAAATGTATTCACTGTGAATTGCATTGACTATTTAGGAAAATGAAGAAAATCTAAATATGTTTCATAACTTAGAACCCATTTTAGTGAAATGACGATAGCTGGGATAGGCTCCAGCACGCCCCCAACCCTTGTGAGGATAAGCGGTACAGAAAAGGGATGGACGGACGGACATGACTGCATCAATACATCGCCATCGCTAAAAGGCAGCCACCCCACCCTGTGATGTCATGAGAGTCACATCTTCAAGCAATCCCTCCATCCTGTCTTCACGGCTCTGTGCCTCATAACACGCCACATCCTCTGCCTCATTTCCTGTGGAGGGAGCCACAACTGCACGAGTTGATGAGTGAGGAGCATGCGGGAAGCCGTGTTCAGCCTCTGCACTTGAAACATGTGGCATTGTTCAAGGGCGGGACCCCAACTGGATAATTTGTAGTTTTGGAGAGAGAGGTAGGGAAATCAGTTACAATTTTAAGAATTGTTTTCCATCATTTCAGTGGTGACTGCCAGTGAGGGAGTAGACAATCACCATTTCTTTCTTTCTGATCCATGTTTTATATTTGATACAGAGCAGGGATTTGAGACGAAATATTCGGGCCATGCTAAAATAACAATCAGATAATAATCAGAATAAAGTTTTAATATTACTTAGGAATATACAGTACATGTTTATTGTCAATGTTGATCTTGACAAGTTACACTTCAGTGTACGTTTTGCAAGCAATGAAATGTGGGCCTTTTGACATTCATCCGTTAAAGTGATGACTTTTTCGAAAATTATTTTTTGTTGTAATAGTATGAGTTTATTCTTGTAACTTTTTTCATTATTGTGGGACTTATTTTACATAATATATATATATATATATATATATATATATATATATATATATATATATAAGACAATTGTACGTAATAATTACTTTTACTCTCTTAACTTTACAATCTTTTCTCATATTATTAGAAGCTGGAGCCTATCCCAGGTGATTTTGGCAGACCACACCCTAGATTGGCCAATGAGAGGGCACATATAAAAACAGACACCCATTCACACCTGCATTCACACCGTCACTGAATGGGAACTGAATCTACGCTGCCTGCACTGAAGTCAAGATTAGGAGAGTTACAGTATATTACATTTATGTCATATTACATAATTATTACTTTAAATATTAAGACTTTATTCTTGATTGTCTAGTACTAAGTTTTTATTTTTATTTTATTTTAACTAGTGGCCACAAAGGAGAACCTAAATTGTGTTGAAGTCAAATTGTTGTGCTCTACTAGAAGGAGAAATGGAAAGAAGGCGAATAGCTGTGTATTATCATTCCATATGAAAGCTAACTGTGTCTTGTCAGAGCTTTGACGATGGCCATGCTTTGCAGTGAAAAGGAATCTTCCGTTATGAGTTTTGCAGCTGCGTTAAGACATGCATTTTTCCTAGTGTCTTTCATCAAGGTCTGCGCTATGAAGTCGCCTGCGCTCAACCTGATCATTACCCCTCAATAAGCCAAGCTCCATCCCGCCATGTTCAACATCCTCGCGACCACAACTGAAAGCGAGGCCTGGACAGCGGTGCATCCAAATGAAGGAGGGTACATTTCAGCTGCACCAAAATTACGGACTAAACTTTCCGCTGGAAACATGTTGGCCTGAAATGACTTCTTCTCAATGGAGACGAAGAAAAAACAACAACGTGCTTGACTCTTACTGCACAGACTGTGAATAAGTTGGCTAAACTTGGTCTCCGCTTTTGAATTGGTATGACGTTTATTTACAATAAATCAATGAAAAAATTAGATACATTAATTATAAATAGAATCATTGTAACCAACTAATAGGGTGGGGAAAACGCTAAATTAAAGCAACAAATATTACAGGATTCTTGATAATGTAAATGCTTACTAGGCTGTAAGTGACCCGCAGGCCATACTTTCCCCGCCCCAGATCTAAATACAGTACCTATACCGGACTTCAGATAACTGCGATTTCTTTACACGGTTCAAAATCACTGTGCATTGGGTGATCTTGTCTGGCGAGAAGTTTAGCTATTTCTTGATGTGCCGACCGGACGGCTGTGTTCATTAGCAACAGGCGGGGTAAATAGGAGAAAACGTTTGTTCCCATTGAAAAGGAAGGGGGGTTTCAAATGGAGCCTCAGACTTTTTGTTTGGAATGCCTGTAAGCAAAATAAAATGGCCTTGCGCTATGTGTAATCACCCAGCAGACCCCCGCTAACAGTCACTTCATTATGTGCTCAGTTCCCACAATTAGCTCTGAGTAGTATTTCCTCTCCAAAATGCCGGCTACGGTGGGCACGCACAGGCGCTCAGATCAGTGGTGCATACATCCCTTCTGCTCTCTATGCCTTGTAATCTACATGTTGCCACTCTTCCTCTGCCACTCCCTAAAGAGCGCGCCGTCGCAGCTGTAGACTTTCAGGAGGTAAAGAGCGGGAAAGGGGAGGGAGCCCCGTTTTCCTCCAAGAGACCCTTCTCACGTGATGTCAGACCCCTTTCATTCAATAGAGGAAGACACCAATTAATAATCAAAGTTAAGTGGGTGTAATCATGTTTAATTAATAACAATGTCAGTACAGTCATTTTCCATATGCACAGTTCACTTTGCACAAATTCACTTATTCGCTGTGAAACCTATCCCCAGCTATTCGCTGAAAAACTATTCATGGTTTTGTGCTTTTTTGGAAAAGCCCTAAAATAGTACAACCCCAATTCCATTGAAGTTGGGATGTTGTGTAAAACATAAATAAAAACAGAATACAATGATTTGCAAATCATGTTTAACATGTATTGAATACACTACAAAGACAATATATTTAATGTTCAAACTGATAAACTTTGTTGTTTTTAGCAAATAATCATTAACGTTGAATTTTATGGGTGCAACACGGTGGCAAAAAAAGACTGAGAAAGTTGAGGAATGCTCATCAAACACCTGGTTGGAACATCCCACAGGTGAACAGGCTAATTGGGAACAGGTGGGTGCCATAAAAGGAGCTTCCCTGAATTGGTCAGTCATTCACAAGCAAAGATGGGGGAGTGCGTAAGAAAATAGTCGAACAGTTTAAGGACAATGTTCCGCAACGTACAATTGCAAGGAATTTAGGGATTTCATCATCTACGGTCCATAATATCATCAAAAGGTTCAGAGAATGTGGAGAAATCACTGCATGTAAGCGGCAAGGCCGAAAACCAACATTGAATGCCCGTGACCTTCGGTCCCTCAGGCGGCGCTGCATCAAACACCGACATCAATGTGTAAAGGATATCACCACATGGGCTCAGGAACACTTCAGAAAACCAATGTCAGTAAATACAGTTCGGCGCTACATCCGTAAGTGCAACTTGAAACTCTACTATGCAAAGCAAAAGCCATTTATCAACAACACCCAGAAACGCCGCCGGCATCTCCCGGCCCGAGCTCATCTAAGATGGACTGATGCAAAATGGAAAAGTGTTCTGTGGGCCGACGAGTCCACATTTCAAATATTTTTGGGAAATTGTCTTTACTGTAATATTAAATCGAAATGACTTGTTTTCCCTTTAATTAAGGTGTCAAAGTGTCTGATCAAAAGATTTCACTGCAATGCTTACAACTGAGCGCTCCCACGATAATGATTCCAGTGAATCTAAAAGCAGCGATAGATAGACTGAGGATATTTACAAGGAGCATGGAAACACAGATGCCGAAGAGGTGCTAGCAGTGAAGAAGCTGACTAATCAAAGCAATATTTTATTGGTCACCGGAGTCTGAAAGAAGTTTGAAAATTAGATGCATCTGCCTGTGCATCTGTACATGTGAAACTGTTCGTCTCGATCACATGACACGGTAGTAAATAAGTAGGCACACAAGCTAACAAAAATGAATAAAAAGCAAGGAAGGAGCTTCTTCTGGAAGAGGAAAAGACCAAATGATGAGACAGAAGAAGAACCTACAACTTCCAAGAAAAAGAAAGCTACACTAAGAGACAGTATCAGTAGCTCTACTTCAAATCCAGGTTTATCGCTTCAGGTGATTCTCACGCATCAAGCCCGCTCTGCGTAATATGCGGCGACAGGCTGGTAAATGAGGCAGTGAGGCCGTAAGAACTGCCCCAAAAGCCCTGAATACTTTGCTTCCCTTTCCAACACCCTATCTTTGAGGACTTTCCGCAGTGACAGTGACCAAAACAAAATTATGGAAAAGATTGCACACAAGTAATACACTTTGATTGTCACTGTCTCCCAGTACCCCAAGATGGGATTGAAGGGAAACAAGTGGTGGGCTCCCACTATTTACAATAACTACATTCTGCGTAATAGTGACTTGGATATTTTGTCTTTTGAGAAAAGAACTAATGCAAAGGCTTTCGCGGGCAGCATCAAGTGGCAAGATCAAAACCGGGACCCTTGTGTTTAACACCCGTGGGGAGGATGAGACAGGAAAGAAGGGCGAATAACAGGCTGCCTCCATTACAATCAGCTATCACTGAGGCCCCCGCCTTGTCTTTACATGCGCTTATACACTAAGTCACAGTGCTGTCTGGGAGCTGTGAGGGAGTGTGTGCGTCTAACCTTCTCAGGAATGTTTTTAGGGGGCTGCTCAAGATAGACACCCAGCCCATCTCAGCGTACCCTGCACACACACACACACACACACACACATATGCTCCCCTCCTAAAACAGTAGGCGTTAGTTACGATACCATGTCGTGCCATGCACCGCGCTCCTTGGACTTGATTTGACTAATAATTTGCGCAATATTCTCAGCCTTGTTGTTATCACAAAATAACAAAGGCCCAAAGAGGAGTGCCACCTGGACTCTATCATCTCCAACTGGTGGCAGACACAGCAGACCTTTTCATCTTGTGACTAACACATCTGAAAACAAGTACTGGTACCACTGGCCATGACACACACAGGAAGTAACAAACAAAAAAAAACCTCGTTATATAGAGAGAAAAGTCTATTTTTGCAGTCAGATATTTCATTTCAGACTTCAGCCACCATTTTCCTTCTGTTACATAGATATTGCGACGTATCATAGATGGCTTGTCTCGTTGTACCATTGTAAAATATCTGAATAATATTCTATCATGACCTAATCTAATCTGACCTAATTCCCGCCACAATTTAAAATGATCCCCCTCATCACCCTCGCTGCTGCATGTAATGACTCATCCGCACAAAGTGACATCACGACCAGTTAAGTCATGTTGTTCCAATGATTGACAGGGCTCTGCTTCAATGATGCCTGTCCAGTGACTGCCAGTCAGGCATCAGGAAAGCGGTAATTAGAAAATCACTTTCCCCAAACTGTTCCCACAAAGTTAGAAGCATACATACAATTGTCCAAAAACTTTTGTTCAGCTGAAAAATAGAGTTTCAAGAAAAACAACAGGTTTAGAATAAGCTTCTTAATCAGTCTCTAATCCCAACTCCACTCCCGTATGCTGCGTACAACACCCACCCAAATGAATACTGGCAATGTGTTCGTAAATCTACGGCTCTCTCTTTTTTTTTTTTTTTTTTTTCCTTGCTCCATGCCTCACCCTGCAGCACACGTACAGGACTTGCCAGACACGAGACATACAACTGTGGTCAGTCGTATAAATCTATTCAATTCTCCTTCTTTGGTCTCCACTGAGTTCTTTTTCCTTACCCATTGTTCTGAGTAGTGGTTGAGAAACACTGTAAAGCCAAGCCTTTTTATGTTGTCAATTCAAGTCAAGTAGGGTCAGGCCTAATTCCAGCATTACCCCCCTTTTGATTAAAGTCAGCAAAGCCCCGTTTATTGAATGAGATATTCAATAAATCGATAGATCATCTTGAGGTATTATCGTCTGGTGTGGGTTGTATTCAGAGGGATATTTTTTCTCCCCGAGTTGCTCAGAAAACAGTTGGGGCCAACAACTGTAAATGTTGAACCTGTGTATTTCCACTCGCAAATTCTTATGTGTGTGGACTAGCCATTTGCACAAAGGTCATTGCACCAGACTATTGTTCTATTCGTCATTTCAAACTTCTCTAAATTTCTAGAGGACTCGGCATCATTCGCACAATTGTCAAAAAAAAAAAAAAAAATCTCTTTTCATTACCACATTACTGGTAACCTCTTATTGCTTAGTGACTGTGTTTTTATGTTTTTATGTCTCAAAAGTATTCACTGACGAATACTTGGAAAATAAAGATGATTCTGATTCTAATTTTGATTGGTGTCAAGGACGTATGTTGAAGTGATACATCTTGATGGAGAGACTAAGGTCTTTTTATGTTGGGGAAGAGCTAAGTCTAGCCTGGGTTCTTAATGGAAGTTACGGTGTTTGGCACGTGTGTGTTTTTGCTCTGTTGAGTGGCTATTAAAAAGCTCAAGCTAACAAAAGAAAGTTTCATTATTGCTTGACGATTACTATTTTTACAAGTTGCAAAGCTGGTACAAAAGCACTTTTATTGCATTTTTTGCATTTTTTTAAATTTAAATCATCCATGTGCCATTTGTTATTAAGGGTATATGTTGGACGAGTTTAAAAAGATATTAGTGGGTTTTAATATCGGAGTTCATGCAAAATTTATGGTTTTAACTCTCAATATAGTATAAAAATATTTAATAATTATCCAGTCTATTAATTATTTAATAATTAATAATATAATAATAATAATAATAATTTTGACCTTGTTTGAATTAGAGAAATTCTTAAAGAAATTCAAGCTCATTCCATCATGGATAAAGAACAGTTCAAAGGAATCATTAAAAACCCCAAATGAACATGGCATTCATGCCCATGATGAATGTATATCTTATGACAAAAACTGCATGCGCTCATAAGGTCTGATACTTCAGTCCTCGTGTTCCCTAAACAGATGTTTCTTTCTCCCGGTGAAAGGATTGCGAATATTTTCTCCCACATGGAGCCTCGGTGCCAGCCTCATATTTGGAGTATGAGCGCCACATTTGAGTCATTTCTAAAAGCGGGCCAATGACCAAAGGGGCCGCTGACCTCTCCCTTCAGCAGCCAGATGTGACGACCATGTTATTAGCCCGCAGAGGCAGACAAAACTCATTAAGAAGGAGACTGGAGGAGGGAGGAAGGGAGGCAGGCGGTGGTGGCGGGCTTTCATGGGATACACAGGCGCAAGCGTTTAAAACGTTTAAACGTGCAGATGAGCTGTTTTTGTTGTTGTTTTTTGTTGTTGTTGTTTTCATCCTCTCTTTGAGAGTGTAGAATCAACAACATTTATAGATAGATCGATCTACCGACAGATACATTTCGCATTGGCTCCTCCAGGAGCCGAGAAGTATTGACCTTTAATCAAACCAAAGAGGCGGTAGAATTCTTTTTTCATGTTTGCATATTTAGCAAAATCACATATTTTGTCCCGAGTTGACGACCCTTGTGTGTTCGAACCTAAAAGGCCCACAGGCATCTGACCTGGAAGAGGGCTTCAAATATAAATATCCCACTTAATGTGTACACGCCAAGGAATAGCTTGTGATTAAAAAAGGGTGGGGTGCCCTTTGGAAGCCCATCATGCACCATATGCTCTCCCTCCATATCCATACAAATATCTATATGTCCTGTATATGATCGTCTATTAATAGAGGGGTGAAAGGCATGAGGCTGCAGAGCTCCTCCCCTGACATCTCTCTCTCTCTCTCTCTCGCGCTCTGGCTCTCCCTCTCGCTCTCTCTCTCTCTCTCTCTCGCTCTCTCTCCGCCAAGGCCTGCAAATTAAATTTGATAAAAGGTTCCTAATTTGTTTGTAAACAGGTTAGTACTGAGGTTTTGGCAAAACAGTCAAAAACGACACAAGACATTACAGGAAACCAAGTAGGCTTACTATTTGGCAAGAAGTAAGTCTTTTCACTGTATCGAATGACTTCATTGGAAAATCAAATGTATCTGATAAAAAATGCTCATGTGGCACCCTTATAAAGACTTTGGAATTCGTCTGTTTTCTTGTCTCATTATGGTTGCAGGTTAGCTGTCTTTGGGCGAGAGGCGGGGTGCACCCTGGAACGGTCGCCAGTCAGTCACATGGCACATGTAGACCCCATACTCGCACTCACATTAACACCTGTGGACGATTAAGCGTCTTCAAATAACACGTAAGCACGGGGAAAACATGCAAACTCCGGAAAGTGCCTGAGCAGAGATTCGGACCCAGGACCTCTCAACTGTGAGGCAGAAGTCCTAAATACTAATACACCGTGCTGCCCAAGGTTAGAACTTGTTTTCTTGAATAGGTTAGTAATGAGCTCTTTGTCACTAGAAAACAGTGAGAAAAACAATGATTTTCAATAATGAATGTGGGCCCGCTATTTGGCAACTTTTGCCATACTTAAACACCCAAGAGGCAAAATAATAGGTCTCAGCACAGTAGGTTTTTCTCACTGTTCTCATCTAATGACTAGTTGAGAAAAACGTCATTAAATCTTGAAAGTCTAACTAGTATCCAATTTTAAGCACATCATAAGCGCACCCCTACTGTAAAGTGCTGAGAAACTAGACTGGCAAAATGAGGGATTCAAGCAGACAAAGAGGTAGCATGGGCACATGGAGGAAGCAAGAGACTGCACACAGCGTGCGCATGGCAGGATGGCGAGTCAACTTTTTTGGAGTGAGAGAGGACAAGTTTACTCACTCGCATGTGTGAAGGCACAGAAGGCCAACAGAAGCAGCAGCTGAACATTCATGGCGGTCAAGTCTGGTCCCTTGGTTTAATGATGACGGCACGACAACCGGATGTCCTCACAGCGCCAACCACACACGGCGTCTTTTCAGAGGGTCCCCACGCCCCCCTCCCCACCCACAAAAGAATGAAAAGTAAAGGGCTGAGATCCAGATGGAAGCCCTTAAAGTCAGAATACGAGAGGTGCAGTTTAGAAGTTAAAGAAGGGTGAGGAGAAACACTGGTCCACAGCAGACAGAGAGAGAAAAAGGGAGACTGTGAGCTGAGAGTGGAGGAGGGGTGTGGGCACTAGCTGTGTGCTGGTGGGTTTTTGTAAGGGGGCAGGTTTGTGTTGGGAGGAGGCTGACTGTTGAGAGGTGGTTCCAGCCCTGAAAAATAGGCACGCGCCCGCGTGCGCACACAGACACACACACACACTTGCCCTTTTTTCTGTGGAACCTATCTCAGCTAGTCACTGAAAATCTCAGGTTTTCTTTCTATGTCCGTATTTCCCAAAGCTTCCACAAGATGGCGTTAAAGCCCTGACTAAATGAGAAAGTTGCCCTACAGTGACTCAACTTAGGAGTTTTTCGAAATGCGAGCCATTGTTCGGCCGATTTTTTGCTTTGACTTGTGAGCGCAGACTTCAAATACGAGCGCTGTATGGTGGCAGGGAATTCAACTCACGTTACAATAAGCAGCACTTTGGCAAATATTAAACAAAAGAGGCTTCAAAATGTTTGTTGTCCCTCTCAGTTAAAGTTTACTGTCAAACTAATCAGAAAAGAAAGAGAATTAAACCTAGTATGTTTAAAACAACCATACAGGCTAAAACGGTCATTAGTTTATAAAATGGTTAAGAGGGCCGACAAGACACAGCCTTGAGGTGTACCAGTGGAGGATGTACGTAGGGTGAATAGTGCTCCGTTCATTCTTACTTGTTGAGTTGTATTTGTAAGGAAATCCAGCCCATAAAACACACATCCAGGCCAAAAGAATTCAGCAGTTTGTCAGCAAGAACATTGGGATGAATTGTGTTAAAGGTTGACGAAAAATCCACAAAAGGAAGCCTAACATCGTTCTTACTACCTTCAAGCTCCTGATACACTAGATTAAGTAAGGTAGCTGTGGTATCTTGTACACTTCTACTGTCTATGTAAGCAAACTGAAGTGGGTCAAGTAGATGTTCAGTTTTAGCTAGAATTATCTGCTTGGACCAATTTTTTAAATTGTTCCATCACCATGGAGGTTAACGCCACGGGCCGGAAATCATTCAATGTCGTGGGATTGCTTTTTTGGCAGCTGGCACCACCACAGACCACTTTCATGAGGATTTTACCCTCTTCAAAGAGAGAGACATGAAAAAATACAATTAAAAATACAATCTAGCTGCTCAGCACAGGTTTTTAACAGGCCACTAATACAGTCAGAATACAGTTCCAGGGCTTTTTCTCTGTTGACTCTTCTTAAAACACTTCATAACATCATCCGCTACAAGAAAAATATTCTGGGGAGGAGCTGACATGAGGGAATTTAACATCTCAACATGTTTGTCACTGAAATCACAGCTGTCAAATCTTTGAAGTCATTGAGGCTCTCCAAGTCAGAATTGCAGCCAGTGAGCTGAACTTTCTTCCTGCTACATTCTTTTGTCTCAGTGATTATTTTAATGCTGTCCCATGCAGAGCCTATATACTGTATGTATATGTGTGTTGCAGATGTTGTGTAAAACATTAAAACATAATACAATGATTTGCAAATCCTTTTCAACCTATATTCAATTGAACAAACTACAAAGACAAAGTATTTATTGTTAAAACAGATAAGCTCGATTTTGTGAGTGTGTGTGTGTGTGCAAATATTCACTCATTTTGAATTTGATGCCTGCAACACATTCCCAAAAAGCTGGGACACGGGCATGTTTTCCATTGTTAAATCACCTTTCCTCACACTCAATAAGCATTTGGGAACTGAGGACACTAAGCGTTGAAAAGCTTTGTAGGTGGAATTCTTTCCCGTTCTTGCTTGATGTACAACTTCAGTTGCTCAACAGTCTGGGGTCTTTGTTGTCATATTATGTGCTTTATAATATGCCACACATTTTCAATGGGAGACAGGTCTGGACTGCTGGCAGGCCAGTCTAGTACTTGCACTCATTTTCAAGGAAGCCATGCTGTTGTAACACGTGCAGAATGTGGCCTGGCATTGTCTTGCTGAAATAAGCAGGTATGTACCTGGAAAAGACGTTGCTTGGATGGCAGCATATGTTACTCCAAAACCTGTATGTACCTTTCAGCATTAATGGGGCGTTCACAGATGTGCAAGTTACCCATGCCAGGGGCTCTGCGCTGACAACAATCTGGATGGTCCTTTTCCTCTTTGGCCCGGAGGACATGATGTTTACAATTTCCAAAAACAATTAGAAATGTGGCACACTTTTTCACTTTGTGTCAGTCCATCTCAGATGAGCTCAGGCCCAGAGAAGCTGGCAGTATTTCTGAATGTTGTTGACATATGGCTTTTGCTTTGCACGGTTTTAACTTGCTTTTGTAGATGTAGCAAAGAACTCTATTAACTGACAATGTTTCTGAAGTGTTCCTGAGTCCACGTGGTAACATGGTTTCCACATTGATGCTGGTTTTTGATGCAGTTCTGCCTGAGGGATCGAAGGTCACGGGCATCCAATGTTGGTTTTCGGCCTTGCCGCTTACATGCAGTGATTTCTCCAAATTCTCTGAATCTTTTGATGATATTACAGACCGAAATCCATAAATACCTTGCAATTGTATGTTGGGAAATGTTCTTAAACAACTACTTGCTGACGCATGTTGTTGTACCTCGCCCTGTCCTTGCTTGTTAACAACTGAGCCTTTTGGCATTTCTCCTTTTATACCCAATCAAGACACTCACCTGTTTCTAGTTAACCTGTTCACCTGTGGAATGTTCCAAACAAGTGTTTTTTGAGCATTCCTCCACTTTCTCAGTCTTTTGTTCCACCTTTCCCAGCTTTAGGGGAATGTGTTGCAGGCATCAAATTCATCCATCCATTTACTGAGCCGCTTCTCCTCACTAGGGTCGCGGGCGTGTTGGAGCCTATCCCAGCTATCATCGGGCAGGAGGCGGGGTACACCCTGAACTGGTTGCCAGCCAATCGCAGGGCACATACAAACAAACAACCATTCGCACTCACATTCACACCTACGGGCAATTTAGAGTCTCCAATTAATGCATGTTTTTGGGATGTGGGAGGAAACCGGAGTGCCCGGAGAAAACCCACGCAGGCACGGGGAGAACATGCAAACTCCACACAGGCGGGACCAGGGATTGAACCCCTGTCCTCAGAACTGTGAGGCTGACGCTCTAACAGTTGCCCACCGTGCCGCCGCATCAAATTCAAAATGAGAAAATATTTGCAAAAACAAAACAAAACAATAACGTTCATCAGTTTGAACATTAAATATCTTGTGTTTGTATTGTATCACTTGAATATAGGTTGAAAAGGATTTGCAGATCATCAGATCATTGTATTGTTTTTTCTTTTCGAAACTTCATTGGAATTGGTGTGTGTGTGTGTGTGTATGTATGTCTATATATATATATATATATATATATATTTTATCACAGGCAGAAAAAAGCACGGGTGGTCGGCAAAGTAAGGAGTGGGCAAACAAAAGCGTCACTTGGCAGTAGGCTGACACCTGTTGGACGCCACGCTGGGCGCGAATTGGGTTTTGTCTTATGCTTAAAACAAAAGAGAGTCAGTAACGAGAGCTCTAAATCTCTACTCGTGACTGAAGCTCTTAAAAGGTAAAAGAGCTATTTATGATAATGACTAAAAAAAGTACAAAAATGTATTAAAGTTTAAAAAAAGTATTGTTCTGTACAATAATTTTACCTTGTTAAACCCCCTATTATGTTGGAGATTGATTTTTTATAGCGCTGCCAAAAATCTGTCCTGTTATAAATATGTTGTTACATATTTCTGTGCACATTATTTAGTGCATATTATTTATTTATTTATGTATTTATTTGTATCTATAATGAATCTGCCGACTGTTTGTTTTGTACATTAAAGGAGGAATTTGAATTTTTCAACAACAACAAAAAAAGCAATAAAAAAAGCACATCACAGCAATTTTTATATGTATGAAGGTGAAGTGAAGTAACAATAGCAGAAGCAAGGTTATGGCAGTAAAAATGGTCAATTACATTTAATAAACACTGAAACATTTGTCATAGTAGAAGCATACACAGATTAGTATCTATGACACACCAAAATAACATATGTACAATATAATGAAGGTATATACACAATGTCTCCTTGAAGGACAAATAACAAAAATACTTTGTTCTTTTCACCAGTTTGTGTTTTTCTTTCTTTTTTTCTTTAGGGAAAACAGAGGAGAAACATAGCGCTATTTACATAAGGACAAAAACGCACACACATACAAGTTATATAATGCTGGTCACTGTAATACAGCATCAATGGCAATAATGACAATATTAAAGTTTCAGCTTTTTTCCCCCCCTCCCAAGAGCACTTTGACTACCTGCTTCGCATAGTGCACCCAGACTGATACAGATACTTCATTTCTTTTGAGCAATGTGGATCTGTACACTCAAAAAAATCACTTTTTCACACACAGACTAAATCACAATGGAAGAAGAAAAACAAACAAACAAACAAACAACCAAAAAATGATTTCCTCATAAACTGATCAGAATTTTCCTCTAACTCAAACCATCATCATTTAGTTTAGTTTAGTTCTTATACAGCTAGATGCTTAACATTATATTGGTGAAAAAAATGTAGAAAATTAAAAAAGAAAAGAAAAATCCATCTAATCACCTTTATGAGTCCGTTATCATTAATAAAATGCATGAAGACTTCTATTAAACAAACGAAAAAAATACATAAATATAATGGTGCCAAGAGTTGCATGAGCTTATTTCACTGCATTTGTTTTGCTTTGAGATGACAAATGTCACAGTTGTAGGGGGGCCATAAAGAACTGAATGTTGCAGTCACTTTACGACACATATATAAATGGTTTGAAATGATGAATCAATGAGCTACCCTGAGAACATGACAGCATTGACTACTAAAAACAAATAATTTGACGAAAAAATGAATAAATAAATTTAAAAAAAAACGAAATTCATAAGTTGTCTCAGAACGGGGACAGGTGATAGTGGTGCATAGAATTCTTTTGAGACGATGTGGTGTGATGCTCACTTTGACCAGCAGGTGACGCCATACCCACACGCGCGTTAATGTGTCTTCATACAGATACCAGGTAATAGAATCATTACAGAGACATTACAAACAAGAAAAACATCTCAAGTAGTTGCTTTTGAAAGAGAGGAAATAAATAGCCTTCTGTTATGGTCAACAGTTGCAGTTGGAAACAAAATATGAAGCTGTATTAGGGCCACGCTGAAAGGAAAAAAGCATTATACTCGGAAATTAAAATATGAATTGTACCGGAAAAAAAAGATTTTTGAGAAAAATATTTAACTACAAGAGAATAAATCTTCAGTCTTATTCTTTACAGACAAAAACACGTCATATTCTTACTTTTTCTAAAATATGTTCGTGTTTTTGAAAAAAGAAAATTATTCTTTTTTCCAGAACAAAATTGGTATTTTTACTTAAAAGAAATGTGTCAGTATCACATGAATAAAGGAATTTTTTTTTTCAACACAAAAACTAAATGTTATCTCTTTCTGAACAAAAGCTTATTCTAATATAAAACCATGTCAGTATCACAAGAATAACGTAATATGTCTTTGGAGTAAAGTCATATATTTTAAGAAACAAAAGGTAAAATGAGGAAAGTTGTATTTTTCAAAGTATTGGTTTGCGAATGTTTCCCCCTGAAAAAATACCATGTTATGAGAAGCAAGTCTTTTTTCGAGAATAAAGTTCTATTTTTTCAATATAAAACTCATATTATGAGTAGAGCTATCTGTTTTCAAGAATAAAGTTGTTAAAAAAAAACATTTTATGAGAATAGTGGTATTTTTCAAGAGTTCTTTTTTGAAAGAAAACAGAAAGCAGAGAATTGGTTTAAAAAATAATAATAATTTGCTGCTACGTGGAGGAACACCGTATTCTCACAAGATAATGACTTTTTTTTCTTGAAAAACATGACTGTTTATTCCCTTGGATTATATTTCATTTTTGATGTGGCCCAAATGCTCCTGGGTAATAAACAGATTTTAAAAAAAGCAAAAATTTCACAGATGTTTTAACAGTTTTTATAACTTGTCACCCACGTCGGCACGAGGAAGGGTGACTCATTATAAGACGATTCGCTCAGTGTCGCTTTACAACTTGGTCCACTTGGTAACTGATTGTCTCCAGTTCCACCCCCCCCCCCCAAAAAAGACTCCTTCTTTTGGATCGTGTTTAGTGTTTTTGAGGGGCCAGTCTCACACCTCTATTGTCGTCATCACATCTCATCTCTTACTTCCTGTTCACACGATGGAGTCCCAGTCGAAGTCGTCCTGGATGTCGTCGGTGGCCAGCATGCGCCTTACCTGAAAGTGTCCTGGAGGCAACATGTGCTGCTGCTGGCTCAGCTGGCTGTGATGGCCTGGACAAGAGGCAGCGGCATTTTACTTTTAATACACAGCAGTGATTAACTTGTGAAACTAAAATTGTGATACATAAACTTTTTTTTAAATGCCACACAATTTGTTGCATCTTTATAATTTTTACAACCTAATACAGTGGAAAGTGCAACGCACAGACACACACGCACACACACACATCTATATATATATATATATATAGAGAGAGAGAGAGAGAGAGAGAGAGAGAGAGAGAGAGAGAGAGAGAGAGAGAGCGAGAGTGAGAGAGAGCGAGAGAGAGACAGAGAGAGAGAGAGAGAGACAGAGAGCGAGAATGCGAAAGCCAGAGAGAGATTTTAGAAACGGAAGAACTGTTCCCACAAATTTGGAACATAGAATTTTCCTAAATGTTGGCTCCTTAGTCCCAGTGAAAGGAACTCAGAAGGATTCAGCGTACCAAGAGCTTTTGAACAACTCAGTGCTCCCAACTTTGTGGGAACACTTTGGGGATGGCCCCTTCCTCTTTCAATATGACTGTGCACCAATGCACAAAGCAAGGTCCATGAAGACATGGATGAGAGAGTCTGGTGTAGATGAAGCTGACTGGCCTGCACAGAGTCCTGACTTCAACCCGATAAAACACTTTTGACATGTATTAGACCGGAGACTGAGATCAAGGCCTTCTCGTCCAACATCACTGTGTGACCTCACAAATAGGCTTCTGGAAGAGTGGCCAAAAATTCCCTACACACACTCCTAAACCTTGTGGAAAGCCTTTTCAGAAGTATTAAAGCTGTTATAGTGGTAAAGGGTGGACCGACTTCATATTAAACCCTACTGATTAAGAAGGGGATGTCACTTCAGATCATATGTGAGTCAAGGCAGGTGAGCGAATACTTGTGGCAGTAACAAGAATTTTTGAATATATACCGTATTTTCCGGACTATAAGTCGCTCCGGAGTAAATGTCGCACCAGCCAAAAAATACATAATAAAGAAGGAAAAAACATCTATAAGTCGCATTTTTGGGGGGAAATTTATTTGATAAAATCCAACACCAAGAACAGACATTTATTCTTGAAAGGCAATTTAAAATAAAAATAGAATAGAGAACAACAGGCTGAATAGGTATACGGTATGCTAACGTAACACATTCAGCTAACGTTACATGACGCATAAACAACGAACTGAGAACGTTCCTGGTATGTTAACGTAACGTATTAACAGTTATTCAAATAAATATAGCATAAAGAACATGCTAACAAGTTTACCAAACCATCAGTGTCACTCCAAATCACTAAATCCAATGATATCTTCATCCTCGGTCTCACTTCTAAACAACTCCGCCAACTCCGGAGGTAGACGATGCCCTCCTACGTCACTTTCGTCAGACTCATTGTCAGTTGCAGGTACAGATACACAGGCCTAGAGCACCCTCTTGCGGTTGTCAGCGCGAAAATAACATGTGAAATTATATAATAATGTGTGAATAATTTCGCATGTAAATCGCTCCGGAATATAAATCGGTAAAAAATGCGGATTAAACACGAGAAATTACGGAATGTAAATATATTTACTTTAGTAATTAAATAATTTATTGGCATTATTAATGATACAATTTTAATGAACAAAATAATACAAATTCACAAATTATTTAATAAAATAAATAATTTTGTATTTTTTAATTTTATTAACTTTTTAAAATTTCCAAACTGTAACAAATGAAGCAATTATTCAATGAGATAAATGAATAAATATACAGATTGCAAATATTACATTTTAATTAACCACATTTGGGAAAAACCGCTATAATACATTATTAATTACAACATTAGTGGACTTTTGATGTCAATGCTTTGCACGCCGTGTTAAAGAATGGTGTGGGGCGTTTGTGGCCCCTCTGCCATACTTTTCCTACCCCTGGTTTATAATCATAGTCACCATTTGTTAATTGAAGTTACCTTTTTCCTCATTACAATGTAACACTAGCGTCAAGCGCACACACACAGGCACACGCACACACACCTGATAAGAGTGTGATGGAGGAGTCCCCTGTCATGGCGGGAGCTGTGTTGCTAATGGGAGGCATGTGGGGGTATCCAGGTGGGCCCATCAGAGACGGAATGTTCTGCCTGGAGTCCATGTACATGTTCCCTGTGAGAGTGCACACAAAAAGGGCCAATGACTAACACTCACATTAGCTGTTTTGCACAGAACACACAGACACAGACACACAGACACATTTACTGTCTATGCTGAAGGATTCTGCTGCCATATTTCCCCACCAGTCAACACTAAGTAAGAGCCACAATTTCCTGGTGAATGTGTAATACAGCCACAATGGCACAGTGAGACGTGCGTGTAATTCAGCTTCAAGGCCTCAACTCCACTGAGCATAATAAAATGAGCCAGACATCCTGTCTCCGTGTCCATTGTCACACGTGGAAGAGCACCCATTTACGTAAGCCTGTGCAGCTTTGGCTCATTATGGAATATTCCACTAAAGATGCGAGACTCATGTTTTACCGTCTTGTATCCTGTTTTTTTTCTCTATGATACTAGACATTACCAATACACAGTATGTCTCTATTTAGAGTACTTCCATTCCATTACTACATACAGTACATCCAAGAGTGGGCAAACTTTTTTGCTCAAGGGCCACATTTTTTAAATTAATTTATTAAATGGACAGGGGGCTAGGTCATCCGTAGAAGTTTAAATGTGTATGCAAACTATGGTGAAATAATATTTCATCATTTATAATAATTGACTCTTTATTCAATTTTATTGATAATGTAGTTACAATTAATTAACCGAGTATTAAATAAACATGTATTTTCAAGCGGCATGGTGGCCGACTGGTTAGAGTGTCAGCCTCACAGTTCTGAGGTGCGGGGTTCAATCCCCGTCCCCGCCTGTGTGGAGTTTGCATGTTCTCCCCGTGCCTGCGTGGGTTTTCTCCGGGCACTCCGGTTTCCTCCCACATCCCAAAAACATGCATTAATTGGAGACTCTAAATTGCCCGTAGGCATGACTG
Organism: Phyllopteryx taeniolatus; assembly: GCF_024500385.1. Classification (NCBI taxonomy): domain Eukaryota; kingdom Metazoa; phylum Chordata; class Actinopteri; order Syngnathiformes; family Syngnathidae; genus Phyllopteryx; species Phyllopteryx taeniolatus. The sequence goes on along the minus strand of NC_084502.1, from coordinate 25,125,521 downwards.
TGAGTGCGAATGGTTGTTTGTTTCTATGTGCCCTGCGATTGGCTGGCAACCAGTTCAGGGTTTACCCCGCCTCCTGCCCGATGACAGCTGGGATAGGCTCCAGCACGCCCGCGACCCTAGTGAGGAGAAGCGGCTCAGAAAATGGATGGATGGATGGATGTATTTTCATTATTATTTATAACAAATTAACTAAATTTACTATTTGATGAGAGGAACGAATGCAAAAAAAAAAAATAGATATTAACTAACCAATTTTGGGGAAAAATAACTGCTAAATTAATGTAACAAATATTAAACGACTCTTGATAATGTAAATGCTCGATGGGCCAAATTAAAGAACATAATACTTTGCATATCCCTCGTATATATGATGAATATTTATTGTCCAGCACTGAAGGTCTGTTTAATTTATGTTTTATAATACAGTGGTTCCTTGAGAGCCGATTTTTATTTATTCCGTGACCACACGTGTATCTTAAAACACTCTTCCCGTAAAACAACTTTCCCCATTGAAATGGAATTATTCAGTTCCAGCCACGCGAAAAACACCAACATTAGTTCTTTTTTCTTGTGTTTTTATTGAAAAAATGTGCTCTCAACATTATTGTACTGCGTAAAAAGTACATTAATAGCATAATAAATGTAAAATGTAAATAATGTTACAACTTTAGATGTAAAGAGTTCAATAATTTTCCACTTAAAACTTAATGGTCAATTTTTGTGGCCTTTTGCTATGCTTTCCTCACCTTAATTTGCAGGGACTTTCAATAAAAAAAAACATGTCCAAGGAGCTTTGTTTCATCCTACCTTTCAGAACGTTCCAAAAATGAGTTCTTCCACCGTGCCAATTTCTTGTAAAACCTGTGTATGCGCCTGCATTTGTAGCTCCTTGTTATGCGTCTTCAAGGCTCTTGAGTTATCAAAATGGTATACGAGTATTTCCAGTCGCCACTCGCATTCTCGCCAAGTGCAAGCCCCGTGCTCCTGGCCTAGCTGTCACCTGGCTGGCGACCAAGCACTGTAAGGCAGCCACGGCAATGCGAAGTACCGGTCCCCGGCTTTTATCCTACCTTTCAAGGATTTGTGGCTGGGCATCTTCTTTGTCTCAGCCTTGTGTGACTTTTCACAGTCGAAAACTTGCTGTGTATCACTTAGCTGCTATCAGTTCGGCAAAGGTTTTCAGGTACAGTAATCCTCCGCTTATTTCATATCTGCGCTCGCTGTCTCGCAATGCCAAATGACTGAGTGAATGCTGGTCCTCCTTTTAAAAATTTCAAACCAGCCCCGACCACCTTCAAACTCGTCCGATACCTGATAAAAACCGTAAATTGTCCACAGTTGTAAATGTGAGTATGAATGGTTGTTTGTCCATATGTGCACTGTGATTGACTGGCGACCAGTCCAGGGTGTATCGGGCTCGCCTCTCGCCCAAAGTCGGCTGGGATAGGCACCAGCTCCACCACGACCCTAATGAGGACAAGCACTACAGAAAACGTTGGTTGGTAAAAGTGTATTTCACCAAATTTTACCATTAGGTGGAAAGATTGCAATATACCTAACCCTTTAATTAGGTAGACTCTCCCACTCTCCTACTGTTCTGTTTGAGTGAAATGTTTCTAGACTGTATTTTTTAAAACAATTTTAATATTGTAGCTTAATGGTACCAAAAATACACATTTCACCATCTCAAGAAAAAAGAAACAATCAAAAATTATTTTCTAAATAGAAATTAGGGAGGAATTGGCCTTCTATTATTTTCCTCTATGTAATGTAGAATGGATGACACAGTATAATACAGGAGTTTCCTTTTCTTATTTGGAAAGCTGAAATGAATGAATATTTCTACGATAATGGAATGGATTGCGATGCACCAGTATTAGTACTGACCTGTTCGAATGAGTTGGCCGTGCTGATTGTGCTGGCTGGCCTTCGGGTGCATGTCGCCATGCGGCTGAGCTGGGTGCTGAGGTGCCCTCGGTGCAGCTGGGTGTGCAACCGGAGGTTGGGAGAGGGCAGCGCCCTGAGGGGGGATGACGCCCGTGGCCGTGAAGAACTGGTTGATGGACGAACACAGGTCAGCTATCTGAGCGGCATCCAGGGACCAGTTGTTGAGCTCGGCCTGACGCATGCTCTCCTTCAGGCCTGCCTCAGATGGACAGAGACGGCGAGAAGGTGATACGAGTGGGTTTTACACACGTGGACAAAATTGTTGGGACACAATGGTCACGGAAATAACACAAAACTGACAAAAGTCATAAACAAAATCAGGAAATGCTTTATTTCTATGATGATTTTAAACAACTAGTGAAAGTGGACTGGATAAAAATGATGGTGCCATTACCTTGATCTTTTATTGCACAACCTTTTGAGGCAATCACTGCAGTCCAACAATTTCTATAACTCAATGAGACTGTTGGCAGGAATGTTTTGCCCGCTCCTCATAGAGAAACTGCAGCAGCTGTCTTTATTGAATAAAAACAAGAGCTTAAGGCAGTAACCAGGATTTCCCACATACAGTATACATTTATTTGTGGTGGGCCGCCACAAGCGAATTTTGGCCGCCATTAATAGATTTCGCTGCTATCTGTTTGTCCTCGCTGTGAATGTAGCGTGTTATTACATTCATACATTCATTTGAGCCACGGTGGCTCAAAATACCTCAGTTTAAGTCATGCCTGTATGTGACACAGCACAGTAACCTTTGTAGCTGCATTACTGTGTAGCTACTGTTATTAATAACCATGTTTTTTTCGGTTCATTTTGTAATTTTATTATTGCTACATTTTAGAGATGTTCTGTCGATTGTGCAGAATGCACAAGCCTACATACAGCAAAGAAAGGCCCAGGAAGGAGGGCTCTGTTGAGTTTGGAGCAGAAGTTTACAGAAAAGACTACTTGGAACGGCCGGCATATCACCAGAGAGCACCACAAGGACCAAGCATCTCTTTTCAACAATGAATAGGGTAATAGCATCATTTTAATGATTAAAACAATCTTTCAAACTTGATTTTATGGGAGCACTTTTGACAGTTGTCTTTCCAATTAATGCTTAGGTGGAGACAGACGTCCGGAATCACGTACAAGGAGAACACCTGGCTCCCTGTGCCAAAATATTTCTTAATGGACATAATCCTGTGGACTTGAATTTTGAAAAGACTTTGCAATATCGTTCTAGGAAGCAAACTCTGCAAGAAAATTTAACACTTGTTACTTCTTTTGATTTGTTACCTCCTTATTTCTTATTTATTTCAGTAAGCCATTATTTTTTCATTGAAATTTTATTTGGTAAGTGTTTCATATTACACTTTACATTATTTTATTTGTATTTATATAAATTAGCAAATGTATTTTTTAATTGAATTTTATGTTATTTGGTGTTTGTTTAAACAACATTAATATATTGTTGCTAAATGTATTTCATTATTGGCATCCATTAAAAGAAAAGTACAGTGTTGTATTAAAATCTAAATCGAACTCTTTTTTTTTTTTTGTCCTAAACATCGATGCGCAAAAAGAGATCCACATTCTCCCCTCTATGCGTCCACCTGGGCCAATCAGGCGGTGCCCACCACCGCAAATAGATTTGGTCCTGGCGAAACACTGGTAACATTTGAGTGTGTGTCGTTTTAAATGGCTGACATAATTTCAAAGTTGGGGAGCACAGTAAATGAGTGGTTAGCACGTCTGCCTCACAGTTCTGAAGATCAGGGTTCGAATCGCGGCTCCCGACTTCCTGTGTGGAGTTTGCATGTTCTCCCAGTGCTAGAATGGGTTAATTCCAAGTACTTGGCTTCCTCCCACATTTAAAAAATGCTTTTAAAAACCACCATAGCGTAGCACCCCATCCTGACCAACATTAAGACCCTGTAAAGTAAATCTATAGATTTGTTTCTAAATACAGGTTTGAAAGATAAAGTGCCGTGAAAAAGTATTGGCCCCCTTCTCAAACTCTGATATTTTGACAAGGTTTCCCCACTTTAATGTTTAAGATTATCAAACAAATGTAAATACCAGATAAATATAACCCAAGTGAACTTAAAATGCTGTTTTTAAATGGTGATTTCATTAACTAAGGAAAAAAAAAAATATTCAGTTACCTGGCCTTGTGTGAATGTGTAATGGCCCCCTAAACGTAATAACTAGTTGGGCCATCCTCAGCAGCAACAACTGAAATCAAGCGTTTTCTATAACTAGCAATGAGTCGTTCACATCTCTGTGGAGATATTTTGGCCCAGTCTTCCTTGCAGAATTGTTTGAATTCAGCAAAAATGGAGGGTTTTCGACCATGAGCTGACTTTTGAAGGTCATGCCACTGTATTTCAATCGGCTTCAAGTCTTAAGTCTTTACTGGTAAGAAGATGAACCTCTGCCCTGCGACTGACTGGCGACCAGTTCAGGGTATAGTCCGCCTTTCGCCCGAAGTCAGCTGGGATAGGCTCCAGCTTCCCGTGACCCTAACCAGGATAAGCGGTGTTGAAAATGGATGGATGGAAGATGAACCTCGTCCATTTTGTTGGGTAGGGAGCGTAGATTCGCGAGGTGGATCCACGGGAAGGCCAATCTGTATCCACTCTTGCGCCGCTTCACTTGGATGCTGGCGCGCTTCCCCCTTCGTCGCCTTCGCCTCCATGCGCCATAGACCCCCCGGTGAGAAACTGGGAAAAAACTGAGCGGATTTGCCAACGTTGGTGATAGAAAGTCCGGGGTAGACTCCCTGATCTTCCCTTGTGTAAGTGAGTCACCTAATGTCTCCAAAGACGAACGAAAAACACAAAAACATAGACAATACTAGAGAGCATGTAATCGAGGCGACCACTCGGGCAGGGGCCACCTTGAATCTTTCAGGATTTTCTGTTAAAGGGTAGAATTCATGGTTCCATCAATCACAGCAAGTTGTCCAGGTCCTGAAGGAGCAAGAAGCCCAAGACCATCACACTACCACCACCATGTTTGACTGTTGGTATGAACTTTTTCTGAACTGCTGTGCTACATTTACACCAAAAAGCTCAACTTCAATCTCGTCAGTCCATATAATATTCTCCCAAAAGTCTTGGGAATCATTCAGATGTTTTGTTTTTTTTTGTGCAAAATTAAGATGAGCCTTTATGTTCTTTTTGGTCAGCAGTGGTTTTCGCCTTTGAACTCTGCCTTGGAGGCCATTTTTTCCCAGTCTCTTCCTTATTGTTGTGTCATAAACCCTGACCTTAACTGAGGCAAGGGAGGGCTGCAGTTCTTTAGATGTTGTCCTGAGTTCCTTTGTGGCCTCCTGGATGAGTCATTGCTGTTCTCTTGGGGTATTCATTCATTCATTGTAGGCCGGCCACTCCTGGGAAGGTTCACCACTGTTCCATGTTTTCTCCATGTGAGGATAATGACTCTACCTATGGTTCGCTGGAATCGCAAAGCTTTAGAAATGGCTTCTGTAACCCTTTACAGACTGATAGATGTCAATTACTTCATATCTCGACTGTTCTGGAATTTCCTTTTATCGTGTCAAAAGTTCTGATTAGCCACAATTAGTAATTCTTTCATATACTACTAAGTGGACACACTTTAAGAATCACTGCTCTAAATTGTCCATAAGTGGAATTGTGAATGTCTGTTTGTCTATACTGTATGTTCCCTGCAATTGGCTAGCAACTAGTCCAGGGTTTACCCTGCCTCTTGCCCAAAGTCTGTTGGGATAGACTCCAGCTCACCCATGACCCTTCATGATAATAAATGGGAAAGAAAGTGAATGAATGAATGTCGGAGTTAAAAAATGTTATTGTATTTCTCAGTGTATCTCTTAGGATGAGAACATAACAAGTGATGTTAAAAACGGGAAATTAAATTCCATTGAGCAACAAAAAGGTCAGAAAAAATTGGCTGCAGATTTGATTACGCCTCCAAGAAAGAATGGCCTGTGGAATAGCGGATGAAAGCATAACATTATTACTACTTGGTGATTTTGAGCAAAACCCCAAACAAGTTGATCACACACTGATTTGTCATTTGATTTTATGAAGCAGCTCATATTGTCCAAACACAGACAAGCCCTCACTGAGGTGCTTTCTTATTTGTCCACAATACACATTTACTGTATTGTACTTTTGTTTGGTCCCACTGGAGCTCCCTGCTCTATGAAGGTTATATACAGGCTTGCCGGATGACATGATGGTAGTGTGAGAGCGGTCAAGCACAACAGGAGAAGAGAGATAGAGAGAGAAAGAGATGTGATGGAAGGAAGATGGGTGTTATGGGACCAGCTGTCATCATCCGTCGTGCATGGATGTTGCCGGCTTAGTGCGCTGACCGGGAGAAGAGGATGTTACTGAAACAGTCCTAATTAGATTCTTTTACATCGCACAACTGAGAGAGAAAATAGGTGGACATGGTGTGGTACAGTATGTGTGTGTACGTGCGCGTGTTTGTGTGTGTGTGTGCGTGCATGCATGCGTGGACATGAGGTAGCAACCTCTCAGACACAGGCTAAAACCCTTTATTAGGCCAGTACCATCATATTGTTATAATACTGTGACTCAAGGGCCAGACTATATGAAAATGTTATCATAGTTAAATTACAATAACTAATGCGATTCATAAGAGGTGGATCAATTCTGGAGGCAGTGCCCCTCTAAACCCAGAGGATGCCCCTGCTGTTCTTTCTGGACAAAATTTATTTTATAATTAATAGGAAACAGTGATTCAATTACTAACTTATTTTAACAGATCAACTTTTTGCCCAAGTTGATTTTAATGAGTAAATTTTTAGCATTTTTGACCAGTTTCGCACTATTATATTCCATCCATTTTCTAGTCTACAGGTACTCATTTGGCTCATGGGTGAGCTGGAGCCTCTCCCAGTTGACCTTGGGCGAGAGGACTGTTCGCAGGGCCACTATTATATTATGTTAGTCAAAGTCGATCTAACTTTAACAGTGTGTGTGTGTGTGTCCAGCATTATACAACCGGTTGACAAGAAATTATTAAAATGACATACATCTTAGCAATTTTGTTTTGTTTCTTCGTAATACCATTGAGCCAAGAGGGCATGACTGGCACGGACCAATGGTATCGTATAACTGAACCTGATAAACTATGTGTGTTTACCTTGAAATGGAGAAAGATCTACATCAGCCCAATTGTAGCTGGTAGCAATGCGGCAGCTTTCCTTCAGCCAGTCCAGGTTTGGGTACCAATCTGAAGTCATGCCTGGAAGAAAGGCGAAGGTAAATCAGAAAAATATATTATATGGTCAAAATATTATTACATAATGTGAGGCAGGCATTTTAATGGCTTGAACAGGTCTATTAATCCACTACTGTTTTGAACTCTATCTTCAAGTAATATGTTCTATATGTTTGTTTATATGTGCCCTGCAATTGACTGGCGACCAGTTCAGGGTGTACCCCGCCTCTCGCCCAAAGATAACTGGGAAAGGCTCCAGAAACGCCCGCGACCCTAGTCAGGAGAAGCAGTCCAGAAAATGGATGGATGGATGGACAGCCATGTTTTATGTGGTTGCAGTTTTCAGTGGTGTTGAATTGCACTATTTAAAAAATACACTAGCACTTCTGCCTTTCAGTCACGGTTCAAATCAAGGCTGGGGCTTTCCTATTTTGTATAGTTTGCATGTTTTCCACATGCTTTCTTGGGTTTTCTCCACATTTCAAAAACAGTTGAGGTAAATTAAATGCTTTTTAAAAAAAACATTTTTTTTAAATTTAAGACTGTAATTTACTGTCAACCAGTCTACGATGTATCCCGCTTCTTGTCCAAAGTCAGCTAGCATTGACTCCAGTTCACCTACAACAAGCACTAGAGAAAAGGGTTAGATGGATGTTTCCAGTCGTCCTGCGCTGTCATTATAGTTCCAGAGTAAACCACAAGGAGGAGCAGCTCCACACAGAAATATTCCAGTCACAGCTCTCTCTGCCTTTGTGCAAAATAAAGAGGTGAAGCTGCTTCCAACCACCACAAACAAAACAATAGATGCTCAGCCCTCATAGCAAAGATGGGTGGATTGCTTATATTCATCCTCAGTTTGGAGGAAAGAATCACTAACTGAGATGTATATATAATGTTTAAATAACACACATGCGCACACACAGAATAAGGGGATGAGGAAGACCAAGAATGATATGAGGGGGAAATATGTCGGGAAATGCCTCCTCAGTCGTACACATCCTGGTTATATGAACCTCTGTTAGACATGACAGAGAGACAAGTGTAATCTAAAAGCAATGAAAGTGTGTAGAAAGACACACTTAGAGATAACGCGAACCACACGGCGCCAATGGAATGAAGGTAGAATTACTGCTTGGCATTGAGTGGCATCAATATCAATTAAATATGAAACATAATATATAATATGCACTGGCAGAATCAGTCCAAAAATATGAAGGAAAGAAACAAGCCCCACAGAGCAGGTCCAGTTTCTTTTTATTTTTGCTCAGAAAGATGGGAAACGAACTTACTAAGCATTCGTGAAAAAGAGGTGATGTGCAGAGTTTCATTTTTGCCAATCTAGTTTGAGGGAAAGCTGATTTTATGCATGTTAGCCTCTCTTATTGGTATTCATTAATAATTCATACTTTTATACTGCAGTTTTTGTCACATGCATTATACACTCATACAAAATTCCAATGCACAAATAAAGCCCATTGCATGTGGATCACAGTGAGGAGTTGAATTCTTGTCAAGTGGGCAGGAGGAAAATGCCCTGCTGCTGAACAGTAGAGTGGAGTATAATACTGCAGCGTCCACAGCAAAGGCACAGCAATAGTGCTTAACAATGATAATGAATTTTTATACTTTCCAGCCATCAACCCTTAAATAAAGCAGTGATGAAAAACAGACAGATAGAGGTTGTCCATCTCACCTGTCGTGGGGCAGCTCTGTCCACTGTGACTCTGGTGGGACAGAGGTGGGTGCTGGCCATGGGTGGAGAGGTGATGCTGAGGAAGGTGGGCATGGTGGTTGTGTTGATGATGGTGGCCGCCACCCCCCGTGCCACTGCCACTGCTGCCGTTCCTTGCGCCAGGTGAGTGCTGATAGGAGCAGGCGGTCCGTGTAGAATGGTTCGAATCGCCAGGCATTATCATCAAAGCTGCCAGGAACACAGAACAACATATCACAAGACAGCATCACCGACAAAGACCTCTAGTATTATAGACATGATAAATCATAAATAAAGTAAAACAATAAAAGTGGATTGAGACGGTCACCCAGGGACAGCATGTTAGTGATGTCTAAAGAGAATCAAAACATACTTTGCGGGGAAAATACTGTAACTGTCAAAAAAGTATGTTGAAGTCCCACAATGGGGGAACCGCATGGACCGCACATGTTGTTCCACTGCACAATACCGGCTTGACCAATTCTTCAAAATGGTCATGTAGGAAACGGAGAAAATGACATTGCATTATATCCATCCATCAGAAGGAAACAACAATGGATGAGAACGAGGGTCTCTGGTATTCTAAGCACGGTAAGGAGATTCATTTTGTACGATTTGGTTTGGATCCAAATTGGCCTGAGTGATGTGCTCTCCTCAGGGCCATTAAAGCTCCTTGGTCAGACTGAGTTCTTTTTATTTCCTTAACTTCAATGTGAATATTGCACAAATATGAACACAAATACAAGCAAAGTCACAGTCACACAATTGCACAAACTGTTAATGTCATCACATTTCATCTGCTACAGTTTATGCTTTATAATCCAGCATGTTCACTTGTACAGGTTATGTCTTCTGATGACGTTCTCATCATGTTTTCTAAGCGTACGTATGCTTCTAAGTATACAATGTGTGTTTTTGTTTGTGAATACATTTTTTGATCATCAACATCAGCTTTCATAATAGGCTATACTGAACCAAACAACCACAATGACAAGCATGCCCCCCCCCCCCCCCCCAATTCACACAAAATACAAAGTTCTAAATTATTATGGACAACAGTTTTAAAAAAACAAATAGGTTTTAAAGAAAACAAATGCTATTTCAACCCCAAAAAAAACAACAAACAAACACTCATCAAGTTAACAACGGAGCCCCTCTTTACAACTTTGTCATCCATTGAACTTATACATGGACAAATTCTGTGGATGGTGAGTTTTCTTGCATGCAAATTACTGCAAAAGGCATGGTTCTTTTTTTTTTATATACCTTGGCAGGAAATGATCTGGAGAAACTCCACATATTTTACTCTAACTGTGACTACCATCTCACTCGCCGTTATTCCTGCCCAAAATATCACTCCGCCTCCTCCTTGCTTTTGTCGCACCCTTGTTGGGACATGGTGGCCATCCCCCAACCATCCAAAACTCTATCTGGACCAACCAAAGTAGCACCACATTCATCAGTGAATAAAACTGTTAGAAAACTGTTCTTCATGTATTTGTGAGCACAATGCAAACATTTCTCCTTGTGAGATTGGTTAAGGGTGGCTGCAATACAGCTTTATGCATAACTATGAATCTTTGGCTCTGAAAAATACCTGCTTGCTGCTATCCGTAGCTTATTTAACAGCTGCTCTCTTCTAAGTCAATGAACTGAAATAAGAACAATAAACTTTCCTTTTCTATAAATGTGTGGTGTTTTCACTCCTTTCACAACACATTGGACTATCAGCACATTTTTCATCAGCAGAAGTGAAGTGAAGTGAAACGTTAGGAAGGTGGCTCTTTTTGTGACCATCAGTTGTTGAGGAGTGTGACGAGTGCCCGAGTGGGAACACACTGCTGCCAACAGGGAGTTGTTTCGCTTTACCTGCCTGTAAAAGTGTTTTGTTTTATTAAGTCTTTTATCCCCTTTACGCTCTGCCAACTTGCCCGTCGCTTTTCTATCCTTTCATCCATTTTTTTTAAACTACCAAATCCTTTGTTGTGTATTCTGACTGCAACATTTTATGTCCTAATCTTATGGCTTTCAAGATCAAATAAATGCCATTTTTATTTTACAGGGGATTTGATAGATACAATTAATGTTTTCTATCCGTCTGAATGACTACAGGCCTGTCGCTTTGACATCTGTGGTCATGAAGTCCTTTGAACGTCTTGTGCTGGACCACCTCAAGAGTGTCACAGGTCCCCTGCTGGACCCCCTGCAGTTTGCCTACCAAGTGAACAGATCTGCGGATGATGCAGTCAACATGGGACTGCACTTCATCCTAGAACACCTCGACAGTGCAGGGACCTACGCGAGGATCCTGTTCGTGGACTTCAGCTCAGCGTTCAACACCATCATCCCTGAACTCCTTTCATCCAAGCTTCTCCAGCTCAGCGTCTCACCTGCCATCTGCCAGTGGATTTACAGCTTTCTGACGGGCAGGACACAGCAGGTCAGGCTGGGGGAGGCCACCTCATCCACACGCAGCATCAGCACTGGGGCGCCCTAAGGTTGTGTCCTCTCTCCGCTGCTCTTCTCTCTCTACACGAACGACTGCACCTCAGCGAACCCGACTGTCAAACTCCTGAAGTTTGCAGATGACACCACTGTCATCGGCCTCATCAAGGACGGTGACGAGTCTGCATATCGACAGGAAGCGGAGCGGCTGGAGCTGTGGTGCGGCCGACACAACCTGGAGCTGAACACGCTCAAGACTGTAGAGATGATCGTGGACTTCAGGAGGCATCCTTCGCCACAGCTGCCCCTCACGTTGTCCAGCTGCCTTGTGTCAACCGTCGAGACCTTCAAGTTCCTGGGAATTACAGTCTCTCAGGACCTGAAGTGGGCGACTAACATCAACTCCGTCCTCAAAAAGGCCCAGCAGAGGATGTACTTCCTGCGGCTTCTGAGAAAGCACGGCCTGCCACCGGAGCTGTTGAGGCAGTTCTACACAGCGGTCATCGAATCAGTCCTGTGTTCTTCCATCACAGTCTGGTTTGGTGCTGCTACAAAAAAGGACAAACTCCGTCTGCAACGGACAATCAAAACTGCTGAAAGGATTGTCGGTACCCCCCTACCCACCCTTGAGGACTTGCACGCTGCCAGAACTAAGACAAGGGCATGCAAAATCCTCTCGGACCCTCCCCACCCCGGTCACCAGCTCTTCCAGCTCCTTCCCTCAGGTAGGCGCTTCCGATCAATGCAAACTAGAACTAGTAGACATTCCAACAGCTTCTTCCCTCTTGCAATCAACTTCTTAAACAGCTAACTTATAATTCCATTACAACAAGCTGGCAATTTTTTGACTTGAGTTCGTTGTCACATTTCTGTGGGGCCAATGATGTATTACTCGTGCACTCACTGTAGTTGTCTCGCCGTGCTGCACTATTTGCATATACTGGCCACTCATGCCAGAGTAGCATCTGCTCCATTTGCACACTGATTGAGGAGTATCTGTAACATTTGCACAACCATTGTCCCAGATTATCGCACTACTCGTCACTTTAAACCGCATACACTCCTTGAAGTCTCAGTGCCCTTTTCACAATGGTCATTGCACCGGACTATTGCGATATTAGCCATTCGAACTGCTCTAAGTGCTAGAGGACTCTGCATCTTTTTGCACAATTGTTTTTTGTCAATGTCTTTATGTCTCCAAAGTGTTCTGTAAATTGACTGTCTGTTGTACTAGAGCGGCTCCAACTACCGGAGACAAATTCCTTGTGTGTTTTGGACATACTTGGCAAATAAAGATGATTCTGATTCTGATTCTGATTCTGATACATATGATTTATAGTTTTCCATAGCCACTGCTTTCTTTGCAACATTTTGTCCATATTTTGCTTAGAACCATATGGGAAATTTCAATATAGACCACAAACTGTATATCGGTAAATTGTAATGAATTTCCCCTATTTTTGTCGAAAGTTGATTAAAATTGAATTTTGAACACATCCACTAGGTAGAGCGCCTACACTCTGTACTTTTATACACACTGGAATGTATGAGACAATCAAGAAGTGGTGGTATATGTTGTGCTCGTCTATAACCATGCATTACGAGTTCCTTTTAAAGGCCCAGTTGAGTCATTTTCGTGATTTGTTTCTAAATACATTAAATATGTTTGAAGATAAGAGTTGAAATAATGGGCAGACTGAGAACAATATATTACTGTATTGTTGAGATATATCTTAAAACTTTTAAACCACGTGCAGCACGTAGTGAGGCAACGGTGAAGTGGACGGGATCCGACGCCCCAGTGGCCCCGCGCTACTCCGCCAGTAGCTAGAGTAGGTTGCGGCGGTCCATTGCAACGGCTTTAGGGCTGTCAGCCTCGCAGTCGCTAATGTTGCTCGGTGAGGAAGAGAAAAAAAAATCCTCCAAGGGGAACGTGGTCCATTGCACTGCTGTGGCATGATGCACGCCCCACTGAATTTCAATGGAGGCAAAGAAAATTGTCCAAGTGCTCAGAGGCCACAGAGTGCCTCTCTGTGAGAACCTGTGTAATGTGCATTGCTGGGAGTTCTAGAGAGAAAACGCATATTTGATAGACAGCTGAAAGTTCCAATGGGCAGAGTTTTCAGAGCATTCAGCGACACGCCCACAGCATCTGAAAGCTGAAAGAACGTATCAATTCTTGACCATTTTGAAGCGTGATTTCACGTTTTGCTATTTTTTTCAATTCATTCACAATGTATCCGTCTTGTTAACAATACTCTTCTCTGTGGCGTGTGAAATTTACAATACATTTTTGGGTCAGTTCACTGGGCCTTTAAAAAAAGACTAGGAAATGTTCACCGCATTGTTTCAGGTGGTCATTTCACATCATCATTTATTTCTATTAAATATATTAAATAATTGCTTATGAAGGCGTATTAGGGGAAGATCATAATGTTGTAAGGTTATGAGAAAAAAGTTGTAATACTACTAGAAACAAGGTGTAATCTTACAATAAGACACAATCTTATTAGAATAAAATAAATATGAGCATGCTTGCCCACATTAATATGAGATCTGTGAAGTTACACTTACACACATCTGTTGCTGAGAAAAAACTACATGCAATGATTTTCGCTTCATACGTAACCAGAAGTGTTTTTTAATAAATATATTCATATATTATACTAAAATATCCATCCATCCATCCATCCATCCATTTTCCAAGCCGCTTATCCTCACAAGGGTCACAGGAGTGCTGGAGCCTATCACAGCTACTTTCGGGCAGGAGGTGGGGTACACCGGGAACTGGTTGCCAGCCAATCGCAGGGCATACTAAAATATTATATCAAAAATATACATTATATATTAAAAACAGATTTTTTTTTTCCTGGTCATCTTAGTTATTGTTCTACTTTTACTCATGTGTAAATAATTAATTATTTATTATTAGAGATACACCGATACCAATACCAGTATCTGTATGTCTATACAGTACTCATACTCATAAATATGCACCAATACTCCACACTGATACCACTTCACCAGCCTGACATCTACCTTCTGGGTAGGAGCCATGTCAGCTGTGCGGAGATACTTTAAGGTAAACATTGGTGCCAACACTTTTAGCCGACTGCAAATCGTGCTCTGCTCAGGCAGCTGCCTCCGTTGCCGCCCGAGCACAGCCGTCCGTCAAGAACCAAGTTTGAAGCCCTGTCGCGCGCTTTGCGCTGCTCGGCTACAGCCCAGCCAGCCACGCTCCAGTTACGAAGCCTCCGTGCAGCACATCTCGTAAAGAGAAGTAAGCAATAGTTTAAAAGTATCATTTCAGTTGTCCTGTCACAGTTTCATTTGATCACTTGTGGTATTCTCAAGAAGCACATTTAAAAAAACAAAAAAAAACAATCATTCTGTAGTTTGTAGTACACTGAGGCTACGTTAACACTACAGGGCGTGATGCCCAATTCAGAATTTTTGTTGAATATGATCTTTTCATGTAGTCGTTCACGTTACAAAAACAAACGTGACTTCTACTGTAGAGGGAACCCTAACCCTAACCCATGATGCACCCGAGCGCATCAGTAAATGAAATCACTCAATGTGCGGGCGTGAGTTGCCAACTGTCATGTTTTTTTTGGGTGTTTTTTTGTGTGGTGGCCCATTCCAGTCGAGTTCGGCAAGCCTGATTTTTCAGACTGAGACACCAAAGAACTGAAATTCCCTGTGTTACAGGCTACATTTTTGTTGATGGTTAAAATGTCAGTAATGACAAGTTATTACTGTAAAAATTGTTATAATTGAGTGAAACTTAAGCCATGTTTTAAAAAAGTTTATCGTTTGTTTTTAAACAATTTTTAGCTAAAAAAAAAAAAAAAAAGAACAATTTCATCCCAATTTCAAGACGTAATGGCATGATCAAGTATCAGTACATGGTATTGGCAATCACTCAAATGTAAGTACTTGTACTTGTACGGAGTCTCCAAAAGAATGTTATCAGTTCATCCCTATTATTATTATTATTATGAAAATGTATTCAACTGCGTAAGCACAGGCTACATGAAATTTTTAACAGACCCATTTTGGACACTTTCTCAAGTCTCAAATTCTCAAAAGCAATGAAAGCTAACACCTTGTGAGTCTCTGAATCAATTGTCTTAATTATATATATCATTTGAGGTGTTTCATCAAGATCATCATCATCATCATCATTGAATCTTTTCTTCATGTGCATCTCAGAACACAAATGGAAGGGGACCTTGTCGTGAATCCAGCACAGCTCATCACTCTCCTCAAAACAAGAGGATTCATGCCTCTGGAGGAAATGTAGAGAGCGAGAGGAGAGGTTGATCAGAGGGTGGTGGATGCTAGGAAGGCCCAAGTGGGAGGTGACCTGAAAGCTTCAGGAAGCAATTAGTGTGATGCTTCACAAACTTTAGAAGCAATCTAATTAGCTTCTATCAAAGCTGCAGATGTGTTTGTCTTTTTCTCGCCTTCCGATTAATTCTTCGCTCTTAATTGCCTTTGCTCGTTTGACTGAGCGGGCCGTAAAATGCAGATATGCGGAACAGCAGATTGTTTATTAAAATACAATAGAAGCAGGGGTAGCGTGTGCTGGGAGGTTAATGCAGCAACGCTTCCCGTGCTGTGAAAGCAATATTAAAGTTGCACATCAATTTCAAGAGCTTAAGCTTGACAGTTAATTATGTGCAGGAAGCCTGACATGTAGCATTTCTTCCCCTTTTTCGTCTTCTTCTTCTGCTGTGAACGGGTATAAGTGCAGACGTCCGATAGGCAAACACAAGCCGATAAAGTGTAGTCTGCCGACATGTCGACCTCTGACACCCACCTTGCTGCGAGAACGACTGCTCAAAGACACATTTATACAGGCTGCGGAAGGAAGCGCTCAGGTCCTCGAAGTCCGAGAAGCAGAGGTGTTTGTCCCGTGACTCTGGCACCGGCAGAGCGTACTGGGGTTGTGGAGGAGGAGGTGGAGGCCGAGTGGGCTGGCTGGGCGGCTGAAGACTCTGGGACTGGGACGAAGGTTCAGCGTGACTACTAACCTGTGGTAGATAGAAGAAGAAAAGATGTAGAACTATTAGTTATTGGATGGATGGATAGATTTAAAAAAATATATACACTAAACTCTGTGATAAGGACCGAGCCCTACTGTAAATATTGAAAAACCACCAGCGACTGCCACAATGGTTGACTTCCTGTGTATTTTCGGGTATGGGTTTTTTCAGACTTTCAATTTGGTTCTATTCATGATGAACATGCCCAGCAAATTTCATGTTCGTAAGGGAATCTGACTGCGGGGGCTGAATTTCAAAACAGGCGGGGTGGTCCCACTGGTTTAAGAATAATCAAAGAGGAAGAAATCAAGTTATTTCAAGACGGCCTTCTGCATGTGTACATCTTGGTTTTATGGTGTTGGCGAAATTAACAAACCGACACAGGTAACATTGTCATCCCATACAGTTAACCCATTTAAAATTAAAGGAAAACCTCGCATTTTGCCGATTTGTTTGAACCTATTACAGGTGCACGATTATTGCCAAAATATTAATCATGATTATTAATCAGCCGGCACGGTGGACGACTGGTTAGCACATCTGCCTCACAGTTCTGCGGTCCGGGGTTCAAATCCCAGCCCCCGCCTGTGTGGAGTTTGCATGTTCTCCCCGTGCCCGTAGGTGTGACTGTGAGTGCGAATGGTTGTTTGTTTCTATGTGCCCTGCGATTGGCTGGCGACCGGTTCAGGGTGTACCCCGCCTTCCACCCGAAGATAGCTGGGATAGGCTCCAGCAGCACGCGACCCTAGTGAGGATAAACGGTAAAGAAAATAGATGCATGGATGGATTATTAATCATGATTATTCCTCATGTTTGGGGAAAATCTTCATTTTTATTGCAGTACTTTTTAACAAACAATATCTCACAGTTTTCAGTGCAAAAACAATCTTTAAACAAGAATACATTGTAGAAAATAATTTAAAATAAATATACCCCCAAAAATTCTACTTTACCAAGAGCTAATTGAATAAATAGGCTATTACAAAGTCGAATCACGAATTGCAACTTTATAGAAGCAAATACAGTTAATGCATATAATGCAATAACATTAGGCTGTAAGCACCTACTTTTCATTTGAAAATCCCCGTTGTCATTATAGTGAATTGTCAAGGAAGGTACATCTCTGTTGTTCTGCTTGACAATTGGTCAGTCGTGCACGGTCATGAACTGCAAAGAACTCGACAGTTGTGATTTCCCTCTTTATTTACTTCTGACATTTTTTGAAGTTAGGCAGTCGCTACTACGATTGTTAATAGTGTCTTACCGTGACACCCGCCTCTCCGCCAATGGGGAGAGGGCCAACTTCGAAATATAAGCTTCATATATTACTACATTGGAAATCAATGCCATTTTAGGCTTTTATTTTATTTCGCTTAATGAAGCCTTAACCATACGTTCGCCCCCTGGTGGCTCGCTGACTAGGTTGAGGGTACTGCTGCAAATGAGGCACTTTTCAAATGCAGCGGTGTTTGCATTTTCAATGTAAAAAATCGCAGCCTTTGTGTGATGTCACGTCAGTTTGTGCTAATGTGTTATTAACAGTAGGCTGGTATGCTGTCTAATAGTATTGATGAGCCTCATGTCTCTAATATCATCAGCCTCATGTCGTCCAGATTTGGATGCATGTGCTGAATCAAACAGAAAATACACAGAAATGCTCTTTTGCAGGAGGACACGTAAGAGAATATTTAAGCTCAAGAATAATGTCTTACTGGTGTGTATTTGTGCATGCTGCTGCTACTGCTCACGGTCGAGTTCATGTTGTTCAGGTTGATAGATGTCAATTTTTGCTCAGAGAGACTGTTGCTCAGGCTGCCAGGACTCTCACCGTCGTCTGCTTCTGGGCTGTATAGTGCTACCTGCGTCCACCGCACCCCCCCGACAAACACACAACCACACACAGAACACAGGTCTCTTAATAACACTTTACAATGTAGGCGTTTATAGAGACAATCAATTACCTGAATGGTGATTTTGATTCAATGTCCTGACACACAGAATATCTATAACCATAGTTAACTCTGCAGCTAACACATCTGCTTTATCTGGCGGCGACCGATTGGAAAGCTTTTCAGAGCAGTGCCTCGGGATCGTGTCGAATCCCAAATCTTGTTTGGTTGTGTTGTGAGAGTTGTGAAACGGAGTGTCATCCTTGCCGTAGGGCTACATTTAATTGTTCAGACAAATGAGAGACAAAGCCTCTGAGTGAGACAACAAGTACAAGTACATCAAAGTCTCTTGCAGCATGCCACTCAGTCAAGTATATTAAAGTATGGGCCTTGTCGCAGCAACAATGTACAGTCAAGTGATTTATGAGGACATTTGGAGGTTTGCATATAAACAGAACACCATCCATCCATTTACTGTCTATTTTGCTTATGCTTTTCAATGTCACAAGAGGGGCTGGAGCCTATACGGCTGAGTTACGGCGAAAGTCGGGGTCTACCCTAGACCAGGGGTGCTCAATGCGTCGATCGCAATCGACCAGTCGACCGCGAAGGTAGTATTGGTAAATCGCATGACATCGCGTGACATAAAAAAACGACATCAACCTATCATCCGTCCCGTTGCTTGATTGATATACATATATAATCGATAATATCAGAATTTTTCTGATACTTAGGTCACGCACATGCGCAAACAACGCTGCTAAAAGGTAACTGCAGATGCGCAAACAACGGCGCGTAGTGTGTCAAAACTAACAAGCTAGTCAGTGAGTTACCTCCAATTTTTATCTCTCGATGTTTTCCCAAAAAAAGGTAGATCGCGGGAGGTTGGCTGCTTGAAAAGTAGATCTTGGGGCAAAAAAGTTTGGGCACCCCTGGCCTAGACTGTGCTGAGTGATACGGTGAATGGGGCATTGACAGTGATATTTTTTTTGCTGAAACCGTGTTCAGAGATTGTTTTTTGACCTACTTAAATGCAAATGCTAATTGATGATTGTGTGACACATTTGCAGCCACCTGTCTGGCAGCAGAATATGGGCGGGGACCATGCAGTGACGTGGGTATTACCCTTCCAATCAATGTGTCACTGTCATGGGAAAGTACGTCAGTGTATATGACGAGCTGTCCTTGAAGAATTGGCAGCTGTGTGACACACTGAATTGTGAGGAAAATAATAATCTCTTAATGGTTACATCCATCTCTGGTTCTCACCTTGTGCTTATTGTTGTCGGGTTTCATCACCAATTTAGCGATCCAAGTACCAACTAAACTGGAGAAAGTTAATTCAGTAAGGCCTTCCAATTAAGCAGTGTGTAGCCATATTTATACATTTGGATTCTGTAGCAAATCAAATTAAATCAATAATAACAAATGGATGAGTGAAGCAATTGTTGCCAAAGGGTCAAGATTCAGTTTTCCAAATCAGTCAGCAAGCCACAAGTCTCTATCACTTGTACTTGGAGCATTACGTTAATTATGAGGTGCACTATACTGTGATACATATTCAACTGAGCACTTGCTGCACATCCGTAAATCCATGCTGACGTGTATTAAATTCCGTCCATCTATCCATTTTCTCCACCACTTATCCTGTTCTGGGTCGTGGGAAGCTGGGACGTATCCCGACTGATTTCGGGTGAAAGGCAGACTACTACCCTGCACTGGTTTCCCATCAATTACAGAGGACATGTAGAGACAAGACAACCTTTCACACACACATTCATACCACCACTGAGTGGGAATTGAACCCGCAAGTCAGGCAAATGAACTGTTCCATCATCGGAGACTGTATTATATTAGTAGTATATTAGTAATAATATATTTCTGTAAATGCACTACAGTGAACCCCTGCTGATTCGTGATCTACTATTTGCACAGTTTTCTGGAGAACTTAACAGCTATTCTCTGAAAAAGTCACCTGCAGAGTTTGCGCCTACGAATGTATTTGTGTGCTCTTTCTTTTCGCCCAAAGATGCTGCCTTCGAGTGGAGAAGTAGCTAGCGTTGCCCACTGGTTGATAGCCAGCTAGTTTGACAGCAAACAGCAGTGCTATGGCAGATTCCAGGATAGGTTCGACAGACAGGCAGGAGGTGGTAAACATCTCAAGATTATACAAAGAAAGGTCTGGATCGCTATTGGCAGTTGTGGAACTTAACAGCTAATCAACTAGCTGCTTAACGTAACGTACACCCAACTAAAGATAACGATTTGCAAAAAAGAGAATATGTTTAAAAAAATGAGAGTATTTATGTATCACTGAGTCATAAATGTAACAAAGTAATCATGTATTATAATTTACACAATATTTTTTACGGGTTACGAAGTGGCGAAATACAAGCCAGCGTCCACGCACTTCTGGTGCATTTTTTTCAGGTCAAACCATTTGTGATTTATTTATGTTGTAAGATGTGTTTGAAATTATGTGTTTTTGGGATGATAGTATAGCAGACATGCAAACACCAAAGGTATGAAAAAGGTGTGTGTGTGTGTGTGTGTGTGTGGTTGCCTTGGGAGACCCCATTGCATGTTTTAATAAAAAGTATTATAAAATACTTTTTAAACACTTGAGGGAAATAAAACTCTTTTTTGTCCCATTTATTAAAAGTTGAGAAATGATGAGCTTCCTAAGTGAAAAAAGCTGGGAAGTGTGATTCAACACCTGTGTGGATGAAGATGGAAAAGATGCAAAGACCTTCACATGTCCAAACACAGCTGCAGCTCCTGCTACAGGACAAAATTCTCTCTTTGATCGAGGTCAGGTGTCATGTACCACACACCATCACTGCAAAAGTGTGTGTGGGTGTGTGTGTTTGTGCGCCTGCGTGCGTGCGTACACGCGTGTGCTTGTGTGTCTCAGAGAAGTGAGCTTGATCACTGACCCGGACACACACACAGCCTCACCCACGTCAGCTTCTCTGACACCGTGTGTGTTTCGTTGCATTGGGTGGAGTGTAAAAGGGAAGATCTATGAAAGACACGGGTTCTTGCTGATCACATTTAAAACAGTAAAGGATGACAATGCCAACGGGGTGCGGCCATTCCATATTTGGAGGTGGTGGGTGACGAAACAGCCTATAAGGAAGTACGGGAGGCTTTCCCTGCTGAGTGGACCGCAACTCGGCAATATGTGTTTGTCATTGTTGGAAAAGAAAGCCCTAACTTTGCTTACTTTAAGGAGGAAGAGGTGACACAACAGCAAGAAAAGGGAATGAGAATATACTTTTTTTTTTGTCCTATTCGGCTGTTAGGTCAAACAGAAAGGAGGATCTTTTACGATGCCACAGTGGAGTTTTTAAGCTGCCACTGTGGTTCTTTGTATTCTGTTGGATTCTTTTAGAAAAATTCATTCGGACAGAACAAAGTTTTAAAGGGGTGTGAGAGTGAAAAGATAACTAAATAACATAGGAATAGAAGATAACAAAAGACAGGACATTAGCTGTAATAAAGATGAGGAAAGTAAATCATTATATGCCTAGTACAATGATACATTAGATTTGAGTGTTGTATGGGGCAGTAGTGCTACACCCTGTGAAGGAAGGACATCCGTGGACAGGACAAGTACAGGAGGGGAAGCATGCAGGACAGAGGTAGTGGACCTGGCTGTAGAACTGAAGTGTGGTGGGAGTGGCTATTTAAATTCTAAACATCTTAAGAAATAGAGTGCAAGTGAGGGGATACCCAGGAACTTTGCATAGTTATGAATTATTTATCGCAATGAGTGAGTGGCCCCACACCAAGCGAATAAGTCCCATAGTTGAGTATTTGCAGACACATGCAAGTAAACTGACACCGTCTCGCATGCACAATAACCTTCAGAAGTGACCTGTAGTTGCTGTGCCTGCACCACGGGGGCTGACGACGCCACCCCAACTAGCCGGGAGGCGGGGTTGGGCCCAGGAGCCCAACTGTGAGCGTCCCAGTGGATGGGACACCAGCCACACCGAGGGACGCAGGGGGCGCAGAGGCGCCCCAAAACCGGCCACCTGGAGGAGGTCGCAGGGGTCCAAAGCCACCACCCCAGCCAACCACCCCACCCCCCACAAGCCCCATCCGCCCTGCCACCACAGCCTCCCCCCCACCTCAAGGAGAGTGAGATGCCCCCCAACTACCCACAGGGCCCGCCAATGTAGCCAGTCCCTGACGCCATCTGCATTGACGCGATGCTCGATATCACATCAAAACTACGGCAGTTTCCCAATACTTTTCTCCAGCATGACCATTTGCATCGTCATTTGTGACCAGTGGTATGTTGTTTTTAAGAATGGTTCACTTCGTTTTACATATTTTAAAAACGTACTTTTCAAAGACATCATGAATTTGTATTTTTGAACATACATGAAAAAAATGCAAGCGTATAATGTGTAGAAAATACATAATAATAATTGAATAAAAACTTTGAACATTTGTTTTATAGTTTAAGCCTTAAAATACCCCTCCCAAATTCTGTGATAACACTGACCCTTGTTTAAAAACACTTTAAAAGGTAGAGGGTTTTTTTTCTCATTCTCATTCTTGTTTTTTTCAGAACCACTTCTGAAGTTTTTAAAAATCCATGATATAGCGGTACAACAATGAGTAAACCGTCATCTGAGGGTGATTGCTATATAGTGTTACTCAAATTTTAAGGCTGATCTGCTTGAAAAGGAAGCTGAAGGTTGATACGTATTTACTCATTAGAATAATTCAAAAAGCAAAAAAGAAAACTCTGCAGTAGATTTTTAAAAAGAATATGACTTCTTTGTGACTTGGATGGACACGTCCTACCTTGTTTGTTACCGCATTGATGGCCAAAGTAGGAGACGCTCCACCTGACATGATGCAGTCCATTCGCAGAGACTCTGACTCCAAGCTATAAGGGGTTGACGCCTGCAATGAGGAAAGGAAGAATTTTTGGGGGAAATAGGAATACTAAACTGAACTTCAGTGTATTGCTTGGTACATGTTTATTGTCTCACTCATTTAAGTTAAAGACAAAATGTTTAATATTTTGCATTCCTGATACTGAGAGAAAGAGAGCAAAACAGAGAGAGAGAGAGAGAGTGAAAAAGAGAGAGATTCAATAAAATCTGCATCAGTGACCGTGCCTCATTTTGCACATGCAAGGGCATGTAAAAACCCATAAAAAAATTATTGTTTAAAAAAAATATGATACAATGGCGTGAAGAGGGACCGCAATATACAGTAGGAGTCACTGTGTTGCAAAGCATTCAAATATAGCACACACATAAAACACTACGATTTGTTAGCAAGCTGCTTGTGCGAGAAGCTACCTAGGATGCAGTCTACATGATCTTCTACTCAAATGCATGGCACCAGTCACAAAAGGTCTAAAACAAATTAGTTTGTTAACAAAAATATGCAGTTGCAGCCCTATGAATCAAAATGGCAATGGTGCCCCACCAAAATTCAACCGGTAATGCCCCTAAACATCACTTAATATAACCTACATTGTTCAGTCATCCGTGACTGCTGGTGATCATCTCCAACTATCATGTAACACTAACATTGGACAAAAGTACATGGACACCACCTAAGCCTTTCCAGTTTTGATTGTGCGTCTGCTTACTTCACGACAGTGGCCTGGAAGTGCAAAACAATATAACAAATTGTGAAACACTTCAGAAAACAAATTAACAAAAGCCAAAACACTTTTACATTTCAGAAAACGCATTATCAAAAGCAGAAACACTTTTCGAAAAGACAAAAGAAATTACAAAAGACTAAACACCCGCAAAGGGAACGTCCTATTTCACAGACATTCTTCAAAATCCCACACTCTTTCTCAGCAAGGCTCGCCCCGCTTCAACATGATTGGCTCCTGCATTGTGGGAAGGGCAGATGGAAGGAGACCAAACCATAAAAAGATAGATTAAGAGTCAGGAAAGAAGCAGGTTGCTAAAGAGAGAGGATGCTGGTGAGAATTAAAGGGAAAGTGTGGATATTTGCATCGCTTGGATACATTCTGGTCACAAGCTATGCTTTTTCATCGACAGGCACATTATACATTATGAATATAGTTTAGCATTGATGTTAAAGAACATTTGATGCTTTACGTACAAATTATATGGCTTGAGTCGAGGCAACGCGGCGGCATGGCTCACAAACCCGGAAATGTATTTTGAACGTAGGGGAAAGCTTCTGTGTATTTTGATTGAATGTAAACTGGGTCGTTAAGACTCTGTGCAACAGAGATTTTAATTTTGAATCGCGTCAAAGCTAGTGGGCGACCGATTGGCCGCTCGAGGAAACAGTTGCCAAAGCACGCACACTTCGCCATACTTCAGTCGGGTGGTTTCCTTGCCTCGGCTCAAGCCATATAAATAGTACGTAAAGCATCAAATGTTTAACATCAATGTTGAAGTGGGGCGGGTCTTGCCGAGAAAGGGATTTCGAAGAATGTCTGTGAAATGGGACGTTCCCTTTCCGGGTGGTTTGTCTTTTGTAATTTGTTTCGTCTTTTGTAAAAGTGTTTCTGCTTTTGTTTATGTTTTCTGAAATGTAAAAGTGTTTCGGTTTTTGGTAATTTGTTTTCTGAAATGTAAAAGTATTTT
The DNA here is from genome assembly GCF_024500385.1 of Phyllopteryx taeniolatus. Lineage (NCBI taxonomy): Eukaryota > Metazoa > Chordata > Actinopteri > Syngnathiformes > Syngnathidae > Phyllopteryx > Phyllopteryx taeniolatus. Next base: position 25,100,647 of record NC_084502.1, on the reverse strand, counting down.
GGCTTTTGTTGATTTGTTTTCTGAAATGTAAAAGTATTTTGACTTTTGTTGATTTGTTTTCTGAAATGTAAAAGTATTTTGGATTTTGTTGATTTGTTTTCTGAAATGTAAAAGTGTTTTGGTTTTTGATAATTTGTTTTCTGAAATGTAAAAGTATTTTGGCTTTTGTTAATTTGTTTTCTGAAATGTAAAAGTGTTTCACAAGTTGTTATATTGTTTTGCACTGCCAGGCCACCGTACTTCACAGTAACTTTAAGTAGCTATACCTCTTCTCTAACTTATGTGGATATAACTCTTCTCACAAAAGGCCAAAGGAAAAATCAAAACACATGCAATGCAGAGTCAATCCTTTGATGCTGGCGGGAATGAAGTCTTGTAAATTGCGCTGGCAGCTTGCATGTTATGCTCAGTAAGGGGCGTATTTATTCATTTCGGGGCTCAAGGCAAACTGTCTGGCCCTCCACATTTGTGTACTGTAAAGATTTTGATATATATGTTTATCATCAACTACAAAGTGTGAATAAAAAAAAAAATCTCTTTTTTTTCTGGATCTTGATAAATTCTTTGAAATCCTTCTTGAGGATTGTTATTCACTAACTAAATTGTCTCGAACGTTTTACTGTACTTGTACAGGAAAATAGTTGATGACCGCTTTAATACTCACATCTCTGTGATGAAGAGTCACTTGTGTCACAGTCCACGTCTTTTCTACAATATACTCCTCGGTTGACACTGACAGCAATACTACTTTAACTGACAAGAGCTTCTGGCTCTTGCTGTTGTCGGCTAACAAAGGTTGAAAACTATGGTAGTTTTGATTAAAAACTGTTTATTTTACTCACACCTTATCCTCTTCATCCCTCTACCGGTATAACTCCACTTAATTTGGACATGTACAGTAAGAAGCTGGACTAGTCTATTGCATGAGAATGAATGGGGTAAGCACTCGAAACAATCATGATGGATTAAGCATTTTGATGTGTTTTAAATGCCTAAATTAAGACTAAAATTATGATAATTACATATCAAACGTTATTTTTGTTTTCTTTTGACGTGTTTAGGAGCCCTTAGACAGCTCTGAGCTCCAGGCAAGTGCCTGTGCTTGCCTTAAGGTAAATCCGTAACCCTGATGCTGACGTCATCTATGATAACAGTTCTAAATTGTTTGAACTTCAGAGCATGTTTTCAACTAAACTAACTTTTGAGTGTTGGAACTTCAAGGTACCACTGTAAATTTGATATAGTCTACTAAGTAGCAGTGTTCTTTTCCATGAGTTCCATCCAAGAATTGAGTGTTTCTTCCGTTTACTCACATGGAAAAGCATAGGTCATATATGATCTCTGTTAATTAGAAATATGCAGAGACGGGTGAGAGTAAAAGTGACGGAGGAAATTAAATGTGACATTGGTTATGAAAAATGTCTGAATATTGCAAATTTATGATTACATCGGGAGCCTCCTGCATCACCAGAGCACCCGCGGCTGCAACTGTGTGAACTATTTGAGGCGCGCTTCATTTAAATTGCTGGACACTTAAACGACCCACAAAGTGGACACATCACACACACTAAGCTGCATCAAGGCATCCTCATGTATTATTCAAGTGTGCTGAATGTATTCAGAAGACGTTCATTGCTTTGAGTCCTCAGAGAGCTGCAGAAGGGTTAACGGAATTTGAGGCTACAAGGAACTAGCCAAAGATCAATGAGGGGCAAATCAAAAAATAAAATAGTGGATTATATTTTTTTTGTAGCCTGACTCCTTTTAGGGCTCAATGCTGCTTTCTGTGCTGCCTTCCCAAACTGCTTACAGTAAGAGGATTGGTTGGTAACAATGCAATCTTTAATTTATGATAAACTCCCAAAGAAACAGGATGCTGTCTCCCTGGTGGAGGCAGTTACAGAGCAGACGGTGACGGGATGCGGAGGGGAGTGGAAGAAGGGAAGAGAGATAATTGAGTGGTGGCAGACAGGCCCAGAGAGAAGCAAATAAAGAGAGTGATTAAGCTCAGAGATGCAGGTAGTCTGTCTACACATTTAGACAATGCATGCAAGGAGCTGCTGTTTAGCCCTGCATCCTGACGACTTAAAGCAAAGAAACAGCCAGACATATTTTGCAAACCTTTTTTTCCCCTTTCATGATGATAACGCTTCACACTTAAAACCCTGCTGCCTTGCCTCAGCCCATGTGACAGCCCGTGGCGTGTCTGCCAGCGGTGTAAGCGAGGCGTAAGAAAAGGGGTCGAAGGCCCCATCCATATAAGACGAGTTGACAAGCCTCGGAATTAATTAATGTTTGTAATTTAAAAGGGGAAAAAAAATCCCCGTTGAAGAAAATATGTCTAACGGCAGCCTGAGGTCTTGTGTGGTAATTAACTGGAACATAACACTGGAATACTCTCCCTCCACTCCCTCATCTCCTTGTTATCTATTTCCCCTTGCAGCGTGACTTTTTCCTCTTCATCTCATCGTCTAATTCCTCTATGGATGCTCTTCTTTCACCCCTACCCGTCATTTCTCATGCCTCCTCTGCCTTTTACCTTCAAAAAGTCTGATTGCACATTTTGTCACTGCGAGCCCGCTTGAAGCCTTAAATGCCTCCTGCTGGAGATGCGAGCGAGCAGGTATGCAGGCCCAGACAGACACAGACACGCAAGCAGACAGACAGACAGTGAGATAATGATCAAGATTCAGCAGCAGGGACAGAGACAAACGATGAAAAGAAGGTAGAAGACCCTCTATGATTAAAGAGTCGGATGGTTTTCTTTAATGAAATGACACAGTGTTTGTTTTGTGCGTGTGCATGTGTGTGTGCGTGCGTGGATGTGTGTACGTTGGGTAGGCAAACATCTTATTGTACAAAACTAAAACCACTGAGAAGTAATGCTGGGCGATATGACGATATACTGTATATGTCATGGGGATGATAGAAAAATGTCTATTGCGGCAAATCATTTCTATTGTCATTCAGCCGTTTTCCAAGAAAATATATCTACAATGTACGCTGTTGTGGTGCCGAAGAAAGGGAGTTGTAGGCGGAGTATCACTGAACATTTTACTGAACATATTTATCTCAAACTACACGTTGTTCAGAAAACTTGGCAGTAAACCGGAGGTCCGGCACACCAAAAACCCACGTATGGAACACATTAATCAGCCCTTAGTTCCACGGTGAATTATATGAAAACAACACCTCTGCACTGTATTATTTTTGTCATTATGCATGCACTCGGTTTCTCTAAGAGACAAACAAGAATCAAAAACTATTTTCGTAAAAGAAGAAATATCACCACGTTTATGTCTCCTGGTTGTATTTTGCAACACGGTCTTTGTGGTGTTTGTTTAACAGCAGTTCACCTGATTTGGCAACATGCAAGGTTACTATAGTAAATGAAAACGACCGAAATAAGAAAAACTAAAATTGAAAAAACATTCGTAAATGAAATAAAATTAAAATGAGAATGTTTTTTAAAAAAAACATTCACTAACTAAAATGTCATTTTACCTTTGCAAAACTAACAAAGACCAAGTATAATTGTAGCGAAAAATGTCCTTCGTTTTCGTCTGTCAATTTCATACATGAGCTTTTGGCGTTGATTTTTAAATGTACTGATTTTTTGATAAATACATCAATATAGATACAGAAGGTAGGTTCAACAGTCCTTTGAGAAATGTACTTTACTGTGTCACCTAGAAGTGACGTCATTGGGCAGCGCTGTCGTATTGACAGACCAAGCACAAGTTTTGCAGCAAAGCTAACTTTTACGTACAAGCTGTTTTTGTTGCTACGTGTTGCTCACTGAAATGGCAAAGACAGCTACCGACTAGCTAGTTCCTTCACGGAACCTTCACGTTGTCTTTTGGGGAAAATTCAGAGAAACGGACAACTGCCAAGAGTCTCAAAATGTTTGTCGCCACGAAAAGCAGATCTGAAACCAGACAAGGAGTTTGTCTGGCTGACACAGCAGGTGATTGAACTACTGCCAATAACCCTTAAGCAACAGGAGGAAAACTTTAAAAGTGTTGTCAAAATAATCATGGACATTAAAAAAAAAAATTAAAAGACTGGATGCCCTTTCACTGAAGATACAGCAGGTGAAAGCAAGCTTACTTTCTTTCTATCTGTCTATCTAACAGTCACAAATCTGAAAGTCCACTGGAGAAGTTTGCAATTTTGCATCAAGGGAAGGAAAAGAAAATGTATTCTTTGTAAGTTAAACATCCATCCATCCATCCATTTTCTGAGCCCCTTATCCTCACAAGGGTCGCGCGAGTGCCGGAGCCCATCCCAGCTATCTTCGGGCAAGAGGCGGGGCACACCCTAAACTGGTTGCCAGCCAATCACAGGGCACACATAAACAAACAACCATCCGCACTCACATTCACACACTTTTCTGTGGACTCTTATACAGTACATGTATTTGATCTGTGGATGGTTGCTTATCTGTTAGAAAGTTAATACACTTTTTTAAAATGGTATTTTTTACACACGTATATTTACACACGTTGTATATTTAAACACACATGATCGTTTTAGAAATTCCAAGCTTAATGCTAACAGTCAATGGAAACCCCCAATGACAGGCTAACTAGAATTAGCATTAGATCACGGGTGAGATTTACCTTCAAACAATTTATACACAAACTCCAAAGTAACACATACAGACAGGTAATATAACAATACTCACAGGAATATATTCTTCATAATCTGTGAAAAATAAGTTAATATTTTGTCTGTGACGTTCTTCTATTCTTTTTTCCTGCAAACGTAGCTCCATGCATGCATCGCACCACACTGCTCCAAAGAGGCCAAGGCACACACAGCAGGAACACCAGATAAGCCACCCCCCCCCCCCCCCCCCCCGATTGTCTAACATGAAATCATCCTAAAATTTGCCTGTTTTAGGTCAATTGGGATTACCAAAATTATTTGTATTTGCTAAATATACAGTGGGAACGGAAAGTATTCAGACCCCCTTAAATTTTTCACACTTTGTTATATTGCAGCCATTTGCTAAAATCGTTTAAGTTCATTTTTTTCCTCATTAATGTACACGCCGCACCCCATATTGACAGAAAAAAATAGAATTGTTGAAATTTTTGCAGATTTATTAAAAAAGAACAACTGAAATATCACACAGCCATAAGTATTCAGACCCTTTGCTCTGGCACTCATATTTAACTTGGGTGCTGTCCATTGCCTCTGATCATCCTTGAGATGGTTCTACACCTTCATTGGAGTCCAGCTGTGTTTGATTATACTGATTGGACTTGATTAGGAAAGCCACACACCTGTCTATGTAAAACCTTACAGCTCACAGTGCATGTCAGAGCAAATGAGAATCATGAGGTCAAAGGAACTGCCTCAGGAGCTCAGAGACAGAATTGTAGCAAGGCACAGATCTGGCCAAGGTTACAAAAAAATTGCTGCTGCACTTAAAGTTCCTAAGAGCACAGTGACGTCCATAAACCTTAAATGGAAGATGTTTGGGACGACCAGAACCCTTCCTAGAGCTGGCCGTCCGGCCAAACTGAGCAACTGAGGGAGAAGAGCATTGGTGAGAGAGGTAAAGAAGAACCCAAAGATCCCTGTGGTTGAGCTCCAGAGATGCAGTCGGGAGATGGGAGAAAGATCTAGAAAGTAACCATCACTGCAGCCCTCCACCAGTCAGGACTTTACGGCAGAGTGGCCCGACGGAAGGCTCTCCTCAGTGAAAGACACATGAAAGCCCGCATGGAGTTTGCGAAAAAACACCTGAAGGACTCCAAGATGGTGAGAAATAAGATTGTCTGGTCTGATGAGACCAAGACAAAGTGGTATGTGTGGAGAAAACCAGGCACTGCTCATCACCTGTCCAATACAGTCCCAACAGTCAAGCATGGTGGTGGCAGATCATGCTGTGGGGGTGTTTTTCAGCTACAGGGACAGGACGACTGGTTGCAATCAAAGGAAAGATGAATGTGACCAAGTACAGGGATATCCTGGACGAAAACCTTCTCCAGAGTGCTCAGGACCTCAGACTGGGCCGAAGGTTCACCTTCCAACAAGACAATGACCCTAAGCACACAGCTAAAATAACGAAGGAGTGGCCTCAGAACAACTCCAAGACTGTTCTTGAATGGCCCAGTCAGAGCCCTGAATTAAACCCAATTGAGCATCTCTGGAGAGACCTGAAAATGGCTGCTATTTCAGTTTTTCTTTTTTAATAAATCTGCAAAAAATTTCAACAATTCCATTTTTTCTGTCAATATGGGGTGCGGTGTGTACATTAATGAGGACAAAAAAATAACTTAAATGATTTTAGCAAATGGCTGCAATATAACAAAGAGTGAAAAATTTAAGGGGGTCTGAATACTTTCCGTACCCACTGTCTATAGTTTTTGTTCTTGTTTTTTCTTTTAATATTATTTTACTTAAGAAAAAATTATATTTTGGTTGCACTTTTAATATTAAAAGTTGACAATGGATGGATGGACTTCTGATAGTTACATGTCTCGAATTGGGACTCAGTATTGGCAGACTTGGACTCGGGTGGAAAAAAATTTGATCGGGACCTCTCTAGTATTTTTTGTTGAGATTTAATTACACAATAATTATTGTGTGTTTTTAAAATGTCACACTTGACAAATACCACAAATAAAAAAAATACAATACTGAAACTAATAAAAATAAAGAAAGCATTTTTGAAAAAATAAAAACAAACATACCTTCTCTAAATACTAATTAAAACTAACTGAATTTGAAAAACAAAAGTCAAAATGAAATAAAAACTAACTATCCATCCATTTTCTGAGCCGCTTCTCCTCACTAGGGTCGCGGGGGTGCTGGAGCCTATCCCAGCTGTCATCGGGCAGGAGGCGGGGTACACCCTGAACTGGTTGCCAGCCAATCGCAGGGCACATAGGAACAAACAACCATTCGCACTCACAGTCATGCCTACGGGCAATTTAGAGTGCCGCTAAAAACTAACTATAATGGAAAATCCAAAACTATTATAACGTTGGCAACATGACGCTGTTTTACATTATTTAACACACACAGGGGTGCATTTTTGTCGCAACCATCATGCCTGCAGTTACAACAGAAAGAGACAGGGTCCCATGCAGCCCAAGAGGCACTTGAGAGGGTACACCTTTGGTTTGGTTACATTTTGGACTGAAGAAGTCCAACGCAGAGTAGAAAACAGTCATATGCAAACTGTGCCACAAAAAGATTCCCTCACTTGATGCCACACAACAAACCTCTTCTATCACCTGGAGAAGATGTACGAAAAACTATATTATATTCCAGCACTGCTGGATGTGTCACGAACGGATTGAGGCTGGACCCAAGAGCAGGCGGAGGCTGAGAGGTTGTGATGAACAGTTTATTGAAAAAAGGAAAATGTAGATGGTCCTTGAGGTGCGCTGGCAGATAGTTGAGGCAGGGAATGTGTGGCAGGCGGTGACGAGGGCAGGCGCCTGGCTTGGCGGCGTGGGTGCAAGGAACACTGAGGACAAGGAGAGACACAGAGGTCAGAAAGGACACGAGGAATTGAGTAGGCTTACTTCAAGACCGAGGAGCTGTGGTACCGCTGTAGAAGCTTCAATACTCTTGCAAGGTTTTCTGGGTTCAGGCAGGTTTAAAAGCAGGTGGTAACGAGGGCTGATTGATGACAGGTGCGGCCGAGGAAGGTGCTGGAAATAGAGAGAGGGGAGGGGAGAGAGAGATCGAGAGGGCGCAAAGCCCCACCCAGGCTCCAATAGTAGAACTGCAGGATGGCTCATGACAGGATGCATCTCATTTGTGACAGGTCTGTTTAATTTCGCTTCAAATAGAGTGAGAAAAAGTAAGCTGTCATAGTATCCATCCATCCAATTTCTGAGCCGCTTCTCCTCACTAGGGTCGCGGGCGTGCTGGAGCCTATCCCAGCTGTCATCGGGTAGAAGGCGGGGTACACCCTGAACTGGTTGCCAGCCAATCGCAGGGCACATAGGAACAAACAACCATTCGCACTCACAGTCATGCCTACGGGCAATTTAGAGTCTCCAATTCATGCATGTTTTTGAGATGTGGGAGGAAACCGGAGTGCCCGGAGAAAACCCACGCAGGCACGGGGAGAACATGCAAACTGCACACAGGCGGGGCCGGGGATTGAACCCAGGTCCTCAGAACTGTGAGGCTGACGCTCTAACCAGTCGGCCACCATGCCGCCAGCTGTCATAGTATGTAGTATAATTTTTCATAGAATAACTGAAAACGTACTATAGGATATCGTGGGGTATAGTTATCGTGATATAAAATGGCCCATATCGTGATAGATTTTAGCACTAATGAGAAGTAGTGTTATCCTGCCATGTAAAGCAATAATGTTTCAGTGTAAAAGGTACACGAGCTAAGCTGTTTCGAGGTGACTAGATGTCTTTTCCACACAGCATAGGTACAAAAAAGCATCAAGCTGGCAATAAATTTCCTTAGAATGTGTTCGGCCGTTCCACTGTGACTGGTCCCACCTTCCTGCGCCTCTACCGTCATTGGACGGATTTCCAGTCATTATAAACAGCCCCACTAATTGGTTGTGATGTCATTCTGTCCTTGCCTCCCAATTCGTGAGCTGCAGCCAGCCTGTCATGGGCAGCGGGAGTTTAATGGGCCAATGCACCCCCAAATAGCCTCCCTTCACATTGCCCATTGTCTATTCAGCTGAACTATGAAGCAATGTTTCATAGACAGTGTATTAATTCATCATTTTGATGACATATATCACCGTTAAAAATACTGTGCTTTCCACTTTGCACTTATTCTAAAAATATTGCTGCAGCATAGTTATACTCTATTTATTACTTACCATTTACAGACGTAACATGTTAATCTGTTTTTTCTTGTTTATTCTAGATTCAAATTTCTTTTAATCCGTCCTCAATGCTGTTATCTTTTTTACTTGTACTTTATTAGTTGTGTTATAGTATTAATGCAAGTGTCTATGTGTGAATATTGTTGCTGTGACAATTTAATGTTCCTCACTGGATAAATAAATTATCTATCCATCTGTGTAAACTATGCTCCTCCATTTTGTTGGGTAGAGTTGGTGAATTAACGGGAGCGGCATTCGCAATCCACGCTGTCGAAGCTTAACCTGCACTCGGTGCACGCATCCCTCTGTGGCGTCGTCTTCGCTTCCACCATGCTCCATAGAGCCATAGCCGCTCTGCCAGTGAGTTTGAATTTGTGAAAGTTGGTGAAATAAAGTCCAGAGTAGATTCCCTAATGTTTAGCAAATCTTCCCTTGTGTAAGTAAGTCACGTAATTTCTCCAAAGATGAAAGAAAAGGACAAAAACATAGACAGTACTAGAGAGCGTTACCGAGGTGACCACTCGGGTCGGCACCATCTTGTATGGGAACATAGCCCCGCCTATTGCCCGCTGTAGATACATCGCAGTGCGCAGGGGTATCAAGTCTGTTCATATCTGCAAAGCTTGCAGCGAGCACAGAAACCACCGGAGCTGAGAGTCTAGCAGTCGTGGTACGAGTTTCATCAGTATACCAAATACAATCAATTGACTGTCTTAAGGGCAAAACTAATCATTGCACAAACTCACAAATCCACTCGCAAAGTGGATCACTCGGGACTGGAGACCACTTTCAGTGGTAGAAGATAAAGTATTAGAAAATGTCCTACATCTAAGTGCATCTCAATAAATTAGAATACTGTAGGAAGGTTCATTGTATTTCAGCATTGCAATTCCAAAAGTGAAAGAATCATTTAACACAAGAAAATACTTTTCAGAAGGCCATTTCCAACCTCGTTTCCATATTAAAATCTTTTTGACTGTTTGTTATGTAACATTCTAATTTCCTGGACATTGCAAAATGTGGGTTTTTGTTAGCTTGACAAGCTTCAGTATTCGATTCGACGAGAACAGACGGAACACGGCATGTTTACGTACATTAGTGCTAGTAGTAGCTAGGTAGCTACGTAACGATATTGCCGGCTGCTTGCGAGCCGTTTTATTAAGTACGTGAACATACCTCAAGCTCTCCTTGAATGGACATCCCAAAACGTACTCCCCCGAGCATCCGGTGACCACCCCACGTTTTTTCCTCTTTTTGTTCTTTTTTCCCCCCAACATTATACATCGGCGCAATCCTTGTTGTTGTTCCCATGGTAACGATTGTAGCAGAGCAACGCGTCATTTCTGTCCAATGGGAACAACGATTGTTACACCCGTGGCTTTGTTTACAAATTATAGTTTGCTTTCCAAATGTACAATGTGAATGCGAACCACACCAAACAAAAAAAATAAAGTCAGTTTTTGGTCCGGATCAAACAAGCGAACCAAAGGACTTTCCTGGTGTGAATACACCGTAAGACTAACAAAACATAAAGTACATGCAATAGGACATAAAACAACAAAACACGTTTATGAGGTCATTACAAACAAAAAAACAAGTTTGATTCCTTTATTTGTACAGAAAATAAGTAAAAAAATAAATAATAATACTTCTTATGCCTACAAACGGGCATAAGTTCATCCAGTGAGGTAAGTGGGTCACTGAAAAAAGATGAGCACCAAGTCATAACCTCTGGTGCTCATTTGAGAAGCAGATCAAAATTTTTATTCACCCCGCTTATAGCCCTAAAGGTAGAAGTGGATGTTTCTCTGTTGATTGCTCCAATTCATACTAAGCACAAACAACAGTTCTGTTAAGGTGGTCAAAAAGGAATATCACTACACTGCACTGAGTCAAATCAATTTTTTTGGTGCGCTGAGGAGCATGCTAATCAACTATAAAAGGTACAATATTCTGACTATATCCAGAGAATGAGATGACATCTGCAATGGAGAGCTCACTCTGTTCTCTTTGTATTCACATTCACAGGTTCACGACACAACCAGCCGCAGTCTGCTGGGTTTATGCAGGGTTACATATATTTATAGCCTCGGCTGCTGTCAATCACTTTCACCAAAACCCACTTTCATTCCCCCTTGCATCAACTCAGACGCTTGTACCTGCTGTTTTCTGTGCAATCTTGAGCACAGAACAAGTCTACAAGCCTGCAATTAGCACAGACTTACATCTGGGTCAACCCTGCTTGATCTGAAAGAAAATAACATGCAGCAACAGTAAGGTGTGCATATAAGCTGCAACACTTGCTGGAGGACGTGCAATATATTAATGAACATCGACTTGCCACAACATTCTGACATTCTGACATGTCATGGACAATCGAAATGGATTCCATACAATAATTAGTTGTATCAAAACATCTGTCTTTACAACAGTTAGAGCAATGGCTAATATGTTAATTACTGTTGATGTTTATTAATTGGGTTGTAGTTTGCATAGGTTTACAATATTTTTATTTCCTTGGTTTCCTACAGGAGTCAAAATATTAGAATCAGCTATCCGTATGGTCCAGTGCAGTCTGACACCACTGTATACTACAACCACAATAATAAACATATTATTCAATGAACACCTCTCTGACTGTGTCAGTCAAAAAAGAGCATTAATAACATAAAGGTAGAACTGTTTGTAAAGCGCTTACATTGCCTCGCTTTAGATGTGTGGCTGACTGGTGGAAGTGGGGATGTCTGTCACTCAAACGAAGCAAAGAAACTATAACTATTTTGTCAATATACAATTGCAAAGTATTGTTAACTGAAAAAAGAAATGAGACTACATAGTGGTTTTTTTTCCCCTGGACTGCGTGAGTTAAGCATGTTCATATTAATGCAAATATCTACAAAATGTAATGTTGCCTCTCTGGGATTAATAAAAAGATTCATTCATTGCAAAAAAGCAACCTCTTGCTTGTTTAACATAAACTGAAAAAAAGTGTCCAGAGACCAAATTACTTTGAGATGAAAGCTTGTTCCAAATGTAATGGACTCCTCAGGTTTCTAAGATAACACCTTCATGAGAAATGTGATGCATGTGAGGTCACAGTGACCTTAAAGATGAACCCAAGTCATTTACGTGTCTTGTTTCTAAACAGATTAAATAAGTCTGAAGATAAGTGTTGAAAACATGCAAAGACTGAACAATATAGTACTGAATTGTTGGGATATACACACAGTGGATATGGAAAGTATTCAGAACCTCTTAAAATCTTTCACTTTTTGTTATATTCCAGTCATTTGCTAAAATCATTTAAGTTAATTTTTGTTGTACACACAGCACCCCATATTGACATTAAAAAAACAGAATTGTTGAAATTTTTGCAGATGTATTAAAAAAGAAAAACAGAAATATCACACAGCCATAAGTATTCAGAACCTTTGCTGTGACACTCATATAGTTAATTCGGGTGCTGTCCGTTTCTTCTGATCATCCTTGAGATGGTTCTACACCTTCATTGGAGTCCAGCTGTGTTTGATTATACTGACTGGTCTTGATTAAGAAAGCAAGATACTTGTATATATAAGACCTTACAGTTCACAGTGCATGTCAGAGCAAATGAGAATCATGAGGTCAAATGAACTGTCTGAAGAGCTCAGAGACAGAATTGTGGCAAGGCACAGATCTGGCCAAGGTTACAAAAAAAATTCTGCTGCACTTAAGGTTCCTAAGAGCACAGTGGCCTCCATAATCCTGAAGTGGAAGACGTTTGGGACAACCACAACCCTTCCTAGAGCTGGCCGTCCGGCAAAACTGAGACATCGGGAGAGAAGAGCCCAAAGATCAGTGTGGCTGAGCTCCAGAGATGCAGTCGGGAGATGGGAGAAAGTTCTAGAAAGTCAACCATCACTGCAGCCCTCCACCAGTCGGGGCTTTATGGCAGAGTGGCCCGACGGAAGCCTCTCCTCAGTGCAAGACACACGAAAGCCTGCATGGAGTTTGCTAAAAAACACCTGAAGTACTCCAAGATGGTGAGAAATAAGATTCTCTGGTGTGATGAGACCAAGACAGAAATTTTTGGCCTTAATTCTAAGTGGTATGTGTGGAGAAAACCAGGCACTGCTCATCACCTGTTCAATACAGTCCCAACAGTCAAGCATGGTGGTGGCAGATCATGCTGCAGGGACAGGATGACTGGTTGCAATCGAAGGAAACATGAATGCGGCCAAGGACTGGGATATCCTGGACGAAATCCTTCTCCACAGTGCTCTGGACCTCAGACTGGGCCGAAGGTTCACGTTAAAAAAAGACAATGACACACAGCTAAAATAACAAAGGCGTGGCTTCAGAACAATTCCGTGACTGTTCCTGAATGGCCCAGTCAGAGTCCTGACTTAAACCCAATTGAGCATCAAAAGGGTGCTTCTTCTAAATACTGAGCAAAGGGTCTGAATACTTATGGCTCTGTGATATTTCAGTTTTTCTTTTTTAATATATCTGAAAAAATTTCAACATTTCCGTTTTTTTCTGTCAATATGGGGTGCTGTGTGTACATTAATGAGGAAAAAATGAAAAACTCTTTCAACAAATGGCTGCAATATAACAAAAAGTGAAAAATTTAAGGGGGTCTGAATACTTTCCATACCCACTGTATGCCCCTGACCAATCCAAAGTTCTAGAACACGGCAATGTTTTCCCGTTCTTTCTTATTTTATTTTTAATTGAAAGTCAAGTAGTTTAAGTCCAAAGAATAGTCACACAGTTATGTGAACTTCCACAACAGAGTTATGAAGAACTTTCTGAAGAATATTTGATTTCCATTTTAGAGATAATGTCACGTGTGTTCAGCTGTCATACAGTATCTGCTCAAGGTTTAGAATACACTTTTGTTTGTAGATTGATTACAGGATTTCTTTTGTAAATTGAATAGTTTATTTGTACTGTGCTTTCATTTCAGAGTAAAATGAGAAATTGAACTGCATGAATTTCAATTTTAAAAAAGGCTGGAAAAATTGGGGTGTTCTAAAGCTTTTGACCAGCAGTGTAGTTTAAAACTGTTTTTCACCAACTCAGTTGTCCAGATTTTTTGGGCGCGGGGCTAAAACAGCGTCGCACTGATGTCACCAGTGAACAGGAAGAGTTGACCCGCCACTACTATATAAACACCAAGGGCCATTATTCCATGCAGTGGCAATTTGGCGAAATTGCCACTTCCTTATTCAAAATAACTTGACCCAGTTCTACAAGTACAGCGTGCAGTTATCCATCAACCTATGCCCAAAACTTGGAAAAAAATACATCTTCACTGAAGTGTAATGTGTTTTGTGTTATTTGGGCTACAGTGTCTTTGCTGTCTGCCCTCACACGTCGTGTTACCAGGTAGCGGTGAACCGAATGGGATCTGCCGCGCCGCGGCCCCTTGCCAGCCTGATAGCGGTTAGAGTAGCCGCCGGAGGTCCGGCACAAGGGCATAAGGGATGTCAGCCACACAGTTGCCGGCCGCACGTCGCGGGGTGAAAATGAGGAGGGAAAAAAAATCTTCCAGGGGGACAGGTGCGTGTCGTGCTGTTGGTCATTACGCCGTGGCTCAGAGGCTGCTTCTCTGCAGCCCATGAGCGCGTGCAGTGAGAGAAGGCACATATTTGATTGACAGCTGAAAGTTCCGGGGAGGCGGGGTTTTCAGAGCCTTCAGTGACATGCCCACAGCATCTGGAAGCTGAAACAATGTCCCAATTCTTGACCATTTGGAAGCCTGGAGACATTTTTCTCCTTCATTCATTCACTGTCCAGCTTGTTAACAATGCTCTTATCTGTGGTGTGTCAAATTTACAAGACATTTTTTTGGGCGTTTTTGGTTCATCTTTAACTGTAATGTGCATCTACTGTATGTAGCAAGTCTGTGACAGACAGCACACAGTACAGTTAATACGGTTCTGTATTTGTGGAGTGAATGATCATTATCTTCAGAAGTATTCCATACAATACCAATCCCAGCGCATGTACAGTATTTAACAATAGATGTGGAAATACAACTTACCCTTTCTCCAGATCGTGGCCTCTTCTTTGGCCTGCTGGGTGCAGCGTCATCTTTAGGGTTGGTGTCTATGGCCCAATAGGAACCCTGTGGGAGGACACCAGTGAAAGAAACAGTTATGCCTATTTGGCAGTAGTTCAATTTGAATAGGAGAATGAATTTGTTGCTTGTCTCTCAGCATATACACAATAAAATACAGGAAGTTATGGAAAAGAAAGTCCAATATGATTGAATTTTTGTGTTCTGCCTTCATAACACTTAACAATAAAGTCCAAGTAAATACACCGTTAATTTGGACAATGACAAGTATTTTATGATTTCGCCATTGTACGCCATTCAATGGATTTGAAATAAAATAATCAATCTGTTGAAGGAATTACTCTCATTTTATGTCCAATGCATGTTCAGGGGCTTAATCAGTGGACTGGTCTCAATCCGCTATATGCGGAACGTCCCAGGACCAAACCCAGAAAACAGGTTAGCGGACTTTCTGTGTATGCTGTGTATGTATTACTACGGGTTGATTACATGATGGTTTGAAGCTGAACTTGCTAAAATGTTGTTTTCTTTATGGTTGGTGTCTTCGGACAAAAGTTAAATACATGTATATTTGTTTACATATACAAATATGATATGATACATATGATGTATATGTAAACATGAAAAAAGCCGAAACATCGGATATGGCCATATTTGGCGGTTCTGGGGTGTCATCTTGTGTTAAAAAAAAGACATTGTAGACATTTCAAGTTTCTACAAGTGCTTTGTCTCTGTCTCTGACTATAGGGCTTCGCCATTTACCTGAGCTGGAAAGAAGTGATTCGATCTGTTTTGTCAAAGGTTAAGCATATACCCTATTCAATAGAGCAGGGATTTTAAACTTTGGCGCTTGCACCCATGGGGGAGCTGGAGTGCCCTGCAGGTGTGGCGAGAGATTATAGGTGTAATGTTACTTTGCTATTATAACTCAGGGTTGGCACTGGGTCATAAAACCACTTAGCCAGTGTGGATAAAAAGTACAAAAATCTTCTAGCCACATTTGTGTGTAGTTACCCACATTATGTGTGTTTATGTGGCTAAACCTTTACCCACACTTACCCAGTCCTCGTTACTGGGAAGCCGATAAGCTTTAACGATGTGGGCCCAATTAAAACTACCTAGTCATCATTCAGGAGTAGGGCTGAAAGATACAGGAAAATACTCCTAAATGTGAGGGTTTTTTTTATTTCTTCGAAACAAAGATTGCGATTGTGATTTAGCATGCGGTTTTTAGAGAGGAACTTTGTAATCTTCAGCATTATTCCCTAAATACAATAAATACATTATTTTATAGTATGACCAACACAACATTGGATATAGCCAACAAACAACTATTTCCTGTAGGCCAGGCCTAAATGCTATGATGACTTGAGATGAAGAACAAATCTTTATTTTACAATTGAATTGTAAAAAGAAAAACCTTCAATTGTAGTAGAAAATTGACTTATTGATTTAACATCATGCAAAAATGTAATATTGTATAATGATGCTCGACAGTAGTCGTAGCACTGCTGTTAGTGTCAGCCGAGTATCGAGATAAAGTAGAGAGTGACACGAGTGACACTTTTCATCACCAAGATGTGAGTATAAAAGCGGTTGAAATGGTAAACGGTATTAAATGTTGATTAATGTTTTTATCAATTATAGTAAAAGTGTTAAATTCATTCACTTATTTGATCATCCTCAAAAAGGGTCTTAAGAACTTTATATATAATTTTCTCAAATTTAAACTTTTTAGTTGAAGATAAACATTAATATTCTAAATCTCTGATGGTAAATATTAGTCGGCTAACTTTAGCTGTCAGATACCTTTAATTGTAACAGATTTCAAAAGCAGGACAAAGTGGTCTAAATTCAGACATGCAAACACCAAAGGCACGAAAAAGATGACAAAAAAAAATTAGGGGAGGTCTGGGGGGATCCCCGAGCCCCCGCAGAGAATGTTTTTGATTTTAACATAAATTAAGCAATCTGGAAGACTCTAAAGAGTACAATAAGGCTATATATATATATATATATATATATATATATATATATATATATATATATATATATATATATTATATATATTATATATATGCCTCATTTCTTAGATTTTTCTGTTCTGGCCTCCAACTTAACCCAGGCCCATCTCCACATGCACCTGGTGCCTGCTTCAAGCTGTGCCACATGAAGAGCATCCTCCTCTTTAAGCACTCCATCCATCCATCCATTTTCTGAGCCGCTTCTCCTCACTAGGGTCGGGGGTGTGCTGGAGCCTATCCCAGCTATCATCGGGCAGGAGGCGGGGTACACCCTGAACTGGTTGCCAGCCAATCGCAGGGCACATACAAACAAACAACCATTCGCACTCACATTCACACCTACGGGCAATTTAGAGTCATCAATTAACCTATCATGCATGTTTTTGGGATGTGGGAGGAACTCGCAGTGCCTGGAGAAAACCCACGCAGGCACGGGGAGAACATGCAAACTCCACACAGGCGGGGCCGGGGATTGAACCCCGGTCCTCAGAACTGTGAGGCAGACGTCTTTAAGCACTCATTCTGGAAAAGAATTGACGAAAATCATTGTTTCACTTCATTTTTCACTATTACCAACTTCAAAGCCTAATCCCAAATGCATCCTCCAGGAAAATATTAAGTACAATATTTTTCTGGTTTTATTGGCCATTTCTGAATTTGAAGTGAGTTCATTGTGTGTTGTGGCAAAATCCTTAACAGCGCTCCATCGCTTAATACATTTAACATTAACATCAGTAAACTAGATAATTGTAGCCACGTTTCTTAATACAAAATGTATTAGCGGATCTGCTCTTGTCGCCGTGTGCTTCGCGGTTCCACTTGGGACCACAACCAGGGCCCTGACCCGTAGCACTTCAACGCGAAAATACAAAAGACCAGCGCAACAAATATCATACTGGCTGATCTGATGAGCAAAAATGTTGCTTAAACGTAAGAGTAGCAATAGAGCTGTGATTCCCAACCTTTATTGAGCCAAGGCACATATTTTACATTTGAAAAATCTTACGGCACATCAACAAACAAAAATGCCACAAAAAGTGGATACACAAGTCAATTATACACATTCTAACATCTAATAGAAAAGCATGTATTTGTTCTGTCTGTCTTGATATGCCGCTGGCATAGTTAGATGAACAGACACATTATTTGTTGTCAATAAATAATATTTTGACCAATTCAGTGAAATTTGATCATTTCCCACGGCACACAAGAAGAGCTCTGTGGGCACAGTAATGTGCCGCGGCACATTGGTTGGGAATCACTACAATAGAAGATGTCCGCTCCAGAGGTGGGTAGAGTAGCCAAACATTATCCTCAAGTAAGAGTACTGTTACTTCACATTTATATGACTCAATTAAAAATGAGTACTCCAAAAAATTACTGGAGTAAGAGTAAAAAGTACACAGTGAAATTATTACTCAAGTACTGAGTAAATAGTGAGTAGCTTCTGATTTTTTTTTTTTTTTTACGCACGATAATCAGCGAGGCAGGCTTATCTAGTGTGAATACCTATTTCCGGGAAGCCCAATGTGTGAGCTCATGTGACTTTCTTGTGCCATTTGATTGGTGAACTAGACTTAAACGTCTCTAGTGCTTAAATTGGATTGACCGCGCCCGACCCGGAAGTCGAAGTCGGAGTCTTGCGCATGAAATTGTTGATAAATAAGCAAAAATTGATCAATAAAAGTAGCATGCGATATTTACATCATTGTAACGGAGTAAAAGTACCGTTACTTATTAACAGCAGAAGCGGTGGAAGTTTTTTTCTGGTCTCGTCAACTCCTGTGACTTCGAACGCACAGGCGGAAACTCAGGTCGCATATTAGTCTGCCGCAAACCAATATTCAGAAATTACATCTGTGTGTGGATGGTGGCTTGGTGGAATAGCTGCCAGCGTTCAAGGAGTACGAAACAGCCTATGACGTCAGCGACGGCGACACCCCCCAGGAAAAACTCATCGGATCTATACGATTCATGTAAATGGCCTATTTTGAGTTCAAAACGGCGAATTTCGCAGAAAGGCGACTGATTTGCATCTATGCTGGCCGGCAGATTGAAGAATTTTCCGAAGCGAGGGAAAAACTAAACCATTAACATGGTTCACACACGGCAGAATGAGCGCGCTCACTAACCTTTATTGGGAAGGGCTTTTGAGTTTTGATGCAGGCAATTTTGATTCGCCAGCGTGGCGAATGTGGGCAAGATTCGCTTCGCCACATCGTGTTTCAATTAGCCATTGGCAAGGTGACAAACGGGCAGCGTGAACCCTGTAACTACAGTTTAGTTTTTTTTTGCCAAGTGAGATTTTTTTTTTTTCACAAAAGAATATAAAATGTTTCAACTCCTAAACAACTATCAAACATTTAAGGCACAGGGAGAACATGCAAACTCCACACAGGCGGGGCCGGGGATTGAACCCCGGTCCTTAGAACTGTGAGGTAGACGCTCTAACCAGTCGACCGCCATGCCGCAACAAGACTAAATCATTTAATTAAAAAAAAGGTTTCAACAGGTTTGTGAGATGCCTATTGATAAACGACTTTTTTAAAGTTGTATTATTTTGAGTTTGTGTGCTAGTGAAAGGGCGTGTCAACAAGGATGTTCTTCCAGGCCTGCAATCAAGTTCCTCTACTTTTCAATCAGTGCTGGTTCCTTTATAAATCACAGACGCACGGCAAAATCCTCCAAATAAAGAATGACAGTGAGGAGTAAATCAATTTGCTTCTTGATTTCCTCCCGGTATCTCCTTTTCATTTTCTCTCCTTGACTCCTAAAGAGGTCCAAAGCAGCAGATGGAATTTCAGGAGGTTGATCCAGCCCCCCCCCCCCCAACCATCTTTCTCCTACCCCTGTCTCACAGTCCCACATCACTGAACAGTACACAGCCAATTAACATAAGCACATGCATGATTTAGCTTTTCGCCTTCCCTAATGGCTTTAAACAGCCCATGTTACATTCAAGTTCTCTCCCATCATGTTGCGCTATCGACCACTTCGATCCAAGATGTGAATTAAAGTGCCAGTCAGGTCTGAGCCGGGCTAATCAAGGGGGAGCCGCTCGCTGTGTGTCTTTGCAGACCACCACGCAAGCTCAAGAATTCACTGATTTATTTAAACCTTCTTCCTTCTTAATTCATTTTTCAGTAGGCTCAAAATCCCAGCAGCATGGCGCACCCCCCTGATGAGTGCACAAATGTGGCACGAGGGCGACTAAACACGTGAATAGTTATGGCAACCGTGTTGGAGATTGACTTACTTTGCCAGGGTCATCTTTGGAGCGAGGCACTTTCAGAAAACACTTGTTCAAGGACAGGTTGTGTCGTATTGAATTCTGCAGAGAGAAACACGGAAAGGAATGCTGTGAAAGAAAGTGACCCAACAGCTGGAAAAAGTGTTGACAACCAACACAATATGTATATTACATTTAAACTTGCGCAATAAGTACTATAGTCACCCCATTTGTTTTCCTTTCCTTAGAATTCTGTCACCCATTCAAGGCCATGAAATATTTTCACATCAGTCTATCTAACCCTGTCAGTGTGTGTGTGTGCAGAAGTGATTTTCTTGTTACTCAGCAGGCTGGTCAATATCGTCAGTCTCAACAGATTACATTTTGGGAAGAGACCACTTGACCGAAATTGATGTACGATGTCTCAACCGTTGAGTCATCACTGGCGTCCGTGTGTGGTCCTCCCCCACAGCCAGACAGGCAAGAGGGAGGTTAGAGGACAGCAAGCATCACGGTTTACAATGTGAATACACTTAATACACACACTTAATGTGCCTCTAGCAAATCTTGGGATGTGAGTAAAACATTAAAAAAGCAACCTGTGCAGGGTCACAAGTGAGGCAGGCTACACCATGAATTTTGTCACCACTCATCATAGAGACAAAAAACCATTCACAGCCACAATCAGTCCCTATGGACAATTTTGAGTCTTAACCGAACCTAACAATGTGGGAGTACCTTGAGAAAACACATCCAGGCATGGTAAGAACATGACAACTCCACACAAGAGGCCCTGAGCAGGGTATGAAACCTGAACCTCTTGACTGTGAGGCAGACATGCAAACTATATACATGCTATCCATCCATTTCTACACCACTTATCCTCACTAGGGTCTCAGGCGTGCTGGAGCCTATCCCAGCTAACTGCGGGAAAGAGGTGGTGTACACCCTGAACTGGTTTCCAGCCAATCGCATGTTATCCATGTGTAGGTTTTTTAAAGCTAGTATAAGAACTAACCTCTGTTGCCCCTTAGGCTGGAATTAAGTATTACAACAGAAATCGTCACTTCGACATGACATAGGGGACCCCTTGTATGTGATGATTTTACAACATTCTACAACCGTTTTTTTCTGTTTTGAAGGACAGCTAGTGGGGGAAAAAGATGGATTCTTTGGAAGAGGCAATTCATCATTATTGCTTCGTTTTGTGCATGCATTGCTTGGATGTTGCTGAAATGTGTTTATTTTACATCAGGCACCTTATTGGGCAGCTAAGGGGTTCTCAGGAAGATCTATTGATTTTGGTCACGGCAGATCGCTATTGTTTTATTTTCACATCAAAGCCTGTCTGCGTTTGTGATGAAGCTATCAGACAGAAATATCCCAGGCAGTACAATGCAGACAGAGTGAGTCATTCCCTGTTATTGTTGCATTTGTGCATGCATTGTTCGGTGCGTGTATTTTACGTTAAGCACCTTGTTTGGCAGCAAAGGGGTCATCGGAAGGAAGTTTTGTTTGTTTGCAGCAATTATTATTATTATTGTTTTTGTTTACACAGTAATTATTGTACAATTATTTTCTGCTACAGAAACAGAAAATAATGTTCAGTGGGCTTTTTACAACCGCGGTCCGCCCATTGCTTGGTAAAATGTGTAATTTCCGTGACGTCATTTCTGCTACGTCAATTTAAGTGAGCACAGCGCAGAAAATGAATACATTATTCAGTAAATATACAAAATCAAATACTGAAAAATACAGCAAGATGTTAGAGGAGCTGATAGGGTTAATCAGCAGTCATTTTCTCTAGTAGTGGCTTGGGTGAAAAATACGTTTTAACAAAAAAACATACTGTGGCTGTATATTGTAGAACAAAGCACCTGAAGGTTGAGCACTCCTGTCGAGGAATAGATGGTCAATGGGTCAAAGTTATGCTGTTTGAAAACAGGCACTATTCCACCATTTCTGAAGCAAAACTGACACGTTTTATTATTGGTGTGTAAGAAAGCAAGCAAGCAAGAGATAGAGCAAAAGAAGGCTCATATCAGTGCAGGATAACCTGGCATGAACCTGTACTCCCTTCAGGCTCCCTTTCTCCACTCATATGCTGTTGCTAATTAATACCACTGGGGAGATGGAGGAGGAGAAGACAGAGGGATGGGAGGAATTTCTCCACTCTATCTCCCTACTTCTATCACACAGGCTTTGTTTGAGCCTCGGTATCAAGTAGAAGAGAACAGCCTGGTCCACCTGTGTCATAACACAATCCTCCAGGAGAAACAACTGCAGGTGTTGGACTTCTCAGCATTAGCACTGAGTAGAGCACAGACCTCTTCCTTTGCTGAATAATCCTAAATAACATGTTTGCCTGACTTGTTGGATTGTAAAATTGTGCAAAAGGCCATACTACTCTACTCCAGCCCTGTAGGTGGAGTTCCTTCTGCCAAATCAGGTTGGTTACTGCCCCTTTTGGTCCAATGCAAGTGCACAATAACTAAAATATCCAAATTGCGCCAACATTGCTCGACACATCAGCCCTCCCAAAAAAATAAAATTCATAGAATTTGGTTACAGAGTTTTTGCTTAATCCTGCTAACTACCTAAAATGCAAACCAACAACACGCGTTCGTGCTTGGCAGAGGTAATGAGAGCAAACAGGAAGGTATAATGTCTCCCATGCAAAACACGCTAAAAAAATGCATATTGAAGCCTAACAGAAATCTCTGATCCAGTGGTATCTTAAAGCAGGTGTTGGTTCTTCATCTTTTGTTCTAGGAACCCCTTACAAGGGAGATATATTTTTCCAAGGACGCCCTCATAATCCTAATACAAATTAAGTAATCCAAATACAAATTAAGTATAACTACCATTAGCACCCCCTAAATGCCTGTGGAATTATTATTTTTTGAACATTTCAATTTACAATTTCATGACTAGTTTAATAAAAAGAACTTATCCAAATTCCATTGAATTAAATTCAATATTTATCCATCGTAACAAGTTGACAACTAACAACATGGCTGCAAACAGAGAGGAAATAGTTTAGAAAAGCACAGTTAGTGTTGCCAACTTGGCAACTTTTATAACCAATATAGTCACCGTTTTTCACAAAACCAACTAGCAATTTTACTTCCCACTAGGATACAGACAACATGAGCGGAATCATTTTCACATAGTTTTCTGTATGACAAGAAAAAAGCCCATGGAAAGCAATCAGAGAATCAATTATGATGAACATTGCATTTATATGTTGCAAAAGCAGTCATTTATTGACTGCAGCCCTATAGGGGGACACAAGCCAGTGCAAACTGTAGGGCGGTCCCAAGCCCGGAAAAATGCAGAGGGTTGCGTCAGGAAGGGCATCTGGCTTAAAACCTTGCCAAACAAATATGAGCGTTCATCTAAAGAATTCCATACCGGATCGGTCGTGGCCCGGGTTAACAATGTCCCCCCTCCCCCCCGGCACTGTTAAATCATACAAGGAAATCATACAAGGAAAGCGGTTAGGTAAGAAGAAGTGGGACACTGAGAGGACCGAGGAGAGGTGAAAGGAATACATTGAGATGTGACGTAGGGCAGAGGGAGAGGTGGCAAAGGCCAAACAAGAGGCATATGATGACATGTATGGCAGGTTGGACACAAAAGAAGGAGAAAATGATCTATACAGTTTGGGCAGACAGAGGGATAGAGATGGGAAGGATGTGCAGCAGGTTAGGGTGATTAAGGATAGAGATGGAAATATGTTGACTGGTGCCAGTAGTCTGCTGGATAGATGGAATGAATACTTTGAGGAGTTGATGAATGAGGGAAAATGAGAGAGAAGGAAGAGTCGAAGAGGCAAGTGTGGTGGACCAGGACGTGGCAATGATAAGTAAGGGGGAAGTTAGAAAGGCATTAAAGAGGATGAAAAATGGAAAGGCAGTTTGTCCTGATGACATACCTGTGGAGGTATGGAAGCATCTAGGAGAGGTGGCGGAGTGGAGTTTTTGACCAGCTTGTCCAACAGAATTCTAGTGGGTGAGAAAATGCCTGAGGAATGGAGGAAAAGTGTGCTGGTGCTCATTTTTAAGAACAAGGGTGATGTGCAGAGCTGTGGGAACTATAGAGGAATAAAGTTGATGAGCCACCCAATGAAGTAATGGGAAAGAGTAGTGGAGGCTAGACTCAGGACAGTGAGTATTTGCGAGCAACAGTATGGTTTCATGCCTCGAAACCACAGTACCACAGATGCATTATTTGCCTTGAGGATGTTGATGAAAAAGTACAGAGAAGGTCAGAAGGAGCTACATCTTGTCTTTGTGGATCTAGAGAAGGCGTATGACAGAGTACCCAGAGAGGAACTGTGGTACTGCATGTGGAATTCTGGAGTGGCAGAGAATTATGTTAGAATAATACAGGCCATGTATGAGGGCAGCAGAACAGTGGTGAGGTGTGCTGTAGGTGTGACAGAGGAGTTTAAGGTGGAGGTGGGACTGCATCAGGGATCAGCCTGAAGTGCTTATTTGAACATGTACAATTTTCACTTTTTATTTACTTTCTCTTATTTTGAATGCAGCCCCACTTTTGATTTGTAAATGAGAGAACATTACACCGTTGTGTTCATCGTTTGTTTAACGTGGCAGAATTTGTAAGAATCTGACGGATCAGCAAAACACATTAAATTATATTCAAATTAAACGAAAAGGTATTTCAGAAAAATAATACAGAAGAATTTAGATAGTCCTTGTTCTGTCATATTTAAAAAAAAAAACAAATTTAAAAATCACAAATTCTGCCAGAGTATGTAAACTTATGAGCACAACTGTACATATCAGCAGTCATACGTGTTACTTGGCAATTATAAATGCCAAAAGGTTTTTGAATTTTATTGAATTAATTCAATTTGACTGAGGTATTGATTATAAGCACACATAGATATGACGAAGCTACTTAAATATGATCACAAAATACACTATTTGATCTTCCGGACCTTTGTGGCAACAATGGGGAAACACATACTGAATTTTTTTTTTTTTTAAATTAAACTATGAACAAGTTCCTTTTTGGAACGTTAACAACTGAATTATGAACTATGAACTGAACATTTCAAAATTTGTGAACTTCAACAATCATATGCCGTGCACTCGCAGGCAGGTTTTTTCAGCTGGCACACCTAGCGCTAACCTGTTACCTTGGACTTCAGGACTTTTGTTAAAACTATGGCAGAATATATAGCTCCGCAACATAAAAAAAAAAATGCCCACCACTCGTGTGAACTGAGGCTTCAGAAGCGACGTTGAATTAGCAAAATGTTTTCTCGACATGTAAGTTTATCACCTCTTTTTGATATTTGATTGATTGATTGTACATTACAAAAAAATAAAACTTCAATCTGACAACATTTAATGTTACAATAATCCATCCCAATAAGTCGTGGTACCAACTTAACAGTAAAGTCATGTTTACAGTGCACGGTACGTACAGTGTACGTCTCGAGTACGTAAATGAGGGCCATGGCTTTAGTCCGAGACTCGAGGAGGGGAGGGAGTAGTGAAGTGAGGCTATATTCAAATCTTGCTGGCAGTTTTAAAAATATCAAAAACTAAAAGTGTCAAACTCTCCCTTGAAGCCATTTCTCACAGTTGGGTTAGTTTCAAAGTCCTGTTTTGTTCCATTGCCAATGGCTTGTTGGACTCTTGGCCAACGTATATAAGCAGCTTTTATGATAAAAGATATGACTTCATTCAATACTTGTATGAGAGTTTATGTTAAAAAAAATTTTTATACAAATTCTTTAAAGATTGCTTTACGGTTTTTAATGGAATAGTTCAGTGGACAATAAATCATGTTCAGATATTGAAATGGATACAGAAATAAATGCTTAAATTGTGTTTTGAAATACTGTCGAAGCACGTTCCACGTGTGGAATTGCCTTTCATTGCCTGTAGTTAATAAAGGTTTGGGGGTAGATGTGCCTCAGTAGGTAGAGCAGGTTGTCCAGTGACTAAAGGGTAGCTTGTTCAAATCCCGGCTCCGACTGTCCACATGTCGAAGTGTCCTTGGGCAAGACACTGATCCCTAATATGCTCCCAGTGGGCATGGCAGCAGTTGCCCGTCAGTGTATGTATGTGTGTGCGAATGGGGGAATGTGAGGCTTTGTAAAGCACTGTGATAGTGTAGATAATAAGTGCAGTCCATTTATAACTGGAATAAATTTGTATTATTTATGATGTGATAACACTCACTCCAAATTTTAACAAATCGGAGGTCAACCTGGTTCGCGGAAAACAGCTTATGTTTGGAACTAGAGGAACATTTTCCCCCTCACTATTACAGTAATAACTGTATGCATAGCAAGTCGTAAGTGCTTATGCTGCTTAATGTGGCTTGCTTAGGGGTGCGGGCTCCTGGACTTGAGGAGGTTGGTTACATAAGGCACGTTTGACAAGCATGGCTGACTTTTTGACAAAATGCAATGTGATATAATGCGATGTGTGACAAAAAAGAAAGGTTTTGGGGACATGCTTTGGGGTGGAGGGGAAACACGGGATGGTTATGTGTGTGTGCGTGTGTTTGTGTGTGTGTGTGTCTGTGTGTGTGTGTGCGTGTGAGTGCATAGGTGCATGCATGCATGTGAGCTCTTGCATCAGGATCAGCTAAAGAAAGTGATCAAAAACAATTGTTTGTAGATTTGAGCATGTACTGTACATATAGGGGTCATTTTCACAGAATTTATTCAATAGGAAAAGACACGTAAAAAAAAAATGAAAAAATCTAATTCAACCATTTTTTTTGCCGCTTTGGTTTTATATGTGTAAATGTCTCCCATGCTTAGACAGCCTCATTGACAGAACAAATGGTGGTGGCCCATTGAAAGACACTTCTTTTTTTTATGAAGACTTTAAAAAAAGACTTGTCACTTGTGACACCGTTGTTACGTTAATCGTCATTGTTGTTGTTTTTTTCTTTTTTAATGAAACTATTACTTTAGTGTGTGAAAGACTGGCCTTCTGGTCAATTAATCTTTACAAACGAGCCCCTCAGGGGGTTAATTTTAAAATAAATCAAGTTACAAGAAAGCTTTAGTACCATTATTGTGGAACATTCCAACCTGAGTGATACCCATTAAGAACAGCAATATCATTGTTATCCATCCATCCATTTCCTACCGCTTCTCCTCACTAGGGTCGCGGGCCCACTGGAGCGCTCTTCAATTAACCTAGCATGCATGTTTTTGGAATGTGGGAGGAAACCGGAGCACCTGGACAAAACCCACACAGGCATGGGGAGAACATGCAAACTCCACACAGGTGAGGCCGGATTTGAACACAGGTCCTCAGAACTGTGAGGCAGATGTGCTAACCAGTCGGCTGGGTACTCCGGTAATTGAAGACTCTAAATTGCCCGTAGGTGTGAATGTGAGTGCATATGGTTGTTTTTTTATAGCGATTGGCTGGCAACCAGTTCAGGGTATACCCCGCCTCTCGCCTGCAGCATACCCGCGACCCTAGTGAGGATAATCGGTGTAGAAAATGGATGGATAGGGGAGTACAAACAACTGCTTTGCACAAGATATTGTATGATATATATAAAAAAAAGTTAAGTAAAAATGTGTCTTGCATGTCACAGTATCACCCAGTTGCCTTATTCTTCCCTAATACTGATGAAGTGACAGGTACACTGTTGAGAAGCATCCATCCATCCATTTTCTGAGCCGCTTCTCCTCACTAGAGTCGCGGGCGTGCTGGAGCCTATCCCAGCTATTATCGGGCAGGAAGCGGGGTACACCCTGAACTGGTTGCCAGCCAATCACAGGGCACATACAAACAAATAACATTCGCACTCACATTCACACCTACGGGCAATTTAGAGTCCCCAATTAATGCATGTTTTTTGGGATGTGGGAGGAAACCGGAGTGCCCGGAGAAAACCCACGCAGGCACGGGGAGAACATGCAAACTCCTCACAGGCGGGACCGGGGATTGAACCCCACTCCTCAAAACTGTGAGGCTGACGCTCTAACCAGTCGGCCACCGTGCCGCCACTGTGTAGAAGCATGTTTGAATAATACATATTAAGTTATTGAAATGGGTCTTCCTTCACTGAACAACTTCACACATCTTCTTATAAGATGCATTTGTGTTTAGAACCTGAATATTTGCATACTCCACGTAGTGCATATAATCAGCCAGTGTGCGCGTGTGTGTGGCAAAAACCTGTTCATAGGTAATCAGATGAGTGTGTGATACAATGATTAGTCCCAACATGTAAAGACATGGGCTCCAGTTCAACAGCTATATCAACACAGCTTTACAAAAAACAACTAGAAATGCAAGGTTGTATATAATAGCCATGATGTTTCCATCCAGACATTTTCAGGATTTTGTCATGCACTTAAAAAAATTAAACGTTCACGTAACTAATGTTTTCATATGCTTCCATGCAATTGTATTTTGTTAGTGAAGCACAAAAAAATTATATCTGAGGGTTTAACTAAGAACGTTACTATTGCATGGAGAAGGCATCATGCTAGCAAACTGTATTTGAGGTTTTTTGAGTGCATGCAATCCTGTGGCTTAAAATTCTGTACATTTCAAGTGTAGCTAGTTGCACTACATTGTAGAGAACTTTACAGCTTTGTCAAAAAAAAAACATGAAACTAAGGAGCTAGAAACAATTACTGGTCCATTCTGAAATCTCAATGATGCATTATTAAGAATCCCACACGTTCTAGGCATGACACGCTCTGCTACAATATGATCGATTGATTGCCATAACCCTAACCATAATACACTTGATTTTTTTTTTTTGTACAAATGTGCTACAGTGGAACCTAGCTTCACAAATTTAAAGGACCTAATTAATCCTGTGAACATTGGGGCACTTACAGTATTCCATAGCTCTGGACTTACAAATGATGTGTGGAGAAAAGATTCCCCTCCAAAAAGGACTCACTAGTAATTTAAAAAAAAAATTCTGATCGAATATTTGATTTTCAGACAGATTTTGGCCCGCCCACATTTTGGACATCTCAGCCTGTCACAGCCTGATACGTCAAGTGCAGAAGATGAGGACATTTTCTCATTGAACTACTATTCGGCGGTGTTTATGCCAATATTGAAAGTCTGGATTTTTTTTTTTACAATAACGAGTGAAAATAGTGACAGTGAACATTTTAATAGGCTTATTTTTTTTTAAATCAATCATTGACATGTCTCCATGAGGAAAAAGGAAATAACTTGCAGTTTAGTTTTCGTGAGCAAAAAATACTGTACATAAAATGATCTTGTAAATGAAATATGGACCATTAAGACCCAAACCTCCTATAAGCCTCTCCTGCTCACTAACTCTTTGCCAGATTGTTCTTCACGTTTTCATACGACAGTCCAGCACGTTTCCTCAGATTGATCTCAGGTTACCAACGCTGCCGCTGACTTTCTTGTTTTGTCATTCTCCGGGTAACCAACTAAGCCTTCTTTCCCAGACCATGAGTGATGTCTTTAGACATGTTTACGCTGTTATTAAAAGTCAATACCAACTATTCGTGTAGTCCGTTGTACTGCATTTGTGTACTACACACACCCATTACTAGATGGGCTGGCGACCTGTCCTGGGAGTACCCTTCCTTGCCCAAAGTCAGAAGATCAAGGAAATGAATGGATGGACAAAGTCAAACCATTTTCTTTTTTTTCTTTTTTAAATTGAAAAATTTATTATATAATTTAGAGAGCCACTGACCCAAATACATAACACCAGTCACAGAAGATCCACATAAGGGTCATTGGTTTACAAAAAGCTGCTCAATACCACCTGAGAAGTCCTATTGAGTTAATGGCAATGGAGCAGAAACAGGAATTAGAAATCAATCAAAATGAAAACTACACATAAGGACTACAAAACTACTTGGACACTGCCAGTGTTTTTTATGCTGTGAATGTGAGTCTGATTAAAATTAATCTCATCGTTTCTCACACTCTTTTACTTACCACCATGCTGACTTCCACTGTTCAGAAGCGTTAAAAAAAAGTTACAAAAAGCAAGAGGAAAGGGCAAAACAAACACACACACACACACACACACACACACACTCAATAAATCCTTTCATGCTAGCTGGAATGAGTTTACCGAGGTAGGCTGATATCCTGTTTGAATGTGATAAAGACCCAAAATTGTTTAAACTTTGGGGTATATCACCAAAAGTGTTCAACATTGGGGGCGTTCGAACTTTAGGCACCACTGTATTACCTAGACGACTGGGTAAACCTTTGGGGGCTTAAGAACTCCCACTCCCGTCTGTGTACAAATTACTAACACTTCAATACAAACTATTCGATCCCATCTCAGACAGTTTCATATAAAACATTCTTCAGGGGCTGAGAAGAAATGTCCAATTAAAAAGTTTTTAAATGTGCACATAATTATTTTGGACTCATTTACAAGCCATCATATTTATTATGCAACTCCTCCATGGCTGCAGCTTTCCTACTTGGAAGCCAGTGTCTTGTGCTGCCAAACATCAGAAAAGAAGTTCACAGGCTAGCAACCATCCTGCTTGTGTCACATCAGTTTAGCCGATTTCAAAAGACAAATGCTCTCAGCCTTTATTCCAACGCTGTCTTTCCAAAATAACAGCGGGACCAATCTGGGTTGCAGGGCAGTGAGAGGTCACGGTGGCGCGGTTCCTGCTGATAGTTGTGTCGAGCAAAAACACTCTGGAGAAGTGACAGCTTCTGTCAGCAGAGTTCTGAAAGAGGAGGTGGGAGAGCGAGCGAGGAGGAAGGATGAGAACTGGAGATGTGTGATTGTACTCTGCAACCCAAAGAAATATGTCTGACAGGTTTGGTCTTTCATTCATATTGAAAAAAAGTATGAGGGCAATTCAACAGTGAGTTTGTGAACTACATAAGACAAGATGTTTCTGAGTTTGAATAGAGTTGGTAAAAATAAACAGAATCAACCAAGTAAGTAGGACTATAAAAACTTGCGTAAAGTGCCTGTCAGATGGAGGGACGTTTTAGGAACCTCTGAAAAACAACCAAAATTTCAACTGACAATGCCAATCACATTCATATCTTCAGGGCTCAAATGGCAACACAACATAATTACTTTATGATGGCTAAGTTTGAAAAAAATCCATTGGAGAATTATGCATCCATTTTCTCTACCAGTTATCCTCACTGGGGTCGCGAGCGTGCTGCAGCCTATCCCAGCTATCTTCAGGTAAGAGGCGGGGTAGACCCTGAACTGGTTGCCAGCCAATCGCAGGGCACATATGAACAAACAACCATGCGCGCTCACATTCACACCTACAGGCAATTTAGAGTCTTTCAATCAACCTATCACACATGTTTTTGGGATGTGGGAGGAAACCAGAGTACTTGGAGAAAACCCACGCAGGCACGGGGAAAACACAGGAAGCCTAGAGCCCGGATTTGAACCAACGACCTCTGAAGTGAGAGGCAAATGTGCTAGCCACTCATTCTCGATATAGATGATGTTCCTGGTATCTGCTGGAGCCATCCACCCAGCTTGGGGGTTACTGGTCCGATTGCCCCGATTACTTGGCACCATATTGCCTTTACCGTCCAGATTTTCTCGAGTTCTTCCCTCAGTCCTTTGCATTTCTTCAGCTTTTCGTGTTCCTTATTCCGGATGTTGCTATCACTCGGGATTGCTACATCTGCCTGCGTGGATTTTCTCTGAGTACTCCGGTTTCCTCCCACATTCCAAAAACATACATGGTAGGTTAACTGAAGACTAAATTGTCCGTATGTGTGAATGTGAGTGTGAATGGTTGTTTGTCTATATGTGCCCTGCGATTGGCTGGTCAGCAACTCTGGGTGTACCCCACCTCTCGCCTAAAGTCATCTGGGATAGGCTCCAGCACACTCCCAACCTTCGTGACGATAAGCGGTACACATGATGGAATGGATGGATATATACAGTATATATACAATATATATATATATATATATATATATATATATATATATAGACAACATTTGACTTAATTAGAGACACAGTGAGCTAGGCTCACCTGAAACACACTGCTTCTTTGTGTAAAATCATGGGAAAGTCAAAATAAATCAGCTAAGATATCAGGAAGATAATTGTGGACTTTCACAAGTCTGGTTCATCCTCGGGTGCAATTTCCAGATGCCAGAATATGCCACGTTCATCTGTTCAAACAATTACACGCAAGTAAAAACTCTATGAGCATGTCCAGCCATCATACCGCTCAGGAAGGAGATGGGTTGTGTGTCCCTGAAATGAACAAGCTTGGGTTTCAAATGTGCATATCAACCCAAAAACCAAAGCAAAAGATGTTGTGAAGATGCTGGCTAAAGCTGGTATGAGTGTGTCATTATCCACAGTGAAACAAATACTTTACAGATATGGTCTGAAAGGCCACTCTGCCAGGAAAAAGACTTTACTCCAAAAGAAACAAAAAAGCCAGATTACGGTTTGCAAACGCACACAGGGACAAAGACCTTCATTTTTAGAGACGTGTTGTGGTCTAATGAAACTAAAATTGAAATGGTTGGCCATAATGAGCCTCTTTATGTTTGGATGAAAAAGAGGGAAGCTTGCAAGCCTGAGAACACCATCCCAACTTTGAAATACAGAGGTGGCAACATCATGTTGTGGTTGTTGTTTGACTACAGGACAGATTGGTGCACTTCACAAAATATTTATTATATTTATTATAATATATTTATATTTGCAAAAAAAGGCAAACTCCGACTGGAACGGACAATCAAAACTGCTCAAAGGATTGTCGGTACCCCCTTACCCATCCTTGAGGACTTGCACGCTGCCAGAACTAAAACAAGAGCGTGCAAAATCCTCTCGGACCCTCCACATCCCGGTCACCGACTCTTCCAGCTCCTTCCCTCAGGTAGGCGCTACCGATCAATGCAAACTAGAACTAGCAGACATTACAACAGCTTCTTCCCTCTTGCAATCAACTTCTTAAACACCTAACCTACAATTCCATTACAACATGCTGGCAATTTTTTGACTTGAGTTTGTTGTCACATTTCTGTGGAGCCAATTATACATTACTCGTGCACTCACTGTAGTAGTCTCGCCACGCTGCACTATTTGCATATCTGTTGTTGACCAATACTGGCCACTCATGCCAAAGTAGCATCTGCTCCATTTGCACACTGATTGAGGAGTACCTGCAACATTTGCACAATCAACATTGTTCCAGATTATCGCACTACTCTCTTGAAGTTTCGGCGCCCTTTGCACATTGGTCATTGCACCGGACTATTGCAATATTAGTCTTTCGAACTGCTCTAAGTGCTAGAGGACTCTGCATCTTTTTGCACAATTGTCAAAAAAATATATTTTTTAAATGTACCGGCATTACCAGATAACTAGCAACCCTTTATTGCTCAGTGATTGTTTTTTGTCAATGTCTTTATGTCTCAAAAGTGTTCTCTGTCAATTGACTGTCTGTTGTCGTACTAGAGCGGCTCCAACTACCGGAGACAAATTCCTTGTGTGTTTTTTGGACATACTTGGCAAATAAAGATGATTCTGATTCTGATGTATATTGAGGAAAGAACATTACGTGGAAATAATGAAGTAACATCTCAAGACATCAGCCAGGAAGTTAAAGCTTAGGTGCAAATGAGTCTTCTAAATGGACAATGACCAAAAGTCCAAACTGGAATTGGAGAGGCCATCACTAAACCCTGTGTCTCAATTCTATTGAAAATGTATGGGCGGACCTGAAAAGGCATGTGCGAGCAAGGCAGCCTACAAACTTGGCTCAGCTAGACTAGTACTGTCAGCAGGAATCGGCCAAAATTCCTGCCAAATATTGTGAAAAGCTTGTGGAAGGATATCCAAAACATTTGACCCAAGTCATATAGTTTAAAGGCAATGGTATCAAATTAAATTAAATATAATTAAATATGCGGCACGGTTGTTTGTTTGTATGTGCCCTGCGATTGGCTGGCAACCAGTTCAGGGTGTACCCCGTCTCCTGCCCGATGACAGCTGGGATAAGCTCCAGCACGCCCGCGACCCTAGTGAGGAGAAGCGGCTCAGAAAATGGATGGATGGATAATTAAATTAAACTTCTGACTTTGAAGTTAAGTAATGAAAAATGTCCTTTAAAAAATCCTGTCGTTATTCTGGCATTTAGCAAATAGAAATATTTTTGGTAATCCTAATTTACCTAAAACAGGAAAAATGTCCATGTCAGAGTGAAATAAAAGTATATGTCTTTTTATGTAGTGTATGTAAACGTGGTTTCATTCAGAGGATGTGCGGTGCTCAATCGCTTGGTGTGCCACAAAGAGTTGCCAATTGTAATTTTTCATGATGATCTACTTCAATTGTGTTCAGCCGTGTCACAATATGTCACTATAGCGGTTAGAGCTAGAAGCTAGCGTAGCATCTTCCATGTTCCCCGAGGGCTCCTTCTTGTAAAACAGCCCAAACAGATGGACTCAAATGCACAATAACAATCTCAATCCTTTGTTACCAAAATGTTTTTGATGGACAGGAGATAAAAGCCTATCAAAAAAAAGACAGAGCCCTCAATCATCATCGTGGCTACTGGTAATGCTCTCAGACTAACATTACACTGCAACACTCCCTCATGCCGGACGAAATTCCTTCTGGTGGATATCTTTCTTAATATTATTCTGTGACCACAGTCATAATTTCAGTAAAATTGCCACAAAAAGCCACAAAAAAGGTCACTCCAGTGTGACAGCCTGAACTTTAGCATGTCATAGTTCGCAGAGAAAAACATGGACACCTTCTCTGTATACGCTTTGAAGGTTCAACAGTATTTCTGTTGCGGTATAAAAAATGACAAAAGCCAGGGGGAGGTCACTTTCTGATAAATAAAAGCAACAACTGGCTAATAAGCGTGCTGGTAAATACCAGGTTTATTATTAGCCATATGGAGGGAGCTTGAAGCCTGTCTCCTTTAAGAGGGCGATGCTGGGTTGGATGGGTGCCAAATCCTTCAGGAGATACCTAATAGAAATTCCTCTGTTTTAATTAAGCATTGAAGTCTTAGACTGCTAATAATGATCTGTGTGTAATTCGAAGTTCTAACAGTGTTTCATGTCAAAATATAATTACGAGCAACGTGTATGCATGCTAACTTTATGTGCAGATGTCTGTGTCAATTTGTCCATCAAAGGAACTCTACCATCCATCCCATCCATCCATTTTCCATACCGCATATCCTCACTAGCATTTGATATTTAATAGATGCATGATGGAGGGTTTTTATTGTCTCATTCCGAATTATGTCATCACGTGTAAAAGAAACTAATGATAGGAATCTTTCACGGTTCACCTTTAAGATATCCCAAACATGTTGGATATACTTGTAACCAGTAGTAGGAAAGCTTGCCCATGATACATACTTTGATATAAAAAATCAGAGACGTACAAGTACAAAATGTGGACAAACATACTTTTTGATCTGTCATCTGTGTGATCTGAGTGACCCCATAACAACTGCAGCCACTTCCAACTAGTCACCAAAGTACCCATGCACACCTTTCATTCATTCATTCATTTTCCGTACCGCTTATCCTCACTAGGGCCGCAGGAGTGCTGGAGCCTATCTCAGCTGACTCTGGGCGGTGTACACCTTGAACTGGTCGCCAGCCAATCGCAGGGTACATATAAACAAACAACTTCTCACACTCAAATTCACACCCAATTTAGAGTCTTCAATCAACCTAACATGCATGTTTTTGGGATGTGGGAGGAAACCGGATCCCGGAGAAAACCCACGGGGAGAAAATGCAAACTCCACACAGGCGAGGCCGGATTTGAGTATTGTGAGGTGGATGTGCTAACCAATCGTCCACCGTGCCACCCATGTACAACTTAACCGTCATTTATTATTGTTACACAGCATCTAAAATTGTTTTTGTAATCAAGGGCTTGCTCATATGGGAAGGTTTGGTTAATTGGAAGGATCAGTTTATCAACAAAAGACAGCTCCAGTACATCACAACATTACATTGCATTGTGTGTATATATATACACACACACACACACGCACGCACGCACACACACACACACACACACACAAACATCTGGACAGCAGACGTTACCAACATGACATATAGGTTGGAAATGTAGGCGTATAAAGCACTGTGGTATGTGCTATGCTGTTTTTTTATAGGAATTCTGGACAATTCTGATAGTGATGGTGAGCAAAAGTATCACTCACAGGTCAACATTTAAATTGGCCATGTGTAGTGTCTAGTGCATGGAATATATGTGTACCTGTCCCATAACATGTTTGTTTGTTGTGGTTTGGATGGGATTTTGATTAAGTGACGACCATACTTGCTAATTAATCATGATGACAAAGGATAACAACAACAAAAAACATCAAGAATCCTCCATCCATCCATTTTCATTACCGCTTATTCTCACTAGGGTCACGGGCTGCTGGAGCCTATCCCAGCTATCTTCAGGTGGGAGGCGGGGTACACCCTGAACTGGTCGCCAGCCAATCGCAGGGCACATAGAAACAAACAACCATTCACACTCACATTCACACCTATGGGCAATTTAAAGTCCTCAATTAACCTACCACGCATGTTTTTGTGATGTGGGAGGAAACCGGAGTGCCCGGAAAAAACCCAGCCAGGCACGGGGGAGAACATGCAAACACCACACAGGCGGGGCCAGGATTTGAAACCCTGTCCCCAGAACTGTGAGGCAGATGTGCTAACCAGTCGCCCACCATGCCGGCACACCAAGAATCAATGCATCCAATTTCAGTTTAGTTTCAGTAAATACACTGCGTTGCTCTGTACCCAACTGAACAATGTGGCTGACAAATTATTATTCATATAATGTTACTAAATTCTACTTCATGCTGGCCAATCACAGTCAGTCATAAACATGTACCCTAGCTATATTGAAGGAAACAAGAGTCAGTCATCAGCTATACGTTTACTGTGAGCACTCCATGTTAGATACATTTACCATCATGCACACTGAGCTACAAACATTCACACTCATGCACTCAGCAGTAGTGCTGAATTGTGTTCTCTGTATACTGTTCATATGCAGAATAACAGCCCAGCAATAATATTTTGGTTGCGCTCAAGAGACCCAAGGAGCCTTTGTGCAGCTAATGACTCCCAGCAGCCTTCCTCTATAAGCGAGTACACTTGACAGTGTGCACCGACCTCCGCTGCGCTCTGTCGCAGATCTCCCGCAGAGATGGGAGGAAATAATGGCAGGCAGAATAATGCCTAGCTTCTGATTCATCTCAGGTGATAATGCAGTGACGTAGGCTGTGCGCGCCGCCAAAGGCCATTGTGGTACCACTGCCCTTTACTCCAGCACATTAGCTCATGTTAATTTGCAGGCAATTAGACCCAGTTGCATGCAAGCTAGTTTGAGGCGATGGAGGATTTTGGGGGAGGGGTCGAGAGCAGGTTAGTCAGCACAGACTACAAATTAGGCATTTGTTGAAGTTGTAGTTCAAGAGTGCCATCTATCTATGTATCTATACTTGTCCTGCTGCCTACTACTGAATGAACTGCTAAAAGTGAAACCCGAGCTGCGTGGGTGTGAAAAGGGCAGCAGGGGGACCACGAAGAGCATGGGAAAGTAGAGTGGTGTACAATATAGAACACGGAACGTTTGTACAACACCATTTTTAACGGAAAACATAAAAACAATGTTGTTTTGGCCGTTTGTGAACGTTTGACATTTATATTTGGTTAATGAGCTCATAACAGCACAAAATTATTTAATCGATAATATAATTACATTCTCTGCAACTGGCTGACGACCAGCACCCCGCCTCTTGGCCAAAGTCAGTTGGGATAGGCTCTGGTTCACCCACAACCCTAATGAGGATAAGCATTTTAGAAAAAGGATAGAAGAAGGATTACTAATGTTGTGTTCAAGACCACACTACCCGAGACGAAGACTTGTCTGGGACCAGGACTCACCGCTTTGCAGACTTTGCCCGCTCGACTAAAAATCATCTCAACTGGTGCAGAGGAAGAAGAACTGAGAGCATTTTCTGGGCCAACTTGTGAAGTTGTGGGAATTACAGTTTTTCTCAGTTGCTTTGGTACAGTTCCCAGATCAGAATTGAAATTTTCAATCATTGTGAAAATTTTCAATCATTCAATCATTGTGTCACTTGTGCTCATTTCTAATTTCTTTGAACAAGTTGCAAATGGGCGGCACGGTGGCTGACTGGTTAGAGCGTCAGCCTCACAGTTCTGAGGACCCGGGTTCAATCCCCGGTCCCGCCTGTGTGGAGTTTGCATGTTCTCCCCGTGCCTGTGTGGGTTTTCTCCGGGCACTCCGGTTTCCTCCCACATCCCAAAAACATGCATTAATTGGAGACTCTAAATTGCCCATAGGTGTGAATGTGAGTGGGAATGGTTATTTGTTTGTATGTGCCCTGCGATTGGCTGGCAACCAGTTCAGGGTGTACCCCGCCTCCTGCCCGATGATAGCTGGGATAGGCTCCAGAACGCCCGCGACCCTAGTGAGGAGAAGCGGCTCAGAAAATGGATGGATGGATGGATGGAAGTTGCAAATGCTTTGGTACATCCATGATAATGTATAATTCTTCAGTTTTGTTTGGATGGAACATGGTTTAGCTTCGTTTGATTACTGTATTCACACCTTACCAAAGGAGCCACACCATTGGCAAAAACTAGTGTGGACATTTCCAATCAATTTCCCACTAGTAAGTCAAATTGTATGACCTTGTAAAGCATCATCATAATAACAGCTAACACAAGTGACCATTGAATGAATTTGTATGTGGCAAGAATATGTTGTCCTGGTTTAAACTCTGCCGTTCCTGCACCCTCGAATTATCATACAGAGCAGACGGCGTGCGTGTGCTGGGTAGTAAAAGTCTCCTCTACTCACTGACAGTCTCCTCTCCTCCCGCCCCAATTTTCTCTCTCCTGCTGAGCTCCCCATGTGTAATCTTCAGACTGCACACGTATACTCTGCTTACCTGTGTGTGTGTATTTGTGTGTGTGTGGTAGAGGATAACAGAGTGGGTGAAAATAATATGAAGCATGTGGTGGTATGACGGGAAAAATCGGGGAAAAAAAACTGTGCACGCCTTGAGTGGTACGTTAAGAAAATCTTTCTTCAAGCCCGCATGTGTGAGCCAAAGATGTCTGGCCAACATGCCTGGCAAGTGCGTGTGTGCGTGCATTTGAATGTGTACAGCTGACAGCAATCACCTGAACTGGAACAAACCAAACTTATGTAACCTTCCTGATGATGGTCATAGCTGGTATGAAACAAGCCCGACTGACAACACATTGCCTCTTCCTTACATTCCTGCTCTGGCCTTATTTATCTATTTTTTAAAAATCTTTTACAAAAAGACTGCATCAAATCACAGTTAAACTGAGCTACTAGCATGCCACTTTGATACAGTGCATATGTACAGTACAGTGTATCTGTGAGCAATGATGTCAAACTGCTGCCCGTGTGAACATCTGCCATCAACAGAGCTGAGTCAGTTACTACCTCAGGGTTATTTTGACTCTTTCAAACGCCCCTAAATTTCATGATAACAACTTGTAATACTAATACACTGAACTCTTGTTTATTGCGGGGGATATGTTCCGGACCCAATAACGATAGTGGCATGAATGGAACAGAGGATAGGAGCCAAAAATGCACGACTCCAAAACAAATGGACAGTTTTAAAAAGAGAGGTTTAATATACAGGCAGAGGTCAGTACACAGGCAGGCAATGCGAAAAAGGCAACAGTATCCAAAAAAATGTGAGGCAAAAAGGCGAGGTCGATAATCGGAACAGGGTCTAATCTTACTGTGAGTTTGTGACATGGAAACAAGGAATGCTGGAACACGACGACAAGGTACAACGAACTGGTGACAAGAAAGAATGAGACACTAGGTTAAACACAAGGGGTAATTAGGGTGAACGAGGCACAGGTGTTGAAGATGCTCTCAGGAGCAGGTGTATACGAGACAGGGGGAAAACAACAACCGGAACACACACCCATGACAGTACCCCCCCCCCCCCCTCCCCCCCTTAACGGACGGCCCCAGACACCCCCGGAGCCCCTGGATGCGTAACGTAGAAGTCCCGAATGAGTGGGTCATCCATGATAAACGCAGACAGCAGCCATGAACGTTCCTCAGGCCCGTAGCCCTCCCAGTCCACCAGATATTGAAAACCCCTCTCCCTCTGCCGAGACGACAACAACCGCCTCACAGTGAAGACAGGGCCCCCATCCACGAACCGGGGGGGAGGAGGGGGCCTGGAAGGGGAGACGAGAGGGGATTCCCGGGCGGGCTTGAGCAGGCTGACGTGAAAAGCAGGGTGGACCCGCATTGACCTTAGGAGCCTAAGCATCACGGTGACAGGGTTGATGATCTTTGTGATGGGGAAGGGCCCAACAAACCTGCGAGCGATCTTCCTGGACTCCACCCGAAGTGGAATATGTTTGGTAGAGAGCCAAACTCACTGACCCATTTTGTAGCTCGGGGCCGGTGTCCTCCGACGGTCAGCAGCGGTTTTGTAGGACGGGGGCAGAGCGGCTGAAGGCTCTGGCCCCCACGGTGGACAGACAGGCAGGGGCAGTGTGGTGGACAGAGAACGAAGATCTGAGAGAGTGAGAGGGTATGGCAACGTGAAGGAGCTCAGCGAGATATGGCAGGACGAGGTTATTGATGGCCTTGAAGGTGCAGATCAGTATTTTATATTGGATGCGGTATTGGACAGGGAGCGAGTGGAGTTGCTGCAGGGCTGGAGTGATGTGGTGAGTGGAGGGGGTCCTTGTGGTAGTACAGGCAGCAGAGTTTGGGAGAAGCTGTAGTTTTTGTAGTGAATTGTGAGGGAGACCAAACAAAAGAGAGTTGCAATAATCCAGGTGGGAAGAGACAAGGCTATGAACAAGGACAGCAGCAGCATGGTGAGTGAGGGATGGAAGGAAGTGATTGATTTTTCTTAAGTGAAGGTATGCAGACCGGGTGATGTTGTTTATATCTGCTTGGAAGGAGAGTGTGCTGAAGAGCATGACACCCAGACTCTTCACCTGAGGGGAGGGGGAAACGGAGGAATTATCAAGTGTAATGGAAAAACTGTCAATATTGGCTAGTATGGACTTAGTACCTATGAGTAAGATTTCAGTTTTATCACTGCTGAGTTGAAAAAAGTTGGATGAGAACCAGTGTTTGAGTTCAGAGAAGCAATCAGTAAGGGAGGAAGGAAGAGTGGCATTGGGTCTGGTGGAGAGGTAGAGCTGGGTGTCATGTGCATAACAGTGAAAGTGCAAATTGAATTTACAGAAAATATTGCCAAGAGGTAGGATGTAGGTGATAAATAGGAGGGACCCAAGACAGAGCCCTGGGGCACACCAGAATGGATGGGATTTAAATTGTTTCATTTGAACAAACTTGGTGCGGCCGCACAGGTAGGAACTGAACCACTGGAAGGGTGTGTGTGTAATGCCAATGTGGTGGAGTCTGTTCAGGAGGATGGTATGAGAAAACATATCAAAAGCTGCAGTCAGATCAAGGAGGATGGAGATGGCAAGTAAGCCAGAGTCAGCTGCGAGGAGGAGGTCGTTAGTGATCTTGATGAGTGTTATTTCGGGGGTTTGAAGCCGGACTGGAAATGTTCATAGAGATTTTTGGAAATGAAGTGTGAGTGGAACTAAGCAATGGTCTTTTCCAGGAACTTTTTTTTTGAGAAATGGGAGGTTGGAGATGGGCCGAAGGTTATTGAAATTGTTTAGATCTGAAAAGGTTTTTTTTTTCAGTATTGGGGTTATCGCTTCCAGTTTTGAAAACTGTGGGAACAATACCAGTAGAGAGAGATGAGTGGATGATGTTAGTGATGAGGGGGACCAGGGACGGGAGTCAAGCTTTTTTACTAGAACAGTAGGTAGG
The DNA here is from genome assembly GCF_024500385.1 of Phyllopteryx taeniolatus. Taxonomy (NCBI): domain Eukaryota; kingdom Metazoa; phylum Chordata; class Actinopteri; order Syngnathiformes; family Syngnathidae; genus Phyllopteryx; species Phyllopteryx taeniolatus. Next base: position 25,058,594 of record NC_084502.1, on the reverse strand, counting down.
GGGAGGGCTTGGAGTGACGGATGATTTCTGAAATGTCTATGGCAGAAGGCAGAGTAAAACTAGGTAGGACAGTGAGGATGAACTAACGCAGGAGGAAGGAGGAAGTTGCTGGTGGAGCCGTTTGATTTTTGCATTGAAAAATGACATAAGGGAATTACAGAAAGCAGATAAGTACAAATGGGAGGGAATGGAGTCTGGTGGGCGTGAAATATTGCCAAGCAGGGAGTTTGTCAGCTTCTGTGCTTAGAGTTGTCTTCGTTTTTATGTATTAGGGTTGTGTAGTAGGTAGATTTGGCTTGAGTCAAATAGTCGTTGTAGTGGTTAAGACGACTGTTTTCTTATGGAGGCATTCGACTTGACTTTGGATTTTAATTGTCGCAGTGCAGGGATGAACCAGGGTCCAGAGGTGGTGCAAACTACGAACCTGTTTTTTTTAATAGTGCAAGTGTGTTGAGTAGAAGATGGAGATGTATATATTATTGCAGTGAGTAAGCAGTTCATCGGGTGTGGCGAGAGAGTCCATGCTGGGGAGACTGTTGATAAGAGTGGAGAAAGCAACATTAGCCCAGACGGCTAATGTTGCTGATTTGGTGAAAAGAGATGGCATGGGGGAGGTTAATTTTGGAAAAGGTTAGGTTAGTAGAAAAAGTTATTAGCATGTGGTCTGAAAAGGGGAGTGACTCGGAATTGAAGTTGCTTATAATGATACCAGTTGATTATGATACCAGAACAGCATACCAGATCCAGAATGTGTCCTTTGCAGTGAGCAAGAAAGTTAAGACCAAAGTCATTGAGACAAGATGAGAACTTGCTGGAAATTGTGTTATTGGAGATGTCCAAGTGAATATTAAAATCACCAAGCAGGATAATGTTAGGAGATAGTGATGACCGATGAGACAGATGGGTAGCAAAGTAAATTTAAAAAAATCCCTGTTTTGTTTAGGTGGCTGGTAAATAGCAACAATGATAGTGAGAGTGGGTCCATAGAGTTGTATAGCTGTTATTTCAAACGAGGAGAAAACAGGAGTTGATAGCAGCAAGACTCTCCACTTTTCGCAATAGATGACTGCGAGACCTGCCCCATGACCAAAGGCGTGAGGTATGCAAACATAAACAAACCCTGGAGGGGTCGCATCATTGAGAGCTGCAAATTCATATGGCTGCTGTCACGTTTCTGTTATGCAGAAAAAGTTCCTGGATGAAAAGTCCCTTGGTTGTGAGTGACCGGATGTTGAGAAGACCAAAGTTTACAGTGGTGTTCAGAGTGAATTGTTAGCTAACCTAGCTAGGTCACCTAACACGGTGTGGTCAACTCCCCTGCCAGTGTTTCAAGGATTCAATTAAATATAGGTTGAACATGATTTGCAAATCATTGTATTCTGTTTTTATTCATGTGTAACACAGCGTCCCAACTTCATTAGAATTGGGGTTGTATATGCCCTGCGATTGGCTGGAAACCAGTTCAGGGTGCACCCTGCCTCCTGCCCGCAGTTAGCTGAGATAGGCTCCAGCATACCCGCGACCCTAGTGAGGATGAGCGGTGTAGAAAATGGATGGATGGATTATATAATTACACCATGTTATTTTCTGACTTTGAAACGTTTAGTTTGACTAGCGGTTGTTTAATCACAAAAAGCAAGTCAATTTCATTCATATAACACAGAATAAAAAATGAAAAAAACACACAGGTCAAATCAAGATGGAAAAGCTTTACTGGTAAAAGCCTGTCTTCTGTATACCGGGGGGGGGGGAATGCATCTGCTACATGTACAGTATAACACTTTCGATGTAACTTCCTTTCAGACCCTCCAGTCACAAGAATCATCCCAAAGTCAAAGGACGCTACGCTTGCTCTCCCACCATAAACCAAATTCACTTGAAACAAAACCAAGGAGAGACTGAATATGGATGGAGCTCTTTACAAATATCTAAATCTACTCCAAGCAGCATATTCAGTTAATGCCATGCTAACATAAAAACATAGTGTGCATTATTTATGTGGCAATGAGCTCAATGGAAACCCTCTCTCTGTGGGTTATGTTCTTTGCTTTAAATTCCCTGCAACAATCTCATGCACAAAAGCGAGAGCTTGTGAAAGTAAATTAACCATGAGTGTGCGGCTGTAATGATGCAACTAGAATGCAGCCTCATACGCAAATCACGCAAGGTGTAATTATGGGATCCCAAAACATTCTGGCACCCAAATACAATTGGAGAAAGGGGAACTCATAAGCTGCACTAACAGAAAGCCTATAAGGTTTCAATAAGCTCTATCCTCTCTTGCTGAATAGGAAACTAATTGAGTGAGTCCTGCAATGGAGGTAAGGTATGCCAAGTCAACCTGGCTTGTGTCACCATTTCTGGCATGCATCTTCACACAGTGAACAGTGCACTGAAGATTATACACTGGGAACAATTGGTGAAAGCATACAAAGGGAACTGTCAGAGGAGGACAGGTGGGTGGAAAGAGTGGAAGAGGATGGAATAATAAGGAAAAATGTATGCGGCCCATGCTCACACTCTGAGTGGCCCTACGATTAATTTAAAAAAAATTCTAAATTATTTGGGGTTGAAAGTTATAAACATGCTTCTTCTACTATATCTGATTAGTTTTAAGTTGCAATCGCACCATTCACCACTAGATAGAAGACATCGATTAGTAGCGCTTCCATCTTTTCTATGAAGAAAATCAAGAATAGGAAGCAGTTTTTATGTTCAACATATTTAAAGGCAAGCCTATGTACCTAGTTTGCTTAAAGACTGTAAGTCATGGTTGTTTTGTGGCATTGATGAATCATACAAGAGAGACAGAGGCTCTTTTACCTTGGAGAACGAAGCTTTGTCATGTGCTGTAATTACCAGGAAGAGCACCCTAGCATCTTATATATTTGGTAACGCTGAGTTTAGCTTAGCTTGGCAGACAATGGAACTGAACGGGAGGTTACTATATTGCACACAACTCACAGTCAGGGTTTCATGCAAACAATAGTTCAACATAAATGTAAGCTGAAAGTTCATTAAGACACACATTCAAAGAACTACAGGTAACATGAATACTAGGCTTTACACGATCAAGATTTCTGTTGCCGATCACCGATCAGCAAGTTTAAAAAAAACGATCCGATCACAAGATGGAGCAATGTGTCCATGTATACTGTATATACTTGTGTACTGTATACTGGGTATCTTAAAGTATTCTCTAGCATTTTAGACAAAAGTTAAAACATCAATGACCTCTAGGGGGCATTCAAGGATTGGCCATTGACATAGGTTTAGGTCAAATCAACATTACAGCATCAGCATAACAGAAATAATGGGTGCTAACTTACTGTAATTAAATTACTTTATTGCAAATAAATTACTTTAACAAATACTGTTAATGATATGCTTACTCTAACTTTCTCACTGTCCCACTTTCTCACTGTATGGATGGGTGTTGTCCAGAGTTTGCGTCTGTTTGGCTTTTCCTTTGTCTTTTCCTTTGTCTTTGTTTTTTTTCCACGTTGCGCTGCTTGAACGCGGCATGTTCCTCCTTGTGTACATTCTTCAGGTGCCTGATCAATTTTGTTGTGTTGAACCATTTTGATGACGTTCCCCACAACGTACTTCAGTTGTGCACAGACTGCAAATAACGTACGTGTTGTTTGTCTGAGACACTGCAAAATAGTCCCACACCGACGTGTTTTTTCGCCGACTAGATTGAAAAAACCTTTATTGACAGTCAGATAGTTACAGTACTATGCCACAAGACACGGAACAAGGCTAAAAATAAACACGTCTTTTGTGGAGCCGACTGATGACGTCATTGATCGGATCGGCGAATTATGACATGAAAGCCGATCGGCCGATGCTAATGATCGGCCGATCAGATCGGTATAAAGTCTAGTGAACACACTTGAACGATAATGATTAACATCCTTATTACCGCAAAAATTCAGCATTTAATGGCATAATTCATGCTGGGAACTGAAGTCAATACGAGAAGTATCATGAAGCTGCCAAGCTCTCAAATAAAAAATACACAAACAGCTATTTTGTTCTTCACAAGAACCATTGACGGTACGTTTAAAGTGTATGAGGAGTTACTAAAATGTGCGCCCTGTAAAAAACACGGACATATTGCAGGACGTTAATAATGTTGCAAACCCATATGGTGTCTCCGACAAGCGGCAGGACAGGACATTTACTAGCGCTCCTTCAACAAAAAAAAGTGAACTGCCCTATATTGCAAATGAGGAGGCCTAAAAAATGTGGGATTTTGAATGACATTCAGGACAAACACAGTATAATATTGAAATTTTGAGTGAGATGATTTGTGTGTTCCTGCACTTACAGTATGTGTTGTTACTTTGCTCTCTGTTTTCGGGCTGAAAAGTGCATTAACAACTGTGGCTGTCCTTTACCACATGAATGTGCATTACAATTCATTAGTAAAGCACACAGGAAAACCCATAGAAGAGATTTTTTTTTTTTTATGTGATACAATGAACTGCGATACAGTGTCTAAACCCTTCAAAGCAACAACTTGTTTATTATAGGGTTTGCATTTGATCAAATGTGTTGGTCAATCAGCAGTCATTCAAAAAGTCCCCGTCTAATCTGCAATGTAATAACATTTTGCACGGCATGAAGCAAAGACTCAAGTAGCTACTACATTGAAAAAAACAAACACGAGCATCCGCGATGTGAAATTTAAGCATGAAATAATTGGTGTCATCTTATTTTTTGTTCACCTTCTCAAGAGCTAATTGCTCCAAAAGTGGAGGTCCTGCTCCACAATGTCTATGCCGATAAGAAACTGTGGAAGCACAGATTGTGACTTCTTAACTTCTTGTCAGCCTTAATGACCTCCAAAGTTTTCAGTGTGAGGGTTGTTTTTTTGTCTTATGACAAGCAGGTTGCAGAACTGATGTTAATTAGCAACCTAATTAGCCTGCTATCTTGTATAATTGGAATTCAAGAATGTTAGTCACTTCTGTGATCGTGAAAGAACAACAAGAGCACTCAGGGAGTGCCCACATCCGCCAACATCTATGAAATCTAGCTGTAAACAGCTATGAGGTTAATAGCTCCTACATGAACATGAAGAGAGTCTGGAATTGTCCAGCCATCCATTTTCTATAGCACTTATTATGTTCAGGCTCAAAGTAGGAGCAGGAGTCCATATCCCAGTGGACGACTTGACTGGTCGCCAGGGTGGTTGTTAATGGGGCACTAAGTGGGAACTGGTCCCACAACAGCTGCATAAAAGTCAGCTATGGGAACCACTATGAGTGGCCTCGTCTGGATTGAAAGAAACAAAATGTAATGCAATCCTAAATATGCACAACAAATTCTAACCTGATCTGATGAGATTTGACAGAAGTAAAAACATCTTTTCAATCAGATTTCCTATGTTAAATTTAAATTAATGAAGTTGATCAGGTCCCTCCTTTGTGGAGGTTTGCATGTTCTCACTATATTTTTCTCTCTGTTTTTTCTAGCCACTCAGATTTCTTCCCATATTCCAAAAACATGTCATCCATCACTTTTTCTCTCCCGCTTGCCCTCATTAGGCATTACGGACACAGGTGAGCCGGAGCCAATCCTATATGACTTTGGGCGAGAGGCGGAGTAAACCATGGACTGCTTGCCCATCAACATGTTAGGTTAACTGAAAACAGAAAATTGCCAATACGAGTCAATGTGAGTGTGAGAGTTTGTTTACTGGCGACCGATCCAGGGTCTTGCCATGTGCCCAAAGTTAGCTGAGACAGGCTCCAGTTCACCCACAACCCTAATAAGGACCGGTCCTATAGAAAATAGTTGGATGGAATCAAATCAGCATCAACCTAGGTGTGGCATTGCAGCTCGTAATGCTGGCTGCAGTGACATGACGTGATTCACTTAAATTTGACAGTGACACCCATTATAAACTTTTTATTTTTGACTTTTATGGACAGAATTTCTTGGCGCAGCCGAGGCGTAGAGGGGGTCCGATTTGGTGGCCTCAGTATTGCATCGCTGCTTTTTGCAGATGATGTGGTTCTGTTGGCTTCATCAAGCCGTGACCTCTAACTCTCATTGGAGCAGTTCGCAGCCGAGTGTGAAGCGCCTGGGATGAGAATCAGCACCTCCAAATCTGAGACCATGGTCCTCAGTCGGAAAAGGGTGGCGTGCCCTCTTCAGGTCGGGGATGAGATCCTGCCCCAAGTGGAGGAGTTCAAGTATCTTGGGGGCTTGTTCACGAGTGAGGGAAGAATGGAACGGGAGATCGACAGGCGGATCGGAGCAGTGTCTGCAGTGATGCGGACTTTGTATCGATCCGTTGTGGTAAAGAAGGAGCTAAGCCGAAAGGCGAAGCTCTCGATTTACCGGTCGATCTACGTTCCTACCCTCACCTATGGTCATGAGCTGTGGGTCGTGACCGAAAGAACGAGATCCCGGATTCAAGCGGCCGAAATGAGTTTCCTCCGCAGGGTGTCCGGGCTCTCCCTTAGAGATATGGTGAGAAGCTCGGTTATCCGGGAGGATCTCAGAGTAGAGCCGTTGCTCCTTCACATCGAGAGGAGCCAGATGAGGTGGCTGGGGCATCTGATTCGGATGCCTCACGGACGCCTTCCCGGTGAGGTGTTATGGGCACGTCCCACCGGGAGGAGACCCCGGGGACGACCCAGGACACGCTGGAGAGACTACGTCTCTCGGCTGGCCTGGGAACACCTCGGGATCCCCCCGGAAGAGATGGATGAAGTGGCTGGGGAAAGGGAAGTCTGGGCATCCCTGCTAAAGCTACTGCCCCCGCGACCGGACCTCGGATAAGCGGTAGAAGATGGATGGATGGATGGATGGATGGATTTTTGACTAAATGCATAGATTCCCACTGAAATGTAATGGGTAAATCATCTACCCATCATAAAAATATCTGGTTGATAAATGAAAAACAGCAGCCAGGAAGTTACACGCAAGCAAACGAATAAACAAAGTCATACAATGAAAATATACTCTCCTTGGTGGCTGTTATCACAAAATTTTTCTCTGCTCTTTCATAACAAAATGAGCAAAGGTAGAGGTGTGTCACTGCTTACCTTCCAGCCGCTGCCTGCCTCTCTGTAGTATGGGAAGTTGTCACAGATCCACTGGTAGATCTCACTGAGGGTCATGCGTTTGCGAGGCGAGCCATTGATGGCAAAGGTTATGAGGCTTGCGTAGCTGTATGGCGGTTTACCGTCTCTGTGTTGACTACTTTCCTCCTGGTCCACAGTTGTTCCTGGGTCCACCTGTGTGATTTTCTTTCCTGGCCCGTGATGTCCATAATGGAGACCATGATGATGGTGGTGGTTGTGATGTCCATGGTAGTGACCGTGGTGATGTCCCCCCACTTCTCTGTCTGTCTTCTGGATGGCCGCCCTCATGCTGAGCTGTGGAAGCCAGTCCATTGAGGTCAGGCCACTTTCCAGTTCAGAGGTCATGGTGTTAAGAAGTCAAAAGGTCGAAGAATATAGTGAACAGCTTGGCAACGTTTCTTTAAGGATTCTCTTCCGATGGGCTCAGTGAATAGGTAAGGTGCAGCAACGTTAGATCACATCTGCATGATAGGAATAGAAAACAGTGCAAAGTGTTATACAGAGCATGTTTAAGGAAGCCAAATTTAAAGGTTCTGTATTTTGGCTATTTACACCTCCACACAGTGACTCTCTAACGTGGATTTAGTATAAAAGTGTCAATTTCATTTAAAAAAACAGCGTGCTTTTGTCATACGAGTGTCCACAAAAGGCAACTCTGACAGCTACTTCTGTTTGACCTAGTTTTGTATCGCCTTTGTCCGTATTTGGCTAAGACACCCCCTTTCCTCTGCTTGGTTGCCTCCGTGGAGAAGAACCACTTGTGAGAACATACGTGTTTGTCATGTTGACAGTGCTGGCTCGGCAACGGATAGGGAAGGTGGAGATCTTTGCTAGTGACGTAGATAAGTTCGAGAACTTCGAAAGAACTGATTTCAGGCCTCATGGCAGGAAAACGTCTAGAACTCATGAATGCGTAGACGAGTATAACTCATATTTCACGTTTACTGAGGCACCGTAGAGACAATATTACATCCCAAATACTAGAAAAAGTTGGTTTGGCAAAATATGTCCAACCTATATTTAATTGAATACAATACAAAGACAAGATATTTAATGTTCAAACTGATTAACTTTGTTTTTAGCAAATAATAATTAACTTAGAATTTTATGGCTGCAACACACTGGCTTCTCTGGGCCCGAGCTCATCTAAGATGGACTGATGAAAAGTGGAAAAGTGTTCTGTGGTCCGACGAGTCCACATTTCAAATGTTTTTTGGAAATTGTGGACGTCGTGTCCTCCGAGCCAGAGAGGAAAAGAACCATCCGGACTGGACGCAATGTTCAAAAGCCAGCATCTGTGATGCTATGGGGCTGTGTTAGTGCCAACGGCATGGGTAACTTACACATCTGCGAAGGCACCATTAATGCTGAAAGATACATACAGGTTTTGGGGAAACATATGCTGCCATCCAAGCAACGTCTTTTTCATGGACGCCCCTGCTTATTTCAGCAAGACAATGCCAAACCACATTCTGCACGTGTTACAACAGCGTGGTTTCGTAGTAAAAGAGCGCGGGTACTAGACTGGCCTGGCTGCAGTCCAGACCTGTCTCCCATTGAAAATGTGTGGCGCATTATGAAGCGTAGTTAAGTTAAGTTAATGATTATTTTCTAAAAACGCCTTCCCTTGTGCATGTTCACAAGTCCTTCATTTCGCCTCTGCAATGGCTGCTGCTGGTGTGATGCACAAGCAGAGACCCACACAAGACGGTGAGGTCGCTCAACCACCCAGCCAGCCAGCCTTCATGAGATATTAATATTGTGCAAGCGCTCAACTGGCCTCGGCATCTCTCCAACCTGATTTCAACTCTTCTCTCTGTCTCTCTGTGTGTTCTGGATTGCTTCTCACTCTTGCTGCCTCCAAAGTGGAAATGGCAATTGGATCTGCAGAATGACTAAAAGCTGGGGAATTGTTTTCACAATTGTCTGCCAAATGAGAGAGGGGGAACAGCTCGGGAGGAATTCCAAGCCTCTGGAGGAATGGAGATGCTTGTCTCCTTTACCATGTGTAAACCTCACCAACGTTGCTTAGTTGTTTGATGTGCCTCATTCTCATTTCAGGTCTATACCTACCACAACTATTATGACACACCCACTCCCCCCAAAAAACCAACCCAAGATGTCCCTCTTAGACAGACACAAACTACGGGGGGGGGGGGGGACACTACTGGGAGGTCCAGTTTTAGAAACAGTGGCAATCCTTTATGTTAAACACTGTAGATCTGTCGCGACTGGACTGAGAATGTGGTGTAACTGTTACTCATCATTGGAATCAGTGATACTAAGTTTAACAGGCCTACTTTCCACTAACCTTTGTACTTTCACACTTAATCAAACAATAACTGTTTACGTAGCCATTTGCTGAAAAAAAAACAACTTTCACTTTCACTGATCTTCATAGGCGCTTACAAAATATGAGAATAACTCAACTTTTGATCATAGTCAACAAACCTTTTTTTGACGAAAACGAGACGATGACCAGGGACCAACCTCATGACGAAATGTATTGACAAGTTCATCAACAAATAAAAACGAGACAAACTTCTGGCAAAGACAAGATCCAATCGGAACTAATTTTGTTTGAAGAGGCGGAAAGAGTTGACAAGCTAACCAATCAAAACGACGTGGTAAGGAAGTTACTTACCCAGTTTGAGCTTGAATACAGCAGCTGGGAACATACACCACTGCTGTAGGACTATGAACAATAGTCTTCTATACTTAGTGGTGGCCATGATTGCATGGTACAACCCCAATTCCAATGAAGTTGGGATGTTGTGTTAAACATAAATAAAAACAGAATACAATGATTTGCAAATCACGTTGAACCTATTTTTAATTGAATACACTACAAAGACAAGATATTTAATGTTCAAACTGATCAACTTTATTGTTTTTAGCAAATAATCATTAACTTAGAATTCTATGGCTGCAACACATTCCAAAAAAGCTGGGACAGGTGGCAAAAAAGACTGAGAAAGTTGAGGAATGCTCATCAAACACCTGTTTGGAACATCCCACAGGTGAACAGGCTAATTGGGAACAGGTGGGTGCCATGATTGGGTATAAAAGGCGCTTCCCTGAATTGCTCAGTCATTCACAAGCAAAGATGGGACGAGGTTCACAAAGAGGTGAGAAAATAGTTGAACAGTTTAAGGACAATCTTCCTCAATGTATCATCAAAAGGGTCAGAGAATCTGGAGAAATCACTGCATTTAAGCGGCAAAGCCGAAAACCAACATTGAATGCCCGTGACCTTCGATCCGTCAGGCGCCACTGTATCAAAAACCAACATCAATGTATAAAGGATATCACCACATAGGTTCAGGAACACTTCAGAAAACCAATGTCAGTAAATACAGTTTGGCGCTACATCCGTAAGTGCAACTTGAAACTCTACGATGCAAAGCAAAAGCCATTTATCAACAACACCCAGAAACGCCGCCGGCTTCTCTGGGCCCAAGCTCATCTAAGATGGACTGATGCAAAGTGGATAAGTGTTCTGTGGTCCGACAAGTCCACATTTCAAATTGTTTTTGGAAATTGTGGACGTCGTGTCCTCCGGGCCAAAGCGGAAAAGAACCATCCGGACTGTTATGGACGCAAAGTTCAAAAGCCAGCATTTGTGATGGTATGGCACTGTGTTAGTGCCAATGGCATGGGTAACTTACACATGTGTGAAGGCACCATTAATGCTGAAAGGTACATACAGGTTTTGGAGAAACATATGCCGCCATCCAAGCAACGTCTTTTTCATGGGCGCCCCTGCTTAATTCAGCAAGACAATGCCAAACCACATTCTGCACGTGTTACAACAGCGTGGCTTCGTAGTAAAAGAGTGCGGGTACTAGACTGGCCTGCCTGCAGTCCAGACCTGTCTCCCATTGAAAAAGTGTGGCGCATTATGAAGCGTAAAATACGACAACGGAGACCCCGGACTGTTGAACAGCTGAAGCTGTACATCAAGCAAGAATGGGGAAGAATTCCACCTACAAAGCTCCAACAATTCCCAAATGTTTATTGAATGTTGTTAAAATAAAAGGTGATGTAACACAGTGGTAAACATGACCCTGTCCCAGCTTTTTTGGAACGTGTTGCAGCCATAAAATTCTAAGTGATTATTTGCTAAAAACAATAAAGTTTTATCAGTTTGAACATTAAATATCTTGTCTTTGTAGTGTATTCAATTAAATATAGGTTGAACATGATTTGCAAATCATTGTATTCTGTTTTTATTTATGTTTAACACAATGCCCCAACTTCATTGGAATTGGGGTTGTAAATCGTTGGTGGGAAACGACCAATTTCAAGAAACATTTACAGCCCAGGCATTCTGAAATCCATGCACAGATGAGGATTTTAAGTCATTAAAAATATGCTGCTTTGCTAACACGCCGTTGTTTGCATTTGTTTTCAACAAATGCTCGATTTCGATGCATCTACAGTGACTGGAAAGCCCGCCAAAGACAATGTAGTCAGACAGTAGGAAGGTGAGACTTCAACAGAAATCCCCAGGGTGGAGCCACATGTGCCGATTGAGTGAACAGGTTATGCCTGGATCAGACTACAAGACAAATTTGGTCTTTCACGATTGCCCTATGTCAGACTACTGCCATCAAATCTTGCCGTATCTTGGGCAGACAGTGGCAACACTACAAGACATGTATTCCGATACCACTGCATCCTGTCTTTTACGACCACTGGGCTATTTTGTCAAATCAAACACTGTCGGAGAGGTGGAACCAGAAAACATGTTACTGGTCAATGCGACCGGATGCACCCGTTACCATGGCGACCACAACAACACTGTATTGTGGGGGGGGTGAAGAAAAACGTGTGATGGTCGTCACCTGTGCTCGGGAGAGGACTTTAATTCAAGGATTGCTTGAGGTATATTCACATACTTTTAATACGATACGGCTCACCAGCAGGCAACAAAATGTTACGTAGCCTAGCAAGCTAGTGCTAGCACTAACGTTTGTATGGAAACACGCCGCCATTCTGTCGAATCATGCTCTAAAGCATAATGTCAAACTCAGGCCCGGGGACCAAATTTGGCCCACGATGTAATTATATTTGGCCCGCAAGACCATATCAAATGTGTATTACAGCTGGTCCGCCAGTATATAGTACATGCGCCACTAATATTACAAATCCCAGAATGCTTTGCTAGTGTGTCGGCCCATCAGTCTAGACCGGCGAGCGCCCCTTCCCTTTCTGTTGCAGTCGTTAGCAACTATGCTACCAGTCTCCTCAAGCATATTTACACTTCCCCTTCCCAAAAATGGCCAAACAAAAGATGGAAAACAGTTAACTTCCAAGACAGGTGGGAGGCAGATTGTCTGTTCACTAAAGTAAAAGACAGACCTGTTTGTCATGTGCGGAGCAACGTGCCTGTAACAAAGAATATAACATAATTGAATTGTTTGTTTTTTTTTAATGCCCTTCATCAACTCCTTGGCAGGGACTGTTAATAGTTTGAAGTTTCGATTTTTATTGAAGGACATTCTTATTTTTTTGGGTTGTTTTGTTGTTGGCCTTTGAAAAAACCTAAAAAAGAAAGGTAGATGGAGAGACAGAAGAATTTATGTTATCTATTTAAATACAAAACAACAAAACAAATACCAGTCTTTTATCGCAAATTTTATTTCTCGTGTTTATAATAATAATAATAATTAGTTTGTTTATTCCAGATTCGAATCTGAGAACATGGTCCTCAGTCGGAAAAAGGTGGCGTGCCCTCTCCAGGTCGGGGATGAGATCCTGCCCATACATGTGTATGTGTTCACTGTGATGGGTAAAATGCAGAGAACAAATTTCGTGAGCATGCATGCAAGTATCTTGGGGTTTTGTTCACAAGTGAGGGAAGAATGGAACGGGAGATCGACAGGCGGATCGGAGCAGCGTTTGCAGTGATGCGGACTTTGTATCGGTCCGTTGCGGTAAAGAAGGAGCTATTGGCCGAAAGGCGAAGCTCTCAATTTACCGGTCGATCTACGTTCCTACCCTCACCTATGGTCACGAGCTGTGGGTCGTGACTGAAAGAACAAGATTCCGGATACAAGTGGCCAAAATGCGTTTCCTCCACGGGGTGTCCGGACTCTCCCTTAGAGATAGGGTGAGAAGCTCGGTCATCCGGGAGGATCTCAGAGTACAGCCGCTGCTCCTCCACATCGAGAGGAGCCAGATGAGGTGGCTGGGGCATCTGATTCGGATGCCTCCCGGACGCCTCCCTGGTGAGGTGTTCCGGGCACGTCCCACCGGGAGGAGACCCAGGGGGCGACCCAGGACACGCCGAAGAGACTATGTCTTTCGGCTGTCCTGGGAACGCCTTGGGATCCCCCCGGAAGAGCTGGCTGGGGAGAGGGAAGTCTGGGCATTCCTGCTAAAGCTACTGCCCCCGCGACCCGACCTCGGATAAGCAGTAGAAAATGGATGGATGGATGGATGGATGGATATTCCAGATTCAGTGTTTAAGCAAAATTTAAGTTTGCTGTCATATGATAAACTTTAACGCTGCATTTCTGCAGAGAAGGGAAACATGCACATCGCAGTGATTTTTCATTAAATATTGAGTTTGATCCGCGATGTTGTCCCAATTTTTAATTTTGGCCCACTGTGAATTTCAGTTTTACACCCCTGTCGTCTAAAGCTTCGGTAAACGTTGGTTTGTGCGCGTGAACAAATGTTGACAACGGCAAGCACGGGAGGTGATGCGCCGGTCACAATACGCAATCCTATTGGTCAACGTCATGGCGCACTGTCGGAGAGTTGTCATTGATATGTCACACTAAATAGAAAATATCCAAACAAATCAAACTAGACTTATATTTTGGCGTCGTAGGGCTATTGTACTGCCAAATCGTTGGTCGTGGATTATGTCACACAACAAGAAGTTTTGTCCTACCTGACAAAATACATCGGGCCCGATCTGGGAAATCGGCTGCGATAGCTAATCGGGCCAATATTTGGGCTAAAATCCTGTAGTTTGATCTAGGCATTAGGAATCATGGGTGATTTTAAAATTTCAGCAGGACAATACCTTGGGGTGGGAATCGAAAACCAGTTCCATTGGAATTGCACACCTCCAACAATGCCAGTTCTCCCGAACGATGCTTTCATTTCCCAGCATAACGTCACTTCGTGCAGTGTCTGCCGCCACGTACCTATTGACGCTGGCCTGCTCAGGCTAGCAGTACAAATTTCTAAGTCACCGAAAAATTTGCTCACTGAACTATCTAAATAGGCTCAGGGTGGCGGGCCACCACTCAGAAAGGCTAAAAAAGTCTTGTGAAGAAATCCATCCATCCATTTTCTTATCCTCACAAGGGTCGCGGGCGTGCTGGAGTCTATCCCAGCTATCTTCAGGCGAGAGGCGGGGTACACCCTGAACTGGTTGCCAGCCAATCGCAGGGCACATATAAACAAACAACGGTTCGCACTCACATTCACACCTACGGGCAATTTAGAGTCTTTAATCAATCTACCACGCATGATTTTGGGATGTGGGAGGAAACCAGAGTGCCCGGAGAAAACCCACGCAGACACGGGAAGAAGAAGCAAACTCCACACAGGCGAGGCCGGGATTTGAACCCCGGTCCTCTGAACTGGGAGGCAGATGTGCTAACCAGTCGGTCACTGTGCCACCTCATGAAGACATTATTTTAAAAAAAATTTAGTGTTGAAGACAGTAGAATGCGTACTACTTCTTTCTCCCTCATAAAACTACTCAGGAATCGTTAAGATAATTGATAAGGAATTGCACAATACATATAGATCTGAACAGTATTTTGCCGAACTGACCAAAACTGCATTTTGTGGAAAATTGCCTTTTAAAGACTGACAACTCATATTCACAACACTTTTGTAAGATCAATACCTGTATCTTGAATTTTGATGAATGCTGGTAAAGTTGAATTTTGCTGCCAAATGAAAGCGAGCCAGCAGAACGCTCTCCATAATTAGCAGTTAGCCTCTGAAGGATACCAACATGTACTGTGAACCTTCATTTTGCATCCCACGCAGTAACCTTTGCGTGTCCTTGCACACAACAAAAAGCCCATTGGCCCACACGTTTTCCATTCATACTCACTGTATATGATCAAGGTTGGAGAATTTCGATAAGCCTGCCCAGGGAAAGAAACATAAACCCTGTGTCTCCCTTTCAGTCAATCCCCCGAGAGAGGCAATATACCAGGAGGGAGAAGGGAAATACTTCGCTCCAGCAAAAAATCTTGTTATTTCCAAATTGAAAAAAACCAACAAATTATATATATATGTATACACACACACAAACAAACACACACACACACACACACACACACACACACACACACACACACACACACACACACACACACACACACACACACACACGTGGCACGGTGGACGACTGGTTAGAGCGTCTGCCTCACAGTTCTGAGGTGCGGGGTTCAATCCCCGGCCCCGCCTGTGTGGAGTTTGCATGTTCTCCCCGTGCCTGCGTGGGTTTTCTCCGGGCACTCCGGTTTCCTCCCACATCCCAGAAACATGCATGGTAGGTTAATTGACAACTCTAAATTGCCCGTAAGTGTGAATGTGAATGCGAATGGTTGTTTGTTTGTATGTTCCCTGCGATTGGCTGGCAACCAGTTCAGGGTGTACCCCACCTCCTGTCCGATGATAGCTGGGATAGGCTCCAGCACGCCCGCGAACCTAGTGAGGAGAAGCGGCTCAGAAAATGGATGGATGGATATATACACACAGTAAATCCAGGCAGTGGGACCATGCAAGGAAAGACGAAGCATAAGAAATGCCCAATGAGGCCACCTGCACAACAACAGCCCCCAGCTCATCCTCAAGGTCCAGATAGCGATATCATCCCAGGAAGTCATCTTAATTGGTGAACTTCTATCACTCGAGGAAAGGTAGCATTTCTAGCAGCGGTGATACTGTAGGTGGGCAATAGGGGGAGGTGGTGACAGAACAACAAGTACTTACTTTCTCCTTATTAAAAGGAGACTCAAGCTGCAAATCAGTCGGCCACAAGCTGCAAACCTGCCGTGCTGCAGTGGTTGTTATTGGGAAGTTTGTTGGGAGCACGGACTGTCTGCATGGTGACACAATGCAGTTTCACACAGCATGGGTGATGAGTTGTCGAGTTGATGAGTCATAGCAGAGAGCGGTGGTAGGAGAGGAGGGGCATGACTTGGCTCCTAAGGAGAGGGGCGTAACCAATTACCTAGTCAACTCAGTCAACTGGTCCCACAGTGACTGGGCTGACCTCAACATGGTTTCCTTTTCTCTCTTACTCCTGCTGTGTCTCACATCAGCCTCAGAGGCTCAGGGGAGAAGAATTATAAGTGCTCAGACATTGCTTACAGTACTCCTCTGCTTAGACTGCACAACTACACTATTCTCTGGAAAGATGTGAAATGTTTGTATTTTTTGGGAGCAGAAAGCCCATCTTCTGTATGCATCTTGTTGCTACACTACATCCATCCATCCATCCATTTTCTGAGCCGCTTCTCCTCACTAGGGTCGCGGGCGTGCTGGAGCCTAACCCAGCTGTCATCGGGCAGGAGGCGGGGTACACCCTGAACTGGTTGCCAGCCAATCGCAGGGCACATAGAAACAAACAACCATTCGCACTCACAGTCATGCCTACGGGTAATTTAGAGTCTCCAATCAATGCATGTTTTTGGGATGTGGGTGGAAACCGGAGTGCCCGGAGAAAACCCACGCAGGCACGGGGCTACACTACATAATTACTGTAATTTAACTACGTCTTCACACCCTTTTGGGCCTCACCAAACAACATTGCAATTGATTGGATATACAAAAATCTACTGGACATACCCCTGTCCAAATGCCAGGTTTTTGTGATAAATATAGTGTTTAAAAAAATGAGAAATGATAAGTAACCCTTCCAATAATTTCCAGGGATTAATGTGACCTATAACATGTATGACTCAATTGAAAATATGAAACCTTTATGAGAGGTGAAGTAAAACCAAAACACTTAGATAATGTCGTTGCACAAGTGTGCACACCCTCTGATAACTGGGGATTTTGCTGTGTTCAGATTTAACCAATCACATTCAAACTCATGTGGAGTCAGTTACCCACATTATTTCGGTTGTCTATTTTTATTCCCTTCTTTTTTCAATTGACTTGTACACATTTTAGTTCACATTAATGGTGGAAAAATATTTGCAATGATTTATTTTGGTCTCATTTTTATATCTCACAAAAACCTTGCATTTGAACAGGTGTGTGTAGATTTTTTTATATCCACTGTAGGTATAAATAGATATTTTGTTATTATATCCCCAAAAGCATGCATTGTAGGTTGATTGAAGACTCTAAATTTCCCGTAGGTGTGAATGCAAGTGCGAATGGTTGTTTGTGTCTATGTGCCCTGCGATTGGCTTGTGACCGGTTCAGGGTGTACCCCGCCTCTTGCCCGAAGATTGCTGGGATAGGCTCCAGCATGCCCGCGACCCTAGTGAGGACAAGCGGTACGGAAGATGAATGAATGAATAAATGTAAACAAGAATAGCGCGCCGTTGGCTTCATGGTAACGACGAGCTTCCCAACATGGCCGCCGTGGTAATACCTATGCCCAGGAAGCCCAATAGAAGACTCTGTGTGAGGTCATGTGACTTTCTTGTGTCGTTTGATTGGTGAACTATACTTAAACGACACTCGCGCTTAAACTGGATTGGCGCAAACAGCACCTGATGCGGAAGTCGAAGTCGTAGTCTCGCACACTAAATAGTTGATAATTAAGCAATAATTGATAAATTAAAGTAGCAAGGCGGCACGGTAGACGACTGGTTAGTGAGTCTGCCTCACAGTTCTGAGGACCGGGGTCCAAATCCGGCCTCGCCTGTGTGGAATTTGCATGTTCTCCCCGTGCCTGCGTGGGTTTTCTCCAGATACTGCAGATTCCTCCCACATCGCAAAAACATGTGTGGTAGGTTGACTGAAATTGCCCGTAGGTGAATGTGAGTGCAAATGGTTGTTTGTTTAAATGTGCCCTGCGATTGGGTGGCGACCGGTTTAGGGTGTACCCCAGCTCCCGCCCGATGATAGCTGGGATAGGCTCCAGCAGCCCGCGACCCTAGTGAGGATAACCGGTAAAGGATATGGATGGATGGGTGGATGGATGGATGGATAAAAGTAGCGAGCAACATTTTGATCATTGTAACGGAGTAAAAGTACCGTTACTTCTTAACAGCAGAAGCGGCAGAAGTGTTTTTTCTGGTCTCGTCAACTCATGTGACAGGCGGAACCTCAGGGCAATGCGCTCCCATATTAGTCCGCCGCGGAGTCATATTCACAATTACATCCGTGTGTGTATGGTGGATGTGTGGAATGGATCTAGCTGCCAGTGTTCAAGGAGTACGAAACAGCCTATGACGACAGCGACGGCATGCATGCTCTATGGGGTTTGAGGTTGGATATTGACTTAACTTAAGCAGTTTAAAACCTTCCACTTCTTACCACTGATTAATCTGTTTTTGTGTTTTGGGTCAATATTTTGTTGCTTGATGAAAGATCTCTCATTCAGTTTGTTGGCAAACAGAATTTTCACTTTGTTGCGGCCTTAGCCCCTTCAGTTATTTAATAATAATTATAATTATTATTATCTAATAGAAGCGGCATGGTGAGCGACTGGTTAGCACATCTGCCTCACAGTTCTGAGGACTGGGGTTCAAATCCCGGCCCCGGCTGTGTGGAGTTTGCATGTTCTCCCCGTGCCTGCGTGGGTTTTCTCCGGGCACTCCTCCCAAGTCCCAAAAACATGCATGTAGGTTGATTGGAGACTCTAAATTGCCCTTAAGTGTGAATGTGTGCACAAATGGTTGTTTGTTTATGTGTGGCCTGCGATTGGCTGGCGACCAGTACAGGGTGTACCCCGCCTCTCGCCCAAAGATAGCTGGGATAGGCTCCAGCACGCCCGCAACCCTTGTGAGGATGAAGTGGTACAGAAAATGGGTGGATGGATTATTTAATAGTTGCTATTTTTTTCCCTTGAGGTAATTATAGTGAAGATGTTGGTTGGATGTTCCTGTTGTAATACATAGATGTCTGTGATGGGAATGCGCTACAAATGTGAACATTTATCAAAAAGAAAGGCATATGGCATTTCCATTCCATTTTACACTTACTAATCTAAATAAATTGCCAGCCATACTGTAGTTGGAGCTTTCCCGACTCTAAACATTGTGTCTTTAAAAAGAGTTGAGGGTGTGTGTGTGATTCAATGTATTCACCCATTAGACTTTGCAGTTGTGATGTACTCACTCAGCCGCATGCATCACTAACAGCTAACAGTTCCCCGCTGCTTCCAGGCTTTTAGACTGAGAGGTTTTACAGTTCTGCATTTTAATAGAGAGAACTTTGAATGGAGTGACGGGGGGTGAGAGGGGTAGTGGGGGTAAAAGTCAGGAGGCATCAAAATATTTTTAGAGGAAAATGAAGTAATGACAAAATGCCCACCCAGAGCGTGTCTAGCAAAAGGGTTTTCTGGGAAGGGAGCACGTTGGGAGGGGTCGGGCTAATGTGTCAAAAGAAGTGGTCCAAAAAGCAGCATTGAACATCCTAATTAGTTTCTGCTTCAGCGCCAAAACACATCAGCCTGAAAAGGTTCCTTGCTTGGATATGAAAGCAAATCAAGCTGCCCTTATGGCGGCCTGCTCACTCATCTCTGAGTGATGCTGGGTGGAGTAATTATCAGCCGCTCCTGTCAGCATATTCTCAAAGAAGATGTGATGTTTCAGTTATAGTCCCTAAAGAAAAGGGTCAGACACATCAATACTCCAAAGGGAAAAGAAATAAGTAGAGGGAGCAGATCATTTATCCGCATTTAAACGTCTGGCAGCTCTTTCATTGGCCATTTCAGAAGACCGCAAGCTGTCGGCTGAGGCAAGCCAATTGCATCTCAAATAAAACTAGAAAAGCACTCAGTAGCGCGCAGACCTCCGCCAAAGTGTGGCCTGCTTATCAACACACAGGATACCCACATTCTCGCTTTCAAGCTTGAAAAATGTGTTCAGTGACTCAATCAATACATGATGCTTTCAAGTACAGTATGATAGCTAAATTGATATTTGTATACAATACTATGAAAGTATTTCACAATCGTAATTAATATTAGAAGTATTGGAAATGTTTGCTGTCTATGTAATAATCATCTAGGCCAGTGATTCTCAACCAGTGTGCCAGGGCACATTAGTGTGCCATGAGCTCTTTTCGGGTTGCCGTGGGAAATTATCCAATTTTACTTAATTGCTCAAAAATATATATATTTACAAGAAATAATGTATCTTTATTCATCTGTTTAGGCCAGTGAGGCATAGTGGCAGACAGAACAAATAAATGCTCTTCTATTAGATGGCAGGAAGTACATACAGTAATTAATGTATCCACTTTTTGTGACATTTTTGTTTGTTGGTGTGCCGTGAGAAAAATATGTACCTTGGCTCCATAAAGGAAGGAAATCACTGATCTAGGGTAATTATGCAATGAAAACACTAGGCCAAGTCTTGTAGTGAAATAATAATATAATAGGCGGCACGGTGGTCGACTGGTTAGAGCGTCTGCCTCACAGTTCTGAGGACCGGGGTTCAATCCCCGGCCCCGCCTGTGTGGAGTTTGCATGTTCTCCCCGTGCCTGCATGGGTTTGCTCCGGGCACTCCGGTTTCCTTCCACATCCCAAAAAGATGCATGGTAAGTTAATTAAGGTCTCTAAATTGCCACTCGATGTGAATGTGAGTGCGAATGATTGTTTGTTTGTATATGCCCTGCGATTGGCTGGCAACCAGTTCAGGGTGTACCCCGCCTCCTGCCCGATGATAGCTGGGATAGGCTCCAGCATGCCCGCGACCCTAGTGAGGAGAAGCGGCTCAGAAAATGGATGGATGGATGGATGGATGAATAACAATAATAATAGCTTGAATATATATATATATATATATATATATATATATATATATATATATATACATGGCGCCTTTCAAGGGACCCAAGGCCTCTTTACACAAAGTATAGACAAGAACACAGAACAAAAGACACAACACATTAAAAACTGAAACAGGTGGATTTTGAGTTGTTTGAAAGTCTCCAAAGATGGGGCGTATCGGATGACTGAGAGGAGAGCGTTCCAGAGGGTGGGGAAATCAGGTAATCAGTGCCAATAAAATTATGTATAATGTATACCTTTGTAGTAATGAAAACATGATGATAATAAATTCTTCCTTACGACAAGCAGCTCCACAAAACGTTATGTAAAGTCACAGTTGATGGTGAGCACAAACAGTGGCAAATACATTTTGTTCCAATGTGCACCAAAATGTAATGGGTTATTTCCGTGCCACTTATTCACATATCCTACTAAATAACTCACACAAACCAGCCAACAAGCAGTGGAAACAAAACCACTTTTGCACCGAACGAAAGTATCAAACAGTCTTAGTCTTTTTTCTCAGGATCATTGCTGGGAAAAAAAGCTCATTGAGGGATTAAGAAAGTAAAACACTGAAGCCCTGGAATAAATCATTTAACTCACTAAAAGCTCACGAAGAGCATAACACCTGAAAACATCTGCCAAGGTAGAGAAGGGCTGGTGACCAAGAGGACTTAGCATAGCAGACTTGGTGATGGGGAGATGCATGATTTGAGATTTTGACAAAAATGAAAAAGTTAGAAAGGCATATTTTGTCATAAATAAAACATAGGAATGCAGCAGTTCAGTAAACTCCCCCAACGGAAGGTCCCAGGAGGAGAGAGATGTTTGTGAAATGGTGCAGCGCAGTAAAGGAGGCTATTGCACTGCCTCACCACACAGCTCTAGCTACATCCCAACTTCCAGTCCGATTCAACAACTAGTCCTCTTTAAAAATTCATTAATTTACAGCAAAAATAGATTAAAGCGCTCATCTGCAATAACCTAAAAAGTTTGGCTTGTGAATAACATTAATAATGGAAGCAAGCATCTAAAACCTAAAGGCCCCTAGCTCAAAGGCATAGCTTGGCTGTTGTTGCACTTTATAATGGAGAGTCATTTACATTTTTTAGAAGTACAACAGCTTCCTTGTGGTTGTTTATAATTACATTGTTTTCCATGCAAAATGTCTAACAATTGCAATTTATTAAAACATATCCAGCAGTGTACAACGACTATCAACTTGTTTTAAGATACAGTAGAAGCTTTACAACAGGCTCATGATGAAAGCTATGCACTACCCTGCCTTGTTTGGCTGCTTGAGTTCAGTCTGAACGAGGCCTTTAAAAGTGATCATCCTATGTCTTTTCTTTGACACATATAACAAGAAAAAAAGGCAATGCTTTCCAAACAGAATTAAAGATCATTTATGACAAGATAAAAGGTTTCAATGATTTGAAATTAAAACTCTGTATTTTCCTGACCATGAGACAAAATTGCAGAGACTGAATATTTACACGGGGTTATGATGTTTTACTGGAGCATCAGATAGTAAAGGGCCTTGTAACAGACAGCCCTTTCTAAATGGTAAAGGCTTATGGCTTATGGAAGGCCTAAAGAAAATAACTGATGATAAATGTTACATTGGCAAGCACACAATTGTTTTTGTACAGGGAACTCCGTTGCAAGAACAAGTCAAACTTCGAGAGATGTTCTGAAACTAGAAGTGTCACAATTATTCGAATATTCGACAACTATTTTGATAAGCAATTA
Source organism: Phyllopteryx taeniolatus (assembly GCF_024500385.1). Lineage (NCBI taxonomy): Eukaryota > Metazoa > Chordata > Actinopteri > Syngnathiformes > Syngnathidae > Phyllopteryx > Phyllopteryx taeniolatus. The sequence goes on along the minus strand of NC_084502.1, from coordinate 25,035,790 downwards.
ATCGTTTAAAGCCATTGTTTAACTTAAAATTGTCCAAATCCTCTCATTTCAGCCTCTCAACAATAAATATTCTCTGATTTCTGTAGTCCTTCATAAAACAGACTGTTTATCTTCTGTGTTTAATCAAATAAGACATTTGCAAAGATCTTCTTTCACATTGAAAAACAATGATCAACATGTTTCCCTATTTTCTGAAGTTACAGACCAAACCAGAAACTGAACCATAATCAATTTATGGAAAATTAATTAGAAAAACATGTTATTTGTAGCCATAGAATGAATAACATGTGACATGTAATTAATAGAACCTGAAGCAGCCTCAGAAGTGTCTACAATATCAAACGAGTAACCCTTCGCATCAATCAATACCCAAGTAGTGCTTAGTTTCAAAAAGCTTGGTGAGTGAGATATTGCTTAGTTGTTGTTCATTTGATTTTGTTTAATCATTAAACAATACCAGATAAACAACAGTAATCAATTAATGAACAGTAATCGAAAAACAATATCGCAATAATTGCAATAAACTTTAATAAAAATATTCTTAAAACATTTGATAGTGACAGCCACCAGCTGAAACACTGTGTGATAAAAAAAAGTGGCACATTTAAATTCTGTTAAAAGAAATGACAATAAATAATTAATTTGAATATCACTGGTAATGTTAAAGTCAAATTACTCATCTTCTCATAAAGTTGCAAACATGGAGGGAAAAGTAAACGGAATTACTGATGGGGCATCAACATCATAAATGGTGTTGTAAGAAATATGTTAACTGCTGTTTATTACTTACAAAGAATAAATTGTGTATTCGTGCTTAGCTGTGATGATGTGTAGTCCAGTGATTCCCAACCACTACTGTGTGGTGAGAGATCATAGGTTGTGGGGAATTATCCAATTACACTTAATTGGTCTGAAAATTATTATTTACTACAAATGTATCTTTGTTTAGCTATCTATGCCCGTGAAGTATAGTGTCAGGCAGAATTAAATGCTCTTCAACTAGATGGCAAGGAGTACAATTAACAAGGCCTCCAGTACCAGATGCAGAAAATCAGCCCCACAGTATTACGGATCCTCCACCATGCTTGACAATTGGCTGGGTGTTCTTTTCCTTAAAGGCTTCATTGCACCATCTGTAAATACACTGTTTGTGTGCATTGCTCAAAAGCTCTTTTTGATTCATGCGTCCATGAAATATTATCATTTGCTCTTTTCTTTTTCTCTGTAGAAACATTTTGTTTCACTTGATTCCTTTTCTTCAGGAAATATTCCACATTTAAACTTTATAGGTGCCAATAATGGTGAGCACGACTGTATGTCAACTTAATGTCACTTTAGCGATACAATATTGTACTGAACAGTCAGGACAGAGAAGTGTGTACTATCCATCCATCCATCCATTTTCTGAGCCGCTTTTCCTCACTAGGGACACAGGCGTGCTGGAGCCTATCCCAGCTGTCATCGGGCAGGAGGCGGGGTACACCCTGAACTGGTTGCCAGCCAATCGCAGGGCACATAGAAACAAACAACCATTCGCACTCACAGTCATCCCTACGGGCAATTTAGAGTCTCCAATTAATGCATGTTTTTGGGATGTGGGAGGAAACCGGAGTGCCCGGAGAAAACCCACGCAGGCACGGGGAGAACATGCAAACTCCACACAGGCGGGGCCGGGGATTGAACCCGTGTCCTCAGAACTGTGAGGCTGACGCTCTAACCAGTCGCTACGTGTGTACTAATTTCCAAAAATATGGTTGAACTCTGATTTATACAACTTGCTGGGATCAACTTTGAAGGTTTCACTGTTTGTTGATTTTTAAATGTTATTGAGTTTGATGGGCTTGAAATGTGACCTATAAAAGCTTATAGGCAAAATACAGGCTAAAGAGTTAACAATTTATGATTAAAGAAAATAGATATTAGATATTAGAAATCAACCATCCATTTTCTTTACTCCTTATCCTGCTACGGGTCACAGGGAACTGTAACCTATCCCAACTGACTTCAGGCGAAAGGGGGACTACACCCTGGACTGGTTACCAGTCAGTCGCAGGGCACATATAGAGACAGACAACCATTCACTGTCACATTCACACCGTCACTGGGTGGGAACTGAACCCACGCTGCCTGCACTGAAGTCAGCAAACAATACACTAAATTGAAATTAAATTTAATTCTACTTTAACTACTTTATAGAAACAGCAAAGCGACAAGACACTTTTCCGGTTGTGTTATGTTCAAAGACAGCGTAGAAAACAGCATCAGACAACTTAACCAAGAGTGTAGGTGTATGCTAAAAGGATATTCTTACTAAATATTTTATCCAGTTGACAGATTTCTTACTAATAGGTGATACACACGTTCAGGAAAATGGTAGCAGTATGAAAATGTATTTAAAAGAGATCATACAGGATAGCGGACAACATACATGCGATACGATATGTGGGTCAGCGCTGTGGTAAAGGCAGCTACCCACATCAAACGCATCTATTTTGGGCTTTTAATTAGGAAATGTTACACACCAAGCAGAAGCTTCAAGATACCATAGAAAGACGCACAAAATTGTACTTATACTGTGGTAAAATGCATGAACTAATATCTAAAGATAACATTTTTCAATCTCATCCCTACATCAGCAAACAACTACCAACGCACAATCTAAAACAAAGTTGTAAAATAAACAGATCAAATACATGTTTGCTCAGGATAGTCTCTTTATGGACAGTTTTTTGACTTAACTCAAACATGTATCCATTTCCTTAAAAGCAAAGTCACCTAAAATGAATGTATGAGTCATAATGAATAAGTAAAGAGACAAAATAATATCTTAACAGCCCCGAAAAATTTAGAGTTTCATGCCAAGTTCATCTTTAGCAAAGAAAACGAGACGCATGTAGCGTATCCACGAATAGCCCTTAATTCAACTTTTAAAAAGTCATTACCACAGTGCATTTACTGACATTGATGATAATTACAACAACCTTTCTGATGATAAAACACAAATCAGTAAAACATTATGAGGGTTCCTTCTTTTCACGCAATTCCGCATAATGTTTTAATGAGGCATTTAGGGGGTCTAAGAGTGATCTACTGTGAAAGTCTACAATGGCAATCAGCAGAGACTGCGGCAGCTGTTCAGCAATTAAAAAGCCAAATTACCCTCAATCAACACCATTTACGAGCGCAAGTAAATCTCAGAGCAAATAATGATGAGAGAGATCTGTTCAGACAGCTCTCATCTTGATAGGAATAGCGACGCATCCAAACCAGGAGTGCAGCACACTCTCAACGCTTCCACACACAAATATACACATGCGCACATATACCTCACTGTGTCTGTGTTTTTTCTTTCCAGATATGAAAGTCTGACGCGTTAGCGCAATCTCCATAATTCAACAAGATTAACAGCAATGACTCTTTACAGTGTTTGTCATTGTCTACAGTGAGGTTATAGACCCCTTTTTGTAACCACATAGATTACGTCAACATATTTGTGGGTTGGGCAACATAACAATCATGAACAGCATATAAATGTGAACCGAACGCACCACTGAAAAAAGCAAACTGTAAATCTCTGCTATTTGCAGGGGATAGGAACCGAACTCTGCTGCCGATAGCGGAAATTTTTTTGTAATTGACGCCCCCCAAAAATGTTTCTAATTGCCTATATTACCTCATTCACTGCCAGCCATTCTAAAGGCAGAGTTCCCTATATTGCCAACCGTTTCAGAGCATTTTTGACTGATCTTTCAAGACCAACAGAATATTGTGTTGTGTGACAATACAAGTACTAAGCTAGGACTGCACGATTTTGGAAAAATATGACATTGTGATTTTTTTATTTTGTTTTTATTCTGCGATATATATTTTGATGTGAAAAAAATACAGGATAACTTACTTGTGTCGTGAAAACCAGCACATATTTTACTTTTTCCCTCTCTGCAGTGTTTGGACAGTTAGTTTATAATAGCTTAAGTAGAAAATAAACTATGCTCAGTAGAGCATAAAAGTATACGGAGTCATTTGTATGGTGTCTACCTGTATAAATGTAGTATTAAGCAGGTTATTCGAGTTCCAGTTAAAATCATTTCTTTCCATGCCAAGTTATACTGTAGTACGTATAGTCATTACCACATTGCTAAAAATATATATATTTTTAATCAATGTTATTTTATACATATGTTTTAATATGTATAAAATGCATTTAATGCATTAGTATTTCTAAATTGGAGTTTTGTACATCTAAGTTTGTCACTTCACAAATGCCATCGCTCCCCCCCTGCCCCCCACCTCCCCACTCACCCTATAGTTACTTACAGCTGATTGCCTGCATATCATTTCACCAACATTGCATGACCCTGCGATGTGACTATTGTGCACACTCTGGCAGCTGGGTTGCCGGAATAGTATGTCTGTAAAAAATACAAGTCTAGCAGCTGGGTTTCCAGAATTTGTTTGTAAAAAACATATTGTAAAAATGTAAACATCTTTCTAGAATACCCTGTATGTTTTAAAGTATGAAAATGTCAGTTTACAAAAATAACAGTTTTAAGTGGCAAATTAAACAGCCCTTTTCTGCTGCATTAACATGAACATGCTGCTAATTAAACTATCCATCCATCCATCCATTTTCTGAGCCGCTTCTCCTCACTAGGGTCGCGGGCGTGCTGGAGCCTATCCCAGCTGTCATCGGGCAGGAGGCGGGGTACACCCTGAACTGGTTGCCAGCCAATCGCAGGGCACATAGAAACAAACAACCATTCACACTCACAGTCATGCCTACGGGCAATTTAGAGTCTCCAATTAATGCATGTTTTTGGGATGTGGGAGGAAACCGGAGTGCCCGGAGAAAACCCACGCAGGCACGGGGAGAACATGCAAACTCCACACAGGCGGCGACGGGGATTGAACCCCGCACCTCAGAACTGTGAGGCTGACGCTCTAACCACTCGGCCACCGTGCCGCCCTAATTAAACTAATTATTTCAAATTAGCAAGAATTAGGCAGAGTTCTGCTGATTTTGTTTCTTTAATTGCAGTAACCCATTACAACATTATACAAAGATAATGGCATTCCAACTAATTACAATACAGGAAATTATAAGTAAAACAATGATAGCATCAATGTTCCTAATGAGTAAAACTCAGCTAGAATTGTGCAAAGATATTGTTACTTGAGATTTCCTGAGTTTTCATTTTGCAGTCACTGTCTTGTTGGGCTTTACAAATTGTACAGCAGAATTGACCAGGAGCTCATGATATCACACACATCCTGAAGTCACAGTAGGGCTGCACAATTAATTTGTATCATGATCGCGATTAAGCTGCCACGATTAAATGAGCCTGGACGTCTGTGATTTTGTTTTGTTTTTTTTACCTTTAAAATGCGAGGTCTGCGCCATATGAAGCACTTTCTCAATTTAGTCAGCCAGCCACCAGGGGGCGAACACTTCATTGAACTCCCTAAACAGCACTCTCTACAGCGGTAGCCTCTCAGTCACTCTCGGTGGAATTACGAGATTTAATCATGCCTAGAAAAGCAAGTATAGCAAAGATTGAGCTCGAGCCTCCGAAAGGGATCGACATCCATTTTCTGGACATGTTTTGATTCAACCCAAGAGACTTTAAACAAGAAGCAGAGTGCAGCAGAGTTGTATGCCCTGAAAGGTAGGTAACACAACTACCGTATTTTCACGACCATAAGGCGCACTTATAAGTCTTAAATTGTCTCCAAAATGGACAGGGCGCCTTATAATGTGGCGCGCCTTATGTGTGCACCGAGTTCCAAAATCTGTAAATGTTGTTGTGTGACTTTGATGAGCGCTGCGCTTGACTGACTGGGAGCATTTCCTGCCGACACGCTGCTTATATAGAGGAAAGGCGGACGTGACTGAGGACAGCATGCGGACGTTAAAGGCGAAATGGTGCGCGTGAAAGAGGACGCGAAAGGCACGCCCCCAGTAGGTATATAGCGCCGGTATGTGCATTGTGCAAAACAACATCGGTTTGGCTAAGGACCCCCGAAAATGGCGCCTACAAAGAGACACGCTTACGAAGCACAGTTTAAACTGAAAGCTATCAGTTACGCGGAGGAACATGGGAATCGAGCAGCCGCGAGAGAATTCAAGATCAACAAATCCATGGTTCGCAAATGGAGGAAGCAGGAAAACGCCGGCATCATTGCTGAACAGCCCCCCGGCAACGAGACTGACTCCGACAATGACGAGAGGGAACCCGGCATGATTGATGCCTTTTTAAAAACATGCATGCTAGTGTATGTTTTAGCGTGCATGCATGCTACCATATGTTTTAAGCTAGCGTATGTTTTACCATGCCTGCGCCTTTTAATACGGTGTGCCTTATGGTCGTGAAAATACGGTAATCTATTCAGCCATCTGAAAAAACGGCAGAAAAACGGCAAAACACTGGAAAAGGAACATGTGATCCCCACGTGCAATTATTTCTCCAAAGTGGCATTAAATACACTGTATGAACAATGACTGCGGTCAGGCCAGCCTGCAGTCGAAAAGTTTAAGTTAAGCTAGCCCGCACAACAATTGTTCACACTAAGCATTACGGTAACACGCCGACAACGCCCGCCTGTGTGGAGTTTGCATGTTCTCCCCGTGCCTGCGTGGGTTTTCTCCGGGCACTCCGGTTTCCTCCCACATCCCAAAAACATGCATGCATTGGAGACTCAAAATTGCCCGTAGGTGTGAATGTGAGTGCGAATGGTTGTTTGTTTCTATGTGCCCTGCGATTGGCTGGCAACCGGTTCAGGGTGTACCCCGCCTCCTGCCCGATGATATCTGGGATAGGCTCCAGCACGCCCACGACCCTTGTGAGGATGAGCTTTTGAGAAAATGGATGGGTGGATTAATGCAATAATTCAACTTTGCATGGCACAATACATTCTGGGAACTGTGTGGCTTGCACAATGCATTCTGGGAACTGCGTGGCTTCACTGGATTTTTTTTTTATGGCCACTGGATATTTGTATTTTGTTTTAGTTTATACAATTTTTTATTTATTTTATTGTGTGTTCAATACAAAACATGTATTTTATGAACAAATGGGGCGGCACGGTGGGCGACTGGTTAGGACATATGCCTCACAGTTCTGGGGACCGGGGTTCAAATCCCGGCCCCGCCTGTATGGAGTTTCCATGTTCTCCCCGTGCCTGTGCGGGTTTTTTCCGGGTACTCTGGTTTCCTCCCACATCCCAAAAACATGCGTGGTAGGTTGATTGAAGACTCTAAATTGCCCGTAGGTGTGAATGTGCGTGTGAATGGTTGATTGATCGGAATTGGCATTGGCCTATAAAAATCCATACCAGTCAGGCCCTAGTTTATACGTATCCGTAAATTCTACAAAGCAATATGATTCTTTTAACATATTTGTATTTTAAGTTTCACATTTGTGAATGTAAAAAGAAAGCAGACATTCTTCTTCTACCAGAAGAAAGTTTGTTTCTAGCTTTTTAACATTCTTTAGTAATCAGCAAAACATGAGTCGGTTTCACCAAAAACACCGGTTTCTGACCAAAAAGTCAAGAAAACAATTGTGACTTCGACGCGACTATTTTTTTGCTTTTGTACCAACTCAAACAAAACAAAACAGACAAAGGGCTTGAGTGGCAAATAATTTATTTGCAGATCTACAACTAAGAAACGCATTGTGAACGACGCTGACTCTGGCTCAAGTTGAACATCATTGGCTTTTCTACATGGCATTCGTCAATCACTCCATGTACTACGTGATCTTTTCTCACAATTGTGACGCACACTTTCTACTTTCTCTATTTGATTCTAAAGTGCCTGAACTGTTCCAACCTCCATTGTGTTGGCATTTTTGTCTCTCATGATCAACGTGACAAGCCGAGTTTCACCACCTAATCTTTATCTTCTGCTTAAAAGTGGTGTTTATGTCAAATCTAAAGCAGTGCATCGCAACCATTTATAGGGATCTGTTAGTCATTGCAGTGGTTTACAAACCTGAATTTCACAGAAAAGCCAGGCAAAACCCTCTTACACACCTACCAATTGAATTCCACTTGATGAATATAACCGTCCACGGCAGTGAATGAGTTTATAATTTAAACTGTAAATATACCACAAATTATGATCCAAAACACCTTCATATAACTGCTAACTCATCAACATTAGATTACAGCATTACCCCTAAGTATAAATGGCTTATAGAAAACAGTATTTGATTTCAAAAACTACCTGACTTCCACTAACAACCCTGGCTAAACATAACTCGTCCCCAACATACAAGGATTTTAGTCTTTCAGTCAAAATGTATCACTTCAACAATACTTCACCAATTTCTACATTCCTGTTAGCCAGGGTACTCGGACGTTATTACACATAATTAGAAGAGTACTAAGTAGTCTTTACTACGTTACTGCACAAGTGCTCAGGAGTTAAAACAGATTATTAGGGGAGTATTAAGTAGTAGTTACTAAGTAAGTATTCAGGAGTTATTACACAGACGATTACTTAGTGGTTGTCACTACATTACTGTACAAGTACTCAGTAGTCATTTACACATTAGTAAGCAAGTACTAAGTAGTCATCATGTGTTATTATACAAATATGTAGCAGTTATTACACACTCCTGCACAGGTATTCGGTAGTCATTAACACATTATAGACAAACTGTAAGTGGTCATTACTACGGTACTGCACAAGTGCTCAGGAGCTGTTAGTTACACACTAGTGCACGAGTGATCATTACAATCATAAGTATTCAGTTTGGATTACTACACAGGTACTCATGCTATTGCACGAGTACTCACTGCTAACACATTAGCATGCTAGTGCACTAGTACACAATAGTCACTACCACACTGTATCACGGGTATATCATTAGACATCACATTACCTCTTCATGAGTACTATGCAGTCATTAACATGTTATTGCATGCCTTTTTCAACTGCATTTAACATGTTTCTACACCAATACAAGTCATTACTATGCTATTAAAAGTAGCCATAAGCACTCAGTAGTCATATTCCCCCAGAAATGTACGTAACTATCAAGGCATTCCGCGTGCTACACCTGCCAAAAGATACAAAGGACCTCTAGCATTCTTGGCCAAGTGGGTGTATTCCTGACCACACTTAAAACACACTCACGAGGGTAAAATGAATAGCAACCACCTGCTGCCATTGCTTGAAACTCAGGACTTTTTTAAATTATTTATTTACAATGTTCAGCAGCAATGGTATGGTAAAAGTATTGCGTAAACCCGGATTTGCATATTCAAATGTACAGTGCGGAATCCTGTCGAGTGATAGAGACATATTCAGCTTTCTGTTGTAACTTTTCCTCTGATGCATTTCCAAAGGTCTAAATGTGCTTGATGTCATGAAGAAAAGGACCATTTGCCTCTGAGCACACATCACTGTGCGGACTGTGTTCACATGCACATAGACAGTCGAAACTGTCGAAAATGTGCGCTTCAATTCGCCACATGGACAATTGTTTTAAGAAGAGCTGCAGGGGCGTCAGCCACACAGTCGGAATGCTGCAAGGTCACTACTGTAAGCTTTTAGAAGTTGACTTTATCGGGCATAGATTTGATTGAAAGAATGATACAATGATTTGCATGCACGCATGTATGCAGACATGTCATTTGCTAAAACCTCGCCATATTCGCGATACGCTGAACTCGAAAATGATCATGACTTGTCAGCTAACACTTCAAATTGGCAACGCCGACTACTCACCGCGATAAGTCTACCACGAACCGGGTTTTAATTTTTACACGCCGGTTCGGGAGCTCCAGACTGTGGTTGTACTGCACTTCTCAACGTGACTCGACGGCAAAAGCTCCCGGTTGGCGTCTGCTCGCTGTCACCGCCGGGGCTGCATGCTCGGTGCTCGGCAGGCGTGTCACTGGCCGCTGCTGCGGTCATTCGACTGTCATGCCGGACGGCTCGGCCCGCTGTCGGCTTCTGACTCGAGTAGGCTGGTAAGACCCGAGAAGACCCGCTCTCCTGACTTTACTCCGCCACGAATTCACCGGAACTACTTGCAACACCAGCCGAAGCACGGACTGGATGAATTCGTACACCGCCATACAAAAGATGATTGCACATCAAAGAAACTAGTCCCTGATATTCACACTAATGATTCACACCTCTTTGATGATGATGATCGTGTAGTTTGTGTATTAAGTTGGCATGCTATTTTTGTCTTTGATTCTTCTGTGCATCTGTCTTTTCTGTCTGTTTTTAATCTAATTTTATCTAACAATTAATCTGCTATTTGTAATGATCTATCCATCAATCCATTAATTTTCTTTGGCGAATGCCAGTAGGTTGAGCTGGTGCCAATCCCTGCTAACTTTTGGGCAAGAGGTGGTATACACACTGGATTAGTTGGCAGCCAATCACAGGGCATGAAATGATCTATTTACAGCCATTTTATGTTGAGTACCTCCTGGACAAGTGATTCTCACAATTATGCAGTGGTTGTGCATGGAATTGCTGAGAACGTTTGTCACTGGAAGTATAACATGCTGGAGAGGTGATTGTCTGACACAGGCTGCACACACATGGACAAAATTTTGGGTACTGCTGGAAAAAAAACACACACACACACACACAACGGTCACTAAAATAATTAGAAATTGCCAAAAGTTTTAATAAATGCAAAGTCCTCTTTGTGAGCAAACTACTCCAGCTGTCTGGGTTTGCTTTGAAAGGTGTCTTCTCCAGACTGCATGTTGAAGCTCCTGCCTCAGATGTGATCAGGGCTCTTGACAAAAGTGCAACATTTTGTTCTTAGCCATTCTTGAGTGTTTTTAGCTGTGTGTTTTGTGTCTTTTTCCTTTTTAGGACTCATGACCTGCAGCTGAGACCTAACTTTCTGACACTAGACAGAGCCTTTCACTCCAAAACGCCTAGATAGTGTTGAGATTTGTAACCTGGTCTGCACAGATTCAAGATACCCTGTGCCGGATGGAGAAACACAACCCCAGGACATAATCGAGCCTCCTTCATATTTAATAGGAGGTACATTTTTCAGTGGTTCTTCATTATTACTTTTGTCACTTTCAGGTTGTTTCAGTGACCATTTTGGGGTTTTCTTTCGTTAATGAAGGGTATCAACAATTTTGTCCATGTATCTATACTACAACCCCAATTCCAATGAAGTTGGGATCTTGTGTTAAACATAAATATAAACAGAATACAATGATTTGCAAATCTTGGTCAACCTATATTTAATTGAATACACTACAAAGACAAGATATTTAATATTCAAATTGATAAACTTTATTGTTTTTAGCAAATAATCATTAACTTGGAATTTTATGGCTGCAACACGTTGCAAAAAAGCTGGGACAGGTGGCAAAAAAGACTGAGAAAGTTGAGGAATGCTCATCAAACACCTGTTTGGAACATCCCACAGGTGAACAGGCTAATTGGGAACAGGTGGGTGCCATGATTGGGTATAAAAGGAGCTTCCCTGAATTGCTCAGTCATTCACAGGCAAAGAAGGGGCGAGGTTCACCTCTTTGTGAACATGTGCGTGAGAAAATAGTCGAACAGTTTAAGGACAATATTCCTCAACGTACAATTGCAAGGAATTTAGGGATTTCATCATCTAGGGTCCATAATATCATCAAAAGGTTCAGAGAATCTGGAGAAATCACTGCATGTAAGCGGCAAGGCCAAAAACCAATATTGAGCCGAAAACCAACATTGAGGTGTGAACTTCCATCCCTCAGGCGGCACTGCATCAAAAACCGACATCAATGTATAAAGGATATCACCACATGGGCTCAGGAACACTTCAGAAAACCAATGTCAGTAAACACAATTCGGCGCTACATCCGTAAGTGCAACTTGAAACTCTACCATGCAAAGCAAAAGCCATTTATCAACAACACCCAGAAATGCCGCTGGCTTCTCTGATCCCGAGCTCATCTAAGATGGACTGATGAAAAGTGGCAAAGTATTCTGTGGTCCGCGGAGTCCACATTTCAAATTGTTTTTGGAAATTGTGGACGTCGTGTCCTCCGGGCCAAAGAGGAAAAAAACCATCAGGACTGTTATTGACGCAAAGTTCAAAAGCCAGCAGCTGTGATGGTATAGGGCTGTGTTAGTGCCAATGGCATGGGTAACTTACACATCTGTGAAGGCACCATTAATGCTGAACGGTACATACAGGTTTTGGAGAAACATATGCTGCCATCCAAGCAAAGTCTTTTTCATGGACGCCCCTGCTTATTTCAGCAAGACAATGCTAAACCACATTCTGCACGTGTTAAAACAGCGTGGCTTCGTAGTAAAAGAGTGCGAGTGCTAGACTGGCCTGCCTGCAGTCCAGACCTGTCTCCCATTGAAAATGTGTGGCACATTATAAAGCGTAAAATACGACAACGGAGAGCCCGGACTGTTGAACAGCTGAAGCTGTACATCAAGCAAGAATGGGAAAGAATTTCACCTACAAGGCTTCAACAATTAGTGTCCTCAGTTCCCAAACGTTTATTGAATGTTGTTAAAAGGTAACACAGTGGTAAACCTGACCCTGTACCAACTTTTTGGGGACGTGTAGCACCCATAAAATTCTAAGTTAATGATTATTGTTTTTAGAAAATAAAGTTGATCAGTTCATTAAATTAATTAATTTTAATTTAATTAAATATCTTGCCTTTGTCATGTATTCAATTAAATATAGGTTGAACATGATTTGCATGTTTAACACAACGTCCCATCTTCATTGGAATTGGGGTTGTACTACAGCCATCTAGAAACCCTTTCAAATAGTGTTCTTGTCAATAACCCTGAAAGTTTGAAGGCTTTTTTCACTTTGTCTCAGGCTCAAATCTTGTGTGCTTTCACTGCTGCATCTGTTTATCCTTGACTATTTCATAGCGTGGTGATGCAAAGTAATTCTGGTGTTTATTCTACCTCAAGTCACCTGAAACTGTTCCGTATCATACAAAACACGTATAATAACTACGTTATATCTAAATTATTTTCTTCTTCCAGCTTTTTGCTATTCTAGGTTGGTCTTTTGAATTAAGTTTTGGTGTTGGATTTTTGAATGGATGCCTTTCCTGATTCCAACCCACCAACCTTTTCTATTTATCGAGGCTTGGGACTATAGCACTGCATGAGTTTGGCTGCCTTACCCCCCTTGCTCAAGTAGACAAATAACCATTCATACTCACATTCGCAACTAAGAGCTATTTATAGTCTTCAATTAATCTACCATCCATGTTTTAGGAATGTGGGAGGAAACTACAGTACCCAGAGAAAAACCCACAGAACATGCAAACTCCACACAAGAAGTCCAGAGTCCAGATTTGAACCGATCTCTGAACTGTTAACCAGGTGTGCTAACCAGACAGAACCGTGCCCGACATATATATATATATATATAAATATATATAGGTTGACCCAAATGTAGGTACATATATCTTTTCCTTCCTGACCTTTTCCTTCTTTCCTTTATTCCCTGTTGCTTTTTATGCATGCGTCCGAACTTTCATCTTTGCTGAAACCAACTTTCTGCCTTCCTTACTTTGTTCTTACACCTACCGTCCTTAGCAGACCTCTTTCCCGTCTTCCTTCTTTTTTCCTGGCATATTTTCCTTCATGACCTCCTTCCTTCATTTCCTCAGACCTTTTTATTCATGCATCCTTACATCCTTCTTTCTTTACTTAAACTTACTTTTCTGCCTTTGTTCCTTCATGCATCATTACATCCTTTCTTCTGTTCCTAAAACCCGCTTTTCTGCCATTTTCTTCACCTCCTTCCCCCTCACACCTGCTTATCTTGCTTTCTTTCTTCATTTGCATACTTTTCTGGGGTCGCAAACATGGTGCCCGCAGGCACCGGGTAGCCCCCAAGGGTCAAGTCAGTATAGCTCACAGGCCTGTTCTAAAAGTAGCTTACCAATGGTGGGACATTGTAACTTAATTCCTTGGAAATTTGTAAAAGTGATCATTTTAAAATTTTCATAATTTCTAGAAATAAAGTGCTGCATATTGATATCCTGTATAAGGTTTCCTACCTTGTTAAATCATTGTTAATTATTGTGAGAAGTCCTTATGATTAGAATCTTCACCTTGGGAAATATCTGTCATGGTCTAAGTTTTGGTTTGGGTTGTGTTTGGTTTTGTTTTATGTTTTCCTGTGTTCCATGTTTTTCATGTCTTGTGTGCTCATTTAGTTATTGTGTCCACCTGTTCTCATCAACCTTCTACCTTGTGTCAACCAATCAGCTCCCTCCAGCTACTCGTGTCTTGTCCAGGTGTTCCTCGTTGCCTCGTCAATCTGTTTGTATTTTGTTCCCTGGTTTCCTTCACTTCTTGTCAGTTCATTGTCGTTGTCAGGTGTCTTTGTCTCTGTCTGTGCCACATCTTAGTCACCAGTCATGTTTTATTTCCAGTTTTAGGTTTATTCAATCATTTCTTTGTTACTTTGGTTATCTCTTGTGGGACTTTGTTTAATTTGCTTTTTCCTGCACGCTACCAGTCTGCCTCCCAGTGCCTTCAGCCTGCCAACCATACCTACCCTCCTCCAGTAAACCCTATCATTGCGTCTTCTCTGTCCTTTTCACCCGTGTCCCCCACTTTTCCTAGTTATTCACCATGCCCTACCATTTTACCTCCACATTTTTGTTGGATTCAACCTCCCCCCCCCCCCCCCCCCCCCGACTGTGAAGATGGCCCCGATTTAATTAACCTCCTGTCTTATTACGACTCTGACACGAATTTTGATTTTAACCGTTCCTTCCCTAGTTTTTCCCGCCCCAGTCAGTTTTTGTCATGTCTCCCCTTTTCCAACTCCTGTGAGTTCAAGCCTGAGTCCTTTCCCTCTGACCTTTACTTGGGCACCCGTTTGGCCATTTATCCAGGACCACCGCATGGTGGCCAACTGAGATGCCCAAGTAAACGTCATATTTCGTCGTCCTGGTTCCCCCCCCCCCCACCCCCGTGTTCCCAAGTCACTTAATTTTTCACCAGTTCCCATACCTTGTTCCACACCTCCAATTAAGTCTCGTCCATCCAAACCTGCCCCCAAGCCACCTCGTTCCGTACCGCCTGTTTTTCCTAGTTCACCTTCCAGAGTTCCTGTGCACTCTGCCCCTCTCGTTTCCTCTGCTCCCAAACCTCAATGGCGGCAGGCTGAGGAAGCAACTGTAGATCCCATTCCTGCTCCCTGGCAGCTGCGCAAGGCTCCCGTTCCTGCTCCCCAGCTGCTGCGCCAGGCTCCCATTCCTGCTCCCCGGCTGCTGCGCCAGGCTCCCGTTCCCGCTGCCCTTTACGGCGCTCGTCCTGCGGCCGCCACACCAGGCTCCTGTTCCCGGGGCTCGGCCAGCGGCCGCCACCCATCCCTGTTGTCTGGACCCTTCATTGCTGTTGGGTTTGGCATCATGGCCGTCCGCCTGAATGGCCCTGTGAAGACCCCGGTGCTTGGCGTCCTGGATTACCTCCTGAACTGCCCAGCCAAGCACCTCACCTCGGGTGGCCTGGACGGCCTCCAGACTGACCCTCCTCCAGGTCCCCTTCCGCCCACCCTGTGTTGGTGGCTTTTTTTTTTTTTTTTTGGTAACTTTTGGGGAACGCTTGGGTTCCGTTCCTTTTTGTGGGTACTGGGTCTAAGTTTTGGTTTGTTTGGTTTTGTTTCATGTTTTCTTGTGTTCAATGTTTTTAATGTCTTCTCTGCTCATTTAGTTATTGTCCACCTGTTCTCATCAACCTAGCTTCTCAACCAATCAGCTCCCTCCAGCCACTCGTCTTGTTCAGGTGTTCCTCGTTGCCTCGTCAATCTGTTTTTATTTTGGTTCTTGTTGGTTCATTGTTGTCAGGTGTCTTCATTTCCGTCTGTGCCATATCTTGGTCACCAGTCATGTTTTGTTTTAGGTTTATTCAAGTGTTTCTTTGTTACTTTGGTTATCTGTTGTGGGACTTTTAATTTGCTTTTTCACTGTTCTTTGTTTGCCTTTTTTTTGGAAACTAAATGTCATTTTTTTGACTCTTGGACGCCTGCCTTGCTTCCCTGCTTCCCTGCACTTGGGTCCTCCACGTTTTTGCTTTCCTTCAAAAACCCCATGTGACATTATTAATAACATAATTCAAGGTAATGTGAGCAAATCTGTTATTTTATAAGTGTTTGATTCATACTGGTAGCCCTTTTTAATGAGTACCCAAGAGGTAGCTCTGTTTCAAAAGGTTTTGTTACCATGCATATAAGTATACCTACTTATATGCATGCTTGCAAACCTTTTATTATAAAACTTCTTTATGAGTATTATACTGTATTGCTATATTTTCACTCTGTCACGTTAACAGGACTAAAAGGGTATAAACAAGGGTGGGCTTGCTGACTACCATGTTATTCGCCGCTCAATTGTATGTATTGTTGTGAAACTTAATTTTATTCACCTACTGTTATTACTGCTGCTTTTCACCTAATATTCCAGATCGCATTGGATCAGATGTATTGCTGTACAAAGTTTATCATTCAAATTCTGTTAGCACAAAAACAGGCATTGCACATTTAAGCCATAGCCGAGCCACTGCTGTGAATCGTAAAATGACCGCCAGAGGTCGCTGTAGTCTTAAACAAAACTCACGGCTGGAAGACAAAGGAGGCGTTTTGAAAGGCGCCGTTTGGATTTACTTAAAAGGATAACGTATGATTTGCAGTAGAGCATTTTTGTTGTTGCTGCCTTCATATTATGCATACCACTTATTATATTGCCTCAATGGAACCGTAACACGTTTTATTGAGACAATAAACGAAAGTATAAGCTCGAGACTTGGCCGTTTTTAAATGACACAGCAAAAGATGAAGGAGGATATGTTGCTGTAGCAGATTGCTTGTGTTAGGAAGTCATGTGGTGTGTGTCCGCCTTAGCCCTTCCCCTGTCTGTCGACCAGCGTGAGCCCTCTTTGGCCATTTTGACCTTTACGGCTCGACGTGGCTGTTGGGCTGGTCGATGACAAAATCATGAAAAGAATACTTGAGCACAAAACGTCCTTGTGCCTTCAGCTCTACGTGACCCCGCTTGCATGCAGGCGCTTGTGTAATATTGTTTAATACTTGGAATGAACATGTAAGACGACCACTTGGCAAAACGCGCATTACATTGACTCTGTAGTTCCGGTTTGTTTTCCAGCCTCTGGCGGAGGAGGTGTCGTCGACTCTTCGGCCACATCCTCGCACGACGGCAATGTCTGGTCTGAACCGGTTCTGGAGGAGGAGCGCGAGTCGGAGCCTTCACGCAATGATTGACGCCTACGCTGCGCGCCCTCCACTAGGCTCGGCCTCCTTGTGACGTTTACGCATCTCATTGGTGCAAATAGCCTGACCCCGCCCACGCTCCGCTCGTACAGTGAACTAAGAACGCTGGGTGCGGCTTGTCATTGGTTGACAGCCTCCCCATCAGATTTATTTTGGGACCAGCCCCGACTGTGCACGAGGAGGAGCGGAGTTGTGTACATCTCGCCCACGGGCGGCTTGTCTCCAGTCAAGCGGCCTGCTCTTTTCAGCACCAACACCGTGTGGATAGCAGCTCACCGAACACCGAGGAGGCCAGCAGCCCGGGAGGGGTATCCGACGAATGTGCGAGTCGTTCTCAGGGAAAGTTCATCGCTCGGCTTACTCTCCGGAGTGAGACACCGTGTGGCTAGTTTATTCTCGCCACAAGGCCGTTGCTCGCTTGAAAGGACAATCTTATTTGCAGTCTCGGCGTTGCTAAATGGCTACAAATTAAGGGAAACAAAGGTGATAAAGAGTCTTAAATCCTAGCAGCTTGGTCGTGATTATAGTCGCGTCAGGTCTCCATTGTGTGAGCATCCCGCTGCTATTTTCCACTGCTGCCCAAACCCCGGAGTCCCCCGCCCCCCCCTCCATCCCTTCTTCGCTTCCCCACCCGTGCAGCAGCAACAGCAGCAGCTACAACTCTTTCGGACTCACTTTATTTGGGGCGGGGGGAGGGGGGGGGGGGGGCACCACGAGCCTTCCGAAATGTGCTCCCGTCTTTGGTTCGTGACCGACCGACGTATCAGCCAAGAGTATCCCCAAGTTCAGATCCTGCGGGCATTGAAGGAGCGCTGCGCCGAGGAGGATGTGGAATTCCGCTCTCTTCTCATGGATCAAATCGTGCTGACCATCAGCGAGGGACAATTAGGTAAATGCAGCCAAAACACACACTCAGCCGACGGTGCGAGCTGTGCCCGTTCTTACGGTACTAACGGTAATGTTCCGCTGCGTTTGTTTCAAACGGTTACTTTAGGCGCTGGTCCATGCTAACAGCTAACAGTTGTTGTCCTGGGGGGGTGGGGGTGATGATCCCTGTTCCCCTGCTCGCAAGGAGGCGGTAGGAAAGCAATAGTGTGACCGCCTAACCTACTTTTCCCATGCAGCGTCTCTCCATCGAGAGGTGCTGCCTGCCGCTAATAAGATTTCTACTGGCCTGGCCGCCACGACTCGGAACCGAGATCTTTATTCATCAAATCAGACTGAAGTTTGACTTTGCTGTGCGTCGCGTTGTTGAAATTCGAAGTGCTTTACGGTATTGATTGTGCTGTTGAAATCCGGGCGGAGGAGAAGGGCCGGAAACAAGATTGTTTTCCCTCCACCACGACAACTGATGGAAGCATCCATCCAGTCATCCATTTTCTTGACTAGGGGTTTTCAATGTAGGTCCGCAAGCTGTGATTTGCAATACATTTTTTATATAATTACATGTGGTTTCTATATAAAATGGATTTTAAAAAGTGCACACATACAGAAAGGCACCAGCGTGCAATTTAAACAAACAATAAAACATTTATCTTGTGTGAGAAAACTCACACAAATATAGGTAGAATAGACAAACTTCACACAGAGGAAGACCAAAGCTGAGATCCAAACCCTGAACCTCAGAACTGGGAGGCAGACGTGCTAACAACTCCTTCACCATGCTGCCCCTGACAGAAAGAAGCGTGCACATTTCAAATGAGAATTCAATGGGGCTGGTCGATTATGAAAAAAAAATCAAATCACCATTATTTTGATATTGAAATCACATGTAATAAACACAATTACAACGCTTAGTATGTATTGAACTACCAAAAACTCAACTTTAAATATGACTTATAACAACAACCAGAATATAAATCCGTAACAAGTAAAATAATATATTAAAATAATATAAAATGTAATTAAAAAGTACATTAAAATAAGGCGTTTTAATCATATATTATTTCTCCTAAAACGCAACATGGTTTAATTTAAATGGATTTTCATGGGCAACTGAATCAAATAACTGACACAGACAGGAGTATTGTTCATTAACTCTGGAAAAAAAATCTATTTCAATACAAAAGAGTAGAAAAACTAATAGCAAATAGCCCTTTAGGACAGTTATTTTCAGAATAATATTGCCTTTAAATCGTTTCTGCATGGCAGTTGAAAAGTTGGATCACATGTCAGAGGGTTGAAAGTGGTATGAAAACTCCTTTTTGCACAATTTGCAAAAAAACATGCTTTGTTTTTTTTTTTTAAAATGAAATTGACCTCTCATCAGTCCTAGAAACGCTGTTTCATCCAATTCTTCCATTTTGGTAGCCAAGGTCTGAGCTATGCGTCGGTGTCATCAATGTACCAGGAAATCATGCACTGACAAAGGGTCCGCATTGTTTGGAAAACGAAATGCGATTAAAAAGTGTTAATTTTCATAACTATTTAGTTTGTTTGTAATTAATTAATTGTCATGTGTTAAAGTCTCATCCCCTCAAAACATACATGCATACATATATATGGAGGCGGGGTCGTTTCGAAGACGTAGAAGATATTTTTTGCCTGTTGTCCTGCCCGTCTCCGTCTTTTCACATCTCAATCATGCATTTTTTTAACATTTTTTTTGTGGATTTCAGTTCTAAAAACAGGATTATAGAGAAGAAGAAAAAAATACAATGCACTGCAATTAGAGTGAGTAGGCGATCTTGAACAGATGGGTTTTGAGTTTCGATTTGAAAGTAGTAAAACAGACTGCGTTGTC
Source organism: Phyllopteryx taeniolatus (assembly GCF_024500385.1). Classification (NCBI taxonomy): domain Eukaryota; kingdom Metazoa; phylum Chordata; class Actinopteri; order Syngnathiformes; family Syngnathidae; genus Phyllopteryx; species Phyllopteryx taeniolatus. The sequence goes on along the minus strand of NC_084502.1, from coordinate 25,015,771 downwards.
AAGGTCTAGTGGCAAAGAGTTCCAGATAATATAATATCAATAAATATCATTCATACTGTCAACAGTATTTTTCTCACAAAAATAATCATTCTAATTGATAAAAATCGATAATAGGTGAGTTTTTTCGAGACTAACTGAGGATAGGTTTAAAAAAAATATCCAATGAATGCCAAACCATAAATATGCAAGGGTTTGCTTGGCTTATGAAACCACATTTCAGAGCCCTGACTTGTACTCTATCATGTGATGGTGACAGTAGGCTCCCACTCAACAGATGCGTATGGAATTCATCGGCACTATGCAAACTGGACTCGTGTCAATGGATGAGAGACGTGAGTGTGTCTCAATTAACACATTAACGATGTCTGCTACTATGGGTACAGCCTGACACTTTGGAGATGTTTAACAGAACACATCGTAGTCTAATGGGATGCCCTAATAGGTTTATAAAAATGTGTGCTTGCGGTTTTAGCCACTGTCTGGCTAGCTGCTGCTATACGACAATGCTGTACTTAACGATGGTTAACAAAGACAGTGTTTTTTTTTTTCCACTTGTATGGCAGTTAATATTTAAAAATGAGGGTCTGTAATGTGTTTTGTTTTTATCTATGAACAACAAAGTGGCCACCTTATCATTACACATCAGACAGACAGACAATTAGAACATTTCCTGTTAAGTAAAGTAATAAAAACCTATGAGGGAGCAGTTGAACCCTGAACCAGATTTTTTTTTTCCATTTCAGTGGTTTTACTCTGGGAAAATTTGTTTTGAATGCTGAACAAATCAGAGGTTGACCACCATCTTAAAACGATTTGTGTTCCACCTTTTAAGGTTTTACTGTATAACCGCTGACAATAGGACATTTCTGGGTATGATTTGAAAGCATTTGGATAAATCCAACCAATAAATGATTTATCGTAAATGTTTAATTTTGGTGAACTGAGTCTAATTGATTCAACCAGGTAAAAATAGGATGGATAAGTGAGCTATTGCATGATTAACTGTGCTTTTTTTTAGGCGGGGTACATTGTAGTTGTCTGAAAACCATCCATCCATCCATCCATTTTCCGAGCCGCTTCTCCTCACTCGGGTCGCGGGCGTGCTGGAGCCTATCCCAGCTAACATCGGGCAGGAGGCGGGGTACACCCTGAACTGGTTGCCAGCCAATTGCAGGGCACATACAAACAAACAACCATACACACTCACATTCACACCTACGGGCAATTTAGAGTCGTCAATTAACCTAGCATGCATGTTTTTGGGATGTGGGAGGAAACCGGAGTGCCCGGAGAAAACCCACGAAGGCACGGGGAGAACATGCAAACGCCACACAGGCGGGGGCGGGGATTGAACCCCGGTCCTCAGAACTGTGAGGCAGATGCTCTAACCAGTCGTCCACCGTGCCGTCTGTTTGAAAACCATTCATTATTACTTTACTTGACATGATCAATGATGGCTGTCTTTCCAATAATTATAGGGAATATCCTTGGAAGAATACCTGCCGCCTGTCATGAAAGACTAAGTAGAACACAAACAGACATACGACAAACAACATAACATCTTTTGGCAAAGCTAAATTGTGGTACAGTTTAGCTTGGTTAATGCTTTTCAGAGCCAAGCACTGTATAGACCTGGATGCACACAACTGGAGCACGACAGTCACCTGTAATCCATCCAGGCGCTCATAGCAAATGTCTCCTGAGCTATGATGCCACGGATTAACAGCCCATGGGTGGATTAGGTGTGCTTGGGGGAATCTTAATTTATCACTCAGGTATTCAGGTTCGCATTGCATTCACACAGCTTTTACATCTAGGTAATATATACCCTCACACCTGGATATACAGTGCATCCGAAAAGTAGTCACATCGTTTCACTTTTTCCACATTTTCTTATGTTACAGCCTCATCCCAAAATGGAATAAATAAATTTGGTTCCCTCACATTTCTACACATAACACCCCATAATGACAATGTGAAATATTTTGGGGGGAAATTTTGAGAAATTTATTTAAAATAAAAAACTCAGACAGCACATGTACATAGGTATTCACAGCCTTTGCTCTATACTTTGTTGATGCACCTTTGGCAGTAATTACAGCCTCGAGTCTTTTTGAATATGCCCTCCGGGTCGGCGCCTGTACATTGGGGTTCACCGCGGTGGACGAGATGGTAGCCTCCCCCCGCCTTCGGGTGGGGGGACGGCTCCTGATTGCGTATGCACACAACAGCCGTTCAGAGTACCCACCCTTTTTAGAGTCCTCGGAGGGGGTGCTGGAGAGCGCTCCATCATTCTGCCGTCAAGCTGAAAGAGTAGTCCTATCGGGCAGTTTTGGCCTGTGGGACTCCTGAGGCAGCTGATGGGTACTGGCTGGCCAACCGGAATGCAGCTTTGGTGGTTGCTGAAGCAAAAACTCGGGCATGGGAGGAGTTCAGTGAGGCCGTGGAGAAAAACCTCCGGACAGCTTCGAGGAAATTCTGGTCCACCATCCGCCGTCTCAGGAGGGGGAAGCAGTGCTCCATCAACACTCTGTATAGTGGGGATGGGGCGCGGCTGACCTCGACTCGAGACGTTGTGAGTAGGTGGGGAGAATACTTTGAAGACCTCCTTAATTCCACCGACGCGCCTTCATATGAGGAAGCTGAATCTGGGATCTCTGAGGCGGGCTCTCCTATCACTGGGGTTGAGGTCACCGAGGTTGTTAAAAAGCTCCTCGGTGGCAAGGTTCCGAAAGGCTCTGGATGTTGTGGGGCTCTCATTGTTGACACGCCTCTGCAACATCGCGCCCCTTTTTAAGAAGGCGGACCGGAGGGTGTGTTCCCACGACAGGGGGATCACACTCCTCAGGCTCCTTTGTAAGGTCTATTCAGGGGTGCTGGAGAGGAGGGTCGGTTGGGAAGTCGAATCTCAGATTCAGGAGGAGCAGTGTGGTTTTCTTCCTGACCGTGGAACAGTGGACCAGCTCTACACCCTCAGTAGGGTCCTTGAGGGTCCATGGGAGTTCGTCCAACCAGTCTAGATGTGTTTTGTGGACTTGGAGAAGGTGTTCGACCGTGTTCCTCGGGTAGTCCTGTTGGGGGTGCTTCGGGAATATGGGGTACCAAACCCACTGATACGGGCTGTTCGGTCCCTGTATGACCGGTGTCAGAGTTTGGTTCGCATTGCCGGCAGTAAGTCATATTCGTTCCCAGTGAGGGTTGGACTCCGCCAAGGCTGCCCTTTGTCACCGATTCTGTTCATAACTTTAATGGACAGAATCTCGAGCCGCAGCTGAGGCGTAGAGGGGGCCCGGTTTGGTGGCCTCAGTATTGCATCTCTGCTTTTTGCAGACAATGTGGTTCTGTTGGCTTCATCAAGCCGTGATCTCCAACTCTCACTGGAGCAGTTCGCAGCCGAGTGTGAAGCGGTTGGGATGAAAATCAGCACCTCCGAATCTGAGCCCAAGGTCCTCCAGTCGGAAAAGGGTGGAGTGCCCTCTCCGGGTCTGGGGTGAGATTCTGCCCCAAGTGGAGGAGTTCAAGTATCTTGGAGTCTTGTTCACAAGTGAGGGAAGAATGGAACGGGAGATCAGCAGGCGGATCAGTGCAGCGTCTGCAGTGATGCGGACTTTGTATCGGTCCGTTGTGGTGAAGAAGGAGGGAAGCCGAAAGGCGAAGCTCTCAATTTACGTTCCTACCCTCACCTATGGTCACTAGCTCTCGGTCATCCGGGAGGGGCTCAGAGTAGAGCCGCTTCTCCTCCGCATTGAGAGGAGCCAGATGAGGTGGCTCAGGCATCTAATTAGAGTGCCTCCTGGATGCCTTCCTGGTGAGGTGTTCCGGGCATGTCCCACCGGGAGGAGACCCCGGGGATGACCCAGGACACGCTGTAGAGACTATGTCTTCCAGCTGGGTGAGAATGCCTCGGGATCCCCCCAGAAGAGCTGGTTGAAGTGGCTGGGGAGAGGGAAGTCTGGACTTTCTTGCTAAAGCTACTGCTTCCGCGACCCGACCTTGGATAAGTCGAAGAAAATGGATAGGTGGATGGATGTGTGTGAGAGTCCTTCAGGTGGCTTTTGGCAAACTCCAGGGGGGCTGCCATGTGCCTTTTACTCAGGAGTGGCTTCCGTCTGGCCACTCTACCATACAGGCCTTATTGGTGGCGTGCTGCAGAGATGGCTGTTCTTCTGGAAGGTTCTCCTCTCTCCACAGAGGACCGCTGGAGCTCTGACAGAGTGACCATCGGGTTCTTGGTCAGCTCCCTGACTGAGGCCTTTCTGCCCTGATTGCTGAGTCAAGTGGGGAGGGCAGCTCTATGAAGAGTCCTGGTGGTTCGGAACTTCTTCCATTTACGGATGATGGAGCCCACCGTGCTCATTGGAACCTCAAAGCAGCAGAAATTTTTCTGTACCTTTCCCCATATTAATACCTAAATACTTAATATTTCCTATAGGAATAGGGTAATCTGGGATTTGATCTGCAGGAGTCCATGAGTTTGCTGTTATTAGGAGTATTGTTGATTTTGTCCAGTTGATAAGAGTAGTCTGATATTTGTGAAACTGTTTTCATGAGATTGAAGACTACCTGAAGAGAATACTTGGGTTCCTGGAAGTAAAGAAGAATATCATCAGCATATAGATTGATTTTGTGTTCTGTTACGGCAGCAAGAGGTTCGATGAATATTGCAAATAGCATTGGTGAGAGTGGACATCCTGATTCCTCTTTGTAAAGTAAAACTATTTGATGTAATCCTGTTTGTGGTGACTGTCACTTTCGGTGAATTGTATAATGTTGCTATCCAATGTATAAATGAATCTCCAAAAGGCAAATGTGCAAAGTACTGCAAACAGGAAAGCCCAGTTAACTTTATCGAAAGCTTTCTCTGCGTCAAGTGACATAATGATTGCGTTTAGATTTTTACACTGTGACATGCTTATTAAATTTAACAGACGTCTGACATTATTTGTGGAACTTCTACCTTTAATGAAGCCTGTCTGATCATAGTGGATTATCGACAGGAGTACCTTTTCAAGTCTCGCTGCGAGGGCTTTCGAGATAATCTTGATATCTACATTAATCAGTGATAAGGGCCGATAATTAGCCGGGAGAGTGCGGTCTTCATCTGACTTTAGTAATAACTTAATTGAAGCTGTGTTCACATGGCTACTAATTTGACCTTTATCGTTTATCATAGAAAACAAACAGTGACAAGGGGATAATATGGTGTGTGGTGGTTGTTTGTCGTGAGCAAGAAGAGTTTTGAGCGAATTGTGTGTTTAGTGTGTGGAAACAAGCAGAGCAGGAAAGCAGACAGATTGGAGTGAGGATTCATGCTATTGGTATGCGTGATTCTATTTTTGTTTGTTTGTTTGTCCAAGCGAAAGTGGAAAGAATGAAACAAAATACAATACACTTTTGACAATTCATAACGACAACTGATCAAAAGAAGTACTTATCTAGAAGACCCAGGGCGTGACGTTGGCATCACGAAACAGTTGGCCGTCGACATATAGCTTGTCGCCAACTATCCACGCTCGTTTGCCTTTGTCGCGGTGATTCTTCATCAACGGGTACAAGATTTTACGCCTCTCGTTGATTTCCTTGGGAACTGATCGTTCATTCCAAACGAAGTCCCTTTGAGCTCACGACATTTTGATTTCACAAACACTTTTTGCTGAAAGTGTTCAAACTTTGCAATGATGGGACGTGGTCGGTTTCCTGGGCGAGGGCCTCCCAATCGGTGAACACTGTGAAAAGTAATCTTGTCGACTGTATCTTGATGTATCTTGAGCGCGGACATCATAAACTTTTTAATCTGCACCTCGGGGTCTTTCGGAGCATTTTCTGGAATGCGTGAGAAAATTAGATTGATGTCCGGCGTAGTATCTTTCATGAGTTTATAATTCCAGTCTAAGAGTTTGTAGTTCTGATGACGTTGACATGTTTGATCGAAGCGCAGTATTATTTAGTCTTAGCTCTTGCACTCGTTGTTGTGTGAATTCCAAGCTCTTTCTGAGTTTGGCGATCTCCTGGCGAAGCAAATCAAGTGTAATTGACAATTTCTTGTCGATTGAGAGGAAGACACTCGTCTGTATCTCTGTCAAATCAAATAAATCCTTATTTGAAGTGGAAGAATCAGTTTTTCTTCAGCGGCAGCTCAACGCTATGGCTCGGCTCCTCCATGACAGACGACTTGGCGTTGACATAGCTACGTGGATGGCAAGTGGCTCTCTACAAGTTACCGCTGCTAGCGAAGCTGGCGAAGGAAAAGAGAAAAGAACGAAGCAACCATCCGTCGTTGAAAAAGGAAAAAGACTTGTGAAAAGAGAACTTTTATCTTGTAATAGCTGCTTTTTCAAGTCTATGCAAGGGGCGCCGCCATGTTTTTCGTCTTCAGAAATCACGCAATCGCTTGCGTTGTCACAGGATGCTCCCCTGGGTCTCAAAGGAGCAGAAATTTTTCTGTAGCCTTCCCCAGATTTGTGCCTCGAGACAATCCTGTCTCGGAAGTCGAGAGACAATTCCTTTGACTTCATGCTTGGTTTGTGCTCTTGACATGCACTGTCACTTGTGGGACCATACATAGACAGGTGTGTGCCTTTCCAAATCATGTCCGATCAACTGAATTTACCACAGGTGGACTCCAATTAAGCTGTAGGAACCTCTCAAAGAAGATCAGCCTTTGCCACGAAGCTCAATTTTGAGCTTCGTGGCAAAGGCTGTGAATACTTATGTACATGTGATTTTTTTTTAAATATATTTTTCATAAATGTGCCAAAAATTCAACAACACAAAATTAATGTTGTCATGGGGTGTTGTGTGTAGAATTTTGAGGGGAAAAAATGTATTCTATTTTGGAATGAGACTGTAACATAAAAATTGAAAAAAAGTGAAGCGCTGCGAATACTTTCCAGATGCACTGTACATGAACAGTAGGGCTGGGCGATTAATCGAAATTTAATCCTGATTTCTAGTTTGGCTTCTCATGATCATAAAAACATTGTCGAAGAAAAAAGCTAAATGTGCCAAATGGTGCGGTGCCTGTATGCAAGTTTCTGTGCCGTAAAAGCACCCTAAACGCACGTAAGTTGCTCGCCGCAAGCGAGTGACTGTTTGGTAGCAACATGACAAGATTTAATCTGTCAAAAGGCTAAATCTGGTTAGAATGGCTACTTCGACCTGATTACAACGCAGAAATTTGACAATCGGATGAGAGGTTTGTAGAAAAAGAGTTTTTTGTGTCAGAAAAATTGCATTTTTGGGGAACGTTTTTGTGGTATTACCTATACTAAAAAAAACCTTCAAATTAGAGTAAAACAGTAAAACTTAGTTTTTTATCAACATATCTCCTCAACTATCTAATTTCCTTTCAAATCATGTACCTTAGCAATCAATTGTTTTGTTCATAAATGTATTTGTTATGGAGGATTTTAGAGGCATTTGAAGTGCTCATTCCATCTTTTTTAGAAAATTCCACAAAGATGGCAGCGACTTGTCACGTTGCTATTGACACTCCAGTCGGAGTTTACTTCAAAACTAAACACAGCAAAAAGAATTACACACATCCATCCATCCATCTTCCGCTTATCCAAGGTCGGGTCGCGGGGGCAGTAGCTTTAGCAGGGAAGCCCAGACTTCCTTCTGCCCAGCCACTTCATCCGGGGGCATCTTGTATATTTACATACAAGACAGCTCATTTTAGAAACTTGACCAGCTTAATGCTACCACTCAATGGAAAACTGTATTGGCTGGCTATCTGACATTAGCATTAGATCACGGGACCTTATATAACAAATGTCCTGATCTGATCACGTGATATTTCAACTGATCAAGATCTGGTGAAAAGGATTGTTATTACTAATTTTCTGAAATTTTAAATGTCACAAACTGACAAAATAATCCAAAGGTGCAAATATTTTGCCACATGAAACAGTAATAACATTGCTTTATATTAAACAATGTCACTTTTCGGGATGTTTTTTGTCCTGGGATAATATAAGTGACTGAAAGTGACACACAGACTTTGTGTCTCTGCCCTCCCTGAGCATGCTTTGAGCTGTGTAGTTTACTGTTAAACTAAACTCGCAACAAAAAGAATTGCACATATTGTATATTCAAATACAAGACACATATGATCGTTTTAGAAATTGCCAGTTTAATGCTAACACTCAGTAGAAAACCCCTATTGACGGGCTAGCTAGAATTAGCATTAGATCATGGGTGGAATTTACCTTTAAATGACTATTTATACACAAACTCCATAGTAACACATACAGACAGGTAACATAACAATACTCACAAGCATATAATCTAATCTATGAAAAACGAGTTAAATTAATGTTTTATCGTGACCTTATTTTCTTTTTTTTTACTGCAAACGTGTAGCTCCATGCATGCATCGCACTACACTGCCAATAAGAGGCCAAGGCGAGCTCAGCAGGAACAGCAGATAGTCATTTTCTCCCCTGACTGTCTGACATGAAATCAGACTGATTTTTTCCTGTTAGGTCAATTAGGATTACCAAATTGCTAAATATATATTGTTTTTTATTTCCATTTTTAATATCCATCCATCCATCCATTTTCTGAGCCGCTTCTCCTCACTAGGGTCGTGGGCGTGCTGGAGCCTATCCCAGCTGTCATCGGGCAGGAGGCGGGGTACACCCTGAACTGGTTGCCAGCCAATTGCAGGGCACATAGGAACAAACTACCATTCACACTCACACTCACAGTCATGCCTACGGGCAATTTAGAGTTTCCAATTCATGCATGTTTTTGGGATGTGGGAGGAAACCGGAGTGCCTGGAGAAAACCCACGCAGGCACGGGGAGAACATGCAAACTCCACACAGGCGGGGCCGGGGATTGAACCCGGGTCCTCAGAACTGTGAGGCTGACGCTCTAACCAGTTGGACAACGTGCCACTCCATTTTTAATAGTATTATTTTATTTGTTACCAGTCTATTTTTTTGGTTCTTTTAAATATTAAAAGTTGAGTTTTGGTAGTTGAATAAATATAGAAGAAAACCCACACAGGTACAGGAAGAACATGCAAGCGCCACACAGACAAGGCCGGATTTGAACCCAGGTCCCCAGAACTGTGAGGCAAATATTCTAACCAGTCCTCCACCATGCCGCCTTTCAATCAGCATCGTCCTTGAAATTAGCAATAATGATAAAAAGCTATGTAGCATAAAGAGAATAATGTTGAAAATCCAAGTTGTCGTCATTATCCCTGAGGGGGCAGTTTATTTATTTTGTATCTTGTACCTCCAAAAATACTCAGGACTTCAAACTACTGCACTGTTATATATTTCTATTTGTTGCACTGTTGAATGAAAATCGGTCTTATATTTTTATGGGCTTTACACGATCAGGATTTTTGGGGCCGATCACCGAGTTTAAAAAAACGATAACTGATCACCAATGTCCATCCATCCATCCATCCATCTATTTTCTACCACTTATCTGAGGTCGGGTCGCAGGGGCAGTAGCTTTCGCAGACACCCAGACTTCCCTCTCCCCAGCCACTTCATCCAGCTCTTCCGGGTGGATCCCGAGGAGTTCCCAGGCCAGCCGAAGGACGTAGTCTCTCCAGCGTGTCCTGGGTCGTCCCCGGGGTCTCCTCCCTGTGGGACATGCCCGAACACCTCACCAGGGAGGCGACCGGGAGGCATCCGAATCACAGCTCGTGACCATAGGTGAGGGTAGGAATGTAGATCGACCGGTAAATCGAGAGTTTCGCCTTTCGGCTTAGCTCCTTCTTTACCACAACGGATCGATACAAAGTCCGCATCACTGCAGACGCTGCATCGATCCGCCTGTCGATCTCCCGTTCCATTCTTCCCTCACTCGTGAACAAGAGCCCAAGGTACTTGAACTCCTCCACTTGGGGCAGGATTTCAGGTCATGTATTCTAATCAGTCAGGTCAAACCAACATTACAACATGACAGAAATAATGGGTGCTAACTTACTGTAATTTAATTACTTAATTGTAATTTATTGTAATTATATTACTTCACACACACCGAAACGTTAGCGCATGATTCGACATAACCCCGGCATGTTTAGGTACAACCGTTAGTGCTAGCACTAGCTTGGTAGGCTACATAACGTTTTGTTGCGTGCTTGCGAGCGGTTTCGTATTAATACTACGTGAACATACCGCAAGCATTTATTTGATCATTTGTTCGACTCAGAGGGGCCAGTTCTTATAGTGAGGGGTCCTAACCCTCTTCCCATGGGAAAACCACTTCATTTTGAGCATGATCACAACCATGTGATTGACCATATGGCAAATGTAGCATCATTGATATGGATAATGTTGTGTTTAAAAAGAAAAGCTGTCGGTGATTTGCGGCGGGAGGAGTTGACCGGATTTTACAAGGTAGGTGTGGGCTTGCAGATGCGTTGACGACTCACACTTGTCATTGAAAATTAATAAGTAGCGGGCCAGCATCAATATAGATATGTGGTGGCCACTGGCCAGACACAACGACGTACTGTCTGTGGAGTGCATATGTGTTGCGCATGTACGTGACGGTGCTGTGATAATAGCGTTTCCTATCTGGAAGAAGCAGTTAATTATGTTGCAGCAGGCAGTCAATCATATTGCAGTGGGCCGCTTTTAATGCAAATGGATGAGGTCTGAAATAAAGAATAAAGAACTGCAAGACTACTGTGGTTTACATGGAGCCTTCTCTTCCGATTGTAATCGGTTTAGAATCCCAAACTGAATGAAAATGCTCCATATAAACACCTCAATAGGAATATTCAGGCCGAATCCAAATGTAATTTCAGTTTCACACGGGTGGAATATTCCTTTTGGCAACCCGATCTGAAGTACATTTTAATTAATTAATTCAATAATGCCGCACGGTGGCCGACTGGCTCACAGTTCTGAGGACCTGGGTTCCAATCCGGCCTTGCCTTTGTGGAGTTTGCATGTTCTGCCCATGCCTGTGTGGGTTTTCTCCGGGTACTCCGGTTTCCTCCCACATCCTAAAAACATCCATGGTAGGTTGATTGAAGACTCCAACTTGCCCATAGGTGTGAATGTGAGTGCGAATGGTTGTTTGTTTACGTGTGCCCTGGGATTGGCTGGCGACCAATTCAGGGCGTACCCCACCTTTCGCCCAGTCAGATGGGATAGGCTCCAGCATTCCCACGACCCTAGTGAGGATAAGTGGTGTAGAAAATGGATGGATGGATGGATGGATAATTAAATAATGCCATTATTCAATAAAATAAATAAATATGGTTAAACATAAGTAAAATTGTTCATTTTAAATTTATTAATCAGTTAACCAACTATTTAATGCATAAATTAATAAAATACAAAATTAATGAATACATTTTTATTAATTAATCTTGGGAAAAGTCAGCAAAATAAGTACAACAAATAAGACCCTTGATAATTTAAAGGCTCTGTGAGCTACATTAAGAAACAGAGCGGGCAGCACTGCTGATCCAGATGATGCAACGTTCTGGGAATTTCGAATAAAGTGCTGGAATTGTCATCTAGATGTTAATGGGTATGCTGTGGTTTAATTTTCGTGAAATTCAGCGTGACTAATTCTGTATGTACACAACAGCACAGTAATGTGTAGAAATAAAAATTTTTAACTCAACAGAAAACTAATTTGTTTCACATTTCAGGTCCCAAGCGTAACTATATTTCCAGTTATGTGTAATATTAATTAAGCAACACGTGTTGGCCATTATACTAGTTTCCACAAGTTAACCATCCTAATCTACTAAAACTTGATGTCTGTTTTAGGTTTGGTCACAATGCAGTCACTGACAACGCATTGACTTATTGACGTCTTGCTACTTCAAGGTTTATCTTTCATTGGCCACATATTTTTAGGCTTTAAACGATCAGGGGCCGATCAGCGAGTTTAAAAAAACGATAACCGATCACAAGATGGAGCCATGTGTCTATTTAAATGACCTGTTCATTTACTGTATATACCTGTGTACTTAATTGCTCCAAAAAATTATTCCAATAAATAATGTATCTTTGTTCATCTATTTATGCCAGCGAAGCATCGTGACAGACAGAACAAATGAATGGTCTTCTATTAGATGGCAGAAAGTAAATACAGTAGTTAATGTAGCCACTTTTTGTGACATTTTTGTTTATTGGTGTGCCGTGAGATTTTTCAATTGTAAAATATGTTCCTTGGCTCCATAAAGGTTTTAAATCACTGCTTTAGTCAGGTCATGTATTATAATCACTCAGGTTTTATTTCAGTAGTCTTGACATAGTGCAATCGTGAAAGAGCAAATTTGTTTTGTAGTCTCATCCGTCCGGGCACTACGTGTCGCCTGTCTCAGACGTGTTGTCTGTCCCACTCCGCCGACATGTATTATTATATTTTTTTAAAATAACTTTTGGCCGTCAGATATTTACAGCAGTATGTCAAAAGACACGCGACAAGGCTAAAAATAAAATAACTTTTGAATTCAAATATACTGTGCACGATGGCGACGCGTTGTAAATGTCTTTTGCAGAGTTGATCGGATCGGCGAATTATGACATAAAAGCCAATCAGCATAAAATGCTAAATATGGGCCGATACCGATCAGCCCGATCAGATCGGTGTAAAGTTTACATATTTTAGTTTCATGTTTTACTTTGCTGTTAATCGTTTCAATTTCTCGCCAGGAGGACGCATAAAAATGCATGCGTACATACCCTCTGTTTTTGGTGACTATTGATCGTCCTGAAGTTGCGCACGCAGACAAACCCAGCATTCAACAGGGCGAGAGGCATTTCACATCTCATGATTTGTTTAGAGGAACATTCTGAGAGGTCCAGCTAGGAATTGATAACAAATACATCACCCTTATGTCGTCAGATGACACTGGAATGAATATTAACACCAACACATTACCTTGACATTACATAAGCTTTAATGAAGATCGCTTTGTTACGCTTAGGTGGGTGGCTATGGCTCAGTAGAGCGGGTTGTCCAGTCACCGAACGGTCGCCGGTTCAAATCCTGGCTCCGACTCTCCGCATGTCGAAGTGTCCTTGGGTGAGACACTGAACCCTAATTTGCTCCCAGTGGCCCTGGCAGCACCTTGCGTGGCAACGGCCGCCCATTTTTGTGTGAATGTGAGGCTTTGTAAAGCACTTTGGGCACTGTGATGGCGTAAATAAACAGCTATATAAGTGCAGTCCATTTACTATTTGCCATTCATAGCAGTCCCTTCTGATGAGAAGTCTCCAATATACTGTATATTTTTAATGATTCAGTTACTGGCGTGGTCCGTAACTTCACAGACAATAGACAAAAATGATGATCATTGTTTTCCAAAGCAAAAGATTTTATAAAATATATTTTGATGAAAGGCAAATATAATCAGTAAGCTTTCATGGAGGACTACAGAAATTTGAGAATATTTAGTATTGCGAGTCTGAAGTTTTGAGGATTTGGACAATTTTAGGTAAACATCTTGAAACAATTTATATTTCATCATGATTCTCTTTATTTCTCCTCCTTACCACACAGAGGCTTAATGAATGATGGGTGAACTGTATTGTTCCAAGGCATAAATCATAATTGTGACCGTTGGTCTGCCAAATGCACACTTTGAGCGGGGTCAATTTTACAAAGCTGCCTTGTCAAAACTTGGTATGTGTTGACTTTCTTGGTAAAACGGTGTCCACTTTTGTCTCCCATGATCCAGCTCAATGAAAGGGAAATACAGTGGGTACGGAAAGTTTTCAGACCCCCTTAAATTTTTCACTCTTTGTTATATTGCAGCCATTTGTTAAAACCATTTAAGTAATTTTTTTCCCTCATTAATGTACACACAGCACCCATATTGACAGGGGAAAAAACGTAATTGTTGAAATCTTTCCTCATTTATTAAAAAAGAAAATATCAAACAGCTATAAGTAGCCTTTGCTGTGACACTCATATTTAACTCGGTTGCTGTCCATTTCTTCTGATCATCCTGAAAATGGTTGTACACCTTCATTGGAGTCCAGCTGTGTTTGATTATACTGATTTGACTTGATTAGGAAAGCCACACCCCTGTCTGTATAAGACCTTACAGCTCACAGTGCATGTCAGAGCAAATGAGAATCGTGAGGTCAAATGAACTGCCTGAAGAGCGCAGAGAGAGAATTGTGGCAAGGCACAGATCTGGGCATAGTTCCAAAAAAATTCTGCTGCACTTAAGGTTCCTAAGATCACAGTGGCCTCCATAATGCTGAAATGGAAGACGTTTTGGACGATCAGAACCCTTCCTAGAGCTTGCCGTTCAGCCAAACTGAGCAATTGGGGGAGAAGAGCCTTGGTGAGAGAGGTAAACAAGAACCCAAAGATCACTGTGGCTGAGCTCCAGAGATGCAGTCGGGATATGTGAAAAAGTTCTAGAAAGTCAACCATCACTGCAGCCCTCCACCAGTCGGGGCTTTATGGCAGAGTGGCCCGACGGAAGCCTCTCCTCAGTGCAAGACACATGAAAGCCCGCATGGAGTTTGCTATAAAACACCTGAAGGAATCCAAGATGGTGAGAAATAAGATTCTCTGGTATCATGAAACCAAGATAGAAATTGTTGCCTTATTCTAAGTGGCATGTGTGGAGAAAACCAGGCACTGCTCATCACCTGTCCAATACAGTCCCAACAGTGAAGCATGGTGGTGGCAGCATCATGTTGTTAGTGTGTTTTTCAGCTGCAGGGACAGGGAGACTGGTTGCAATCGAAGAAAAATGAATGTGGCCAAGTACAGGGATATCCTGGACGTAAACCTTCTCCAGAGTGCTCAGAACCTCAGACTGGGCCAAAGGTTCACCTTAAAAAATGACAATGACCCTAAGCACACAGCTAAAATACCAAAGGAGTGGCTTCAGAACAACTTCGTGACTGTTTTTGAATGGCCCAGCCAGAACCCCGACTTAAACCCAATTGAGCATCTCTGGAAAGCCCTGAAAATGGCTGCCCACCAACGTTCACCATCCAACCTGTCAGAATTGGAGAGGATCTGCAAGGAGGAATGGCAGATGATCCCGAAATCCAGGTGTGAAAAACTTGCATCATTCCCAAAAAGACTCATGGCTGTATTAGCTCAAAAGGGTGCTTCTACTAAGTACTGAGCAAAGGGTCTGAATACTTATGGCTGTGTGATATTTCAGTTTTCTTTTTTAATAAAGCTGCAAACATTTAAACAATTCCGTTTTTTTCTGTCAACATGGGGTGCTGTGTGTACATTAATGTGGAAAAACTTGAACTTAAATGATTTTAGCAAATGGCTGCAATATAAAAAAAAAGTGAAAAATTTAAGGGTGTCTGAATACTTTCCGTACCCACTGTATATTGGGACGGCTTTGTGGATTGTTGGTGTATTGGAATGGAATGCGCAGAATGCATGTTGCAAATGGAACAACATCCCTCAACAGTCCTGTGGACCATATCAACATAACTGTAAAAAAATCACCCGATCACTAAAAGAAGGACCAGAATTGGAATGTGGTCACTCAAAACAGGTTGCCCATTACATGTAATGCATCCATTCAATGTTTTGCAGTAGTCACATAAAGTGGATCCAAAGCCATTGAAATGATCCCTCGCATGAATAAAAAAGATGTATTCAATGGTCTACCCCCTTGGTCTCGACACAGCTCCTTTGTAAAAAGAGACAAGCACAGTAAAGAAAAGAACACTGTCTGTCAGAAACTGTGATACCAACTCTCCAACACTTCCCACTGTAGCACCACTCGCATTGCTCTGTGTGCCAGTACAATCGGAGCAGTGTGTGAGCGTATTGAATAGAGTCGACCCAGCCATGAATCCTTTTGCTTGTGTACAGAGATTTTGAGAAGGAGGAAAAAACGAGGGTGGGGACTGTTTTTATGGCTACACACACTTTCACATGCAACTCTAGTAGGCCCTTATGTTAAGGCCACAAGACAACCTTGATTGACCTTTCCTGCCTGCTGCCTTCTTGTTACTATCGTCTCACTACTCTGTGCACACAGTTGCCCTAAGACAGTAATTGGCACCTTCAAGATCAACGCTGTTGAAATAATAACAATAGAATAAGCCTTTTATCAGTCCCGCAATGGCTTAACCATGGAATTACACAAGCCAAGTGGACAGTTTGCAGCACACTGTGATGATCGTATCGAATAATCAAAAATACCCATGTACATATTCAGGGTCCTAAATTAACACTCTCCAGTCGGCCAAATGCGGCAACATTATCGGTTTGGCGAGTGAATCTGTACACACTTGTACCACTTACATAAACATACACGCGCAAATCATAGCGCAGTGGCGTGTGTCCTGGAGCCAGTAATATTGAAGCAAGACGTGTCCTGCCAGGAAAGTGCATGAGATTTCTAATTACGCCGATCTTTGTTATCAGATGTGTGCGTATTTCCTCGATCTAACATGACGGGATGTGACAACAGCCAATCAGATACGTTATTGTCCTGGTCCACTCCATTTACAAGTAGGGGGAGTAAAACAGAAGCCACGCCTCCTCGGTTGGCTTGCCGCCTTGCCCTGTAGCGAGATCGAGATGCCTACGACGTCTGTTGTGTGGCAGCGTCTCCAAAGCAACGTGGAGAAATGTTATTAACTAGCTGATGTGTAAGGTATGTCGGCACCCTTAAAAACGGACAACACTCTTTATTCATTTGAAGTACTACCAAAGTGATATGGAAAGCAAATAAATGTGATTGCAGTCAGTACAGCCTGTCACTATGTTGCTAGCACAAGTAGCATTAGCAGTTATCCACTGCTAGCGGTGAAGCCACCAGCAACAACAATAAATCGTGTCATCGTTATTTAGGTGGTTTGCAAAACGGCTAATCTGTATTGTTATTAAAGATGATGCGCATCTTAACTGGAGAATGATCATGTTTACAAATCATCATTATCACCGATGGGGCAGTTTGTTTATTTTGCATCTTGTACCTCCAGAAATACTGAGTGAATAGTGAATAGTGTTATTTTTCTGCACTGTTGAGTGAAGTGTTATTATATTTTTGTACATGTATTTCATTTGCTTAGTAAGTATGCTAATATCATGTTGGGGTTACCGTTTTAATTATTGACTATGAGGAGTGTTGTGAACAAAAGGCATTAATAAAATGTTGAACTACTCTCTAGCTTTAGTTTTTAGTACAGATGCTTTTAACATTGGCTTATTAAAAAAAGGTTAAAAACAATATTTTTAAAAATTGTGGCAAAAAGATCAGAAGATATGAAAAAATTAATCGTGATCTTTTATTTTGGCCAGATCGAACAGCCCGACATCAAACGCATACAACAGGTTTGACAGTAGAAGCTAAAAACACTAAGATAATGTCATAATACAACAATCTGCAGTTTGACTAAGCAAAATTGAAACTCTTTAAAACCAAATTAAATGAAACATTGACAGCCTGATGTTTCAGCCTCCAAGCTGCTTAAGTCCTTCAAAAGTGTTCAATGATGAAAAATTAAACAGACGTATGATCCTACGGGGCGGCACGGTGCGACTGGTTAGAGCGTCTGCCTCACAGTTCTGAGGTCCGGGGTTCAATCCCCGGGCCCGCCTGTGGAGTTTGCATGTTCTCCCCGTGCCTGCGTGGGTTTTCTCCGGGCACTCCGGTTTCTTCCCACATCCCAAAAACATGCATGGTAGGTTAATTGACAACTCTAAATTGCCCGTAGGTGTGAATGTTTGTTTGTATGTGCCCTGCGATTGGCTGGCAACCAGTTCAGGGTGTACCCCGCCTCCTGCCCGATGATAGCTGGGATAGGTTCCAGCACGCCCGTGACCCTAGTGAGGAGAAGCGGCTCAGAAAATGGATGGATGAATGGATGGATGATCCTACGGCGGCTGTAATGCTGTTGCACGAGGACTCTGTGAGGCCAGACTTTATGGATGTTAAATAAAAAACAATTTTTTTATTGCTGTTGTTCTGTGACTTCTGTCAGTTTTCATCCAACATAATACCATATTATACAAATGTGTAAAATTAGGGCTGCACACATATACACGTGTTGCACGTGCCATTATCGCAATGACAATACTTTTTTCGAAATATTGTGCAGCCCTATGTAAAATTATTTAATATTTTGGCCAGTAAAAAATATGCTTGGCCTGTGGATTTTTTCAACTACAGGCCAATGAATCAAAAAAGTAAATTTTGGCCCCTGTGCATAATTATATCAGGTAATGAGACTAGGCAGAACGAGAGCAGTAACGTATGTGGCAACTGTACATGAATAACAAATACCATATATGCAGATGTTAATGGTAAACTACATTTAAAAATACTATTATATTATTATTATATTATTATTATACTATTTCGATGCGAATTTATCAATCTGTCCAGTTTCCCCCACATCAGTTGAGATGCTGCTGCCCCAGCAGCCCACTCTCTGAAAAATACTTAGCTGTCGCCAAGATGGTATATTTTTATCTATAATTATTTTTGTGTATAAAGCTAGCACGATCTTTTTTAAGTTGGTGCTTCAAGTACTTAATGACGTGTAACAACAAAGTCACAAGGAATCCATGGACCCTTACAGAGACCCACCTCAGGAAGAACAATGATGGCGTAACAAGTGGATACGAGACGTTCACCATATAGAATATAGAAAACGTAGAGCTCGCTGTCAAAATGGCAGCTGCACAGATATGGCCAGAGGACCTCCAATAATGGCAGCCCAGGAGGTTGAGTGGCACTTCACCTCAGCAGGCAGCAGCCTGCCGTGGGATACATATACCTGTGTAATAGCCGCAACGACCCGCCAAGCAAGGCATTGGTTAAAATGAGTCTGACCTTCCTGAGGGCCGGCGTAATGGAGAAATACAAACAAACAACCATTCGCACTCACATTCACACATACGGGCAATTTAGAGTTGTCAATTAACCTACCATCCATGTTTTTGGGATGTGGGAGGAAACCGGAGTGCCCGGAGAAAACCCACACAGGCGGGGAGAACTCCACACTCCAAACTCCGGATTGAACCCCGGTCCTCAGAACTGTGAGGCAGACGCTCTAACCAGAAACTAAACTAAACTAAAACTACATATCCGTGACAAACAAGTGAAGATTATAAACATAATCTCTAAAAATTATATTCTAAAAAGTTCCATTACTGGTTCTCTGCAGGATGAGAACTTTTTTTTGTATTTGGGTTGTAATATTGTCGCTATGGTGCCTCAGGAAACGTGAAATATGAATTAAAATCGTCCACGCATTCCTGATTTCATGACGTTTTTCTGCAAAGAGGCCTGAAATCAGATCATTCGAATTTCTCGAGCTTATCTACAACACGTCACTAGCAAAGATCTCCGCCTTCCCTTTCAGCTCCTGAACTAGCGCTGTCAACATAACAAACGTGTGCTCTCCTAAGTGGGTCTTCTACACGGAGGCAACCAATCAGAGGAAAAGGAGCAGTCTTAGCCAAATATGGACAAAGCGGACACAAAACTGGATCAAATGGAAGTAGCTGTCAGAGGGGCCTTTTCTAGACACTTGTATGACCAAACCAAGGTGTGTTTTTTTTTTTTCATGAAATTTACACTTTTATACTCAGTCCTCGTCTTAGGGTGAGAAGCTCGGTCATCCGACAGGATCTCAGAGTAGAGCCGCTGCTCCTTCACATCGAGAGGAGCCAGATGAGGTGGCTAGGGCATCTGACCAAGTCGTGTACACGTTTGCCTTCACCCCATCTGTTGGGTCATTTTCTGTAACATCTGTCTGAATGGGGTTTCTTATTTCCTCTAAATTCATTCAGTAAGGTCATTTAAAAGGTCCCATTATGTGGGATTTGTTTGTTGACACTGACCCAAACAGTCGTCCCAAGTGCATGCTTCCATTTTTTTTCATAGTTAGAAGTGTGGTGTGTAACACAATAGATTATGCTTCCAGTGTGATGCTGTCACAGTAAACCAGCTCTCTAGTTAGCCCCAACAATCGTTTTGAATCTGCTAATGCTTTCACTGACCTGAACAAACCAATGAAAACATAAGGATATGGTGTCAGGATATCTGTCAAAAACAAAGTTTCTGCCCATCACCCAGAGAGTATCTAATGGCAGAGAAGATGGAGAAATAGCTAATCATGTCATCAGTCACGGCCGGTTCCAAACAGCTGAACAGTCAGCCTTCTAACTGAGTGCCGCTTCCTCGTCCTTAACCCTGCCAACTGGCAGCCAGAGCTGTGTAGCAGGGATGACTGTGGAATGTTCACGTGTCTGCGTCTGCCAGAAAAGGTCACATTTTCCACCAGGAGCTTATGGCATCGACAATACTTCACCAGCACCTTACACAGCTCTCTATTTCTTAAACCTGCAGTATGTAATTTTTTTTGTGTGTGTGCGAAAGTCATTTTCACTCAAGCCAGGAGATAACACACTGCTAATTATGATTTCAGTATTTGATTTTTCATATTTAGTGAATACTCCTAGGGTTGGCACTGAGTCATGAAACCTCTTAGCCAATGTGGCTAAACGGTATAACAATCTCCTAGCCACACTTGTGCGTAGTTAGCCACAACATCACGTGTATTTTTTGTGGGTAAACCTTTAGCCACACTTAGCCAGTCATGGTCACTGTGAAGCCGATAAGCTTTAACAACGTGGGCTCAATTAAAACTACCTAGTCATCAATCAGGAGTGGGGCTGAACGATTTGGGAAAATACTCTTAATTGTAAGTTTCTTTTGAACAAATATTAGAATTGCGATTAAGCATGCAATTTTTCAGGAGGATTATCTTCAGCAAACACAAGAAATAAATTATTCTATACTATGACCAACACAACATTGGATATAGCCAACAAATAAACTCTTTCCTGTATAGGCCCAAATGTTATGATGAATTGACATGAAGAACAAATCTTTATTTTACTATTGATTTGTAAAAAGAAAAACCTTCAATCACAGTAGAATATTCACTTTTTGATTTAACTTCATACCTTATAAAAATGTACTGCTTTATAATGCTGCTCTTGCCAGAAGCTGTAGCACTGTTGTCAGTGTTAGCTGAGTATAGAGATGAAGTAGAGAGTGACACGAGTGACACTTTTCATCATCAAGATGTGAAATAAAAAAAAGCTGGGAGTAAATAGAGAGGGAAATCATAATGAGCGCAACATGCAAACTCCACACAGGGGAAGCTGGGATTTGAACCCCAGTCCTCTGAACTGTGAGGCAGATGTGCTAATCAGTCGTTCACTGTGCCGCCTGAACATAAAAAATATTATAAATCTTTGGTGGTAAATATTAGTAGAGTGATTTGTTTAGTGAACTTATTGTTCACGGTCCTTTAGACATGAGTGATTCGTTCATTGAACTTCTTCGTTTGTGATCTGCTTAGGACTGATGTACTAGTACGATGAGTGAGTCGTTTGCGCAAAGAACGATGTACTACGCAGTGAACGTACTCATGAGTGATTTTAACTGCCTCTCCTGACATCCTCGCGGGCATAGCTTTCATTAGCAGCCGTTTCTTCAAGCTAACGGCTAATGTTGAGTCAGTCAAGCACATGAAAACAAGCACACACATTTAAAATAAGTGTAAATTAATAATAAATGTATATACGCACACATCATTCACTCTGTCTTTCTAATGTGATTAATAAAGCTTTTTATTTCATAATAATAATAATAATAATAATAATAATACATTAAACTTATACAGCACTTCTCAAGACACCAATAGACACTTTCCACTAATCAGATGACAATAAGTGATTAAGGTGAATGAGCAGGAAGCCTGGGTGGCGGAGGCTCGTGTCTGAGGCGCTGTCAACCGCAGATGAATGCAGAAAAGTCACGCCAGCCGGCGAGAGCCTAGCAGGACGTAAGCGGATGCGGAAGGATGCTCAGTAGCTGAGCTCGCTGCACGCATGTTCACGAGTCACAACTGAAGCCGGGTGTTCGAAAGCTTTCTGAGAGAGTGATATAGTGGATACGGAAAATATTTAGACCCTCTTAAATTTTTTTTGACTCTTTGTTATATTGCAGGCATTTGCTAATATCATTTGTTCATTGTTTCCTCATTAATGTACACACAGCACTCCATATTGACAGAAAAAACAGAATTGTTGAAATGTTTGCAGATTTATTTAAAAAAGAAAAACTGAAATATCACACAGCCATAAGTATTCAGACCCTTTGCTGTGACAGTCATATATTTAACTCGGGTGCTGTCCATTTCTTCTGATCATCCTTGAGACGGTTCTACACCTTCATTGGAGTCCAGCTGTGTTTGATTAAACTGATTGGACTTGATTAGGAAAGCCACACACCTGTCTATATAAGACCTTGCAGCTCGCAGTGCATGTCAAATGAGAATCATGAGGTCAAATGAACTGCCTGAAAAGCTCAGAGACATAATTGTGGCAAGGCAGAGATTTGGCCAAGGTTATAAAAAAATTCTGCTGCATTTAAGGTTATTAAGACCACAGTGGCCTCCATAATCCTTAAATGGAAGATGTTTGGGACAACCAGAACCCTTCCCAGAGCTGGCCGTATGGCAATCGGGGAAAAAGAGCCTAGGTGAGAGAGGTAAACAAGAACCCAAAGATCACTGTGGCTGAGCTCCAGCGATTCAGTCGGGAGATGGGAAAAAGTTCTAGGAAGTCAACCATCACTGCAGCCCTCCACCAGTCGGGACTTTATGGCGGAGTGGCCCGACAGAAGCCTCTCCTCAGTACAAGACACATGAAAGCCCGCATGGAGTTTGCGAAAGGACTCCAAGATGGTGAGAAATAAGATTCTCTGGTCTGATGATACCAAGATAGAACTTTTTGGCCTTAATTCTAAGCGGTATGTGTGGCGAGAACCAGACACTGCTCATCACATGTCCAATAAAGTCCCAACACTCAAGCATGGTGGTGGCAGCATCATGCTGTGGGGGTGTTTTCAGCTGCAGGGACAGGAAAACTGCTTGCAATCGAAGGAAAGTTGAATGCGGGCAAGTACAGGGATGTCCTGGACGAAAACCTTCTCCAGAGTGCTCAGGACCTCAGACTGGGCCAAAGGTTCACCTTCCAACAAGACAATGACCGTAAGCACACAGCTAAAATAACGAGGGAGTGGCTTCAGAACAACTCCATGAGTGTTCTTGAAGGGCCCAGCCAGAGCCTTGACAAACCCAATTGAGCATCTCTGGAGAGACCTGAAAATTGCTGTCCACAAACGTTCACCATCGAACCTGACAGAACTGGAGAGGATCTGCAAGGAGGAATGGCACAGGATTCCCAAATCCAGGTGTGAAAAACCTGTTCCATCATTCCCAAAAAGGCACATGGCTGTATTAGCTCAAAAGGGTGCTTCTACTAAATACTGAGCAGAGAGTCTGAATTCTTATGACTGTGTGATATTTCAGATTTTCTTTTTTTAATAAATCTGCAAAACTTTCAACAATTCCATTTTTTTCTGACAATATGGGGTGCTGTGTGTACATTAAGGAGGGGGGAAAATGAACAAATTATTTTAGCATATGGCTGCAATATAAGACAGTGACAAATTTAAGGGGGTCTTAATACTTTCCGCACCAACTGTAGGTAGGTGATAATTTTGATTATTTTTTGTTGTTTTAAATCTCCCTGCCTTTCCTAGTTTACAACACATGACAACAATAATGCATAGTCCTTCGGTGAACGTGTTGCGTGAACGTGAACCTCAGGGATGGATCATAAACTGAATGAGGAAGCACTTGAATGATTTTGTGAAAAAGAAATTAACGATTCGGTGAACGAATCTTTTTAAAGAACTGAATCGAATGATTCAGTACACTCAAAAGAACTGCCGTGCCCATCACTATGAGTTGGCGAATCGGCAGCGCGAATCCTGAATACACGATTCATTTCTCACGCTGGCCCACTTGCTGGCGCACCGAAAATGATGTCGCGGAAATGACGGCCTGGAAATTATATTTTACTGAGCAATGGGCAGAGCCCTTTTGTGCAAATCTCACTAAACATGATTTTGCATTTCTGTAGCAAAAATAATTAGACAATACTTACTGTGTAAACAAAAACAATAATAATAATTGCAGTGAACGAACAAAACATCTTTCCGAGGACCCGTTAGTTGCCTAAAAAGAGGCCTGACGTAAAATAAAGGCACCGAACAATACATGCATAAACGCAGCAATAATAGAGAATGTCTCACTCAGATATTTCTGTCAGATACCTTCATGACAAATGCAGACATGCTTCGATGATAAAAGAAAACAATGACAGCTGTCTGCCTCAAACAAAATCCACACATATTCCCAAGGACCCAGTAGCTGCCCAAAATGGTGCGTGACGTAAAATAAACCAAGTTCAGCTACTTCCGACTACTAGCAAGACATGCACAAAACACAGCCATAATAGTGAATTTACAACAATTGCCCCTTCCGAAGAGTGCATCTTTTTTTCCCCCACTGTCTGTCCTTCAAAACAGAATACAAATATTCTAGAATGTTGTAGAATCATCACATAAAAGGAGCCACCTACATCATATCGAAATAATAATAATACTGAATTCCAGCGTAAGGGGCGAAAGAACTTAAGTATTATAGCTTTAAGTGTGTCAAGTCCAAAGCGGATGTTGAGTTTGTTAAAAAGAATTATATCTATATTATATCTAATCATATCTTATCTTTAATAGGTCCAAATCAGACTCAAGGAACCTGAAATGTTGAGCTTCACTCATAAAAATGCTGTTGACTATTTCACAACAAATGACTCCTCATCTCTTTTACCCTGCAGGCCTGCAAGTGGACCAAGAAACGGTGACATCTTATCCACAGGTGGTGGTGGTGCGGGTGCCCACGCCATGGGTGCAGTCAGATAGCGACATTACCGTGCTGCGCCACCTGGAGAAGATGGGCTGTCGGCTGATCAACCGTCCTCAGGCCATTCTCAACTGTGTCAACAAGTTCTGGACCTTTCAAGAGCTAGCCGGCCATGGCGTACCTCTTCCTGACACCTTCTCCTACGGTAAGCTATGCCTTAACATGATTTATTTCATTTAGCAGTACATTACTTAAGTAACCTGGAAGAAAAGAAAAAGGCATTTACATGAACACTGTTGGGTGTTAAAAAAAAAAATACAAAAATTTGTCGTTTTATTTTGCGGAAAATATTGTGTGTGCGTGTAATACATGAGGTTTGCAGAATGATTTTAATCAAGTAAAAAAATAAGGTTTTCTAGAACGAAACAGCTGTTATACTTTCTCAGCCAAGACACTTCTCTGGTTCCAAGATGTTCAGACTGGACTCCAATCAGATTGATTTTAGAATTATAAGGTATTAAGGTGCCCCACAAATCCCTTTTACAAAAATAAATAAATAAATGAAACCCTCAATTTTTACGGGAGCAAAACACTGATTCAGGCTGGGGGAGGGTGGGAGGGACGGAAGGGGGGGGCTAGCGAGAGAGATTTTTGTCCTACATTCCATTGGTCTCTCTTTGGTGTAGTCCAGGCAATCCATGCGGAATGGATACAGCGCTTATGTAACAGTCCCGCTGCACCCTGCCTCTGGAGCCTCTGACAGGGGTTGTCCAACATTTGGTGTCCATTTGCCGCCATTCCCCTTCTCTCTCTCTCTCTCTCTCTCTCTCTCTCTCTCTCTCTCTCTTTCTCTCTCTAATTCTCTCGCTCTCTTTCTGATGGAAAACATGTGAATCAGTGTGTCTGGAAAACGCCATGTGACCGAGTGGATCACATCTGTTCCCTTGAAAGGATGCCAGATTTACAGACGTGAAAACAAGGAGTGAATTAAACATGGGGTCTACAGTATGTTTAATGATATTAACAATTTACTTTTTGATATTCCTAAGACATTGTAGCCTCACCCTATGAGCAAATGCATTGAAATCAGAAGCATGACGGTGACCGCTCCCTTCCAATGTCACGCTTGTAGCAACGGCACAACCCTGCTGTTTTGAATAAATTCTGTTGCCATAGCAACTGTTGTCGTTCCCTCCCCCCACCCTGCTTGCTCAGTAAGATGCAATGTATAAACGCCGGTATCAAAGGATGTTCCTTTTAACACATTTAATTCCTGTGCCGTTTGTGTGTGCCTGCGCGCGTGTGTGGGTTTTTCTCAGGTGGGCATGACAACTTCCGAAAGATGATTGACGAGGCAGAGCCGCTGGGCTACCCAGTGGTGGTGAAGAACGCACGGGGACACAGAGGTAAGACAGATGCATGATTGTTCCCTGTTATCGGCGTGCAAATATGTGTTTAATGGAGGCAACCGGAAACTCACTAGCCATGTATCGAAATCATTGGCAGATTTTTCAATGAGTAGGTGCTGCAACAAAGATGGGACAGAAGTGTACCTCTTTTATTGCTGTTTGGTTAACCATTACTGAGCCTAGTGAACACATTTGTCCTTAATTCACTTGAGGTGGTCGGGGGGAAAAGTTTGGTATGTATATTTTGGCCTCGTCCAAAGCAGCCACAATGTCTGCTGACCTGTTTGCCCTTTGGCATTCATAGTTAACAACACTTGACTGGCTTTGACATTGTGTGCAACAACAATGGGCAGTGGCTGGACCAGCCCGCCATCATGGTGTATTGTTGGACAAAACAGCCGTTAGTCAGAACCCAACTTTTTCTATTTGTTGATGTGTAGCTGTCCTTACCTCTTCCATACTGAAGGTTCAACTTAAAATTTCTAAAATGTTAATTCCATGGGAAATGGCTGGTTAATTAATTAGCTCACACATTAACAATGAAGGGAAACACTTTAAACTATCTGTATTCAGCAATCTGTGCTGTGGTTGAGCCCACTTGACACCACATTTGGCTAGTGTGAATGCGCTGATGCTTCCCCTCCTCTGACAGACTTGGAAAAGTTGTCAAGCATGAATAGTCATGCACACACACATGTGCACACAATAAAGATGTGTCACATAGTTACTGTAATGCAACCTATCACTTCCATCCTTGCATGAAATTAATACATATTGGAGGTGTCCAGATCCGATCTTTGAGATGTCTGAAAATAATAAATATTGCAACACAAACGCTCTATAACCGCTTACAGACAGGCAATATAACAATACTCTGCCATATATTCTTTAAACTCTGTGAAAAACGAGTTATAATAAAAATATATGTCAAGATTTATTATTTTGCACTTTTAAAGTATAATTTTTATTTATTATTCATTTAGATTATTTGTCAGTTTTCCAATTTATTTTTTATTTTTGTTTTACTTTTAAGTTAAGCAGTGGTTATGTTGCAATTTAGATATATATTTTTGTTATTTGTTTTGTTAGTTACTTTTCAGGATTTCTCATATTTTCTTCATATTTTCTCTCATATCCGCTGTTATTATTGTCCATTATCCATTTTCTGAGCCGCTTCTCCTCACTAGGGTCGTGGGCGTGGTGGAGCCTATCCCAGCTGTCATTGGGCAGGAGGCGGGGTACACAGTGAACTGGTTGCCAGCCAATCGCAGGGCACAGAACTGTGAGGCTGACGCTCTAACGCTTTAGGTTATTTGTCAGGGTTTTCAATTTTTTTTAATTTTATTCAATTGTAGTATATTCTTATGTTGAAGGTTAAACTTCATAAAACACAAATTAATAAATGGATCGGTTTTTGTCATATGTACTGTTGCTGACAATTGTTCCAACTGTTTGAGTAATATCACTTGATTGAAGCTGTTTCTATCATTCCGTACCACAAAATAAGCAAAAGTGTGTATTATTCATGCTGATATCGTATCGGATCAATTTTTTGTATCCGCTGATACTAGAGGCTGCAATAACGATATCGTATCGGAACTGAAAAAGACATCCCCACGTGTCCTATAATTAATGCCATTGTCCAACTCATCAGTTATTCATGATAATTCCCACAGTGCACAATACAAATGACTGGTGCGTCTACAAAATAACACAACATGCTCGGTCACGCAGTGTGTGCAATGTGCTATCATATAATCAATGTAATCGCTCATCTTGCCAGTTATTCAAAGTAATAGCCACCTTGCACGATAAAATCAAAGAAAACCCCACATAATTCAGAGTAAAACTAAGCACGGCACGCTTGGTCAAACACACGCACAAGCTCGCTTTTATGTATGTATCATGATTAATAACATTTTGCCAAAATGCAGCGAGGTGAAATAAAGTGATGACACGCCTAAACAGGCCATGGCCCAAATGCTTAAAAAGCAATGTGAGAGCAAGCCAGCAGCGGACGGGAGAGGGACGGGGATTTCTCCCAAGTCCGGCTCTTTAAGGGTTCTAAGGGCCTGTTGGGTCAATTGTCCTATTCTATGCTGAAGAATGTTTACTCCTCACTCACTCTCAAGTCTCCCACTGGCCCATATTTAATCGTGCCCAAGCACATTTATGTATGTCACACAATGATATGACACTGTATGTCTTCAGCGCTCCTGTCTTAAGGGTCTATGTTGTGTTCTCTGTTTCATTTTTACTCAAGCGTATAAGGCTAAGACTCTAATCAATGAACAAAGTGAATGTCAAAATTCTGCGTGCTTGAGCACAGTACAACTTGCCAGCCGTGAGTGCAGCCTATACCATGGCAGTTATTTCTTGCTTGCCTTGTTTTCTACACGTGAAGTGCAGGGTCATGCTTTTCACTGAGTTGCGCTAGCCAAGTACTGCCTTGTCATCATATTTGGATTGTCAGTTAGACACCATGTACACACTCACATACACATTCACCAATCACATGATTTGTCCCTGCTTGTGGGCTAGGGGTCAGAGGGCGTGACAAGAAGAAGTGTTAATTAAAACAGACTTTTTCTTGCCTCTGTGAGAAGCATTTGTTTGCTCCTAAGAAAAGCACCCTAATGTTTTTGGGAAGGGGAACTTACAAAAGACTTGGTCAGCAGATTTAGGTAGAAAATTTTGAGGAAGATATCAAACCACAATTAGTGGTTCCTCAAATGTCTAATCACTTTTTTGTCAATACCAAAGGTCTGGTTACCCTTAATAAAAATGTCATGGTATCTTGTCCTATTTTTTTCCCCAGGCAAGGCTGTGTTCTTGGCACGGGACAAACACCACCTGACCGACCTGTGCCACTTGATCCGTCATGACACCCCCTACTTGTTTCAGGAGTATGTCAAGGAGTCACATGGCCGTGATGTTCGTGTAGTTCTGGTGGGTGGCAGGGTCATCGGCTCCATGCTACGCTGTTCCACCGATGGACGCATGCAGAGCAACTGCTCCCTAGGTAGGCATTCCCCAAGCTATACCTGCAACACCAGCAATGCGACAGTAGAGCAATAGAGCAGTTCTTAAAGGTAGGATGTCCATCGCTCGGACTGGGATTGTTGATATCTGTGGGAAGGAATCATGGTGCCAGTGGGGGATGGACACGGGATTTATATAGAATACCTCAAGTCTCTTGGTGTTTTGCGACTGTGTTTGAGAAGAGAGTCAGGCCGTGAGTCAAATCTTGGATTCAGGAAGGACAATGCATTGTCTCTCCTGGTCATGAAAAACTAGATATAATACCATCCTATAGACGCTAGAGGGTACATGGGTTTTTGTTCATATACTTTTTCGATGCCTTGTGGGAGTTGTTCCAAAGTCAGAGGCCTGCTTTTACAGGTCATTCCGTCCCTGTACATTCAGAGCTGGCGGTTGGTCTGCATCATCTACAGTAAGTCCCACCTGTTCATGGTGGACTCCGCCAGGCTTTCCTCTGGTTAGTGGTTCTGTTTATTATTTGTATGGACATAATTTCAAGATGCAGACATGGAGGATGTCTCAGGATCTCATCTCTGCTATTTGTCAGATGTAGTACTGTTGACTTACGTAAGTAATCGACTTGTGACCGGGGCAGTTTCTATAATGAGTATAAGTACATCCAAACATAAGGTCTTGGTTCACTGACACAAAACAACACATTGCACTCAGTGGGTTCGGAGTGGAGTTCTGCCCCAAGTGTAGGAGTTTTAAGCATCAGGGCTTGCTGGTGCGCAATGCATTGTGTGCTATTGACTTATCCACATGCCACAAATTCCCCCTTATCAGCTTGAATTGCAGTACTCCTCAAACTAGAAAAGAGGCTGAAGTCAAGCAGGAGAGGCTGAAGACAATTCCTGCACTGGCGATTCAACATTGTACATTTGCCAGAGATGCGCGGCTATGCTAAATGTTTTCCACAAAACCAATCCGACATGCACACTAATCTTGTATTTGTAGTGCCAACAAAAAACAGCAATGCATTGTTTGTGATAACATAGAATCAACTTCATTCTGTTATTTTCTCATAGTGGAAAATTTTCCTAGCAGTGTAATGCACATCTCAGTACTTTTTACCGTGGCACAACCAAAGTCAAATTAGTTTTCTGGAAAGAGGTAAATAGAAAATATTACCATTGCTCTCATTTTGTTTGGTTGTCATTTTGATAGATTTTTGCTCACTCTTCTACTACGGTTCTGATATGGTAACTTTCTATATTTTCAAAATCGCAATCCCAGGAGATTGGGATTAATTTCAGATCTTCTCTGTACGTTGGCTCCCAAGCAAGACATTGTTACTTTTATAATGCACTGAGTTCTGTTTCAAGTTGTGATCATAATTTGTAACATGGTCCCTGGGAGAGGTGGGCAATATGTGTGGCCTTAAAATAAAACGTGATCATATTTATATACTGAAACGAATGTCAGAATGGTTCCACTCATGTTGTTCGTTTCATAGCGGTAGTTAAACTTGCAAATCACTTTTTGAAAAATAGTCACTAGAGGGGTCCGAAATATCACTCCTGCCAAGTACAAATTTATTATTCGCTCAGCCATAATAGCTGTTTAAAAAAGTACTTGGAGAACTCTCCCATCTTGATTATTGTTAAGGCTTGGTGAATATTGATCAGGAGGTTTAATTCTGTTTTGTTCAAATCTAATTCTTTTCCACCCGGCTCTCATCATTCTGATGAGGACAATAAGAAACAGTCATACCCTTCCAATTCTTGTATCAAGCATGATGAGCCATCTGCTCCATGACATGTTTTTCGGAAGGAAGGCCAGATCAGCAAGGCTGGCCTGAATTTCGACCCTCTGTATGTTCCACATATATTGAGGACTGATACACTGAAACCATACCACAAGATGCTGGATAACTCCCTCTGAGCTACGCATAGTGATTTCCACTGTCAGAGCGTGAGCAGTTTTGAGTACAGTTGGAGTCATAATGCACTGTGACATATTTGGGTCAGTCATCATCAGTTTATTAATGTTTATATAACGTATGTTTTTGACTGCACAAGGATATGGTGACATTACATTTTCTAAATTACCCTAAATTTCGTTTTCATAAATCTTCTTTTCTCACGTTTTTTATTTCGTAGCGGAATCTAACAGTTTGAACACAGTCCATTCTGGGATGCTGGTTGACCCCCTAATTCAGGGGTGTCAAACTCATTCGTGTCACGGGCCACATTGTAGTTATGGTTTCTCTCAGAGGGCCGTTAAGATTTTGAAATCATATAAATATTGAATCACCTCCTTATATTATTACATAGACAACAAATTGATTGATGAATAGTTTGGAAATCGAAATTCAAGGGTAATACTTTGTTTAAGTTACTGTATTGTAAAAAGAGGTTTGGTAACCAAAACATGGTTTGAAATATTTATTCCATATGAAAATTTAATTTTTCCTCCAGATTTTAGCAATCATGGCAGTTCAAGCACATGATTTGCTTTCGCGGGCCACATAATATGATGCGGCCGGCCAGATCTGGCCCCCGGGCCTTGAGTTTGACACCTGTGCCGTAATTGGATAGGACATAACATAATCCATTCCAGGGTCACCTTTACTAATTTACAATTTTTCAGTAATATTTCAAGACTCTTAACTGTCACACAAGTGAAGAATCGGGTTGGTATATGAAACTTAAATTGTGATTGTTGAAAGTGGGTTGGGATGTCATGCATAACAATTTTGAATGTTCTTAACTCACAACAACAGTTTATATTAAAACACTTGTCCAGATATTATTATCCATCCATCCATTTTCTGAGCCGCTTCTCCTCACTAGGGTCGCGGGCGTGCTGGAGCCTATCCCAGCTGTCATCGGGCAGGAGGCGGGGTACACCCTGAACTGGTTGCCAGCCAATCGCAGGGCACATAGAAACAAACAACCATACGCACTCACAGTCATGCCTACGGGCAATTTAGAGTCTCCAATTAATGCATGTTTTTGGGATGTGGGAGGAAACCGGAGTGCCCGGAGAAAACCCACGCAGGCACGGGGAGAACATGCAAACTCCACACAGGCGGGGACGGGGCTTGAACCCCGCACCTCAGAACTGTGAGGCTGACGCTCTAACCAGTCGCCCACCGTGCTGCCTCCTATCAAGTCCAATAAGTATAATCAAACACAGCTGGACTCCTAAGTCATATTGTACTAAGCAGCCAGGATAGAGACATGTTAATTACTTAATACATAATTTCTGGTTGTGTGTGTTATCACATCAAAAAAGCCAAAGAAAAAGCAAAACACGCAGAGTTAATCCCCAGAAGGTGACTTTAGCTGCGTGTAATTTTGAAATTCCACGAGATCCTAGATTAGGGCTATTCAGATAAAATAGCGAGAAGTTGTATCAGGGTCTTGATGTTGTCACCAACTGACTGCCAAATACAATACAAACATTGAGCTGTTCACACTAAACAGGAAGAATTTGTAAAAATACAAGTTCTAATTGAAGCTGCAAGCAACCCCTCAATTCTTTCCTATGCAAAAGTTGCTGCCGGATGGAGGATTTGATACAAGTACAGGAAGTCCTCGAGTTACGACGCACTCGACCTACGGCGATTCGACTTTACGACGCCCGTGCCTCGTCCGCCATTTTGTCCCAGCACCATTGTGTTTCTGTTTAGCTAGTGCATAGTGCTTGTCTGTGTTTGTGCGGCTGGAGTATCTTTGCCTTTTTCGCCCTCCTTTTTTCACACTCTCAGCAGTAATGGTAAGTACAGCATCTTATTTTCTTATTTTAATGTATTTGAGTTTCTTTATACCAAGTGTTAACCTTTCCTGCTACTGTCACCTGACTGTGGTCGGGAGACGCAGGGGTTAACTCCCTTCTCTCGTAGCACAGCTGAGCTGGGCGGCGGCGGCAACAATAAAGGCACGAAGCACCGATTTGCTGCTTTAATGGCTTTATTAGCTCCTCTGCACATTCAACGTCAACGGGTCCTGCGCTAATCGCTACTCTTCCCCGGTCGCCGTCACGACACTCACTACTGTACATACTCGCTCGCACTCCTTCCTCCTTCACAGTCCCGCCGGATGATGCCTGCGCAGTCCCGTCGCACTCACACATCCGGTGAAATCCGACTTGCGCAGAAATTCGTGTTACGTCGCCAGCGTAGGAACGGAACTTGTTCGTAAATCGAGGACTTCCTGTATACAGAGTTTGAAGTAGACAGGAGCTCCAGGAGCAGTGTTACCACATCTACAGTTAAGCATTGTGGAGCTGAGTCAATCATGTTTTATGTTGAGTTGAATGCCCACACGCAGTGAGTGAAACACACCCATCTGTCTCATATAAGTGGTTCATTGGGTAGCCATGGAACAAAGTTGTTCATCTTTGAAGGTTTTTGGGCAAAATTAACTCTTCAAACCCAAATGGCAGAAGTTCGTCTTTCCGGGCATAATTGTCTTTGTGGGTCTTCTAATGATAGGCCTGGGATTGACTGAGGACCAGTCCAGGATGTACCCTGCCTTACGCCCAAAGTGAACTAGCATAGTTTCCGGTGACCTGCGACCTTAATGAAGATGGGCTTTAGAAAATGGACTAAACATTTTGGTAGTAGTACATACAAAGGCATCTGGGTCTGCCTATTGAGGACCTTATTAATTTTGCACGGGAGAAATGTGTCATGATGCATGTTTTGAACGTGGCGCACATTGACTTTATGTGTTTGTTGACATTAAGGTGGCGTGGGAATGATGTGCCCATTGAGCGAGCAGGGTAAGCAGCTGGCCACAGAGGTGTCAAACATCCTTGGCATGGATGTGTGCGGCATCGACCTCCTGCAGCTCAACAACGGCTCCTTTGTGGTGTGTGAGGCCAACGCCAACGTGGGCTTCATCGCCTTTGACCAAGCATGCGGCATGGACGTGGCGGGCATCGTCGCCGACTACGCCCTGTCCATGCTCCCCAACCGTCTCACTCGTAAGATGTCCTTGCTGTCGGTGGTGTCGAGCACCAGCGAGACCAGCAGCGAGCCAGAGGTGTGCCCCGTGCCCGCAGTCGGGGGCTCCCTGCCCGAGGCTGTGTGCAACATGAGTGTGGGCTCAACTTCCAGCGAGAGCGACCCCGAGCTGGCCGAGCCCTCCCAGTCACCCCCCTGCCAAGCCACAGGCCCGGGCCTCCCCGACCCGGCCTACAACTTCAACACGCTACTCGCCAACGAGATCAAGCTATTGACTGAGTGAGATGCAAGCCGCCTGCATGCACTAGCAAACACACACACACACACACACACACATTTCCAAATACATGTGGATGAATGCAAAAACAGAAATTCTTCCTCATACTAACTCCCTCCAAAAGATCTGAGGCTGCTCCCCTGACTCCCTCTCAGTCCTAAGGGCTAATTGAAGTATTCTATCTGCTTCCGCTCGGTTTTAACACCCTAAAGCAGCGGCGTCAAATTCATTTTTGTCGCGGGCACATTGTAGTTATGGGTTCCCTCAGAGACCCGTTATGGCTGTGGAATCCATCCATTTTCTGTACCGCTCATCCTCACTAGGGTCGCGGGCGTGCTGGAGCCTATCCCAGCTATCTTCGGGTGAAAGGTGGGGTACACCCTGAACTGGTCGCCAGCCAATCACAGGGCACATAGAAACAAACAACCATTTGCACTCACATTTGCACTCACATTTACACCTACGGGCAATTTAGAGTCTTCAATCAACCTACCATGTGTGTTTTTGGGATGTGGGAGGAAACCGGAGAAAACCCACGCAGGCACGGGGAGAACATGCAAACTCCACACAGGCGAGGCTGGGATTTGAACCGTGAGGCAAATGTGCTAACCAGTCATCCACTGTGCCGCCGACTGTGGAACCATATAAATGTATAATTTCCTCATCATATCAATACATATACGGTGAAACCTCGATTTTCTTATCCCCTAATTTCTGAAAAAATGTTTGCAGAAATTTTTACCCAATTTTCGTAAATCTGTGTGGTTTTCTTACAGTTGAAAATTGTCCAAACGTATCCGCCTGCCAGCATCACGCCTGACTTTCTTATTTTAAAACGCTTGTCATTTCCTAACGTTATTAAAGGTTAAGACAATATGAAATTTTGGTACAGAAGAACATGAAGTAGACGCACATGATTTGCTTACGTGGGCCACATGAAATGATGTGGTGGGCCAGATCTGGCCCCCGAGCCTTGATTTTGACACTTACCCTAAAACAGTTTGGGTTAACCCTAGCAGGGTTTTTTTTTTTTTTGGGTTGGGAGCTGGGGGCTGTTCCTTCTTAGACGTGTCTTACTCCAGGTTCCTCCCACATTCCAAAAACATGCATAGTAGGTTAATTGAAGACTCTCATTTGTCCGTAGGTTTGAATGTGGTTGTTTGTTTAGACTACGTGCCCTGCAGTTGGGCCCTGCAGTTTAGGGTCTCGCCCAAAGTCAGCTGGGATAGGCGCCAGCATACCTGCAACCTTAGTGAGGATAAGTGGGTCAGAAAATGCATGGATGGATAGGTTTAATATCATTCCCATGAACAGCTGGGACGTCTCACTGGCAGGTAGTGCGTTTGGTACTTAGGCCTTCAGTGGGGATTTACTCAATTTAATCATCCACCTAATACCACCACTGTCACGCTGCATTTATAGAGACCATCAATAGCTTACTGTACAAAAACACAATATAATAGCTTGTAACTGTACCATGTACATCATCAGGAGCAATTCAGAATATTTTTTTTAATAACATGATAAAAACGTTTTTAAAAAATCATTTAAATACATCACACCCACCAGAGATGCTGATTATTAAATCTTTTAACAGCCCCTCGCTACAGATGTGTTTTGACTGCAACTGTGAAGTTTTTGGTGCGACAAACCAATCAGAAGACAGATAAATGCTGACGTTACTGTGGGCCAGTTCGATGGCCCCATGAGGCGAATTTGAAATCTGATTGGTTAACGAGACAGTGCCATTGCTAATGCAGTTCAAGTTACATCGGCGAGCACTACTGATTCTGAAGGCCCTGGGCAGATTAGATTATGAGGGCAACACATAAAGGCTAAATGCTGATTGGAGAAAAAAAATCTAACATCCAGATACATGCACTGGAAGCAGTGCAGCCAAGAGACACTCTACCAAATGAAGTAGAATAAAAACATAACAACAAATATTAGAATTTAGGTTGTAAATATAGGTCAGTGCTGTTAGTGTTTTAGGCCAGCAAAGAAGGCCTTGTTGGTTTTTACAGAGTACTAATTTGTGGTCATAAATTGGCATTTTGTGCGCACATTATATCTATATTGTGAGCAAAATTAGGGTTTCCCTTGATGTCATGTCTGGGGCTCCGTAGAATACAACCCTAGGCCGAGCTTATTTTCCAGTTGTGTTCAATTCAGCACAAAAGACGACGCACACAACAAAGCGCAACAACTGGCGATAGAACAACTGTGGTCACATCTAATGTAAAGCCCAAGATGCAATAAGCATTTTACGCTCATGTCCACGTTTTTTTAAGTATTACACGAAGTCCTCATGACTATTGCAAGCTTGAAAAAATTTGCAGGTTTTTTTTTTTTTTTTGTATGTAGTGTCTTTAATTAGCTGTACCAGCAGCAACAGTCTGCCAAGTTTGAAAAATTCCCTCAAGTCTAGCACTTTATGACAAACAGATGCATTTGTTTCCTTTTTTGTCTCCATGCAAGAAAAAATATACCTCAAAAACAAGTGACCTGTCACTGCTACAGAATGACACATCGTTGGAAAAAATACACCACATATCAAGCAGGATGCTGCACTCACAAACCTGCTGTTCCTTCCCTCTAGTTATTTTGTAAATATTAGCTTCAGTTGTAGTTGCTGTTATGATGGGGGGGGTCTGTCAATTTCTCTGTCCATGAGTTTTTTGTTTGTTTGTTTAATTATTAAAAAAAAGACCTCATATACAGTACGACAAACACAAGACAGAGTATACTTTTCGGCCTTTTTTTTTTTCCCCAGGAAGATTTCAGGGATTTTGAGAGCTCATTGCTGCCATGGAGGGGCGGCCATTCCCAGCACCGATCAAATTCTGACTTTGTTCCACTAAAGTAGCCCTTGGTGTTGACATTGTTGTGCGTTTTGTCGATAACTCAGGGAAGCAGCCTGGATCTAACCTTCAAATACCAGACATATCCGAGACAGACAAAAACATAACAAGCAACAATGAGGAAAAAGTATCATAAGATGTGGTGAATACCTTGGTTAACATGCACTTTTTCCCCTTGTTTCTTCTGTATTGTTCCTTGTTTTCTTCCTAATTTATGCTATTTTTAAAGACAAAACAAGTGGTTTGTGTGCACTAATAATGTGTAAAAACAAAAAGTGAAACCGCTGTGAAGCCTGATTTTTATTTCCTTTTTTTGTTGGCGGAAGGAAGTTTGTGGAGTGTAGCCAAAGCTTAAAAACTCACGAGACTCCAGGAAAACAACATCGCCCAAACCCACCACCCAGCAGCTTTCGCTGCAATCACAGTAGCTCCACCGATATACACTACACACACACACACACACACACACACACACACACACACACTACTGTGATGTCGTCCATTAAGCGAGTCACGTCACCCGTGTAGGCACATGTATGGGTGAACTTTCTCCACTTATTGGGGTCCTCTTGATTTGGAAGTTTAATGCCGCCCGTATCAATCCACATTGTTTACATCAATGTTATCGCATATCCATCATCCACAAGTCTGCTAAACATATCTCTATACAGTTAACGGCAAAATTATTCATGGGCTGGCCCAAGTTGATTTTCATTTGCTGAATGCTGGAACTGAGCAAAAGTTACTGTGTCGACAGATATTAACAATAGCGTGCCCCCTTTTTTATGGCAAATCTTTAAAATGACCAAACTTTAAAAAATTTGTCCACTTTAAAAAATCATCTATAGCGTCGTCCATCAGTCTAGGTCGCCCTTTTATAGCCGTTAATGACTAGATCAGACTACAGGATATTTGCCCCGATATTGTAGCTATCGTGGGTAATTTCCCAGATCAGACACGACATATTTTGTCAGGAATGATTTGGCCCTACGAAAGCCCTACGACGCCAATATGAAAAGTCTAGCATGTTAGATTTTCTGGGGGATATCTTCCATGTAGTGTGACATAACAACAGCGCACTTTGAAGTCAACCAATAGTATTGTGACTGGCGCATCGCCTCCCGTGCCTGCCGTTGTCAACTTGGTCGCTTGGGATGTTCCGATCATATTTTTTGCACCCGAGTCCAACTCTTTGATTTTAAGGCTCTGCTGATACCGAGAGTACTTCAACAATGCATTAAAAAAAGAGTGCACATCCTAATTTTCTCATTTTACTTGTCTGAAAGCCTGCACAAGTTTAAGGGACAAAAACGTCGCTCCTTCTACACACTGTGGTGCAGAAGGCCAATAGAATCAGTGCAACACCGTGTGTGCGCACACAGATACACACACACACACAGTCTCCGTGTGTCTATTATAGGCACTCTATACCCTACTAAAATTACTCCGAAAAGTTAACCAAAGGTGGCATGGTGGACGGCTGGTTAGCACGTCTGCCTCACAGTTCTGAGGACCCGGGTTCAAACCGGCCTCGCCTGTGTCCTGTGTGGAGTTTGCATGTTCTCCCCGTGCCTCTCTGGGTTTTCTCTGGGTATATCCCAAAAACATGTATAACAGATTAATTGAAGACTCTAAATTGCCCCCTAGGTGTGAATGTGAGTGCGTATGGTTTTTTGTTTATTTGTGCCCTGCGATTGGCTGGGGACCAGTCCAGGGTGTACCTCGACTCTCGCCCAGATTCAGCTTGGATAGGCTCGCGCACGCCCACGACCCACCCTAGTGAGGATAAGTGGTACAGAAGATGAATGAATGAATGAAGTTAGCAAAGCTATTACGGTTCCCTTTGGCAAGATCTTTTGTACTTTTGGATTATTTTGTCACTTTCTAAACTTTAAAATTTCAAAAAATGAATAACACCAATCTTTTTCACCCGATCTCGATCAGCTGAAAATCACGTGATCGACCCCGATTTTCAATCATGTGATCGGATTGTGACATCCCTATTGGTCCCCGTTGTCAACATTTGTTCATGCGCACAAACATTGCAACCGTTAGTTGTTGCCTGTTTGTGAGCCATATCGTCTTAAAAATACGTGAACATACCTCAAGCAATCCTTGAATGAATGTCATCTCCTGAGCACCGGTGACATCCACCATACGTTTTTCCACATCTTGTTTTTTTTTTCCTCCACACAATACATTGACACGATCCAGTGTTGTTGTTGTCGCTGTGGTAACGGGTGTATCCGGTCACGTTGAAAGGTGACACGTTTTCTGGTTTCGCCTTTGACAAGATAAAGCCCAGTGATCGTAAAAGACGGGATACAGTGGTATTGGAATACATGTCATGTAGTGTTGCCACTGTCTGACTGAGATACAGCAAGATTTTATTCCAGTTGTCTGACATTTATGAAATTATGAAAGACCAAATTTGTCCAAAAATGCATTGTTCAAAAATAGCCTTTGAAAACATCCATCCATCCATTTTCAACACTGCTTATCCTGGTTAGGGTCGCCGGAGCCTATCCCAGCTGACTTCGGGCGAAAGGCGAATTACACCCTGAACTGGTCGCCAGTCAGTCGCAGGGCACCTTTGAAAACATGTATATCATATTTCTAAACATATCTACAAATGCTTACATGTTCATAGTACCTCGTAAGTAAGAAACTAAGAATGAACATGACAACTGTATGTACAAAAACGAATAAAGCAAAATTATCTCGGCACTGATCTCTTTCTAGGAATGTCCCTTACTAATTATGTCCCGTGTGGCTACAGAGGCTTACCAAATCCGAACACATGTACCTACCATTACACCCCAAGTAATATTATTTCCGACTCATGTCTATCAAAGTTACGGCGGTAATTTCCAAATAAAGGCCTGCACCTATTTGGGATGCACATTGTGTCACTGATTCTTGCATGCCATGTATTACACAAAATAGCACTGTTCGTAATTTCAAAACATCTATAGTTTGTCAGTACCGTAACCCACCCATAATGGTTCCATGAGCCACTTTTGGGTCCCGACCCACCAGTTGAGAATCAATGATCTAGGATGCCTGCTTGTGACTGCAGCTTATTTGAGCAAATTTGCCCCAAATCACCACTTACTGTTCAATTTTGGGCTAGGGTCCTTGAGACTTTTTCATGCGTCCGGTTATGAAGGACACGTCCATCCTATTTTGTTTCAATTGGTCAAACTGGGTGGGGGGCACATTTTACCAAGTGACGCTACTGAGTGAGTGTCACACTAAATCTGATTTATTATTATTCTAGATTGTGAGCAAATTTTGGGGGGCTATGATATTTTGTTTTTAGAACTTTTTCCCCAACACTGCTTTAAGTTATCGGCATCCTTTCGAATGGTGCAAACACAATCATCAGCGCTATTCATGTTTCCAAATGTGAAAAACAATGAACTTAGTAAACATTTTTCATGAATAACATCTTACAAAAGTCTTTTACAGACACTTACTTTTGTCAGTTCCAGCCGAGAGAATTTCTTTGAACTTAAAATGCAGCCAGTTTATGCATCATTTAGGGTTTAAGTGTATGACTGGACACGGTGTACTGCAGAGCACAAGGTTAGCTATTCAATTCCAACAGAAACTGATGTACATTTGGCACACACAAAGAATAAAAGGGAATGGGGAAATCCACACATTTCCATTGTTTTAAAGCCTCGCCAGGCCAAAAACATGCTGCATAACTGAGTACTAATATGAGTACATGGTGGCGAGAAGATTACTTGTAAATAATTGGGTGCAATTAATAGCTGTCCGGGATTGAACTGTTTGGTTTACAACAATGCAATGTTTCTGCTTCGGTGACATGCTGGAGCTCTGTGATGGTGTGTGGCGTCTAGAAATGCTGACTTCAGATAAGTCAAAGGCCGTTTGATGTTGGGAAGTGCTACACTGGTACGAGATATGAAGCAATCACCCTCACCGTTACATACTGTCCGTCATTCTGAAAGTGTTAAAGAAAAGGCTCACAGAAGTGGTTATTAACAAATGTTCCAAATGGTGTAAATACTTCCCTTTCTTTTTTCTTTTGTTTTTTTAGATGAAAATAAAGACAAGTCATTATTGAGAATGAATACAATGTCCCTCTTGTTTTCATTTCAACTACCTATTGTCAAACACTGTTCAAATATGAAAACATCTGCTGACAATATGCAGATGTGGAATACACATTTTTTTGTTGAATTGCCTACAAAAACGTATTGCATTGTAAGAGGTAAAAAGTATGAGTCCATATACCCATTAGGTGCCTTTGATACTTCCCCATTTCACCCCAAAAACAGGTTAGATTTTCCACTGAATTCGTATTCATTGTGTTAAATGAATGTTATGCTACTGAAATCCAAATTGGTCAAGCTCCCACACTTTTTAATAAATTCAATGCAAGCAGAAAGTGTACATAAAATATACGTAAAATATGTTAGCTTGCTGACAGGGTGGACATTTTTGGCTAATGTTAGCATTTTATGAGCACAAGTTGGGACTTTCACTTAGCAACATGTGACGCCAAAGGCACTTCATAATGATAGTACGATGTAAAAAGATGAGGGGGGAAAAAATACATGTTAATAAAATCAAACTAATAAAATGTAAATAAATACATTGTATTCTTATAACTAACAATGTAATGAATACAAAATGTGTCAAATTGTTACACGAATATTTCCATTACAATAAATTATTTCATGAGATAAATGAATACGAAATTAAGAAATACTTGTTAACTAAACAATGTTTTGGGGAGAAACCACTAAATCAATAGAACAAATATCATGGCTCTTGACAATATCAATTTGCAGTGTGCGGATTAAATAATGTTAACTAAACAATGTTTTGGGGAGAAACTGCTAAATCAATAGAACAAATATCATGGCTCTTGACAATATCAATTCGCAGTGTGCGGATTAAAAAACAGAGTGGGTTCTATGTGGCCCACGGGCCATCCTCTGCCCAACCCTGGTGTGGAGGCTAGGCGGAAGTCAGCTGCGGGTCTTTACTCAGCAGCTGCAGAAGGGCCTGGATGGGCTCAGTCAAGTCATGGTTTGGTATCAGCTGGCTCGCTCCCAGCGCCATGCGTCCAAATCCCAGTGCCTGACGCACACACACAAAGTGGAAACAAAGACAAGCAAAAGCAGCTGCCACACTCTGGAGAGGGAAAGCTGATTTATGTAATATCAGCTGCAATCTGACCCGGCCTGCTTTACTCAGTCCACGTTTTTACCTTTTGGACAGTGTTACCTGCTCAGCTATTTTATTTATGTATTTATTTTTATTATTATACATGTGATTGTAATCCATCATGGAAAATTTTAATTTACAATACTACTCTACATATTGTGTTGCACAACACAGAGAGAAATCAGATCACAGGGATGGATGGATGGAAGAAGAAATACATTTTTTAAAATATAAAGACAGAATAAAAAAGAATGTAAAGAAATAAACTGGTTTTGTAAGGTACTGAAGCTGAAGGTCACACACCGCACACGTTAGTATATTCGTGTGTTGATGTGTGCCTTTACGAGGCTTAGCCTAGTAAGTGACGTCAGGAGCCTGGAGTTAATCGGGTTAGCGGGTGTGACCATCTCCATGCTCCTTTTGAGTGTTTTGATTTTGTATTTGTGTGTCTCATTCCTTGAGCCGGCAGCATCTATGGTTTCATAGATGCTCCCTCGTAAATCAAATTTTGGCTTGCAACATAAAGTTAAACAACTGACCAAGCAACAGCTCATAAC
The DNA here is from genome assembly GCF_024500385.1 of Phyllopteryx taeniolatus. NCBI lineage: Eukaryota > Metazoa > Chordata > Actinopteri > Syngnathiformes > Syngnathidae > Phyllopteryx > Phyllopteryx taeniolatus. The sequence continues at coordinate 24,972,769 of NC_084502.1, read as the reverse complement.
TCGAAAAATTGGTAAACTGGGGCACTCAGAAATTAAAGGACTACTGTATGTGCCTTGGCTTAATAAACATTGGTAAACAATGGTATACATCGCAAACTTCTGAGAGGTGGTCACTATCCTGTGAAACTCACAAGATAATTCTCATTCCTATTGCATCACTTTTCACTATACTATAGTTTTCAAATGACAGGTCCTGCACCGCAACCCACAAATGGAGGCACAATGTGGCCATGGCGTCCGAAGTCTCACTCAGACCGAAGTTATCATCATACATTATGACTTGGAAAGAAGAAAAGTGGTCAATATAGCGCGTTGGTTTTTTTTCAAAGTAGATCAGTGCATACAAGCAATGAGAGAAACTAGAAGGACTGTGGCACACTTTTGCTCCTTTGTATTAAACAAACTAATTAATGTGAATTTATGACTACTGGAAATTTATGGGAATACACCAGGAACTGCCCAAATTGAAAGGTTGGATCTTAATTGGGCCCTGAAATATAGTTGAGAATTTTATTTTTTTCATAATCTGACTAAAAGAATCAGATTTAGATAGTGTTACCCTGATTTACAATCACCCCAATTTCCGAGTTTTTTGAGTTACTTGGTTGAATTTTTTGCTTTATGTTGCGAGCCAAAATTTGAGGTACGAGCCAGCTTCAGATACACCACCATTCCAGTGAAGTGAAAAAATTGATCAATTAAGGTACTGTAATGCCCTCGCACGTGGGCAAAGAGAGCAACCTATTTCGCATGGATATCTACTAATGACAAAATGTTTATGCTTGAATGTGATATTTTACCATTATATTTCCCTACATTCCAATAAAAAGCATGATTTCCAAATTGAAATTCTAATTTGGAATATTTCCAAAATTCCACAGCTTATTTTCCCATGGAAATTGACCTGATATTTTCTACCACTTTGCAACCCTAATAGCCAAACCTTTTGAGCCGCACACTCCCTTCAACATCTCAGTTGAGTGGGCGCACCCTCACTGTGCCATAAACTCTCTCAAAAGAGCAGTTTAGCTAATATCCATCCATCCATTTTCTGAGCCGCTTCTCCTCACGAGGGTCGCGGGCGTGCTGGAGCCAATCTCAGCTATCATCGGGCAGGAGGCGGGGTACACCCTGAACTGGTTGCCAGCCAATCGCAGGGCACATACAAACAAACAACCATTTTCACTCACAGTCACACCTACGGGCAATTTAGAGTCTCCAATTAATGCATGTTTTTGGGATGTGGGAGGAAACCCGGAGTGCCCGGAGAAAACCCACGCAGGCACGGGGAGAACATGCAAACTCCACACAGGCGGGGCCGGGGATTGAACCCGGGTCCTCAGAACTGTGAGGCTGACGCTCTAACCAGTCGTCCACCGTGCCGCCCAGTTTAGCTAATAAAGGCAATTTATACTAAACCAAAGTAGGTAAGCAAATTATACTAAACCAAAGTAGGTAATAGCCAACAAACAATGTCAGTGTTGTAATTGTGCAGCTGGCATCGATCCAGGTGTGAAAGGTCCGCCAGACACTACTTCAGCTTAATGGAAATAAGGGTTGCAGCCAGGCAAGGTTTTATAAGGTGTAAAAGTCACCTGTCTGGTAGAGAGACTTCCGGTGTAATCTGTGATCGATGGACGATCTCATTCAGCAGACAAACAATTTCCTTTCCGATTCACTTAAATCAGTACACCTACACAATCTAAAGTAAACCGATAAATAAAACTGATCTGAATGCTTAATAAATCAAAGTAGAGAGATGATATCCAGGTTAATCTCAATAAATTAGAATATTGTGGAAAACTTCCATTGCAGAATTAAATGAAAAAAAGTGAAACTCATTTTATAGCGTCACTACACACAAAGTGAAATATTTCATAATTTTGTCTTACAATTTTGATGTTTGTAGTTCACATCTTAGAAAAGTGATAAGCACTTAAACATTAAAGTTATGTAATGTTATTTTCTTTAACTCATGGGACTTGTCAATGTCAATAAACAAATCAAAACAAAATTTAAGTCATGGCCTGTAGAGGATTAAAAACATTAAAAGTAACTCTCTTTACCCCAATAATATACAGTATTGTTAAATCAATAAGTGAGCTGCATCTAATCACAGAGAGCTGGTTTGTTTTCAAAGACGTGGAACGTAGTGTGTAGGTCACAGTGCAGCTTCCACTAAATCCCTGCTGCATCTTTGAAGCTTTAACAATCACAGATAATCCCACACGAAGACGGCCAACTAAAGGTAAAGTATGCAAAGGGGTAAATAGGGCACTGTGTCACTGTGTTTGCTGCCTGTTGATTCCCGCTAACCTTGGCAGGTGACTCACCTTGGTGGCATCTCCACCCAGGAAGGAGAGTATGGCCAGGGAGTGGGCCACCAGAGCCAACTGAGCGGGTTCCTTCCGGGTGTCATCCTGCTCAAACTCTAAAATGGTCCTGAGCATCTTGTCCACTTCCACTTGCTGACCTTTATCTGGTTAAAGGACGATAAAGTTTTGATAATACCTTCCTTGTGCACACATCACTAAAACTGTCTGGACTGGTCTCCAGTCAATCACAGAACACAGAGAGTGCACAGGGGCAACAGAAATACCCTAAAAAGTGTGTGTGTGTTGGGGGCACAGCTGTTTTGGGGCACTTGTTCAGTCGGGGGGGTTTGGTCAACACCAACAAAAATGTTTGCCTCCATACAGTGGGCTCCATAAAGTGTGTGGGGGAGCTGAATACCCCCCGAAATATTTAAGTTGTTCTAGTAGGCTTTTCCTGACTTTTGTTTTCTAGCAGAAACTTGAATGTTTTATGGTAACACTGATTCTTATTTAGAACTGTTCATAATTCCCTCCACCTTGACTACGGCCCCAGTTCCAGCTGAGGAAAAAAACAGCATCAAATCATGATGTGCTGCCACAACTCTGCTTCAATCTAGGCATGGTGTTCTTTTGGTGAACAGCAATGTTGTGTTTGCAGCAAACATACTTTTTGAAATGATAGTCACAAAGTTCAACCTTGGTTTAAAAATTTTGCAAAAACACTTAAAATCTCCCAACAGATGGAAAAGTGTGTTATGATGAAACCAAGGTTTGAAATTTATAGTATACATGAGCAACTACTCACACTGACATTTGTTCCATGGACAATTTACAGTCTTCAATGAACCTAACATGAATGTTTTAGGAATCTGGGAGGAAACCAGAGTACTCGGAGAAACCCAACATAAGAACATGCAAACACCACACGGGAATGCCAGAGCCAAATCGTTGAAAAAGTTTTAACGCAGTAGTCTCAGTCTAGTCTAACTAATTAGTCTTCAAAAGACAGTAGTATGTAACAATTATATTTTAGGTCAGCACAGTGAAATAATGGACAGCGCGTCAGTGTCAGTGGTTATTTGCTTGTATGCGCCCTACAATTGGCTGACTACAAATGGGTGGGGTTTACCCCGCATCTCGCCATAAAATAAGCTGAGATAGGCTCCAGCCCACCCGCGACCCTAGTGAGGACAAGCGCTATAGTTTACATTTTGGAGGTTATCTTGCCTAACGTCAATCCACGAAATATCTTTCATGTTGTTTTATTTATTTGGGTCTTGAGTTGATAGGGAAATCCTGCTCTAGTGTGAAGCATCCACTGGCAAATTACATGGCCGCTAACAGGCTTAGCGTCATATGTAGGGCAACAGCTGCGATAGAGGCTTGTAGTGTGGATGCCACACAAACAAGGATGTGTCAGCAGTGGTCTCTTAGCATGCGTGGCGTAAAGCTCAGCTTTAGCCTTCCGGTTGTACAGCCAGACGGTTCAGCTAAATTTAACCATGTTGACTTTTTTCAGCAATATGTCAACGAAGCTATTTCATCACAAGCGTTGTTATTGTGATGTCATATGCTGAATTTGCTTGACTTTGTATGGTTCCAATTTCCAAGTGTTATTCACAACATACCGTATGACCATAAAGTGCACTTAAAAGTCTTACATTTTCTCCAAAATGGATGGGGCGCCTTATAATGTGGCGCGCCTTATGTGTGCACCGAGTTCCAAAATCTGTAACTGTTGTTGTTAGACTTTAATGAGCGCTCCGCTTGACTGACTGGGAGCATTTCCTGCCGACACGCTGCTTATATAGAGGAAAGGCTTACGTGACTGAGGACAGCATGTTGACGTAAAGGGGGAAGGGTGTGTGTGACAGAGGACGCTAAAGACACGCCCCCAGTAGGTATATAGTTCCGGTATGTGCGTCGGTTTGGCTAAGGACCCCCGAGCAGCCGCGAGAGAATTCAAGATCAACGAATCCATGGTTCGCAAGTGGAGGAACCAGGAAAAGTCAAGAAGATGAAGCTGAGTTTTCACGGGAAAAAAAGAAAAACAAAATGCGAAAACAAGGCGAGGTGGCCCGAGTTGGAAGACCAACTCGAGCAATTGATTAATGAGCAAAGAATAACTCTGGGCTTGCCATCATTCCGGGAGGCTTGACGAACCGCTGGACATCCGTGTAAACAGGGCGTTCAAAGTGAAGTTGCGAGCGGCGTGGAAGCGATAGATGACAGATGGCGAACACAGCTTTACTAAGACTACGAGGCAGCGCCGGGCGAGTTACGCCCCAATTTGGGAATGGATTGTGGATGCTTGGGCTAACGTCTGCTTGCACTGTTGTTCGACCTTTCGCACGGCAACGAGACTGACTCGAACCTGGCGTGTTTGATTGAGAACTTGCTCAGGTGTTCATTTCAGATACAGAAGATGAGGACTTTGATGGATTTGTGGATGAGGAATGATAAAAAAATAACATGAGTACATTGTTAAGTACTTCAATAAAGTACAACCGAACTCAGTTTTGCTCCAGCTGCCTTTTTAAAAACATTGTTTTAGCGTGCATGCATGCTACTGTATGTTTTAAGCTAGCGTATGTTTTACAACATGCCAGCGCCCAATAATATGTATGCCTGCGCCTTATGTATGTGTTAAATACAGAAATAGACCCCGTAACTGAGACTGGGCCTTTAAATACGGTGCGCCTTATGGTCGTGAAAATACGGTAGATGAAGTAAGATGTGTTTTTATCCCCTTTTCATCACAAAACAACAGTGCAAGCTGTGTTTCTTTCTTAATATACAATTTATATTTAATACAGAGTAGTTCCGATTACAAAATTCATTCATTTTTACACCACATATCGTCATTGGGGCTGCATGTAAGCTGGAGCCTATCCCAGCGACTTTGGGCGAGAGGCGGGGCACACCCTGGACTGACCTGTCGTGGGGCAAATATAGACAAACAACCGTTGACACGTCACATGAAGGGAAAAGATTATCCAATGAACCTAACGTGCATGTTTTGGGGATGCGGAAGTAAGAGGTAAGAAAAAACACACAGGCACTTGGAGAAAATGCTGTATTCAGACTCTATTCAGCCAAAATTCAAACCCCGAGGGAGACCACTCGCCGACCGTGCCACCTTCAATTGTCAATTTTTTAGATTTAGTTCATATATAGCATTCTTGGATTAATTCTTACTGTGTGTCTGTCTGACTTCCTGTTTTTGCGTCATCAGCCCCTAGTTTGTCCCCGAGTCCTGTGAACTCAGCCAAGCAACAAGTGACAACAATGTGCATCGAAGCAATGCTGCTGATCTACATTGATGAATCTGTGAGATAGCTACATTTTTTATTTCAGTTTTGATGTTTCATATAGACTTAGGTTTCCATACAGTATATGGGGTTGGAATTGGAAGATAGTTTTAAATATAATAAAAGCACATAAGACAAAGAGTGTAACTTTACTCTGTTGGGGGGGTCATTTAAACACGCCACAGGCACGAGTAAATAAATAGTATCTTGACTCATATGAGCATCGCTGACATCACAAGACATACCAAAGGATGGCTCTGCCATGCCGGGGTTCTTTTGGACATTTTGCAGGAGTTTGGCTAAATGAGAGTGCCAAGTCTCCGCCACCTAAGGAGAGAAAGACATTTGGATGAGACCTAGGGGAAATAAACAGAATATGATCACTCTGGTAAAGGCATCACTGCTGTTTTGTATTTCACCTCTGTGTACAAGGAATGAACAATAGAGGGCTCCCCCTGTTTGACAAACACATCAGCCATGAGGAAGTAACCTCCACAAGTCACTGTGCTATCCAGACCAAACTCCTCACTGGCGAAATATATCTGAAAACATATCAGATAGAAAACCTCATTTGATGTTATATTGAATACTACGGGAAACTATGAACAATGTGTATAAACTGAGTTTACTCATGACGACACGCACATCGTTTGCAAAGTGAAAAAGAGCTGCCTCAAAGTGTCCTGTAGCTGTGTGGAGACAGCCCATGCTCCTGTGAAGCCGGTGGTGGACTGCATAGCCACACTCTGGACTCTTCAACACCGCCCACTCTGCTTGGGACAGGAGCTCTGCTACCAGGGCCAGATTACCCATGCCTGCGTGACACAATCACACAAATACAAATGTGCTGCACAAGAGATTGGACGAGCAGGGGGACCACTCCTTACCCATGTTAGCATCAGCCAGCAGCAGGTAAGCAGGCACCAGTTGGACCGTGTTGGGTCCGTACACATCTATGGAACAGCGCAGGCAAGACTGGGCGGCAGGCACAGCATCCTGATGCTTCCCCTCAGAGAGTTTGCTCTCCGCCACCAATCTGCAAATCTCAATCAGCTCTTTCTGCACAGGAGAAAATTCAATTCATCCATCCATTTATTTGCTATACCATATATCCTCACGAGGGTCAGAGGTAAGCTGGATCTTATCCCAACTGACTTTAAGCAAGAGGCATTGTATAACCTTGATGGTCGCCAGCCAATCACAGGTTACATACAATGTAGACAAACAAGTATTTACTCTCTCATTCACATCTATGGAAAATGGAGCTCCTGAGAACTAGAGTGGGTTAACTCCATTTGTAATGATTTGTGTGGCAATGATTGCTTCTTCTGCATACTTATTTTTCTTTTACAGGAATTGTGGTTTTCCTCAGGTTTTAGTTTACTCCAAAACATCTGACATATCTTTTCATATTTCAGGAAAGATAATGACATTCAATTATACTAACAGGTAGTCGCACTGGCACCCAAGCGAAAGCACTACATGCTTTCTGAGTCTTCTATCAATCTCTGAACTTCACTTTATGGGTTGTTTTTGCAGGAGGTCAAGCCTGGTTTCGTGGGTGTGGCCATCTTGGAAATGGGAGTTGGCCCAGTTATTGCACTGATAAATCAGGAAAACTGGTGAGTGCAATAATGGACTGCCCTCTATTTCAGAATTGTCACTAAACCCTGATTTAGACCTGTGTTCATCTGAAAGATATGCAGTTTCTCTATTCATTTCTGCACTTGACATAAAATTCAGTTAGTCCACTCTAGTTCTCAGTGGCTCAATTTAGAGTCTTCAGTTAATGTAAGAAGCATGTTTTCGCAATGTTGGAGGAAGCCGGAGTACACAAGGAAACCATGCAAAATAATTTCCTGACCAATTAAGTGAAATTAGATAATTTTCCATGGCACACCTGAAGAGCTCTCACGGCACACTAATGTGCCATGGCAAACAGGTGGAGAATCACTGATTTACAGCACGCCCTCATTTCAATGACGTTGGGAGGACAGGAGAGAAACAATGCATCAACAGAGAAACCATTATTAAGTACTATAAGTGCTATGTCCTCTTAGCATGGTGATGGATAGATAATTTCTTTGAATTGAGAATATCATGTATTTGGTCTCATCTGCTACAAGGATCAGATTCACATTGGGAAATTATTGGTTTGTGTCAAATGCTTGCTGGAGGATCATAAGTTTGCAGTGTTAGAGGGGCAATACGGAACTGTATCTACTGTATTTAGATGAGCTTTGCAGTACGATATGGAGGATGTAATGTTATTGAAGATCAGGACAGGTGTAACTCATGAAGGCATACAGAGCAAAACAACTCAACCTTCGCTCTGACACTATAATAGTGCAAGCATTGGGCAGGCAGCCAATATAAACTTGCTGTCAATGTTACAACATCCATTCATGATCTCTTTTTGCTAAACTTGCAGTGTAAGCAGCATGTGAACAGAGTAACATTGTGTCCCACAGAGCTATACGTAGCAGAGAGATGAAAAACTGTAAAAGGACTCCATCATTGACAGCGCTTTCCCTGTGCAATTAAGCTGTAAATCATCACCATAATGCCAATATACGAACAGGGCAAGGACCGACTATAGGATTGAATCCCAAAGGCTACGCATTCTCTGTGATGCTGTGTGGAGAAGGGAGAAAGTTTCCATGGGAAAATACAGCCCTCTGCCTATATGAGCTCTTTGTCCTGGTGGCATTACTCAAGTCACTCCCTCAGTGCAAGGCCCCAGACTGGACTGTGACAAACAACATTCTCTAGTCTAATGAAACCAAGATTGAACCGTGTCTTTATGGATTTTCCATGTCCCCCATATGCCTGCTTGGAGTCTCTCCTGGTGCAGTACTATATTGGATTGATTTCTCTGTATGTGTGAATGTGTCTATATGTCAGGCCTGTGAAGGAGGGTGTGCCCCCCCAGCCCCCCCCTCACCCAACCTCCCTTCTCCTTGAGCCCACTGGGATGGATACTACAGACTCCAGTCACCATGAAGTGGGTAATTGATATTAAAAATGTAACAGTTCTCAGAGAGGTTTTTTTGTTGTTGGTTATTTTGGGGTGAATCTGCTTTTTAGCTAACATTTTCCCTCTGCCACTAAGGGGTACTGAGAGTGTATTTTTGAAGAAAAAAATAAATTGAAATGATTTTAGCACAGCAGACGACTGGTTAGCACATCCACCTCACAGTTCTGAGGACCGGGGTTCAAATCCCGGCCCCGCCTGTGTGGAGTTTGCATGTTCTCCCCGTGCCTGGGTGGGTTTTGTCTGGGCACTCCGGTTTCCTCCCACATCCCAAAAACATTCATGGTAGGTTGATTGAAGACTTTAAAGTGCCCTGAGGTGTGAATGTGTATGTGAATGGTTGTTTGTTTATATGTGCCCTGCGATTGGCTGGCGACCAGTTCGGTGTGTACACCGCCTCTCGCCCGAAGACCCTTGTGAGGATAAAGCGGTACAGAAAATGGATGGATGGATGATTTTAGCACAAGGTAGCACCGTGAAATAGTGGCTAGCAGATTTGCACAGCATTCGAGAGTTCCTGGGTTTGAATCTCAGCTCGTAGCTTCCTGTGTGGAGTTTGCATGCTCACTCTGTGTTTCTGTGGGTTTTCTTTTGGGTCCAAGTGAAATAAAATAAAACGTCCATGTTAGGTTAAATGAAGACTAAATTGTCTTGAGTTGTGAATGGTTGTTTATTTATATGTGCTGTCCGATTGGCTGGTAATCATTCCAGGGTGTACAATGCCAAAGTCAGCTGGGATACGCTCCAGCTCACTTGTGACCCTAATGATGACAAGGTTTATAGAAAATGGATGGAAGGATTTTCAGCATAAAGTTGAAACTTAACAAATGTTAAAGAAATTGAAGGCTGACAGAATACATGTTTATTGAACTAAAAACATTTTTTTTGTATTTAACAAAAAAATAAAATGTGTGGCGAGAACAATTATTTCAACAGTACATACTGACAAAGCAGCCACAAAGTGTGTGTTGTAATGCTGCCTACAGAGTGCTAAACAAATGTGTTAAAGACAACCTGTCATAAAAATCATTTTGAAGTAGAATGAGGAAATTTAGACTGAATTAATTAAATTTTCTATGCAAATTTGAGCCGTCTCACTGGGCTTCTCTGACAGGTCATCAATTCAGCCATATATACAGTGGGTACGGAAAGTATTCAGACCCCCTTAAATGTTTCACTCTTTGTTATATAAATCATTTAAGTTATTTTTTTCCTCATTAATGTACACATAGCACCCCATATTGACAGAAAAAAAAACGGAATTCTTGAATGTTTTGCAGATTCATTAAAAAAGAAAAACTGAAATATCACACAACCATTCCGACCCTTTGCTATGACACTCATATATTTAACTAGGGGGCTGCCCATTTCATCTGATCATCCTTGAGATGGTTGTACACCTTCATTGGAGTCCAGCTGTGTTTGATTATACTGATTGGACTTGATTAGGAAAGCCACACACCTGTCTATATAAGACCTTACAGCTCACAGTGCATCTCAGAGCAAATGAGGATCATGAGGTCAACGGAACTGCCTGAAGAGCTCAGAGACAGAATTGTGGCAAGGTACAGATGTGGCCAAGATTAAAAAAAAAATTCTGCTGCACTTAAGGTTCCTAAGAGCACAGTGGCCTCCATAATCCTGAATTGAAGACGTTAGGGGGAGAAGAGCCTTGGTGAGAGCGGTAAAGAAGAACCCAAAGATCACTGTGGCTGAGCTCCAGAGATGCAGGGAGATGGGAGAGAGTTCTAGAAAGTCAACCATCACTGCAGCCCTCCACCAGTCGAGGCTTTATGGCAGAGTGGCCCGACGGAAGCCTCTCCTTAGTGCAAGACACATGAAAGCCCGCATGGAGTTCGCTAGAAAACACCTAAAGGACTCCAAGATAGTGAGAAATAAGATTATCTGTTCTGATGGGACCAAGATAGAACTTTTTGGCCTTAATTCTCAGCGGTATGTGTGGAGAAAACCAGACACTGCTCAACACCTGTCCAATAAATGCTGTGGGTGTGTTTTTCAGCTGCAGGGACAGGACGACTGGTTACAATCGAAGGTTCACCTTCCAACAAGACAATGATCCTAAGCACACAGCTAAAATAACGAAGGAGTGGCTTCAGAACAACTCCGTGACTTCACTTCTTGAATGGCCCAGCCAGAGCCCCGATTTAAAACCAATTTAGCATCTCTGGAGAGACCTGAAAATGGCTGTCCACCAACATTCACCATCCAACCTGACAGAACTGGAGAGGATCTGCAAGGAGGAATGGCACAGGATTCCCAAATGCATCATTCCCAAAAAGACTCACTAAATACTGAGCAAAGGGTCTGAATACTTATGGTTGTGTGATATTTCAGTTTTTCTTTTTTAATAAATCTGTAAAGATTTCAACAATTCCGTTTTTTTGTGTCAATATGGGGTGCTGTGTGTACATTAATGAGGGGGGAAAGAAAACTTAAAATTATTTTAGCAAATGGCTGCAATATAACAAAGAGTGAAAAATTTAAGGAGGTCTAAATACTTTCCGTACCCACTGTATATACACACACACACACAGAGATTCTACTGAATTCAAAATAATGCGCTTTACTATTTTTCGTTTTTGGGAGGAAATGGTCAATTTAAAAATTAATGGATAATAATCATTGCATTTTATCATTAAAATATTTATGTCAAAGAGCTTCTGCATACTGGTGTATTAGCCTTCACAAAAACATAAACAATGATTTTTGGTATTTACTAATACTAGGGCATATTCTCCTGTTCGTGCGAAAGTCTTCTGTTGGAAATACTCTAAAAAGCATGAGAAAAAAGAAGCGTTTTTAACCTAGACTTAAAAACATTCAGACTTGGGGCTGACGTCACTTTTGTTGGCAAGTTATTCCTTTTGTGTGCAGCATAATAGCTAAATGATGCTTCAACATGTTTGCTTTGGACTCTGTGCTCCACTATTTGACCTGAGTCTGTCGATTTCAGAGCCCTACTGGGTTTATATCCCATTAGCATTTATTTCATATATTCAGGACCTAAACCATTTTGTAATTTATAGACCAGTAGCAGAACTTTAAAATCTATTCTAAAGCTGACTGGGAGCAAGTGTAAAGACTATAATTGGAGTATTATGCTCTGACCTCTTTGTTCTGGTCAGAACCCGGGCTGCAGCATTCTGAATGAGCTGCAGCTGTTTAATGCTCTTTTTGGGGAGTCCAGGCAGAAGACCAATACAATAGTCTAGTCTACTTGAGATAAAAGCATGAATGAGCTTATCCTGGTCTGCTTGGCACATGCAAGGCTTCATACTCTGCATATGTTCTTCAGATGGTAGAAGGCAGTTTTAGTAATTGATTTGATATGACTGTTGAAAGTCAGGTCGGAATCTATCAGTACACCAAGGTTTCGGACTTGGTCTTTGGTTTTTAAAGAGAGTGACTCCAGGTATTTACTAATAGCAATCGTCTTTTCTTTACCCCACCACAATTGGCAAAAACAATTATCTCCGTTTTGTTGTGATTTAATTGAAGAAAATTTTGGGTCATCCAGTTATTTATCTGTTTTAGACAGTGACACAACATCTCAATTGAACTGTAGTCATCTGAGACACTGCTACATATAACTGTGTGACATCTGCATAGCTATGATAGTCAAAATTAAAGTTCTGAAGAATTTGACCCAAGTGTAGCATATACAGGCTGAACAGGAGGAGTCCAAGAACTGACCCATGAGGGACTCCATAGGTCTAGGTGGACTGTATACAAAATAACAAATTCACTCCCATTTACGCAGTGTCTCTGAACCCACCTGCATTCTCACCTATCTGCGACGTGCCTGCCATGAATGGTGGCCGTGGCCGTACCCAATCTGTTGCCAAATACAGCATTTATCCATGACATGGTGTATGAAGGCTTGACTATAGTGTGTCCAGACGGGTTTCTTCCGAAAGTATCAAAACCTGGCACTCTTGAATGAAAATCAACTTTTGTTCGAAAACCATTCATTGACGCCATAATGAGCATGTTCTCAATTACGTTATTCAGGCAGAAATTCAGCGAACGTGAAGTTCAGTTCACGTTCGCACAAAATATGAACGAGTACATGAACTTTTGTTCATTGAACTCGTTCAGGTACAACACTGGCTAGCCCTGAATTCATTAATTCATTCATTCAGCTTCCGTTCCGCTTATCCTCACTAGAATCACGGGCGTCCTGGAGCCTATCCCAGCAATCTTCGGGCGAGAGGCGGGGAGAAAACCGGAGTGCCCGGAGAAAACCCATCAGGCACGGGGAGAACATACAAACTCCACACAGGCGGGGCCGGGGATTGAACCCCGGACCTCAGAACTGTGAGGCAGACGCTCTAACCAGTCAGTCACCGTGCCACCTTACTTCAAACATTTCCTGGGTAAATAATTATCATGTCATTGTATCGGACACGCTCCCCGCAAGCGGAGGTGACACAGTGGCTCCCCACGGTTTGGTGGGCTGCAGCCTTCGAAGCCGCCCTGCTGTGAGCCTCCCCTAACAAGACGCTTTGGATCCTAAAGTACCACCCCAATTCCAATTCTTTTTACCATTAGTGTTATTTTCTTTATTTAGTTGCACCCTTTGTATGTTTCCCTCCAGATCCCTTGTAGATGTCATTAAATATACGATAAAATTCCACTCGGTTGTATTTTGTGTGTGTTCTGAGTTTAAGTAAGCCTCTGTCCTCTAGAATTCAAAATTTCATAAAGTGTAGCAACCTTCAGATTATGAGACTGATGAAAAGGTTTCTCGTCACTGTCACTAAATTTTGTCCACATAAAAAGGGACGTGGTGCCCCTTTCATAGGTAAAATTAGTTTGATTTTAACAATTAAATTTAAGATTAGGCTGCACGGTGGGCGACTAGTTAGAGCGTCTGCCTCACAGTTCTGAGGACCGGGGTTCAATCCCCGGCCCCGCCTTTGTGGAGTTTGCATGTTCTCCCCGTGCCTGCGTGGGTTTTCTCCGGGCACTCCGGTTTCCTCCCACATCCCAAAAACATGTGTGGTAGGTTGATTTAAGACTAAATTTCCCGTAGGTGTGAATGTGAGTGCGAATGGTTGTTTGTTTCTATGTGCCCTGCGATTGGCTGGCAACCGGTTCAGGTTGTACCCCGGCTCCTGCCCGATGACAGCTGGGATAGGCTCTGCCACTCCCGCGACCCTTGTGAGGATAAGCGGCTCAGAAAATGGGTGGATGGATGGATTTAAGATTACGATAAACCATAAGATTACGCTTGCGTTACTTCCGTCTTATTCTTTTTTCCTAATTTAATTACATTTTTATTAGACTAATATACGCTTCATCATATATAAAACATATATTAACTATACATGTTTTATGATGGTGACAGTTTTAGTCTGGGAAAAAAGAAATTATTTTTAATGAAATGCTTTTGCAGGTTCCACTGTTATTGATAATTATTTTAAGTCATTATTAGCAGTAAATCTAGTTCTAATTTTTGTTCTATCTGCCACAACTTTACCTAAAAAATAATGAGAGAAATAGGCAATGGCGGTGCTGGCCTTAATGGCACCCTGTGCAAAGTCGCCTATGTGGTGACTTCTGGCCCTTAGATGCTGCTTCCCCCCTGACAAAATTCTTCACAATTCTGTGCCGTTCAAAATGGTAGGGGAGTGGGAACTTTAAATAACATTTGATTATTTGGTGAATAGCGGCTCGGTGGACGACTGGTGAGAGCGTCTGCCTCACAGTTCTGAGGTAAATTGCCCGTAAGCGTGAATGTGAGTGCGAATGGTTGTTTGTTTATGTGCCCTGCGATTGGCTGGCAACCAGTTCAGGGTGTACTCTGCCTCCTGCCTGAAGATAGCTGGGATTGGCTCCAGCACTACTGCGACCCTTGTGAGGATAAGCAGCTCAGAAAATGGATCAGAATCAGAATCAGAATCATCTTTATTTGCCAAGTATGTCCAAAACACACAAGGAATTTGTCTCCGGTAGTTGGAGCCGCTCTAGTACGACAGAGCGGCTCCAACTAACACTTTGGAGACAGAAAGACATTGACCAAAAAAAAAACAGTCACTGAGCAGTAAAGGGTTGCTAGTTATCTGGTAATGCCGGTACATTTTTATTTTTTGGGATGGATGGATATTTGGTGAATATATTTATCAACAGCATGGCCCCTCCCACCCAGAGTGCCCCTGTGTCAGACACTTTGCACAGGCAAATTTCCACTACTGAATTTAGGGACTTACAGGTTCCACAGTACTGGACACAGGTGAAGATGTACTATTGTGCGCCGTGTGCATGTGTGTGTGTGTGTGTGTGCGTTCGTGTGCGTGTGCATGCGTAATTTTTACATTTTACAATGATAGCCTGTAGGGGAAAACAGGAAACACATTTCTGGCAGGAAATGCTATACCGCTCATGGCCCAAGAATGTAATACTTTTACTTGGCATCAGATCGCATTCCATGGGGTATGTTACCGTTTTGAGTAGGTTTTCAATACGACCAGCCCGCTGCATACTAAAGAGCGATGGGGTGCGAATGGGGATGAGCAACTGGCAAATCCTCTTGTGGATTCCTATCCAGTCGGATTGCTGGTGCTCCGCATCACTGGTGGGGAAAAGAAAACCAGAAGAGAAGTCCTGCAGGTTAGGCCTTGACAAAGTCACAAAATTTTCATCTTCACTCTTTTCAAATGACTTGACACCAAATGTACTTTAATCTGACTTGAGTGATCACTTCTTGGCTCATTAAAAGGATAGGTTTTCTTTTCGTTCACAATTTAAAAAAATTCTCAGTTATCTTAATACAAACCCCCATTCCAATGAAGTTGGGACATTGTGTTAAACATAAATAAAAACAGAATACAATGATTTGCAAATCATGTTCAACCTATATTAAATTCAATACACTACAAAGACATAGATATTTAATGTTCAAACTGATAAACTTTGTTTTTAGCAAATAATCATTAACTTAGAATTTTATGGCTGCAACACGTTCCAAAAAAGCTTGGACAGGTGGCAAAAAAGACTGAGAAAGTTGAGGAATGCTCATCAAACACCTGTTTGGAACATCCCACAGGTGAACAGGCTAATTGGGAACAGGTGGGTGCCATGACTGGGTATAAAAGGAGCTTCCCTGAATTGCTCAGTCATTCACAAGCAAAGCTGGGGCGAGGTTCACCTCTTTGTGAACAAGTGCGTTAGAAAATAGTTGAACAGTTTAAGGACAATGTTCCTCAACGTACAATTGCAAGGATTTTAGGGATTTCATCATCTACGGTCCAAATCATCATCAAAAGGTTCAGAGAATCTCGAGAAATCACTGCATGTAAGCGGCAAGGTCGGCAACATTGAATGCCCGTGACCTTCGATCCCTCAGGGGGCACTGCATCAAAAACCGACATCAATGTGTAAACCAATGTCAGCAAATACAGTATCGGTGTTACATCCGTAAGTGCAACTTGAAACTCTACGATGCAAAGCAAAAGCCATTTATCAACAACACCCAGAAACGCCGCCGGCTTCTCTGGGCCCGAGGTCATCTATGATGGACTGATGCAAAGTGGAAAAGTGTTCTGTGGTCCGACGAGTCCACATTTCAAATTGTTTTTGGAAATTGTGGACGTCGTGTCCTCCGGGCCAAAGAGGAAAAGAACCATCCGGACTGTTATGGACGCAAAGTTCAAAAGCCAGCATATGTGATGGTATGGGGCTGTGTTAGTCCCAATGGCATGGGTAACTTACACATCTGTGAAGGCACCATTAATGCTGAAAGGTACATACAGGTGTTGGAGAAACATATGCTGCCATCCAAGCAACGTCTTTTTCATGGACGCCCTTGCTTGTTTCAGCAAGACAATGCCAAACCACATTCTGCACGTGTTACAACAGCGTGGCTTCGCAGTAAAAGAGCGCAGGTACTAGACTGGCCTGCCTGCAGCCCAGACCTGAATCTCCTTGAAAATGTGTGGCGCATTATGAAGCGTAAAATACGACAACGGAGACTCCACACAGGCGAGACCGATATTTGAACCCCGGCTCCCAGAACTGAGAGGCCGATGAGCGAACCAGTCTTCCACCGTGCCGTGGTGCATTATGAAGCGTAAAATACGACAACGGAGACCCGGGACTGTTGAACAGCTGAAGCTGTACATCAAGCAAGAATGGGAAAGAATTCCACCTTTAAAGCGTCAACAATTAGTGTCCTCAGTTCCCAAACGTTTATTGAATGTTGCTAAAAGAAAAGGTCATGTAACACAGGGGTAAACATGACCCCGTCCCAGCTTTTTTGGAACATGTTGCAGCCATGAAATTCTAAGTTAATGATTATTTGCTCAAAACAATAAGGTTTATCAGTTTGAACATTAAATATATTATCTTATATATTATCTTTGTAGTGTATTCAATTAAATATAGGTTGAACATGATTTCCAAATCATTGTATTCTGTTTTTATTTATGTTTAACACAATGTCCCAACTTCATTGCAATTGGGGTTGTTAAATTTCACATATTTTTGGTTAAACTATCCCAAGGATCAAGAATTATAGGACACTTTACACACCCTATTTCTCAATTAAATAAGTCAGTATTTAGGCTGGTTATTTTCATGCAAGAGAGCACCTGTATACCCCTCCCCAGATACTACTGAGCCAATGGCAGTGCGAAATTCATTACCATGACAACCGGGGTGGAGCTAGGGGATAGAACAGGCAAACAGGTGGCTTCCACTGAGCGCAGAATGTGGGGGAAAAGTGAGAACCCGTAAAGGTGGCAAACTCATTTTCACTCAGGGAGGCAGCAGTTCAAACACTGCACCATGTGTATATGGCACATGGACAAAACTGTTACATAATAGTGGGGCAGAACTGCTAACTTATAGACACATTTTCAGAAATGGGCAGATCAAAAGATTACCTTATAGCTGTTTAATTCCACACTTGATGGGAGACAAAACTATTTGTACACAAACTGTTAAATAGTCAGTTTTGCTGCTTTTGAGTCACCGAGTCATTTTCAGAAGTATCATCATACTAAATTGTATGCTTCTGCCGAACGGCTGCTGTAATTTTCTTCAGACTGATGCAACTAGTCCTGGCGTCTTGTATTTCTTTCCACTGGAGGAACACATGGGCTGCGGTCTCAGTGTTGGAGACAGAAGAAGCCAGCAGGGAAAATACTTGGGCCACATCACATCCAAAAGTAACTCTTCATCTGCCTCCACAATGATAACGAAGTATAACTTAAACAATGTGTTTATGGTGGCGTAGAACTGTGCTACATCACTGAGAAGTGTTTTTGAGTTTGCCTTTCAAGGCAATCAAACTATTAGAAACATCAGGATGAGGCAGCACAATTTTACACCACTGCAAACTACAACAACAACAACAGGAAACAATGATAAATTCATAACAGTCCTAGTCAAAACTGAATACTATCTTTGTTAAAGCAGAATTTGTTGACTCAAGACTGTGCAGCTGTTATCCATCTGTGGTACAGACTGACTTTATGTAAACTCAGCAACGACTCTTTAGTTGGGTCAAAATTTGAAATTGAAAGGACTGAAATTTTCGGTATACTGACAAACCTAAGGCACATATAAAATGGAAAAGTAACTTCATCTTTGCCATTTCCAAGCTTAAATATAAAAACAATTCTCAGCTGTAAAGCATTTCACCACTGCGCGTGTGTGTGTGTCTATGTAGCTGAGAAGCAGCACTACTTTAATGTAGTTTTTACATTAAAAGTCCACGTCCACACACACACACTCAAAGTATGATGTCATTTGCACAAACGTGTTCAAACTGAGGCCATCAGCAGCAGCCTGCTCATTGGTTCTGATGACTCTGGTGACCACCAGTTAACACATTCGTGACATTAGTACAATAGCAATATTGTACATTGCGCAATATTGTGCAGTAATGGGTACTGCACTTAAGTAGTAATCCAAGTATCTGTTCTGTATTTTACTTGAGTACTTTTCTGATTAGGTTTTACAGATATATGTACTTTCTACTCTTTACTTCCTCAATATAGGCTTTTTACCTTATTCAACCTCCTTTACACAAGTGCCGAGTGTGAGAACCTTTGCCACCTTCTTGCTCATTAAAGGGTTAATAATGATGCACTGGAGGGGAGTATAACAACTGGCCACAAAAGCAGTGGTGGAGCACTATTTTCCAAAAAAGGAAGCATTTCAGGTTTTTTTTTCAAGTCAAGTCCTCCAACAGTGCCACACTGAATCTTTGAAAAAAAAAATGATGCAATGATCGAACAAATGACTATTACAACATACTATGAGGGTTAAATGTTTTGGAGCTTTTCATAACACCTCTTCCATTTGTTTGTAGAATTGCAATGTTGTAAAATTCTGAACAACTAAGCAGACAGAATCATTTGATGTACTGCGTGACCTCACAAGACTTTACATACTTTAATTTAATTGTTTATTGGTCAAACCATGACATTCGAGCGTGTGCAATTGTTGGCCAGCGGAATTCTCAGCGTGGCAGTCACATGAATAACACCAAAAAAAAATGTGCGAATTTCATTTCCAGTTCATCTTGGACCAGTCACATGTCGTGAAGGTCTACACGTGGACAGCACTGCCATCTAGTGTCTCAATCCATGTGTCCTGCCTGTCGTCTTGCAATGTAACGGAGTAGTTTTTGTTCATTTATTTTTTTTAACGGTCTAAGTAGAATTTTCACGTATCTCTAATTTATTTTGTCACCTCTGCTTCTGGCAATTTTCACTTCAGGTCCACTACAGTACACGACTAGAATGTGTACTTTTACAGCACTTAACCACCTTCGTTATTCGTGACAATCTGCCTGAACCGAGAGCAACAACGTCGCTAAGTAAAAATACAGTTCATTTATAAGCAATAAAAACAGTATAAAAATTCTAACCACTCGCTTTTTAAAATACTTTCGCCTCAAATATTTAATGAAATGACCGATACTAATGTACAGCAGTTGTCAGACTTTTACTAAAGTAATAATTCAGTAGGTGTAACCGTTTTTTGTTTTTTTTTGTTGTTGTTGTTTTTCCTCAGGCAGACTGCCTGTACGCTACTTGAGATGACGTTCGTTTAGTTGATGGTCTTACCAGTAAAAGGTGACTCGACACCTGGCGCACTGCAAGTATGCTCGTTTTTGACACAATTCACACAACTTTTCGGTTCCTTTGGGCAAGGCGAGAGGGATGATCTCCGTCGTCGGGAGGACGTCTTGCGGTTTGGACTCCATGATCCGTTCAGGACCCCACTAACACAGGCGTTGGGAGCCCCCCAGCTGGAAAACGTCGCCCTTTGCACTTGATAGTTGGGAGAAGCTGGCGAGTTGTTCCTAAACACACAAGATTAACTTTGGAGACAAAAGGTTAATGCAAAGTCAATGATATTCCTTTTTGTTTTGTTTAGATACTGCGGGTTTATTTTATCCCCTTCATCTGCTTCAGTGAATCCAGAACGCTCTCACCGGTATGACGTCACAACACGACGCGTGTTCTTTGTTGTGTATTTGAACAGGCCACCAGTGGGCGCGTTGTCTGAGGTCGTCATGGTAACGATCAACACTTCCCATCACACTATGGTGTCACTGTGCCTCATTCTATTCTTCTGTTGCCACAGTTGCTCGTACCTTTTTTAATTCTTGTACTACTACTACTACTACTACATCTAGTTTTTCTTCTTCTACCTATACCCGTACTACAGTACGTTTTCTTTTCTTCTTCTTCACCTTCTTTTTTTCTACTTTTTCTTGTTTTTGTAACTGCATAAATATCATGCTTTATTGTTTTAAGTTTATACTTATAGCGTATATACTTTATATATAATTGCATGGTGTCTGAGCTTATATACTGTCTTTTTTTGTTGTTGTCTACTAATTCTATGCATTAATATAAAGTATTCTTTGTTGTAATTATATCAAAATGTAGTTCGTGACTATATTTTATATATTTTTGGGGACTATTTTGGGAGTATTTAGACTGTAACCCCTAACATGTTCTCAAAAGAAAGCACTTCTACACATTTTCTCTTTGAGTGACATTTATTACTACAATAAAAACTCTTGAGGTACAAAAATAGATATTCGCATGCATATTTCTAAAGCGTGTGCTACATAATAGGTATTTTCACACTAGTATTTGCTCATCAAAGGAAAAGAGTCATCATAAAAAATAAAGCATTTATAGTTGTATTTTTATTTTTATGAGTAAATATTGAGGATTAAATCCCTTGCTAAAAAAAAACATTCTCTTGAGTTATAATTGTGTGTTTACATTGCAGAAATAAAATTCTGTTGACCGAAGCACAGAAAGCAAAAATTAAAAATTTGTGCCCAGTTTTATCAATATTTTCCATTATTGTTGACGCTCTGATGCTTTGCACGTTCACTCTTTCTTGCGCAAGTGGACGTAAATGATGCCGCTGCACAGCAGGAGAGGCACACACACCCAAGTGAGGATGAAGCAGTAGCCAAAGTGTCCCGAAGTCACTTCTCTGCTGTCCTGGAGGATTTCCTTGTTGTGTAATGTGTAGATGAGTGCTGCAGACAAGGCTGTCAGGCCTGAATAAAGACAAAGTAAAGTACAGTATGTTTATTTATTTATTTATTTTTTGTATACCTGCACCAGTATGTTTCTGACATATATATATATATATATATATATATATATATATATAATTTATTTATCTGTTTGTTTGATTGAAAATGCCTCAGGTCTTTTCCAGAAGAATTTGTGAAAGAAATCTCTCGATATTTCAGGTGAAGGTAGCTGGGCTGTACTTAGTATCGCAACAGCCAAAAACAAACCCCCGCATAATTCACCACAATACATTGAGGTATCTCTGTACTCTTCTCTACATTGCTAAAGTGAATTCACTCACAAGTGCATTGCTCATATTCATATAGTATATTCACATACATCTTATCTATTTGCCATCCGTACTACCTGTAAACATAGTACAAGTGCAGTAAAGAAAATTTCCCTAAGTGCTATTTTACATGTACAAAATGCTGTATATATGTGGAATGCTTCCATCACGTGCCATATATCACAGATTTTTGCATCTAGTATTGTTTACAAGAAAACCACCTTGCTCTGCTCTGTACCATCTGCATGTATTTCATTTTATTTATCACTGTTTTATTTTTATTTAGTGTACAATGTAGTTTAGTCCCCACAGAGTTGGACTGAACTCAAATTATTATTTTACTGCTGTTGAGCACTTTGGTTAGGGAGTGCTGTTTACATCCAAATACTTCTCATTGCTGTCCACTTTGTGCATGTGGCACATGCCATTTGAAATGAATGCACGATTTGTCCAACAATAATGTTATCCCTCCACATTTACCTGCAAACACTTGACACAGTCCAGTGAAGTAGAAGAGTCCACCCTTAGACATGGTGAAAAGTTGACCCAGGAAGACAAGGAAGGAGACCGAGGAGAATACCACTGAGAGGACCATCAAGACCTGAACTGCATGAAGCCACTCTAAGAGACACAAACAAGTTTTAATTATTATTTTTTCCCCCATAATCCACTTTGTAATGAACAAGGTCAATAAAATATGTGTTATTACCAGTTTCTTTGGAGGAGGCGCACAACCAAGTTCCTGAGAAGTTCTCATACCTACAGTTGTACCACAGGTCAGAGTTCTCCAACCCATCCCACACCCACCAGGACTTTGAAAGAAAAAGGTTCGGTGGGTTTTACTCAACTTGGTTCGTTGACACTCATTGACATTCTGTCCTACCTTCTCCATGGTAGAGATGAACAGCATGGCCAGGGTGACAAGATGCAGCAGAGTCACAAACATAAGCAGGAAGGCCATCTTGTTTTTTGTGTTGTTGTTTATTCTGCAAACAGCACAGTTTCAATGAGGACAACCAGAGATATGCATTGTATGACCGAGTTAGCATGCCTGTTGATTCTGCAGTAAATATCAGTGTTTGAGGACTTTCCTGTTTTGGAAAAAGAAACTGGAAAGTGTGAGTATAAAATAAAGTTGTTGTGTCAATCTACGCTGGAAACAGTGCAATCACTCATTGCTGAAACTCCTCTCTGAGTGGAGCATGAGGTGGCCTCATAAAGCCAACCTGTGCCAGGGCCATAGAAATCTGCATGAGGCCAAAATATTTACCCAGTTTACTCCTCCACCCCACTGAGATGATGGGGTTTTACATTACGGAGGGTAAACAGCCTGTAATTCCACTCATATTTGAGTGTGATTAAACCTGGACAAAGATGATTTTGGTTTTATACACATAAAACAAAATAAAATGGAGGAGAAAAAGAAAAAAAAAGAATTTAAGACTGGATAAAATGGTTTGTGCAGATCATTATCATAGGAGAGGCCCCTCTGAGTGGGTGGTTGGTGAAATTATGTCATTACACTAATTTCATCCATCAAAGGAGGAGGAATGGAAGGTATCGTAATAATTTGGCTAAGATGGACAGAAAAAAAGTAATAGAATGAAACAGTATTCCTTGTAAGAAACAAAAATGCAGAAAGGTGAATGATTGTTAAAGGTTAGTGTAATTTAATAGGGAACAGACATTATTGGGATTTTAATGACACAGCTTATCGCTACAAAAGTAGTGGCAGTGCCTTTTATTTAATTAAGAAAATCAATGTGTCAAAAACAGCATTCCATAAAAAGTCTAAAAAAATGTGCCTCCTTACCCTGATTATTGCTCTTGCTCTGAATCAGACCCCAGGAGCAGCCTTACTGCTGTGATCTTGTGTCCAGTAGGTGGTCCTCTCCTTTCTGGGCTTGCCACACCCCTTTCCCTTTTCCCACTCACTCCATCCAAACTTTCCAAGATGAACGCCCATTTCCTCTGTGCACAACAGAGCTCCCTTTTTCTCCGCCTCGATGTACACCACAGTGCAACTCCACTTCCCCCCCAAAAAAGAACTGGACACACCCTGGCAGCACGTAGAAATTACAAAAACACAAGAGATGACTTATAATAGTGTCCATTGACAGTGTATCATAGGTAATTTATATTCTGTGACAACTACTGATTATTTAGAGCAGTGGTTATTAAATCACCCAACTTTGTGCACCCACATTTTGCCATGACTAAGATAATCTTTTTTTTAAAATAGCATTTGAAAATGCATGGTTGCCATCTTATCATCATAAATGGATATATTTACAGTGTCTTGCAAAGTACACATAAGGTTAAGTTTGTAGTTTTTACCCTCTCTTCACTAATAAATCCTCTAGCTGCCTGAAGTCCATTTACTCTGCTTCTCTTTGCTAGTCTTTATCAGCTGTTAGCAAATGAGGGATGGGCTTTTTTTTTTTTTTTAATAATTTTTTTATTTACTAGAGGTGAACATTCCAAACTAGGTCAGGTCAGCCAGAGGATGTAGGGGTGTGCCAGTGAGTGCATGTTGAATAACTGACACCCTGTCAGTCATGTCTACTGTCTCTGATAGGTTGTTCTTCCTCAGGTATGGTGTTTTCTTTCAAAACAAACAAACAAACAAACAAACAAACAAACAAAAACCTCCAAATTTACCCCTTAATTTCAGGGCACATTATTAAGAAACTGAGGAGCAACGTAAGTAATAAAAATAAATAATATAATAAATTCAATTAATTAAAATATTTGATTTCATATATTGAAATAAATTATAAATATAATAACAACACATTAATAATTACAATCAATAAAAATTGTATATGTTTAAAAAATGAAAAAGATGACAAAGGTTAAATCAAAGTAAAGATTACACAAATAAAAAACAAAGATGCAAATTAAAATGTCCATCATTTACAGCATTTTTGTGACCCACAAGTTGAAAAACACTGAATTAGAAGATTGTGTGGGAAATGAGCACACACATTTGTGCATGATTGACATTTGGGTATGTCGAGCATACTTGTCACGTGCAGGCAGGCAGGAACCACGCACAAGCTCTGTTTAAACTGTACTATGAAGCAGGATACAGTTTAAAACATGAAATACTGTGTTCAGATAGACCTGTAAGGTTAGATCTAAATCAATAAATACAAATGAACAAATGATGTAACAGGGCATACTACAACCACAACGATACATGATCACATGATTTGGAAAGTTAATGTAAAACATGCCACTTTGTCACCCTCTGGCGGTGATGCTATCACTTTGTTGGTTTTAACCTAAGTTTGTACAGTACAAATTCAGAGGGTACAGTCGTGAAGTCATAATTGCACTACATTTTTGTATGTTGCCAATTTTAAATCTCACTGGACGAAGAAACAGTCATATTGCTAATATATTTTGTGTTTCCCAACTTTGATAGAGCCAAGGCACCTATTTTAGTTTAGAAAACTCTCACGGTACACCACTGAACAAAGCACTCACAAAAAGTATGAATACTGAAAAAGATAAATAATCCATCCATCTTCTGAGCTGCTTCTCGTCACTAGGGTCGCGGGCGTGCTGGAGCCTATCCCAGCTATCATCGGGCATGAGGCGGGGTACACCCTGAACTGGTTGCCAGCCAATCGCAGGGCACATATAAACAAACAACCACTCACATTCACACCTACGGGCAATTTAGAGTTGTCAATTAACCTACTATGCATGTTTTTGGGATGTGGGAGGAAACCGGAGTGCTGGGAGAAAACCCACGCAGGCACGGGGAGAACATGCAAACTCCACACAGGCGGGGCCGGGGATTGAACCCCGGTCCTCAGAACTGTGAGGCAGACGCTCTAAACAGTTTGTTCACCGTGCCATTTGCAGGCTTCTGTTGCACAATTGATTTAGGTATGTAATATCAATAAATTGGAATCAATATATTCTAACTTGTTGAGAGGAACCTGTACTTCTGGCCCGCTCAGTATTTTCTGCAATGTAAAGTTCTTTTTTTTAATCAAGTGGTGTTCTATTACAATTGATAGAAATCTGGGGTTCACCCCTCCAAACCTCGTAATGGTACGCTCCGTTGCCAAGGTGCTCGTGGAAGCCAGTTCGCTTCGCTTGGCATTACCACGCCTGTCGTCAACCTTTTGCTAAACTTGGACTAATGGTCTTTCAAGGGTGAGTGAAACGTTTATCGGCAAGCTTGCAAGACGAGCCGCGTTACAGCTAAGAAGTGGGAAGCGTTGTATTTTTCTCTCACCGGAGCACTGCGGTCACTCGCGCGACTCCAGAGAGGAGAGTCTCGAGGGTTAGCTGGGTTAGCGTTAGCTCAGCGTTCAAACTTTGGAAGTCACATTGCAGTCTCGCTAACCCGGGTACTCGCTACCGAATACGAGTGCAGAATTTGATCCAACCGAACACAGCTATAAAACTTTTTAGGGCTGCACCGCATCTTGGCTGAGCTTGCGTGGCCAAAAGGAATGCAAGTGGTGTTGTTCTGAAAGCCTGCGTTCTCTGCTCCCCCTCTTCAGACATTTTGAAAATAACGCTATTTAACCCCATAGTGGTCGCAAGAAGTAGATTATGCACGAGGATTGTCAAGACATCATCATAGACATCACTTGGTTCACTATATATCCTTACCACCGTATTTCAGTACCTCTGACATGATTGACTGTATCTTAATCTGCTTTTAGGCTTTGCATTGGATCCAGTCCTCTCTAACCAGGATCTCAGATTTTCCAACTGCATTGACCGTTATGTTTCATATCCTCAGCAGCAATGATGGGGCAGAAGAGAAATTTGGAAGATAACTTTGGTGCATGACGTCTGATTGACTTAAGAGGACAAATCTTCGTCTTGAACCTTGCTTTTTTCCCCCTCTACCAACCACGGAAGACAAGCACAATCCCTGCCAGATGCTGCTCCATCCAATTTAATGTGTCACCATGGACCGCGAAGAGGTAAACATTTCAACTGTTGATGTACTTGTTTTGAACAGCATCTACTCCATTTTACGTCTGTCACTCTGTGACATACAGTCTGTTTTTTAATGCACATGACGGATTCAGCTTTTATGACACTAACTTGACATCTGCTTCCTACTTTTAAGAATATAGCAGCAGTCGCATGAGCGTGTGATCTTGTATTTTTGGTCACAATAGTAATCTTTTCGCTTCTCTTGTAAACTTTATCTTGTCATTTGGTTCCTTCCTGCAGTTTAGAGTCGTTTGTGTAGTGTTTAATGATAGTGTGACAATATACTGCATGTCACTGGCCACTCCTGGGGCCTTATATGTGGCCAACTCGATTTACACGACCTGCGAAGTACAGTATTGAGTTCAGCAACAGGTGTTTAGTGTTGCCTGGTTGCCAGCCAATCGCAGGGCACACAGAAACAAACAACCATTCACACTCACATTCATACCTAGGGGCAATTTAGAGGCTTCAAAAACATGCATACCATGCATTGTTTTGGGATGTGGGAGGAAACCGGAGTGCCCGGAGAAAACCCACGCAGGCACGGGGAGAACATGCAAACTACACACAGGCGTGGCCGGGAATTGAACCCCAGTCCTCTGAACTGTGAGGCAGACGCCGACAGCTACTTCTTGGGTATTAATTAATTCCACCAGTTAGATACACACTAACTAAGAGAGTCCAGATGTATCACCTCAGCATACTTCATGACATCAATTACTACTTTCCTATCTGCCAGGGATTTGGCTGCACCTTGTGGCATTTTAGGACATTATTGAAAGAGCACAAAAAACACAAATAGAGTGATTTTTTTTTTCAGCAAATAGCTAAAGTTTCCACAGGGATTCAACAGAAAATAAATGTTAAATTCGGGAATAGCCCACTACAGATATGTAGGGTTTACTGTAT
Source organism: Phyllopteryx taeniolatus (assembly GCF_024500385.1). Classification (NCBI taxonomy): domain Eukaryota; kingdom Metazoa; phylum Chordata; class Actinopteri; order Syngnathiformes; family Syngnathidae; genus Phyllopteryx; species Phyllopteryx taeniolatus. The sequence goes on along the minus strand of NC_084502.1, from coordinate 24,945,356 downwards.
ATTTAAATCACGCACATGCAAACTACTGAGCACACCAGATGGTCTTTCATGAGAAGTTAATACCTCAGCTCTTATCTAGCATTGTTTTTTTCGTAAATGTGAAAGAATCCGTAAAAATGGGCTTCCTCCTCTTGGTCCCCAGGTACAGACAGAGCTGGACCAGATTTCTGTGTGGCTCAGGGATGATGGTTTGCCTCCAGGGGCTAGTCCAGATGAGCGCCAGCACCACCTTTGGCGGCGGCTCCTCGACACTGAAGCGGAGCTGCAGGTGTCCACCCAGGAGCTGCGTACTTTGCGCTCCCAGCAGGCCAATGAGATGAAGGAGGTGAGAGTCATTGTAAATTGTTGCACAAAGGATGGAAGGGTCTTATCGTCCATTCTTACAATGGTTTAAACAAATGCTGTGCCAGTCCACTGCTACCTCTACCAGTGTTTGCGTGTGTGTGATATGTAGTGAAGTGCTTGCCCATAAGAGGATGATAAGTTGGCAGCATGTGAGGTGAAAACATTTTAAAATTTGAGCAGTTTTGATATTGATTTTATTCACTTTTACGCAAGTTTCTGTCATGTTCCTACTCAACTCAATCTATTCCCAATTCAGATTTGTATTCTATTCTGTAGCACAATTTTGAGATTAGAAGTAATTTTTTCCCCCGTCTCGTGCCCCCCAAAATTCCACCACAACACAAACACACAACACCATATTGATTTTTACATATTATATATATATGTATATATATATATATATACACATGTGTTCCTCCTCACCTTTTTGATGTTTTCAGAAATGCACTTTGCACATGTAAATATTTATATTCATGTTGGATATATATATATATTGTTTTAAAGAAAGGGTGGGTTTGGTTGGTTGTAGACTAAAGTGTGTCGCAACTAAATAAAATAAATAGGAAAATGCGACCAGGGTCAGAACAGTTCAGAATCCCAGATTTATGTAATGCCGTAGAAATGATCACATTTAAAATCCCTTTTGTTTTTAATGGGCTAAATTTAAAAACAAAGAGCTCTTTGTCAGATGGTAGCTGTTTTGCAGAAAAGGCTGTGCAGTCAAACGAATGTATCCATCCATTTATCCCATTTAACAGCGGTGAAATCTCATTAGATGATCTTGTAATTTTGTTGTGTATTTGGGATCTTTTGTTTCTGTGACTGAATGAACATGTTCTCTTTTTAGCAGATAGCTACTAAATTATTTCGATTGGTGAAAACCCTTGGTGGATGTATGCTTTTCTTGAGCTCTCTTTTTACTTTTTCAATTTGTCTTTTTGTTTGTTAGATGGACAGCTATGTAGCGCATATCCGTGGACTGCTGCAACAACGCGAGTGTGTGACTGCTGGCTGTGAAAGGGACAACGAAAAACTGCAACAAGAGCTGCTCCACATCAGACAGCAACAAGGTGAGACTTTGCGCACTGCAATCTCTCAGCGAACACACAGTTAAGTTACACACAAAAAGTTACGGATATTCAGCTTTCAGGTGAAATTTCCGGATGAACCTAAAAAGCACTCTAACCTTTTAGAGTTTAACATAATTTGGCCTTATATCTAAACTTTTGAATGCACGTCTAACTGGTCAATCTTTCAGTATTTTGGCACAACTTGCTGTTTTTTAACGATGAGTTTCATAGCAAAATTAAAAACACATGATAATTTTCTCCCAACAAGTACCCGTTGTGAGTCTTATTTCCCAGTCCTGTTCTACAAAACCTGTCTTCTAGAGATTCAGAGCAAGGAGCTGGCAGAGATGTTAGCACAGGAAGACCTTGGGGAGATGGGTTTGAGCAGCCCCAGTGAGCAGGTGGCTTACCTATTGGTGGAGAGGGCAACACTGCTGGAGAGGCTTGAGGCTGCCGAGAGGAGGCTTGAGAGCCACAGCTTGTCTGGCAACATAAGGGATGTCCCGATCCAGGTGAAGAACACAGACTACGTGCAAGTTCTGCTTCTGGGCTGTATATTTAGTGACTTCTGTTACATCGTTACTATGCACTAAAAAGTAATTATCATAAGCTTGTTCTTATGTTGCATAATACATACATGCAAATCAGTCACCTTTCGACGAAATTCGCTGTTTTGAACTCAAAATAGGCCATTTACGTGAATCGTATATATCCGATGAATTTTTCCTGGTTGGGGGGGGTCGCCGTCGCTGTCGTCAATAGGCTGTTTCGTACTCCTTGAATTGAACACTGGCAGCTAGCGGTAACAGTACTTTTACTAGGTTACAATGATCCAAATGTCGCTCGCTACTTTTATTTATCAATTATTGATTGTTTATCAACTATTTAGTGAGCGAGACTATGACTTCGACTTCCGCATTGGGCGCTGTTTGCGCCAATCTAATTCAAGCGCTTGTGACGTTTAAGTCTAGTTCACCAATCAAACGACAAAAGAAAGTCACATGACCTCGGACAACGTCTTCTACTGGACTTCCTGGGCGTAGGTATTAACACTAGATAAACCAGCCCAGCTGATCGTCGTGCCTAAATGGCCACCATTTTGGGAAGGTCGTCGTTACTGTGAAGACAACAGCGAGTTACTCGTTTTTACATTTAGACGAACAAAAACAACAGCTTTCATGTGTTGTAGTATTTGTCTGGCACTGTCTTCCCATCAAATTATTATTTATTGTTTGTGCTATTTACTCAGTACTTGAGTAAGAATTTCACTGTGTACTCTTACTCAAGTAATTTTTTGGAGGACTACTTTTTACTTTTACTTGAGTCACATTATTGTCAAGTAACAGTACTCTTACTTGAGTACAATATTTGGTTACTATACCCACGTCTGGAGTGGACATCCTCCATTGCTACTCTTACGTTTAAGCAACATTTTTGCTCATCAGATCAGCCAGTTTCGTATTTGTTGCACTGGTCTTTTGTATTTTTGCGTTGAGGTGCTACGGGTCGTGGCCCTGGTTGTGGTCCCAGCGGAACCGCGCACATCGGTGACAAGAGCTAATCTGCTAGCACATCTTGTATTAATTAGGAAACGTGCCTACAATTATTTAATTAGTTAACAGATGTTAATGTTAAATGTATTAAGTGATGGAGCGATGTTAGGGATTATGTCACAACACAGAATGAACTAACTTCAATTCAGAAAGGGCCAAAAAAACCTGGGGGATGCATTTGGGATTAGTCTTTGAAGTTGGTAATAGTGAAAAATTAAGTGAAACAGACAATTATTTCAGTCAATTATTTTCCAGAATGAGAGGGCTTAAGCGGCACGGTGGACGACTGGTTAGAGCGTCTGCCTCACAGTTCTGAGGACCGGGGTTCAATCCCCGGCCCCGCCTGTGTGGAGTTTGCATGTTCTCCCCGTGCCTGCGTGGGTTTTCTCCGGGCACTCCGGTTTCCTCCCACATCCCCAAAACATGCATGCTAGGTTAATTGACAACTCTAAATTGCCTCTAGGTTTGAATGTGAGTGTGAATGGTTGTTTGTTTGTATGTGCCCTGCGATTGGCTGCCAACCAGTTCAGGGTGTACCCCGCCTCCTGCCCGATGTTAGCTGGGATAGGCTCCAGCATGCCCGTGACCCTAGTGAGGAGAAGCGGCTCGGAAAATGGATGGATGGATGGAGAGTGCTTAAAGAGGAGGATGCTATTCATGTGGCAGAGCTTGAAGCAGGCATCAGGTGCAGGTGGAGATGGGCCTGGCAAATTGAATTTTAATCTTAAATTTGTACATCAACATGTACTTGAGTGATGTAAATAAAAGTTTTTCTGTGTGAAGAATTTTTTTTCCTTTTGCCTTATTGTACTTCCAGATTGCTTAATTTATGTTAAAAGCAAAGAAATTTTCTGCGGGGGCCCGAGAAATCCTTTCAGATCCTTTTTTTGTCACCTTTTTCATGCCTTTGGTGTTTGCATGTCTGATAATGGCAGCACAAATTAGAATACGTATAATATAGGGGCCTTGAGGATCAAAGATAAGACATGTTGTAACCAGATGGTGCCATTTCATTGTCATCCTTTTAGGCGTCCATTCAGATTGGAACATTTTTGTATGAAATCTGTAAATTTCTGGGGTTTTTTTCATTATGCATTAACCAGCATTTGTATTCCTCAATTCATTTCTTTCATTTACAGAGCTGCCAAATGTTACGGAACATCCGTGTTTTGTTTTGTTAAATCAATGAACGTTGACGCTATCTTAATTAGCCGGGGAAGTGAAAGTTGTCTTTGCATCCGGTGTGAAGGCATTGCAACTCATCGCCTCCATGGTACTGACTAAGCTACACTTCTTACCATGCTTCTTACTAAAGTGTCACAAAGGGAGGACAAGGAGTGGATAGGCAAAGATGATGTCCAAGCCATGCTGAAATAAGTGATTTGGTGACATAGTACAGTTGTCACGTATGTCTGGCTGGAGCCACGTTTTCGCAGAGAGTAACCGACTTAACAGGCCAATTAATACGTGTTTAGAGATATAAATATAAAATACATGTCGACACAGGATGTCACGTCTGACACGGAAATGAATTAGTACGTCACTGCACAGGTCAATTCAGAACGTGGGCGGGTTAAAAGTATATCCATCCATCCACCCACTTTCTGTACCGCTTATCAGCGGGCATGCTGGAGCCTATCCCAGCTATCTTCGGGCGAGACGTGGAGTACAGCCTGAACTGGTCGCCAGCCAATCGCAGGGCACATATAAACAACCAACCATTCGCACTCACATTCACACCTACGGGAAATTTAGAGTCTTCAATCAACCTACCACGCATATTTTTGGGATGTGGGAGGAAACCAGAGTGCCCGGAGAAAACCCACGCAGGCACGCGGAGAACATGCAAACTTCACACAGGCGGGGCTGGGATTTGAACCCCGGTCCTCAGAACTGTGAGGCAGATGTGCTAACTATTCGACCGCCGTGCCGCCTTAAAAGTATATTATTATTATTATTAATAAATTAGTAATATAAGATAAGGCAAACAGCTTCCTGCCCGCAGTTAGCTGGGATAGGCTCCAGCACGCCCGCGACTCTAGTGAGGATAAGCAGTGTTGAAAATAGATGGATGGATGGATGGATAAGGGTGGCACGGTGGGCAAACTGGTTAGCAGATCTGCCTCACAGTTCTGGGGACCGGGGTTCAAATCCTGGCCCCGCCCATGTGGAGTTTACATGTTCTCCCCGTGCCTGCCTGGGTTTTCTCCGGGTACTCCGGTTTCCTCCCACATCCCAAAAACATGCATGGCAGGTTAATTGGCAACTCTAAATTGCCTGTAGGTGTGAATGTGAGTGCGAATGGTTGTTTGTTTATATCTGCTCTGCGATTGGCTGACAACCTCTCGCCCGAAGATAGCAGGGATAGGCTCCAGCACGCCCGCGACCCTATTGAGGACAAGCGGTACAGAAAATGGATGGATGGATAAGATAACTTTATTATTCTCACAATGGGGAAAGTTGCATCGTTTCAGCAGCAATTATGGATATAGGAAATATAGATATGTTACATAAATAGCATGCAAGAGAAGACCCACCAGAAGTACATTGCACAAAATAGAAACCAACACTCTTGTCCATTCATAAACTATCCAATGCAATCATTTAGCAATGTTATTTGTTTGTTTGCAAAATAGAATGCTGAGTTTTAATTTTGATGTTTGAGATCTGATTAATATGCTTTAATGGACTTGCTTTTTTGTTACCAGGGTTAAAAACAGAATTGGCAAAGGTGAATAAATCTATAGACACAGATATTTTTGACGATGGGATGTTGAAATCTCATATACTTTGAGTCAGGCTGCAATTGTCAACTCTAAATTGCCTGTAGGGGGGAATGTGAGTGTGAATGGTTGTTTGTTTATATGTGCTCTGTGATTGACTGACAACCAGGTGTACCCCGCTTCTCGCCCGAAGATAGCTGGGATAGGCTGCGTACTGCGTCGGCCATCACAAGGTTGATGTGTTAAAAAGTATTGAAGCCATGATTTATTAGTGATTATGATTGTGACTGTTGCAGTTTGGACAAATTGTTCTGAAAGTGAATTTTTATATGTTGTTAGTCCTGCATTTGTCTTTCAGTGTCTCTCAACAGTCACTTACTCAATTTAAATTCACTGCTACTCGTTAATCTCAAGTGGGCAGGTCTTTGACCAATGAGTGAAGGTGTAGCCACCACATGAAAGTAGCAGTGCCTTCTGGGGCCTATTCTAATCTGAGTAAAACATATTTCAATAAGGTCCTCCATTTGCTCGGATGTTTATGTTCCCATTTTACAATATTCTATTGTCTGTCTGTGTCTCTAAATTGCCCGTAGGTATGAATGTGAGTGCGAATGGTTGTTGTATCGCTGTGCCCTGCGATTGGCAGGCGACCAGTTCAGGGTGTACCCCGCCTCTCGCCCGAAGATAGCTGGGATAGGCTCCAGCACGCCCACGACCCCAATGAGGATAAGCGGTACATAAAATGGATGGATGGATGGTTATCTCAAGCACATCTCCTGACCAATGTGTACATGCATACGCCTCCTGAATTTAGCTGAACTTCTTCTGTGCTCTGCTGGTTAAAGAAACCAGTGTGGCGCCTCCCTTAACGTTCTTTTGTCCTTTTCTAATCTTATCATTATTTGTTTGCTGTGCTGTTGCACACACTGGTTTTTGCTCTCATCAGGGTTCATCTCAGACTCCATGGAAGAAGCTGTTTGGGCTGCGCAGGTCTGCTCAGAACAAAAACAATATTACCCCTGTAGGTTCCCTCTCCAGACTAAACTAACTCAACTAACATACTGTATATGGGATTTTAAAACAACCACGTGAACAGTAGCTTGTATGGCTTATTTCAGTGTGGCACTGCTTGTTACTACTGGTACCTGCATGGCCACAGTAATGGTTTTGTCACTAACATGTCCTTGTGAAGTATTTTTGTAAGTGATGGGAGGTGATGGGCACATCACAATTGCCAGCATGAGAACTGTTTTTTGTTGCACTTACACATAGAACACGATCCCAGATTGCCCTCACTTTACGGATGTGCAGCGATGATGAACTGAACTCCCTCTTCAAAATGCATGTCTCTGACAACACCCGCTTTATCTCCTCCCAAGCTTCCTGTCCAAACCCCACCCGTCATTGATGCCCATCTCATCCAACAACAGGCTCACAGTGAGGAGCTGTCCCGTGAGCAACATGAACGGCGGCGGCTGGAGCGTGACTTGGAGGAGGCGTCGAGCAGGCTGGAGATGGCTCATCAAGAAATCCGAAGGCTCAACAATGAGCTGGATGTGACCAAAAGCAACAGCCTTGACCCCTGTGGTGTGTTGCAAATACTCTGTGTGCATCCTCCAATGAACTGCAGGTCAACATGTTGGGATTTTCCTGCTCCTGCGTAGTACTATAATAACATTCCATTTATCTCTAGGCTGCTTGTATGTACAACCATTTTGTCAACAGGTATATAGGCATCTGCAGGAAAGAAAGTGTATTTTGTACCTTACAAAATAACATGTTTTTAAATATCAGGGTCTGAGCTTCAGGAAACACTCCAAGAACTAGACATTCTGAAGAAAGAAGTGGACAAACTAAAACAGTGCGGTGAGATTGTAAACATTTTGTGACTGGCATTCATTCATACCACTGCCAGATAAGCCTTTTTCTTAAGTATGTTTGTCATCGATCTGGTGCTCATTTGTTTTATACTGTACAGTTTTTTTTTTCATGGAAATTTCATGTCAATGTTACCAGATTGCAAGCAGATTTTGTTGGGAGAGAGGGGGGTTTACGCTTTGTTCTTTTAAAAAAATGAATGTTACGAAAGTAGTATAAACTAATATGAATATGAGATGTGTCAGAAAAGGTCCAAGACTGATGTCACAAATGATATATTTCAAATCCAAACGATATGTTTTCCCCTTCAAAGTAAAACCCCTAGCGTCTAACACACTTTCCCAGCGTTCTCTTCATGTGCAGCCGGAAGGATTCTTCCGTTGTCACGGCCATCTTGATGCAACCACGTCTTCAAAACAGGGCCCCTTGATGACGCCCATGAGCTTGGGAAAGAGAAAAAACAATTACATGGATCCTGGTTGGGGGTGTAGAGTTGCTCCTGCAGAGGCAATGTTCTTCTTGGCCAGGAACTGTTGGCTGCTCTGGGCATTGTAAGCAGGCGCGTTGTCATGGTGAAGCAGCAACAAGTTGTCCTGCTGCAAATGCCACAGGATCTCTTTGTAGACCTGCTGGTTGATTGTCTGGCTCACATTGAAGGGGGGAAAAAAATCGTAGTTTGGGTTTCAAATCTGTTCCGTGACACCAGTCCTGAATCTTTCGGACACACCTTGTACACAGTATATAATCAGCATAAAAAGACAAATCAGAGAGAGAAAAAGACATTGGTTTAGTTTAATTACCCTGGCCGTATTGATGTAATTTGTTTTTTCAGATATGATGAAGTTGCAGCGAGCCAAAGAGCAAAGTGACAGACTAGATGCTGACAACAGAAGTCTGAGGGAGACAGTGCACTCTTTAGAGTCTGAGAAGAAAACCCTTCTCGAGCAGGTTAGTATTATTGTACATTAAAAATGTATGTTCAGATTATACAGCAGCTTGCTGCTGTTTATCCAGTTGGAAACAAGGGACGTAGACCAAGATGCTTCCCTGAAAGAGGATGGGAGGCAAAACAACAATTGCAGTGAACTACAGAACATGTCTGGCTTTTCAACTAAAGAATCGGATCCAACTCACAAACGGTAAACATGAAGTCTTTCGCAACTGCCTCTCGGTCAGTAGTATTATACTGACTCATCCTATCATTCTATATCAGCTGTCATGCAATGATCGAGGACAGACTTGTTCAGATGAGAGAGCTGGAGCGTCAACTCCAAAGGCTACGCAAGGAGCAGCAGGAGCTGGAAGAGAGGAACGAGGAGCTGGAGGCTTTGCTCGGTGAGGCCCAGAATGCCAGCAAGGAGGAGAGGCTTCGCCATGACGGAGAACTGGAGGGACTACATCGACGGGTAATGATCAGCACTGAACCCTCACAGTGAATTTTACTGTGGGATTCGTAGTTAGTATTTTGAAAGAGAAGGGGAAAGTAGTGTGTTTCCCTTACATCAATTAATGTGAGTCCTTGATACAAAGAGAGAGTTAAGGTTGGAGTTTAGGACAGTCTCCTTTTAGGGTCAGTAATAGATGTGAACTTATCATGCAGATCAAAAACCTTGAGGGAGAGCTGAAGAAGCAGGAAACCCAAGAAAAGCTGTTAAAGAATGGAGAAGAGGTCAAAACCACAGAGTCCTTCTTACAGCTGGTAAGAAACTTCATGGCGGCTTACTATAATTTAAATACATAAGAATCAGCCTCATTGAGGTATTTAAATATGCTTTCCTTTTTGGTTAGAACATGCAAAAATATCTGCAACCTCATGAGTATTGAAAGCAAGCAAGCATTTAATATCTGAGGGCTTATTTTCATTGATCGGTTTACATATTCATTTTGAGGACTTGTGACAACTGTCATTTTGATACTGATATTTTACAATTGGCTTGTAATTGAAAGCAGCACCAATCTTCCCTTCTCGCATAAAGTTATGGAAACTGTCCATGGTTGGAATCAAGACGTGACTGAATTACCATTCATGTGACAATTTAGTGTAGAAAAGGTAACATCGTGATAAAACTAAAACAAATGCATCATGCTCCTTTGTTGCTGTATATCAAGCACCTACGGGACAGCGGCCCGGAGAGAATGGCTCTGCTGGAAGCTCGTCTGACTGAGGAGAAGGACTGGAGGAAACAACTGGAGCTGGACCTCAGCGCTGCTCAGGCTGCTTTAAAAAAAGACAAGGAGGTAGTGTGCAATGATGGCTTCATTACATTTGTTGCATTTCTCTCAATAAAAGAACTGCAACTGAAACAACACATTTTCTTAATCTACGCAAGGCTTTGCAAATTGGTGAGAGAGAGCTGAAGAAACTGAGACTTGAGGTTAACAGTCTCCAGACTGAATGCCAACAAGGGAAAACTCTCATCAAGGGTCTCAACCAAGTCAAGGGGGAAAAGGTGGTTCTGGAGGAAAAGGTTTGCCAGCTGTTGTCTTCGTACACTGGAGTTGTCTGAGTATTGCTATTGTTATTGTGAACTGCAGTAGCACACCCTACCACCTACCCATCTTTTCAGGTGGTTGCATGAGCAGAGCACAACCTGTTTGTTGGCTCGTCCTGCAGTTTAATTTTATAAACTATCAGAGAACAGGACTGAGATATCATTCTATGCTAACATTTGCATACTAGTTTATGATTGAGTACAGACAAGGGTCTTCTAAAACAATCAAATCAGCATATACAGTGGGTACGGAAAGTTTTCAGACCCCCTTAAATGTTTCACTCTTTGTTATATTGCAGCCATTTGTTAAAATAATTTAAGTTCATTTTTTTCCTTATTAATGCACACACCACACCCCATATTGCTAGAAAAAAAACGTAATTGTTGAAATTTTCACTGATTTATTAAAAAACGAAAAAGAAAAATATCACACAGCCATAAGTGTTTAGTAGTAGCTAATACAGCCAGCTTTTTGGGAATGATGCAACAAGTTTTTCACACCAGGATTTGGGGATCATCTGCCATTCCTCCTTGCAGATCCTCTCCAGTTCTGTCAGGTTGGATGGTGAACGTTGGTGGGCAGCCATTTTCAGGTATTTCCGGATGCTCAATTGGGTTTAAGTTGTGGCTCTGGCTGGGCCATTCAAAAACAGTCACGGAGTTGTTCTGAAGCCACTCCTTCGGTATTTTAGCTGTGTGCTTAGTGTCATTGTCTTTTTTGAAAGTGAACCTTCTGCCCAGTCTGAGGAAGGTTTTCTTCCAGCATATCTCTGTACTTGGCCGCATTCATCTTTTATTCGATTGCAACCAGTCTCCCTGTCCCTGCAGCTGAAAAACACACCCAACAGCATGATGCTGCCACCACCATGCTTCACTGTTGGGACTGTATTGGACAGGTGATGAGCAGTGCCTGGTTTTCTCCACACATGCCACTTAGAATTAAGTCTCATCAGACCAGAGAATCTTATTTCTCACCATCTTGGAGTCCATCAGGTGTTTTTGAGCAAACTCCATGCAGGCTTTCATGTGTCTCGCACTGAGGAGAGGCTTCCGTCGGGCCACTTTGCCATAAAGCCCCGACTGGTGGTTGACTTTCTAGAACTTTCTCCCATCTCCAGACTGCATCTCCGGAGCTCAGCCACAGTGATCTTTGGGTTCTTCTTTACCTCTCTCACCAAGGCTCTTCTCCCTCAATTGCTCAGTTTGACCGGACGGGCAGCTCTAGGAAGGGTTCTGATCGTCCCAAACGTCTTCCATTACAGGATTACGGAGGCCACTGTGCTCTTAGGAACCTTAAGTGCAGCAGAATCTTTTTTTGTAACCTTGGCCAGATCTGTGCCTTGCCACAATTCTGTCTCTGAGCTCTTCAGGCAGTTCCTTTGAATTCATGATTCTAATTTGCTCTGACATGCACTGTGAGCTGTAAGGTCCTTTTAGACAGGGGTGTGGATTTCCTAATCAAGTCCAATCAGTATACTCAAAAACAGCTGGACTCCAATGAAGGTGTAGAAACATCTCAAGGATGATCAGAAGAAATGGACAGCACCCGAGTTAAATATATGAGTGTCACAGCAAAGGGTCTGAATACTTATGGCTGTGTGATATTTCAGTTTTTCTTTTTTAATAAATCAGCAAATATTTCAACAATTACGTTTTTTTTCCTGTCAATATGGGGTGCTGTGTGTACATTAATTAAGAAAAAAAGAGCTTAAATGATTTTAACAAATGGCTGCAATATGACAAAGAATGAAAAATTTAAGGGGGTCTGAAAACTTTCCGTAGCCACCGTATGTTGAATAAAAATATGCCATTACGCTGCGTTAATGTCTTTCAGTTATCCCAGATGGAGCGAGCTCACCGTCGACTCCAGAGTGAGCTGGAGCGTCACAAAGACAATAACCACACCCAAAAGAACCTGCGAGATAACAGAATACAGGTGGCCCAACTGCAGGAGCAGGCTGACAGGCTGACCAAAGAACTAAGCAGCCTTCAGACAGAACACAACATACTCAAGTGTGTGGCATGACTTGGAAATGCTGAAAGGAGAGAAACTACTGGGCTATGATAGGATAGTCCAAAAAAAAAAAGATTTCTTGTTTGACTTACATGTGTTGGCTTTTCCAGAGATGAAATGGCCTCTGGGGGGCAGAAGGCTGCTGAGCTGCAGGCCAAACTGAGTGACAGTATCCAGAAGAAGCTGGCAGTTGAAGGGGAAAGAGAGAAACTGGAGATTGAGATAAAACACCTCAAGCAACAACTCCAGCAGCATCACTTAGCACTTAGCAGCAACCTGAAGTCACCTCAATTAGAGTCAGTTTCTGGTCCAGTGGAGAAGACCATAGAGAAATGCTTGAATCAGGTAACTACAATCAATTTTCTCAATTTCACCAAAGATTCCTTGTCATCTTATATGATATTTTGATGCACTAGTTGTAATGGAAGGTTCATATCTGATCATAAACAGATCCACATTGATTCCTGATGTGACGTCCTTAGCGTGTTCTAGCATGTCTTATGCAGTACTTGATGTTCTCAATACAATGCCAAAGTTACGGATTTAGTTTTTTTTTTTATCATCAGGGATCCCATTTTATCTTCAATAAAATCTTGCTAATAACGGAGTGTTTGTATGATTTTCATCCTAAGCATCCATGTCTTCTCATTCTTTCATTAGTCCCTGGACATAGTCCAGCATCAGAGGGCAGAAGAGGCTAAACATTTGAAGCAGGACCTGCAAAGAGTACAGAGCCTTTTCACCTCAGCAGAACGAGAACTGCGCTACGAAAAGGAGAAGAACATGGACCTGAAGAGGCACAACACCCTGCTGGACAATGAAAAACTTAAGGTTGTTTTTGTTTTATTTTTTATGTTAAACTGTAAATCTTAAGAGGAATGAGTAACGCATTCAAGGAAATATTGTTAATAAAATTGCCTCCTTTAGCTTTCTGCAGAGCTGAACCAGGTGCAGACCAAGTTGGCCCAGGTGCAGCAAAGTCTTCACACTCAGATGACTAGTTCAGAACGTCAGCAGCAGAGAATCAGGGAGCTGGAGCTGGAGCTGGCACGCCACTCAGCCAACCGCAACGTTGCCAACAGTCTGCAAGAGGAGTTGCAGGCCGAGAGGGCACAGGTCATTACTGCTGACAAAAAGGTCAGTGTGTGGGACACACACTCAAATATTGCATTCTGGTCCCAGTGTTGGATGACTAGATCACTAAATTTTGCTTTAAGGCAAATGGTGATTGTCCTGATGTTCGCCCTTACCCTCTGTTGTGAACTGTAGTATTTGCCATGTTCTGTTGGTTCAACTTCGTTTCCACAATTAAGGTGCTTACTAATCATGTTATGCTTCAAAGAATATTCTCATTAACCTTTGTTGAGACATTGTTAAAAAAAGATCATTACTGTATTTAGAAAACACTACATATCCTTAATAATGGCTGAATTTTGTGCATATTCACATCTCACATTCACGTCAGACGCCGCTCCAGACGCTGTTCCAGCCACGCAACACTGTGTGCGTCCGATAGACAAACTCTTGGCACTTCCCCCTCGTCTACTTACATTTTTATGTTTTACTTTTACCTTCGTTTCCACTTTTTGAGACCTTTTTGAATTTTTGAGAGCAGAGTAGCCCTGTTTTTGAGGCAACTCGCGTCAGCCGCACCACTGCCGGACATTGACGAGGCTCTTCAGCTATCCCACAGACTTCGCCTCCAAAATTCAGACCAGATAAACGTGAGTATGGACTTGTGCACCACTTGCACCCTTCTCCTCAAGAGACTTTCACTGCTAGAGGGACGTGTCCACCAACTAGAGCAGAATAGTTTGGTAGCTCTAGATCTGGCGGCCACAACTGAAACTTGGTTAAAACCAAATGGGTTTTTACCACTTAAAGAGGCATCTCTCAGTGACTGAACTTGAGGTCTTCCGTCAGCCATGGGGATATAGTTTACTGAATTACAAACCAGCTCTTGTTTCAGCTAAAACTAATTATTTTTCCATAATTATTTCTCTTAATAGCGGCACGGTGGACAACTGGTTAGCACATCAGGCTCACAGTTCTGAGGACCGGGATTCAAATCCCGGCCCCGCCTGGGTGGAGTTTGCATGTTCTCCCCGTGCCTGCGTGGGTTTTCTCTGCGCACTCCGGTTTCCTCCCACATCCCAAAAACATGCAGGGTAGGTTGATTGAATACTCTAAATTGCCCATAGGTGTGAATGTGAGTGCGAATGGTTGTTTGTTTATATGTGCCTGGCGATTGGCTGGCGACCAGTTCAGGGTGTACCCCTTGTCTGGTAGCCAGACAATCACAGGGCACATATTCACAAACAAGCATTTACATGCACATCCACAACATCGGACAATTCAGACTTCAATGAACTGAAAATGCCTGATTTTCTTAAAATGTGGGAGCAAGCCAGAGTACCCGGAGAAAACCCACACAGGCCTGGGTAAAGCATCCAAACATCACTCAAGAAAGCCGCTGCTGAGATTCGAGCCCTGAACCTCTAAACTGTGATGCAGACCTACGAACCAACCGTGGTGCCAATTATATGACGAGTAAAGACATTGAGGTTAGGTCATAACTTGCTCAATTCTCAACCCATTTTTTACAAAATTAACTTTTTTTTGTCCACGTGGTCACTACAGATTTTTTTTTTAAGTAAAAAAAAAACGAAAAAACAACTACTTGTGAAAGGTTATTCCCAGTTCCCTTATTGTGATTGTACAACATTCTATCCTTCTCATCAGATGAGGTTGTTAATTGATGTGCATATGTACGTCCTATTACATTTTAGTCTCTTCAATCCAGTGGAAAATATGTATCTGGATAATTTTCGCTGTTAAGAACCTAGATGTTTGTGTTCCACTGGTTGATTTTGCAGATGTCTGTGCTCTCTAAGTCAGAATCAGAATCATCTTTATTTGCCAAGTATGTCAAAAATTTGTCTCCAGTAGTTGGAGCCGCTCTGATACGAAAACCGTCAATTGACAGAGAATACTTTTGAGACATAAAGAAATAAAAAACACAGTCACTGAGCAGTAAAGGGTTGCCAGTAATGTGGTAATGCCAGTACCATTTTATTGTATTTTTTTACAATTGTGCAAAAAGATGCAGAGTCCTCTAAAAATTAGAGCAGTTTTAAATGACTAAGAGAACAAATAGTCCGGTGCAATGACCATTGTGCAAAGGGCGCAAAGACTTGTATGCAGTTTAAAGTGCGATAATCTGGGACAATGTCAATTGTGCAATGGTGCAGATGCTACTCAGGCACATGAGTGGCCAGTATTGGTCAACAACAGATATGCAAATAGTGCAGAGTGGCGAGACTACTACAGTGTGTGCACGAGTAATGTATAATTGGCCCCACAGAGGTGTGACAACAATCTCAAGACAGAATTGCCAGCATGTTACAATGGAATCGTAAGTTAACTGTTTAAGAAGTTAATGGCAAGAGGGAAGAAGCGGTTGAAATGTCTGCTTGTTTTAGTTTGCATTGTTTGATAGAGCCTACCTGAGGGAAGGAGCTGGAAGAGGTGGTGATCAGGATGTGGAGGGTCCAAGAGGATTTCACATGCTTCTGTCTTAGTTCTGGCAGCGTGCAAGTCCTCCAGGATGGATAGGGGGGTACCAACAATCTTTTCAGCAGTTTTTATTGTCCGTTGCAGTCGGAGTTTGTCCTTTTTTGTAGCAGCACAAAACGAGACTGTGATGGAAGAACACAGAACTGATTCGATGACTGCTGTGTAGAACTGCCTCCTGTGGCAGGCTGTGCTTCCTCAGAAGCGGCAAGAAGTACATCCTCTGCTGGGCCTTTTTGAGGTTGGAGTTAATGGTGATCTCCCACTTCAGGTCCTGAGAGACTGTAGTTCCCTGGAACTTGAAGGTCTCGACGGTTGACACAGGGCAGTTGGACAGCTTGAGGGGCAACTGTGGCGAAGGATGCCTCGTGAAGTCCACAATCATCTCTACAGTCTTGAGCGTGTTCAGCTCCAGGTTGTGTCGGCCGCACCACAGCTCCAGCCGTTCCACTTCCTGTCGATACTGTTTTGGCAAATCTTTTTCTGACAGAATAAGTGAGGATGCAATCTTGTCTTTGTGGGTTTTTATTACAAAAAAGAAAGGAAAGGCTTTGCAAAGAGAGGAAAAGGTACAAATCTTACGAGTTGTCACTCCTTACTGAAGCCCAGACTAAAAGCCCCCTTGTTATATCGAAGTGAGAGAGACAGAGAAAGAAAACAAAACAATTATCTCTGTCCAGCTGCAACAAGTATTACGCACACAGAGCTAGTAATCACAACATAACAATAAAGCATGTGAAAGTTGTCTAAAACTAATAGAAGTAATATTTGATATATATATCCATCCATCCATTTTCTGAGCCGCTTCTCCTCACTTCTCCTCACTATGGTCGCGGGCGTGCCGGAGCCTATCCCAGTTATCATCGGGCAGGAGGCGGAGTACACCCTGAACTGGTTGCCAGCCAATCGCAGGGCACATACAAACAAACGATGATTCGTACTCACATTCACACCTACGGGCAATTTAAAGTTGTCAATTAACCTAGCATGCATGTTTTTGGGATGTGGGAGGAAACCGGAGTGCCCGGAGAAAACCCACGCAAAATAATTTTTTTAATTTTGACTATCATAGCAATGCAGATGACACAGATGTTATATCTAGCAGAGTCTCCAGATGACTACAGTTCAATTGAGGTGTTGTGTCACTCTCTAAAATAGATAAATATCTGGATGAGCCAAAATGTTCTTCAATTAAACCACAACAAAACTGAGATAATTGTTTTTGGCAATAAAGAAAAGAGGATTGCTGTTAGTAAATACCTGGAATCACTCGCTTTAAAAAGCAAAGACCAAGTCCGAAACCTTGCTGTTCTGATAGATTCTGACCTGACTTTCAACAGTCATAACAAATCAACTACTAAAACTGCCTTCTACCATCTGAAGAACATATCCAGAGTGAAGGATTGCATGTGTCACGCAAACCAGGAGAAGCTCATCCATGCTATTATCGCAAGTAAACTTGACTATTGTAATGGTCTTCTGACTGGACTGCCTAAAAAGAGCATTAAACAGCTGCAGCTCATTCAGAATGCTGCAGCTCGGGTTCTGACCTATTACTCCAATTCTAAAGTCTTTACACTGGCTTCCAGTCAGCTTTAGAATAGATTTTAAAGTTCTGCTACTGGTCTATAAAATCACTAAACGGTTTAGGTCCTGAATACATGAATGAAATGCTAATGGAATATAAACCCAGTAGGGCTCTGAGATTGACAGACTCAGGTCAAATAGTGGAGCACAGAGTCCAAAGCAAACATGGTGAAGCAGCATTTAGCTATTATGCTGCACACGAATGGAATAAGTTGCCAACAAAAGTGACGTCAGCCCCAAGTGTGCATGTTTTAAGTCCAGGTTAAAAACTCTTATTTTCCCCCCATGATTTTTAGAGCATTTGCACTTTAAAATGACATTTCTTGCACTGTACACTGTTTTAATTGTATTTATTTTTTTTTTCTCTTTGTTTTCAATGTTTATGAGCTGTTTTTCTTTGTTTTTAAATGCTTTTAATCATGTAAAGCACATTGACTTACCTTGTGTATGAAATGCGCTATATAAATAAATTTGCTTTGCTTTGTGATGGTCCAGCATGAGGTGTTCGAAGTTTCAGGTTTCTTGGGGACTGGTATGGTGGTGGAGCGTTTGAAACAGGATGGTACTTTACACAGTTCCAGAGAGCTATTGAATATCTGTGTGAAAACTGGCGCAAGCGGGTCGGCACAGACTTTGAGGCAGGATGGGGACAGCAGGTCTGGGCCTGCCGCATTGTTGATCTTTTGTTGTTTGAAGAGCTGTCTCACCTCCTGTTCGTGGATGGTCAACGAAATAGGGGGTGCCTCTCTTTAAAGTTTATTTCAAAGTGTTGTTATCAGCAAAAAGGCTGTTTCTCTATGGTGTTGTTAGTACTATTTTGGGTAGACTAAGTAGTGTTGGTCTGTTCGATTGTAATGACAGGTGCTGGAGCTGCAACAGCAGCTCAAGACAACCCAGCACCAGCTGCGCATTGAGGAAGCTCGGGCCTGTGAGAGGAGCCGTCTGGAAAGAGACAGCAGGGATCTATCTGACACCGTGTCCTCCCTGAGAGCCCAGCAGCAGGAAGACCAGATCAAAAGGTCATAAAAAAGTGCAGAGATGCTTACTTAAGGTCCCGTTTTAACCTGTCCTGTAACACCATAACCACGCTGGCCTCATCCTCCATCTTTCTTTTTCAGGAAGCTCTTAGAGCAGCGCGAGGAGGAGCTCCAGCACCAGGTACGTTCCCTGAGGTTGAAGGAGGCGTCGCTCACCAGGACCAATGCCGAGCTCAGCCACCGAGCACAACAGCTGGAGGCAGAACTTAACAAGGCCCAAGAGGAGGTATAGAAAGCCTTCATCCTTTGCTTTTACCACTGAATCACATTCCACACTCCTTAAAATGCTCAGTAAACCCTCGAAGAACTGTGTTTGAAAAATATTACCAACAATTTTTTAAAAATATGTTCTAAAAGTCATGCCTATTCATGTTAACATTTTGCATATCATTTTTAATGTTTGCCATTTTAATTGACGGTTTATGTTATTTTTATTGTATTGCATGATTTTATTTAACTAGCGTATGTTTGTACGGTGACCCTGAGTGCCAATAATTAAAATAAATTCTTCTTCTTCTAATTATTATTCTTATTTTTGTACAAAATTTCACCATAAATGAACAAGATTGGGAGAGACAAGACTAGACAAAGCTCTAGTCTCACAGTACATATTTCTTAGACTTTACACCGATTTTATCCCACTATGCTTTTATATTGCAATCTCATTTTGGATTACTTGTTAATGACTCCCCAAGTATTTGTATCTGGTAGTACAGTACTTGTAGTGCTAGTCTTATACAGCATAAAGATCTCCGTCTGTTGCTGATTTCGCCAAAATACCCTCAAGGGGAATATATTGTTTCTGTGTGACAATCAAATGTCATTGAAGCCAATTTAATTGCCTCTTTAAATTATTTTCTATTGTATATTGTACATCCCAATGTGTCTCCTTAAAGGAAACTGGCAGTAAAGCTTTTTTATCTTCCAGATAAGAGCTGACCAAGCATCTTGTCGCAGACTAAAGGACGATCTAGCGGCCAGTCAGCTCGATTGTGACAGAATGCAGGAAGAGGTCAAGCAGGTTTTCCTGCAACTGAACACCCATGTCAGGTGAGACCAAAATGTTGTTCTATCACGGAATGCAACATTATACATTTCTCAGCATGCACATTTTCTCAGCTCAGCAAGTTATAGGTCTAAATGAGATGTGAGATGTCAATGCATCCTGTTAATAGCTTCTTTGCGACTCCAACTAGAAAGTACAATGAAAAACAGAGTCGACACAAGACCAAACTACATCAGGCCAAGCAGGTCTTTCTCCAAGCCACTGCACAGCGGGACAACACCATCCAGAAACTGGAGAATGACTTGATCCTGGCCGCCAATCTCTCGCACAAGGTCAGACATGACGCTGTCTTGTGTAACTTAGATGCTTGCCGTTTTTTATAAGTGCTTTGTGAATTGTGTAAGATTTTACAAATACCCTGAACCTACAGGCAAAGGAAAGCATCCATAATGTGATGGAGGAAAATGAAAAGCTTCTAGAGGAGAGGAGGAGGCTATTGCTGAAGATAAGCGAGGTGGAGGAAATGGGCAACAGTAGCATGAGAGCTGCATCCACTATCCAACACAGGTGTCAGTCAAACTTATACCTTTCAACAACATTCACAAATTGACCGTCCTTGTTAGTAATAAAGAATTTGCCTCCCTTGAACGGCAGTATTCAACTAGTTAGCAGTAATAGTAGTTAAACACACTCAATGAATAGTGTGCCTTTCCAAGGGTCAACGTCTTAGAAGCAGAAAACGGGCGACTACAGGATCAAACTTTGAGGCTGTCCAATCAGGTCAGTTCCTTGGAGCGTGCCCTGAGGAACGCCCAGTCCTTCAACAGCAATGAGGTAACACACTTGTGTGCGCTCGCTCACAGACACACAACTTAAGTGGTCTAGCTCAACCTCTTGATTAATGAATTGACCAGTTGAAGAGGAATGTCTCAGTATTTTTCAGTGTGTCCCTCTTCCGTTCAGAAAAGCCTTTAACACATTAATCATGTCAATTGAACAGAATTCCAAGAAAGTTCTTTGTGAAAGCATCCTGCAAACATCTAATTTAAGGTATGAATGTAAAAAGAGAGGAATAATTATTGTAATTGTCCAATTTCTATCACTGGACACATTCTGCCATGTCTCTCAACTGTGTGTCCACTAGCTTCACGTCTGGTTCCTGTGGCCCTTGGGAGTTGTTGGACGCAATCTCTCGCACCAAGTTTGAGCATGTGTCGGACAGCACTCGAGCATCGGTCTCCACGCAGCACCCATCAGAACAAGGCTACCTGAACCTCGTCTCTCCGCTGTTTCCTCCTGACACTAACCTGGGGAGTCCAAATAGCGGTGGTGATGTGTGAGAGGCACCACAAGCTGATGACGAGAAGACAATGGGTAAAATCTGAGTGGAATCAAAATACTGTAATAATAATTATTATAGTATACCATTATAATGACAAAGGACTTCCTCTGCAGTTCTTGAAAAGTGGTATTAAAATGACAGTTTCTTATTGTTATGTTAGTGGGTAAGATAGGACAAAGTACGTCAGGCCAGTGAATGTTGAAGTGATATTTAAAACTGAGCACTTTATCAAGCATTTCAGTATGTTTACAATTAGGAAAATGTAGCTGTCAGATGTGAATGATTTACATTTGTATCCTTTTTATTATCCACAATTTGGAAGTTTTTTGAAATTTAGTCAGTGTTATTACATTCGAGTGATAGCGTTGTGGACACTTTTACCTTGTAAAAGCCTGCGTAACTCTCCATGCCATAGTATGCACTGACGAGTCACAATTTTCTGATGACCTGCACAATATTATGATAGCCAATGGAAGAGCAGCATCAAATGTTCTGCCTTTACAAAGGTATGTAGCGTGAATTAAAAATTAATGCATGATTAATAGGGAATAACCGCAACTAACTTCCACCTTCAGCAAACACGGATTGAAGCACTTCGTTCCGGGTCGGGTAAACGGTGATGCCCTATAACAGGAGACCACGACAACGCACCCGTAGAAACTTTAAACGTCTACAATTTTTTTTGTTTGACACAAGATGTCTTCAAGAGCTACCAAAGATGGTAATATCTGATGTTAAGGCTTTGTTCGTGTTTACATGTAATATCATATTTGTATAAAAAAAAATGATAGACATGTATTAAACTTTAGTCTGAAGACAGCAGCCATAAAGAAAATAACATTTTAGAAAGTGCAGTTTCAAATCATCATGTCATCAACCCATAATTATGCCAGTTATCGCGGCATACACAGAAGGTCCGCCGACCTGTTTTCCGGGTTTGGTCCGCACATAGCGGATTAAGAGTTTAAGAGCAGTGTGCCAGCACTTTAGCACACAGTCTAATGAGAAAAAGTAAACTTTCAATAAATAGTTGAAACGTAACCATAGGCTAGTTTCAATTTACCTCGGCGCACAACCCAGTTTGAATAAAAACGGAAAACTTTAATCGGTCTCGTCATCGAGTCTGTGCCAGTCCTTTTGAGGTAATGAGTCCACTCAAGCGACCAAGGGAATGTTGGTGTTTTTGCGTTCCCTTTATCAAGCAAATGGTTAATTAACATACACTGTCTATTGAAGTCCAAGCAACAGATACAATTCATATGCAGTCTTTGTCAAAGAGGTTGTTGCAGAAAGTGCGTCCTGTCACCCACCTCTCCCTGAGATTCTGACCAGATGCTCAGGAGAAACAAGGTTAGAAATAAATTACCTTTGTTGTCACAGTGGAATTGGAGATTCAGGGTGGGCATTATCAAGCAGACCAGCTACAGCACCCTACAGTGAATGTTCTGTTTTGATTGACACATTTAGATTGTAGTAATTTAACAATAGATTCAGAATAATTGATGCAGCTCTTCATTGTGGAAGTGCTCATAATGTTGTGGCTGGTCTGTAAATACCGGGTTTCTCTCCACTGCTGTTGCTGCTGCAGTATTTGATGCGAAGCTCATTTTAAACCTTGAAAGAGAAAGTGAGGTTATTTCTTTTATCTATTCTGAGTCTCCCAAGCATGATTTTTTTGTTCATTCCCTGGAGGCTTTGTGAGATGTTATTGCACTTGATCAAACACTGAGAGCTTTATGTTTTGTACAATCAAATCACCACTTGCATATACTGTATTATACACAATAGGTACAGAATAAACGTGTCTTAAATGTGCCAAAATAAAGTGTGACTTTGTTTTGCTCCTATGTGAAGAGGTTGATAAATGGCAGTGTAGAGGAAACTCAAAAAAACCTTTTGACTTTGTGTTTTTAAAACTATTTTCATAAATAAAGAATACTGCACACAAATTTGCTTTTGCATCTTGCACTGCATGCAGACAGTCTCTTTCAGGCAAAACAAGCCAAATGCACAGAATTTATGGCAGTGTGTTTATTAAACAAGGTAAAGATACAAAGCTTGTTTTCATTTTATTTGAAACATTGCTAACCCATGGGTTAACTTTTCAGTCTTGGTTGTGCATATTTTGTCCAAAAACCATATATGAGGCCACAATGCAAGACAGGAAAAGGTTTCATAAATCTATGCAATAATTTTCCTTAGAGAACTCAGGTTAAACAGTTATCATACAGATTACAGCTCCATGCGGGAGGGAACAAGAAAAAACAAAATGCTTACAGGACTGAATACTGCAGAACACAATACAGAGTAATGGAGATGGGATGATAAAACAGTTAAGGCTTACATATAAAACAACCGATATAAAAGGTGATTAGTAACATAAGAAGGTAATATTTTTTTTTCTCACTTGAAACGGAACATATTTATGAAACCTTTAAAAATAGATATTATAAATGAGAAACATGTTATACAGTACAGCAACATGAACATTCTGCCCATTACTATCTCCAAAGAGAGAAAGGTTAGGAGGCAGGGCTTGTTGTTGGCATTGGCCCAGGCCACATTATTAGGATTCCCATACATTTTCTAGGCAGGACACGCCCCACTGCAACATGATGGGCTCCTGCTTTCCGGGAAGGGCAGGCTATGCAGATGTAATGAGATCACCATCCAAAACGTATCACATTTGTAAGAAATGAAAACAAAGAAGTTAGTTATGGTTAGTTTTAAGGCGCTAGGGTTGGGGTTTAAGGCGGTTTGGGATGGGTTAAGGTTAGGATTAGGGTGGGTTAGGGTTAGTGGGAAACAATGTCGCAGGGCGTGTTCTACAAAGATACAACAGGCAATCATAGCGGCATGTGTCCTGGAGCCAGTAATACTGGAGCAGGGCGTGTCCTGCCAAGAAACTATGTGGGAATCCTCATAACACACCCAGGCCAGTGACTTGAGTCCTACGCTTGGCCTCTTGTTTACTTTTTATTTTTGCACACTGTTCGCGGTTCCTTCTTGGTTGTGACGCCTCGCAATAGCATTTTTCCACAAGTGCTTTGAAAAATACAGCATACCCTATTAGTACCATCAAGAGGTTTAAGAGTACAACGGAAAATACTGTGTGGAGTCAAAGTAATACTACTGAAGACAATGTAAAAGAGGAAGGCGTCACATGAATCTCACCATGTACAATGCATCCAGAAAGTATTGCGCACACTTCACTTTCTCTGTTGTGGTATCTTACCTTATTCTATAATGGATTCAATGATCCCCCTCCCCCAAAATAAAAAATAAAATAAAAATCTACACACATCTCATAATGACAACATGGGAAAAAAAAGATTGAAGTCTGTTGTCCTCATTTCATAGCCATTTTTTGGAGCTGCCCAACTTCCATGTGTGTGCATTTAAAATTATTATTATTTTATTTTTTTCGTCCAATCAGATTTCAGCTTCTATGTGTTGCCATGTCAATGTAATCTGCCCAGGGCCTTCAGAATCAGGAGTGCTGGCCTATGACACAAACTATTAGCAATGACTTCTTTTTTTTTTAACCAATCAGCTTTGAGATTCACCAAATGAGGCCTTCACGGAGGCTTAGAGTGATGTCGGCATTTTCCCGTCCTCTGATTGATTGATCAGAGCTAAATAGTCTTGCAATGTGCACAATAGATGACGGAGGAGGACCAATGTCGAACATTATTAAAAAAAAATTTTCAGGCAGGCTTTAAGAAAAACGACATTGTGAGTATGTCACTGAAGTCTCCACTGAAGGCCCAGATCTGACATGCACCACCCGCCACTGCTCTTTTGATCATTCTTGATTGTTTTTATAGCTTAATTGGAGTCAACCTTTGGTAAATTCAGTTGATTGGACCTGTTTTGGAAAGGTACACATCTGACTAAAGATAGCCCAAAAAGTAGGGAAATTAGTGTTCACTATTACTATACTTATTTTTATTGGCGGCACGGTGGACAACTGAGCACATCTGCTTCACAGTTCTGAGGACTGGGGTTCAAATCCCAGCCTCGCCTGTGTGGAGTTTGCATGTTCTCTCCGTGCATGCGTGGGTTTTCTCCGGGTGCTCCGGTTTCCTCCCACATCCCAAAAACATGCGTGGTTGGTTGATTAAGACTCAAAATTGGCCAGAGGTGTGAATGTGAATGCGAATGGTTGTTTATTTGGGCTCTGCGATTGGTTGCCAACCAGTTTACCCCCCTCTCGCCTGAAGGTAGCTGGTATAGGCTCCAGCAAGCCCGCGACCCTAGTGAGGATAACCGGTACAGAAAATGGATTTCTTTTTGTAACCATGCTTCTTGGTAAATCTTATACAGTTGGAAAGCTTGTTCATTGCTCTTTTAAATGGTGCCACTTTTGTATAGAACATCTGTGGGATGAGTATCAGAAATGAGTATGTGGGATGCACCCATGAAAAAACATTTTTGTGCCAATGCCGGTTGGCAATGTTTTTCAGTGGTAGGAGTTGGGAGACAAGTCAAGCGAAAGATGAATTTAGTAATGTCCAGTGAAATCCTACTCCAGAGCGCTCTTGACCTCATACTAGGGTGGTTTCATCCTTCAGCAGGACGACCCCTACCACATAGTCGAGATATCAAAGGAGTGGCTTCAGAGCAACTCTGTGATTGCCTTTAAGTGGCCCAGCCAGAGCCCAGTCTTGAATCCGACTGAACATCTCTAAAGAGGTTTTAGATAGCTATACAACGTCACTCACCATCCAGACTGATGGAAGTTGAGAGGTGCTGCAGAGAGAAACGGGGAAACAAGCCAAAGATGGCTGTGCCAAGCTTGTGGTATCATATTCAAAAAGACTTGAGGCTGTAATTGCTGTCTCAAGTGTGTCAACAATGTATTAAGCAAAGGCTGCATATACTTACATACAATAAATTGGCAAAAAAAAACAACTTTTATTTTGTGAAGTGAGGAAAAATTAACTTATTCCACTTTGTAGTAAGAGTGTAACATAAAATGTAAAAGTGAAACGCTGCGAATACTTTCCGGACTCACTGTTAGCATCGTGGAAAATATTTATACTACAGTTAATTCTTATGGATAAAGCTCATGACAAAATCCTGACTGGGTTCTGTACAGTTACTTCACATTTTGGTCCAATGGTTAGCATTGTTTGCTACTCAAGTAAAATAAAAGTTTGTATTTTTTTATTTGATTTTATTATTATTTTTAGTAGGGGAAATAACCAAGTATGGCTGATCAGACCTGGCCCCGGTTAAGTGTACAGCAACCAATAAAACTAAAAATAAAGCTTAATATTACAAGACTGGCTTTCAACATATGGCACTAGTTTGCAGGGTGTACGAAGGGGTGGAAAGGGCAGGGGGAATGGTAATTTATAAAAGCAGTGTTACTGTGATCATGTGGTATAATCACCAAGCTGCCATCAAATAGAGAGTAAAGGATTTAAGCGGGGGTGAGAACTTTGTTTCCCTTTACACTTTTTTTTTTTACTCCTTCCCTCCTCACATCAATAAAACAATACAATCATTAAATGCTTCCATTGTCATCTACGATTGCCTCTGTTGAAATTTTTATGACCCTGTCAGTGTTTTCTTGCACAACCATGTGAGTAAAACAAAACTGAAGTAACAGAAGAGCCCGTTTTTTCCCCCTACACTTTAACTGCTCTTAGCTGCCACAGATAATGAATGCCCTTTGACATTTTCCCAACAAACAAAATTTCAACAATTTGAGCCAAAACCACAAGACCTAAAAAGTGCTTTAAGAATCTCTTTGGATGTCTCCAGAATACACCCAGCAAACATTTTACAACTGTATCAAATTTTTTTTTCGGAGGGGAATTTATTATCTGGTATAGTTGGGAAAGAATCTCATTTAATGGAGGAGAAAGAAAAAAATAAATGTTTTATGCCCAATTAATCTGTGCCCATATTCATAAAGAATCATCTGCTTTCTTTACGAAAACAGGGGCAGGCTGTTTACATGACGCTTACGAAAGTGCTTATTAAATCTGACGCAAGACATTCTTTGCCACCCCGTCCTCTGGACAACATCTAGCTGTATTATTACATTCACTAAAAAGCGCTCGTATTGTCAACTCTTGCGCTGAATGCTTACGTCAGCTGTCATAATGCTAATGTAAGCCTTGTGTAGATGACCCCCGGCGCAGGGCCTGTGAGGCTTGTGCCTAACATGGACTCTAAATGGAACCGATACTGGTCACTGGGCAGCTCAGATAAGCGAGATCCTTATGGGGATGCTGGGGGACTCAGTCCTCTGGGGGGACTGGTGGCTCACGAGGTGTTCCACCACTGTGTGTTTGGACATGTGCTTCATAAGGTAGGTCTCCTGCAAAGACAGACAACATACATTATGATCTACACTGATCTGCAAAGCTTACACATTACACAATAAAAACAGAAGTACAGCAGTAGGGGCTGATTGGATGCGTGATAAAATATGTGCAATGATCCTCTGTTGATGCTATGACATCACTGCATCAACACTTTTCATGCCATGAACTTGCTTTTTGACTTCAAACAACAACTGCATTGGAACAGAGAAACTGTGAGCGGTGCTATATAAATACAATTTACTTAGTTACTTACATATTACAACAGGCTTCACTTAAGAATGAAAAACATAGCTACACACAGGTACAGGTATGCATCCGTGTGTGTTGTGGTTTACTTACTGAGGTGTACGCCCGGCCACACATGCTACAGCAGTAGGCCTTGGCATTTTTGATGGCGTGCGCCGACAAGTGGATCTGCAACGATGCGGAGTCAGAGTAGGCACGGTAGCAGTTGGGACATTTGTACGGTTTGTCTTTATTGTGCTGCCTCTGGTGAGACTGGAAAGACACATTTATCATCATTTAAAAGCAGTCGCCAACATCAGGACCTTTGACTTATTGTCTCCCTCTGTGTTTTGAAGCTAGAGTGGTAGAAATAAACCGACCTGGAGATTGGACAGCTGGGTAAAAGCCTTTTCACATCCGGGGTGAGCACATTTATAAGGCCTGTCCCCGGTGTGGATTCTGCATCCGAGGAAGCGGAACAAGTAAGTGGTCATGAATATTCACATTTTATTGCAAAATGTCAACTTGTTAGTTATGGTTCTCTTTAAAGGCACATGATAGCTGACTGACCTGGTGTGCTGCTGCAGATGTGAAAGTTGGCGGAAGGAGTTCTCACAGTAGGAGCAATGGTAGGGTTTAATGCCCAAGTGGATACGCAGGTGCTGGGACAGGTATGAGGCGTTCGCGAAAGTCTTGGAGCAGTGGGGACACTTGTGTGGTTTGGCCTCTGTGTGGGACTTGGAGTGGAACTGCATCTCTGACTTGGTCAGGAAGGTGAGTGGGCACACTTTGCATCTTGGGGGTGGGGGAAAAACAAGAAGACCCAGCGTTAGCTTATTGAACACATTTGGAACGTGTGACTTATTTTTTTTTTTTAGCCTTCCCTAGCAGTTCCATCCATCCATCCATTTTCTTTACCGCTTATCCTCACTACGGTCGCGGGCTGCTGGAGCCTATCCCAGCTATCTTCGGGCGGGAGGCGGGGCACACCTTGAACCGGTCGCCAGCCAATCCCAGGGAAAATAGAAATAAACAACCATTCGCACTCACATTCCCACCTACGGGCAATTTAGTCTTCAATCAACCTACCAGGCATGTTTTTGGGATGTAGGAGGAAACCTGAGTGCCCGGGGAAAACCCACCCAGGCACAGGGAGAACATGCAAACTCCACACAGGCGGGGCCGGGATTTGAACCCCGGTCCCCAGAACTGTGAGGCAGATGTGCTAGCAGTTATGTAATTTAAAAAGAAAAACAACTAGAAATGTCAGCGCCATAAAATAAGCAGATGATGCATATTTGCAGAATCGATATTGAATTGCGAGAAGAAACATTTCAATGTGTTGCTGAATAGATATTTTTACCCACCCCTGCCTGTGAGTATTGTTATATTAA
Source organism: Phyllopteryx taeniolatus (assembly GCF_024500385.1). Lineage (NCBI taxonomy): Eukaryota > Metazoa > Chordata > Actinopteri > Syngnathiformes > Syngnathidae > Phyllopteryx > Phyllopteryx taeniolatus. The sequence goes on along the minus strand of NC_084502.1, from coordinate 24,916,776 downwards.
CTGTCTGTATGTGTTACTGCAGTGTTTGTGTGTGAATATTGGTTATTTGAAGGTAAATCCCTCCCGTGCTGTCTAATGCTAATTTTTGCTAGCCGGTCAAAAGAGTTTTGCATTGAGTGCTAGCATTGAGCTGGCAATATTTTTTAAAGAAAGTACTGTATGTACTGTATTAAAATATACAACATATGTAATTCTTTTCCCATGGGCTCACCACCTGTGGGAGAGGTCATAGGGGTCGGGTGCAGTGTGAGCTGGGCGGACCTTGGCGATCCGATCCCCGGTTATAGAAGCTGGCTCTAGGTACGTGGAATGTCTCTGTCTCTCTGGCAGTGAAGGAGCCCGAGCTGGTGTGTGAGGTCGAGAAGTTCCGACTAGATATAGTCGGGCTCGCCTCCACACACAGCTTGGGCTCTGGTACCAGTCCTCTCGAGAGGGGCTGGACTTTCTTCTACTCTGGAGTTCCCCACGGTGAGAGGCGCCTAGAAGGTGTGGGTATACTTATTGCCCGCCTGTACCTTGGGGTGGGGGGACAGGTCCTGACTGTTGTTTGTGCCTGTACACCAAACAGCAGTTCAGAGTACCCACCCGTTGGTGGACACCAACGGTGAGGGATGCCGTCAAGCTGAAGAAGGAGTCCTATCAGGCCTTTTTGGCCTGTGGGACTCCTGAGGCAGCTGATGGATACCGGCTGGCCAAGCGGAATGCAGCTTTGGTGGTCGCTGAAGCAAAAACTCGGGCATGGGAGGAGTTCAGTGAGGCCATGGAAAGAGACTTTCGGACGGTTTCGAGGAAATTCTGCTCCACCATCCGGCGTCTCAGGAGGGGAAAGCAGTGCACCACCAAGACTGTGTATAGTGGGGATGGGGCGCTGCTGACCTCGACTCGGGACGTTGTGAGTCGGTGGGGAGAATACTTTGAAAACCTCCTTAACTCCACCGACACACCTTACTATGAGGAAGCAGAGTCTGGGTTCTCTGAGGCGGGCTCTCCTATCTCTGGGGTTGAGGTCACCGAGGTGGTTAAAAAGCTCCTCGGTGGCAAGGCCCTGGGGCTGGATGAGATTCGCCCGGAGTACCTAAAGGCTCTGGATGTACTGGGGCTGTCCTGGTTGACACGCCTCTGGAACATCGCGTGGACATCGGGGACAGTGCTTCTGGATTGGCAGACTGGGGTGGTGGTCCCCCTTTTTAAGAAAGGGGACCGGAGGGTGTGTTCCAACTACAGGGGGATCACACTCCTCAGCCTCCCTGGTAAGGTCTATTCAGGGGTGCTGGAGAGGAGGGTCCGTCGGGAAGTCGAATCTCAGATTCAGGAAGAGCAGGGTGGTTTTCGTCCTGGCCGTGGAACAGTGGACCAGCTCTACACCCTCGGTAGGGTCCTCGAGGGTGCATGGGAGTTCGCCCAAACAGTCTACATGTGTTTTGTGGACTTGGCGAAGGCGTTCGACCGTGTTCCTCTGGGATTCCTGTGGGGGGTGCTTCGGAGTATGGGGTACCAAACCCCCTGATACGGGCTGTTCGGTCCCTGTACCACCAGTGTCAAGAGCTTGGTCCGCATTGCCGGAGTAAGTCGGACTCGTTTCCGGTGAGGGTTGGACTCTGCCAAGGCTGCCCTTTGTCACTGATTCATAACTTTTATGGACAGAATTTCTAGGCGCAACCGAGGCGTAGAGGGGGTTCAGAGTGGTCGCCTCAGAATTGCATATCTGCTTTTTGCAGATGATGTGGTTCTGTTTGCTTCATCAAGCCGTGATCTCCAATTCTCACTGGAGCGGTTCGCAGCCGAGTGTGAAGTGGCTGGGATAAGAATCAGCACCTCCAAATCTGAGATCATGGTCCTCAGTCGGAAAAGGGTGGCGTGCCCTCTCCGGGTCATGGATGAGATCCTGCCCCAAGTGGAGAAGTTCAAGTATCTTGGGGTCTTGCTCACGAGTGGGGGAAGAATTGAACGGGAGATTGACAGGCGAATTGGTGCAGCGTCCTCAGTGATGCGGACTTTGTATCGGTCGAAGGCGAAGCTCTCGATTTACCGGTTGATCTACGTTCCTACCCTCACCTATGGTCACGACTGTGGGTCATGACTGAAAGAACAAGATCCCGGATACAAGCGGCTGAAATGAGTTTCCTCCGCAGGGTGTCCGGGCTCTCCCTTAGAGATAGGGTGAGAAGCTCGGTCATCCGGGAGGATCTCCACATCGAGAGGAGCCAGATGAGGTGGCTGGGGCATCTGATTTGGATGCCTCCCGGAAGCCTCCCCGGTGAGGTGTTCTGGGCACGTCCCACCGGGAGGAGACCCTGGGGACGACCCAGGACACGCTGGAGAGACTACGTCTCTCGGCTGGCCTGGGAACGCCTCGGGATCCCCTTGGAAGAGCTGTAGAAAGTGGCTGGGGAGAGGGAAGTCTGGGCGTCCCTGCTAAAGCTACTGCCCCCGCGACCCGACCTCGGATAAGCGGTAGAAAATGGGTGGATGTAATTCTTTGTTGTGTTTAGTTTCTGTCAACTTCAACTGGAGTGTCAATAAGCAGCTTAAAGTAGGCAAATGTGGACTCTTTTTGACGAATGAACAAATGAGCTTCAAGTGTTAAGGCCTCTTTATACTCCCGCGGTCACGCGGCCGACAACGCCTGCATTGCATCACGTGACCGAAGAATTGGCCCACGCGGCCCCTCTGCGTCACTTGACGCGCACACGGGAAAAATTGTTGCTGCGCGTAGAATGCCGCGGAGATCATCTCTCATGATTGGTCCGTTTTAGTCACATTTCCTCCTGGTTCCACATAGCACCTACACCGCCGCCTTCTCGATCGATTTTGCAGCATAATTAAACGTATCATCTGGTCATCTAGGTCCATTTGTTCGAGCAGACTGTTCCACGGTCACCATTGTTGTTGCTTTTCTCCTTGTTACGGAAAGTAAAGTAAAAACAGCTACCGGAAATGGCCACAAAATGCAGAGGAAACTCCAGTCTGTGGTGTCCTAGCCAATACCAGCCGTAGCGACACCCCCGACTTGTAGGAGAACTGCAGCACAATTTCAAAACCGCGCGTGTGGGTTGCGCTCGAGTATAAAGGCAAACTGCGTGTGGGATCGCCGCAGTGACGTCAGTGTGGTCGCCGTTCGCGCGAGTATAAAGAAGCCTTTACTGTTGGTTGTGAAATATGACACTATAGACACTGAGTACGAGTGAGGCAGGACAGATTGTGTTCAGACATCCATGAATAACTTGTTACAAAGTCATTTTTAGGGTAATTGTATGTTTTTGAGTATATCTGTATGTACTCTAGTTTTCCTTATTCTTTATTATTTGTCATTTATTCTTTATTATTTGTCATTTATCATTAAACAACACAAAATACCTATTTTTGTGCATTTTAAAAAACTATATTTGACAGATATATGTAGACTATTTCATACATTTGTATGTTTTTGTGTATTGGTCCATGGCCTGTTTTAAAGGTATTAATAATAAATGCCCACTAACGACCACAATTAAAGTGTTCGCCCTCTAGAGAGCTGTTGAGCCAATTTAATGTTAGCGATAGGGTCTGATCCCTGCTTTATTCTGAAAAGTGCAGTGATGTAAATTAGGATAGAAATGAGCGCTCCATAAATAAATGGGAACTACTGTACAGTACATACTGTATCTGGGTGAGGGAGCAGCAGCTTTGAGTGTCCCACCTGTATGTTTTGCCCTCTTTGGGTGCCACAGTGACACAGCCTTGGTCTGCTAGTATAGGGTAGGGGACCACCAGCAAAGGACCTGACGCGTTCTCAGCTTTAATCTTCTTTCGTCCCCGTGGTGCCTTGGGTGGGGGGCCCAACAGTCCCGCCAGGCCTCCCACCTTCATGTGGTCCATGCCAGGACCACTCGCCAGCCCAGAGATGATGTTGACAGAGGGGGCGCCACCCAGGCGGTTCTGGCTGCTGGAGGTTGGCGTCGTGGGGGTTAGAGCCTCAGAGGTGCTGTGGCTTTCGGGTCGGGATGAAGGAGCCAGGCCTGTGGAGGCAGGCAGGACAATTCTATCACATACACTGAATACAAACAGTAACTTGTCATGACATTGAAATGCCATTTCCTTGATGGACAGCATCAGGAATTTAAATTTAATGTTGGCTGATTACAAAAGCCAATGTACAACCCCAATTCAAATGAAGTTGGGACGTTGTGTTAAATAAAAACAGAATACATCTGCACATAAGTGCAGCGTGGCGAGACTACTACAGTGATTGCACGAGTAATGCATAATTGGTCCGACAGAGCTGTGACAACAAACTCAAGACAAAATTGGCAGCATGTTGCAATGGACTTGTAAGTTAACTGTTTAATAAGTTAATGGCAAGAGGGAAGAAGCTGTTGGAATATCTGCTTGTTTAAGTTTGCATTGTTCGGTAGCGCCTAACTGAGGGAAGGAGCTGGAAGAGGTGGTGACCAGGATGTGGAGGGTCCAAGAGGATTTCACATGCTCTTGTCTTAGTTCTGGCAGCGTGCAAGTCCTCAAAAGTGGGTAGGGGGGTACCGACAATCTTTTCAGCAGTTTTGATTGTCCGTTGCAGTCGGAGTTTGTCCGTTTTTGTAGCAGCACCAAACCAGACTGTGATGGAAGAACACAGGACTAATTCAATGACCGCTGTGTAGAACTGCCTCAGCAGCTCCTGTGGCAGGCTGTGCTTTCTCAGAAGCCGCAGGAAGTACATCGTCTGCTGGGCCTTTTTGAGGACGGAGTTGATGTTAATCGCCCACTTCAGGTCCTGAGAGACTGTAATTCCCAGGAATTTGAAGGTCTCGACGGTTGTCACAAGGCAGCTGGACAGCGCGAGGGGCAGCTGTGGCGAAGGATGCCTCCTGAAGTCCATGATCATCTCTACAGTCTTGAGCGTGCTCAGCTCCAGGTTGTGTCGGCCGCACCACAGCTCCAGCTGCTCCAGTTCCCGTCGATATGCAGACTCGTCACCGTCCTTGATGAGGCCGATGACAGTGGTGTCATCTGCAAACTTCAGGAGTTTGAGAGCCGGGTGCGTTGAGGTGCAGTCGTTCGTGTAGAAAGAGAAGAGCAGCGGAGAGAGGACACAACCTTGGGGCGCCCCAGTGCTGATGCTGTGTGTGGATGAGGTGGCCTCCCCCAGCCTCACCTGCTGTGTCCTGCCCGTCAGGAAGCTATAAATCCACTGGCAGATGGCAGGCGAGACGCTGAGCTGGAGAAGCTTGGAGGAAAGGAGTTCAGGGATGATGGTGTTGAACGCTGAGCTGAAGTCCACGAACAGGATCCTTGCGTAGGTCCCTGCACTGTCGAGGTGTTCTAGGATGAAGTGCAATCCCATGTTGACTGCATCACCCGCAGACCTGTTTGCTCGGTAGGCAAACTGCAGGGGTTCCACCAGGGGACCTGTGACGCTCTTGAGGTGGTCCAGCACAAGACGTTCGAAGGACTTCATGACCACAGATGTCAAGGCAACAGGCCTCTACTCATTTAGACCCGAGATTGTAAGATGTTGGAATATCTGCTTGTTTAAGTTTGCATTGTTCGGTAGCGCCTAACTGAGGGAAGGAGCTGGAAGAGGTGGTGACCAGGATGTGGAGGGTCCAAGAGGATTTCACATGCTCTTGTCTTAGTTCTGGCAGCGTGCAAGTCCTCAAGGGTGGGTAGAGGGGTACCGACAATCTTTTCAGCAGTTTTGATTGTCCGTTGCAGTCGGAGTTTGTCCTTTTTTGTAGCAGCACCAAACCAGACTGTGATGGAAGAACACAGGACTGATTCGATGACTGCTGTGTAGAACTGCCTCAACATCTCCCGTGGCAGGCCATTCTTCATCAGAAGCTGCAGGAAGTACATCCTCTGCTGGGCCATTTTGAGGATGGAGTTGATGTTGATCTCCCACTTCAGGTCCCACGAGACTGTAATTCCCAGGAATTTGAAGGTCTCGACGGTTGTCACAAGGCAGCTGGACAGCGTGAGGGGCAGCTGTGGTGAAGGATGCCTCCTGAAGTCCACGATCATCTCTACAGTCTTGAGCGTGCTCAGCTCCAGGTTGTGTCGGCCGCACCACAGCTCCAGCTGCTCCAGTTCCCGTCGATATGCAGACTCGTCACCGTCCTTGATGAGGCCGATGACAGTGGTGTCATCTGCAAACTTCAGGAGTTTGAGAGCCGGGTGCGTTGAGGTGCAGTCGTTCGTGTAGAAAGAGAAGAGCAGCGGAGAGAGGACACAACCTTGGGGCGCCCCAGTGCTGATGCTGTGTGTGGATGAGGTGGCCTCCCCCAGCCTCACCTGCTGTGTCCTGCCCGTCAGGAAGCTATAAATCCACTGGCAGATGGCAGGCGAGACGCTGAGCTGGAGAAGCTTGGAGGAAAGGAGTTCAGGGATGATGGTGTTGAACGCTGAGCTGAAGTCCACGAACAGGATCCTTGCGTAGGTCCCTGCACTGTCGAGGTGTTCTAGGATGAAGTGCAGTCCCAGGTTGACTGCATCACCCGCAGACCTGTTTGCTCGGTAGGCAAACTGCAGGGGTTCCAGCAGGGGACCTGTGACGCTCTTGAGGTGGTCCAGCACAAGACGTTCGAAGGACTTCATGACCACAGATGTCAAGGCAACAGGCCTCTACTCATTTAGACCCGAGATTGTAAGATGTTGGAATATCTGCTTGTTTAAGTTTGCATTGTTCGGTAGCGCCTAACTGAGGGAAGGAGCTGGAAGAGGTGGTGACCAGGATGTGGAGGGTCCAAGAGGATTTCACATGCTCTTGTCTTAGTTCTGGCAGCGTGCAAGTCCTCAAGGGTGGGTAGAGGGGTACCGACAATCTTTTCAGCAGTTTTGATTGTCCGTTGCAGTCGGAGTTTGTCCTTTTTTGTAGCAGCACCAAACCAGACTGTGATGGAAGAACACAGGACTGATTCGATGACTGCTGTGTAGAACTGCCTCAACATCTCCCGTGGCAGGCCATTCTTCATCAGAAGCTGCAGGAAGTACATCCTCTGCTGGGCCATTTTGAGGATGGAGTTGATGTTGATCTCCCACTTCAGGTCCCACGAGACTGTAATTCCCAGGAATTTGAAGGTCTCGACGGTTGTCACAAGGCAGCTGGACAGCGTGAGGGGCAGCTGTGGTGAAGGATGCCTCCTGAAGTCCACGATCATCTCTACAGTCTTGAGCGTGCTCAGCTCCAGGTTGTGTCGGCCGCACCACAGCTCCAGCTGCTCCACTTCCTGTCGATATGCAGACTCGTCACCGTCCTTGATGAGGCCGATGACAGTGGTGTCATCTGGAAACTTCAGGAGTTTGACAGCCGGGTGTGTTGAGGTGCAGTCGTTCGTGTAGAGAGAGAAGAGCAGCGACGAGAGGACACAACCTTGGGGCGCCCCGGTGCTGGTGGTGCGTGTAGATGAGGTGGTGTCCCCCAGCCTCACCTGCTGTGTCCTGCTCGTCAAGACACAGCTGTAAATCCACTGGCAGATGGCAGACGAGGCGCTGAGCTGGAGAAGCTTGGAGGAGAGAAGTTCGGGGAAGATGGTGTTGAACGCAGAGCTGAAGTCCACAAACAGGATCCTCGCGTAGGTCCCCGCGCCATCGAGGTGTTCTAGGATGAAGTGCAGTCCCAGGTTGACTGCATCACCCGCAGACCTGTTTGCTCGGTAGGCAAACTGCAGGGGGTCCAGCAGGGGACCTGTGACGCTCTTGAGGTAGTCCAGTATGAGGCGTTCATGACCACAGGTGTCAAGGCGACAGGCCTGCAGTCATTCAGACCCGAGATTGCAGGTTTCTTGGGGACTGGGATGATGGTGGAGCGTTTGAAACAGGATGGTACTTCACACAATTTCAGAGATCTATTGAAGATCTGTGTGAAGACTGGAGCGAGCCGGTCCACGCAGACTTTGAGGCAGGTTGGTGACACAAGGTCTGGGCCTGCTGCCTTGTGGATACTTTGTTTTTTGAAGATGCATTTCTCATCCTGTTCGTAGATGGTCAAGACAGAAGTCAGAGGTGTGATGTTGGTGCGGCTGAGTGGGTGTGGGATGTGAAAGTGTCCTTTTCAAGTTTGCAGTATAAGGTGTTCAAGTCGTCGGCTAGTCTTTTATTGTTCTCAGCTTGGGGGGTTGGTTGTAATTGGTTAGCGATTGTAATGCATGCCAGACTGGTTTAGAGTTGTTAGCGATAAACTGTTTTTCTAACTTTACTGCATAGTTTCTCTTTGCAATATTAATTTCTTTAGTCAGCTGGTTTCTAGCGCTATTATACAGGCCGTGTGTACATAAATGAGGAAAAAAATGAACTTAAATGATTTTAGCAAATGGCTGCAATATAAAAAAAAAAAGAGTGAAATATTTAAGGGGTTCTAAATATTTTCCGTACCCACTGTATTTCCAAATCCAGGTTATTGTTAACTCACATCCCCAGTTAGGGGACTCCAGATCATTCCCAACATAAAACTAGCCTATGTACAGTACATTTTATTAATGGGGGCTAGGGACCAAGCCCTGCAAAAAAAAAAAAAAAAAAAGAACTGCCCCTGCAAAATGTTTACAGTTGTTATTACTAGTTTAAACTGTAAATACAGTGGAACCTCGATAGAATAGACTAATAGGGGTAGGGAGTCATCCGATATAGCCGATTGTCCATTACATTGAAAATTGTTTTGTCGGGTTTTTTTTCGTGGCCTAAAATTCCCAGTACAGTACAGTTATTGTAAATATATATATTTTTAAAAAAAATGTACGTACAGTACTCATAGGCGAGTCACTTTCATGAGCCGCAAGGAATTTGTGTGCTCCCCAGTTCCAAATCTGTTGTCAAAGGCGAATGGCTTGACCCAAAAAACTGTTTCTGTACCAAAAATAGCATGCTCCAGACTCCAGAGACTTGTGTTTGTATTCCTCAGAGTTAGCACTGCCGCCATGCCGCTCTCTCTCTCTGCACTACAGGTATGTGTACAACAGACAATAGACATATACATCATGATATGGGCGCCACGTCAATGCCCCACATTCAACATGGCCGCCACGTAGGCACGGGAGACATGTCTTTTGGAATTGGATTTTTATTTTTTTGTACAGCTGCGACACAGAAATACCTTAGTCCCACTCTCTTCCTGCATTGCGCCACAGCGCCAGTAGACAACAGAAGCCAATTCTGGAACTAACAGACGTCAACGGCAGTTTAAGTGACAAATGGGAACTATTTTTGGACACATTGTTAAGTCCCGACAGTCCGTTTTATCTGATATCCATTCTATCGGGGTCCGTTTTATTGAGGTCCCACTGTATACCACAAACTATGATCCCAAAAAACTTCAAACTCATCTTACAGCATTACCTTTAAAAACAATTGGCTTACAGATGAACTTTTTTTAATCATTATTATTTATTTATATGTTTCTTCTAATGCACCAGAAGAGCGAGGACGCTTGTGTGTATGTAGCCACTTTGCAACCCGTAAAAATAGCAATTGTCAAGCAATAACTAGACCTCTGTTGTTTGTTAGCTTCGGCTTTATAAAAGCCACTGAGTAGTGCAAAAACATGCACATGCAGCAAAGACTCTGTAACTTCTGCTACCATCCCAGGCTAAACTCATCTTCTCCCTGACATACAAAGATGTTGAAGCAGTCGGGATACATTACTTTAACATCAATGATCTCAACTTCCATGAGACCAATTACTACTCTCCTATTAGCCAGGGCTTTGGCAGCATCTTAGCGTTACAGAAAGAGCCACAAAATATGCTGAAATTACTTGAATAGGTGTGGTTTTCTGCGACTAGCTGAGGATAGGGTCTGCAGGAAAAAAAACACAAACAGGTGGATTTGTGAAGAGCAAACTTCCAACAGGCACATGCTCACTGTATGGTACAGTCAAATGTGCTGTATATGCCATGTGGCCTTAGCACAGGACATACAGTATATGTACAGTATCTATGTATTAGGTATTTTCTAAGTATTTCTGCAATATTTACAACCCCAATTCCAATGAAGTTGGAAGTTGTGTTACACATAAATAAAAACAGAATACAATGATTTGCAAATCATGTTCAACCTATATTTAATTGAATACACTACAAAGACAAGATATTTAATGTTCAAACTGATAAACTTTATTGTTTTTAGCAAATAATCATTAACTTAGAATTTTATGGCTGTAACACGTTCCAAAAAAGCTGGGACAGGGTCATGTTTAGCACTGTGTTACATCACCTTTTCTTTTAACAACATTCAATAAACGTTTGGGAACTGAGGACACTAATTGTTGACGCTTTAAAGGTGGAATTCTTTCCCATTCTTGCTTGATATATAGCTTCAGCTGTTCAACTGTCCGGGGTCTCGGTTGTCGTATTTTACGCTTCATAATGCGTAATAATAATAATATTCTACCTCATTACTCTGGTGTCAAGTCCGGCAATATATTTGGCTGTGATTTTTTTCCCCCTCCAAATTTTAGCCTGCTTGTCAGTTTTTTTCCTAAAGGCAAAGTTAACAGTACCTGATCGATGGTTGGCGCGGGTGTGCTGCTCGCTCAGTTGCCTCATGTGCCAGTCCTCCCATAATCCTTTGGCCTTCACAGCTGACTTGTTATCCATACTTCCATCTGGAAATTGTGAGGCGATACCAAATGTTACTTGTATCTTTCATCGACACTACCACCATTCCCAAGACAATTCTTGACTGGGCTACTGTTATCTCCTCTTTGTCTTTTGGGGGGGGGGGGGGGGGGGGGGGGGGGGGTTACTGGTACAAATCGCATCAATGAAACTGAGGAGAGACCATGACAGGAATTAAGAGTTACATCATGGAAGAAGTAGAGAAAAGTTTGCTACCTGGTCCGGAGCTGGAGCCTGAACGGGCGTGCAAGGTGATGTCTGACTGCTGTTGTGGGTGGTGGGCCGGCACCTGCTGTGACTGTGTCTTGTTAACCGTCATGCCATGCTGAGAGCTGCCGCCGTCTGGGGACGAGGTGGGTACCAGCAAAGGTTGCTGGGAAGGAGTGGATGTAGGCGGCAGATGCAAGGGTCGGATCCTCTCGGCCATCAGTTGCTCTTTGATCTTGTTAATGAGCACCAGGTTATCCAACTGAAAAGGTTAACAAGTCACGCTCAACAGAAAACTGACAATGTGACTACATGTGATTTATGCACACCCACTTCCAGAATAAAAGTCTACAACACAAAGCATTTCATCTTGCCCGCCATGCAATTTTGAAAAAATTAAACCTGACTTCATGAAAAAAAACCATTTAACCCTCATATGTAGTAAACATGTATTTGATCATTGCAATAGATTGTTTTTCAGATATGTGAAATGACCCCTGATCTAGTAGCTTTTGTCACTACAGACCATTCACACGTGCTAACAATGAAAGATGGAAACATCACATAAGTGAAAATGACTTACCTGGCCAGGCATGGATGGAGGTGGAGGCCAGAAATAAGGGTTGTTAAATCGAGGCTCTGCCATCCTAAAATTGAGAATCAGAGGACATTTTCTGAGGTGGATTTTTTTGTTTTTGTTTATTGCTCAGGATGATCTATTTTTTTTCTGCGAACAGAGTGGAGATAGTTTACAAAACCAGTCACTGTTGCCAAATTTGTAACATGTTTTTGTATTTTTAACAACTTTTGCAAACCCTGGACTCTAGTGACCAGTTTTCAAAAAAAGTGACTAGCAGATTTAAATCCCACTAAGAAACAGATAACATGAACATAATCATCGTTTTCCATATGAACATTGCCAAAAATCTTTTGCAAAAGCAGGGATTTATGTTGGAAACTTTTAACCCAAGGTGAGGTGTGCTGCCAAGCAAAGGTCGCCTTGCCTCACCCGTACAACTCTAAATGAGAAAAGAGTGCGAGAGAGGTGACGCAACCTTACTGATGTTACTCTTATATACAGCAGATATAAAAAGTCTACTCACCCCTGTTCAAATACCAAGTTTTTCTGATATAAAACAATGACAACAAGATAAATCATTTCAAAACTGTTTCACCATTACCGGAAAGTGACCTCCAACCTGTACAACTTGCTGGAGGAAATAAATGAAATCTTTTACTGAGGAGAAGTAAAAATAAACAACTTCGATAAGTGTGCACAACCTCTAATAACTGGGGATGTGGCTATAATCAATCACATTTTAAACTCATGTTAAATGGGAATCAGCACACACCTGGCACCATTTAAAGTGCCTCTGATTAACCACAAAGAAAATGTTGATATTCTAATAGGCTTTTCTTGACATTTTTGTAGTAATATCTTACAGCACAAGCCATCGTCTGCACAGAACTTCCACAGCATCAGAAGGATCTCATGCAGTCAGAAGGGTACAAAATAATTTTCAAGGCATTAAATATACAATGGAACACAGTGAAGACAGTCAAGTGGAGAAAATATGGCATAACGGTAACATTACCAAGAACTGGACATCACTCCAAAATTGAAAGTACAAGGAGAAAACAGCGCACGGAAGCTGCCAAGAGGCCGTCAGTAACATTGAAGGACCTGCAGGTGTTTTTGGCAAGTACTGGCTGTTTAGTACATGTCACAACAATCTCCCATCATCTTCATAAGTCTGGGCTATGAGTGGCAAGACAAAAGTCTTATCTTGCAAAGAAAAACATCCAAGCTGGCTACATTTTGCAAAAACAGACTTTAAATCTCAAATGCATGTGGGAAAACGTGTTACGGTCTGGTGAAACCAAGGTTGAACTTTATGGGCAGAATTCCAAAAACACTGCTAATCACCAAAGGAAGATCATATCTACAGTGGCGCATGGTAGTGACAGCATCATGCATTGGGGTTTTTCTTCTGAAGGAACTGGGGTCAGTTCCAAATATCAGTCAGTGTTGGCACAAAACCTTCAATCTTCTGCTAGAAAGCCAAAGATGAAAAGGAACATCATCTTTCCACGTGAAAATGACCCAAAGCGCACAAGGCACATCCAAATCAACTAAAGAGAATGGCTTCAACAGAAGACCATGAAGGTTTAGAAATTGTCTAGCTAGAGTCCAGACCTGCATTCAATACAATATTTGTGGGAGCGATCTGAAAAGGGCTGTGCACAGCAGATCCCCTCACAATCAGACCGATTTGGAGCGTTTTTGTGAAGAAGAGTGGGCAAATATTGCCACACCAAGACATTCCACACTGATCGACACCGACCCATAATGACTGGGTTCTGTAATAAAAGAAAAATGTGCCGCTACAAAGTATTAGCTTGAGGGTGTGCATATTTATCTAACTATGTTATTGTACATTTTTTCCATTATTTCAGTCCGTTTTTCAATTGTGCTTTTTCACATCCCAAAACCTTGCATTTGAACAGGTGTGTGTAGATTTGTGTAGATATCGACTGTATTTTTTGTTGTTTTAAGAAATCTATTGACAGATGATTTTGCTGAAACCAACTAATAGATTAATTATTAAATTATTTTTGTTCTTGTTTTTTAAGCCCCGTTTTTACAGTGTCATGGATCTTAGTAAATGTTTAAGTATGATTGTATTTTGAGAATCCAAAACTCTCCACAAGATAAATGAAAATGTAGTGACAAATTGAGGTTTGTCTGCATGTGTGTGCGTGCGCTTCCGTAGATTGCCACCACGAGCTGAAGTTCAAATGTCAAAATGTCATCCTATTTTATTTGAATGCAGGAGATTCACAGGGTTAGCTTTTAAATATAACTTTTGTGATTTGTTCTGTCTGATGATTTTTCGTTTTAACTTGCAGTTTATGAGTGAGCATTTCACTTGCTTCAAGCATTGTCCCCACTTAAAAATCTTAAAGTGTAACTAAACTCATAATCTTGTTTTTTTTCTAAATACATTACATGTGTTTGAAGATACGTGCTGAAAAGGTGTAAAGACTAAGAACAATATAGCACTGAATTGTTGAACTATAGCTAAAAACTCCTTTTCTTCATCTCTTTTTACCAGATTTTTTGGGGGGCAAGGCTAAAAACTAGCCCCGTGACATCAGCCGACTGGGGCATAAACTTTCTAGCTAGAGGCCCTCCCCCACTATATAAACAACAAGCGCTTTTATCCCATGCAGTGGCTATTCGGCAGAATTGCCACTTCCTCATTCATTAACTTGACCCATTACTACCAGTATAGTGGGCAATTGACCATCAAGCTATGCCCACAACTCGAAAAACACATCTAATGTGTTTTGTATTATTTGGGCGACAGTGTCTCCGGAGGGAGGGGGAAAATCATCTGGCTGTGACTGTCGAAGGCCGAACTTCGGCTCTCACAGCAGTGCGGGCACAACGGTCCCCCTGCCTGGATGACTTTTCCCGCTCCTACGTCTTGCGACGCATCGCGGCTTTACAGCGTCTATTCATGGCCCGCTAAATTTCAACGGAGACAAAGGGGTGGCAGCCCCAGAATATCTCTGTGCAGCCAGTGTGAGCATTTCTCCCCGCTTAGGAGGAGCTGTAAAAGTAGACACGTCTTTGATTGACAGCTGAAAGTTCCGGGAAGCGGAGATTTTTAGAGCAGAAAGCAACACGCCCACAGTCTGAAAACTGAAAGAGTTTCTCAAATCTTGACCAATTTGAAGCCTGATGTCACATACTTTGCAAGTTTTATTTTTTTTTATTTTTTTTAAATCCATTCATTCATTGTCCAAACAACAAGACTCTTGTTGTTTGATGTGTCAAATTTGCAAGCAAGCCATATTTTTGGTCTGTTTGGTTGCATTTTAAGGATTATAACTTGTTATTGAGACTTTATTACTGTTATGGGTCGTCTTAAAATAAGAAACCATAACTATATAGGAAGAGGTTGGAAGTAATGAAGTACTTTTTACTTTGTGCTAGGTAGATTTTTCAGCTATCTGTACTTGATTATTTTTCTAGCCACCTTTTATTTTTGCTCCTTACTTTTTACACACATATCTGTACTTTCTACGCCTCACATATTAAAAATGAGCTTGTTTCTTTTAAAACCTTCTAGAGTTAGTGATGATGCGACGTAAAAAGCAGAACGCCAAAAAAACGGACACCGGAAACAAATGAGCCAAGCGCATCGTAGATACGATACTCACCTTTGAGGCTATGGCAATGCTAAACTAGTGGGGCCAAAGTGTCTGTGCATTCCATGTTTCTAGAAACCAAAATAACAAGGATGCCTGCACATTGTGCTGCGTACGGTTGCACACACTTTGTACAATCACAACAAGGGAACTCAGAACTGGGAATAACCTATCATTGGTAAGTATATTTTTTGGGCTCTTTTTTTCAAAAGCGCCTGCAATGACTGAACCAAGTTAGGCTCGCTGGCAGTAAATTGTCACGTTTCAGCATTAATTGCAACTATTGCAATTATTTGTCCACTGCCAAAACCAAAATGTAACCAATGTAAATTTACATTTTTACTTAAATACATTTATAAGTGTGCACTTTTATTTAAGAGAGTGGCTTCAGTGCTTTTACGAGAGTTGTTTTTTGTCAGTGCGTTTACTTAAGTACTGAATAGCAGTACTTTTGACATCTCTGTATGAGTGTAGGTAGTATAAATACACTAGTTTTAAACGTGTTTTTTGAGGATGTTTACTTGTTTTCTGTAACCTGACAAATTATTTTGCATAATATATTCCTTTTACTTCTTTTGTACGATCGGTTTTGCAGTGTAATGGATCTTATTAGATGTTCAAATATGTTTGTATATAAAATATTGTTCATAGCTCTTCATGAGATGGAAAATTGTGAGAAATTGAGGCGTCATGCTATAATGGAAGTTTGTCTTCGTGCATGTAAGCTTGCGTAGATTGCCGCCACGAGTTGCAGTTCAAATCATCCAAATTTAAATATAAATTCTGTGCAGTACTGTCGACTCAAGAGACAGGTCTTAATAAATCTAGCCTTTGTATCTTGTCATGTAGCCTATAATCTGTCCTTTCCGCTGTGATGTGCGTGTTTCCGCACAAGAACGAGCCAGACGTCTTTTTTTTTTTTTTTTTTTTTTTTTTCTTACATTCGAAACTTTGCCTTCGTGTGGCCCGTGTTCGACCGTCTCCTGCCGGCCGGCTCTTGGGACGTTTTGGACGGCCACGGGGCTACTGGCACAGCGCGCCGCACACATTTTCGACCAGACCCACACGTTCCATCTTAAAACATTCCCAGACAAAAGAGAAACAAAAATGGCAGCCTTATTTTTATAAGGCGGGACGCCATATTCTGCAGTGTTCTTCTCCCCCCCCCCCCCCTCCCCAAAAAATGTACAGAGCGCGTGTCAGCGCGTACAGTGTGGCTTTATCACGTCCATGTTAGCATGATGGATTGTTTACGGCCCCTTGCAGCTTTGAATAGCCCGGCCTCCCCACCCCTTCAAAAAACTGACACTTCCTACAACAACCATGCCCTGACGAAGGGGGAGGAAAGAAAAAAAAAAAAGCAGCGCGGAAACAGAAGAAGAGATGCGGTCTGAAGCAGAACGGTCCAAAACCGAACACCTATCTTTCTCCTACATAACGCCTCGGCTATACAGTTAGAGGGCGACGTGCCATCTTAAACAAATCCCACTTTCTGTGCTGAGGTGGGATTTTTTTTGTTTTGTTTTGTTTTGTTTTTGTTGTTTTTTTTTTTTTTCAAATATTCTGCAACTCTTGGACGAATCGAAAGGACGGCGGCTTGCATTTTTTTTTCCGTGAACGGTGCAGCCGTTTTGAGCAGATAGTCGAACGATAATACATGCACAAATAAATACCTTTGCTCCTGACTGCAGGTATTGTCTTGCGATCACAGCCTTCATATACCAAAAAAAAAAAAAAAAAAAAAAAAAAAAGGCTGGATGTTCTTTCTGCCTGCCTCCAGCCCGAGCAACGCTTCCGGGTCGCTTTGTTCACTTCTGGGTGCTGCAGCCTCGATGGAGCTGCACGCACACATATACACACACAGACAGAGGAATACTCTCTGACCTACTTTGATGGCGTTAGGATAGAGTTGGCTCCCAGTGTGTTTGTTACACTTTGGGCGACAACTCGTGATTCATGCTGCATGTGTGTGTTGCATTGCAGCTTCTATAATGTGCAAATGCTTCAAAGTCGTCAAGTCATTATGTAAAAAGGAACTGGCCAAAGAGAATATATATGCGCTCACACTAGGCATATTTGCACCTAATAATCTAATGAGAGTCATGTCAAGAGGTGTATCTAAGTTGCAAAAGTAGTGATAATGCTAATTTTTGACAGCTCATTGACCTACAGTGGATATAAAAAGTCTACACACCCACATTCAAATATACGGAGCCCCCCTGGTGCCAAGGTATGAAAAAAATTTAATTCATTGATAATCTGTTCCCTCAGTTTAGTAAACTACCCTCAGTTTAGTCAACTGTACCCACAGTTTAGTAATCCGTACCCTCGGTTTAGTAAACTGTACCCTCAGTTTAGTAATCTGTACTCTCAGTTTAGTAATCCGTACCCTCAGTTTAGTAAACTGTACCGTCAGTTTAGTAATCCGTACCGTCAGTTTAGTAATCCGTACCCTCAGTTTAGTAAACTGTACCCTCAGTTTAGTAAACTGTACCCTCAGTTTAGTAATCCGTACCCTCAGTTTAGTAAACTGTACCCTCAATTTAGTAATCCGTACCCTCAGTTTAACAAATGTCTGGGGCTCCGTATACCTACGTATATCTGTCAAGTGAAGTAAGTTCTATTTGGATGTTATATTCTTACTGGTGTGAATTCTGTGAATAAATTGTCATGTCGTGATATATCCTACATCCCATTTTTTTCAACTGAAAGGCAATATTGCTGTAGTTCGAGGGGGTTGATCATTATATAGCAGTACTAGCAGGACCGGCTACAATTAGCCTGCGTGTTTCCTTTCACTTTCCGTGCTTTTAAGCATTCGCTTGCTGCAATCACGCTATCATGATAACCTTCTTATCACCGATATGTTGACGTAAGTGTAGTTTCTTTTCTGGCACATAGCGGCCACCAAAGGGGTCCTAGTTGAGTTGAGTTCTCGCCGCAGAAGTGGAAGTTCGCAGACAGACAAATGCGTCTGTGATGGATCAAGCAATGTAAGTATCTTGTCTGCAGTTATTCACCTTTTTGTTTCATGATAACGATTTGTTGGGGCTACTTACTGCCGTACTGAGCTACCAGATTTTCCTTTTCAACTGAAAGACAAAGTTTGAGGGGGTTGATATTGGCAGTGGCCGGCTATAATGAATGCACGTTTCTCTGCAACGATGTTTTTATCGGACTTTTAAGACATTCACTGGAGTCATGCTATCATATAAAGCTCTTCTATACCCCGCATGCTCCGATTTAAGGAGTGTTCAGGAAGAGATTTTGGGCAGCCGTCTAGATATCTTCCTCATTCCTTATCACAGGGGTTCCCAAACGTTTAGGAAGGAACCCCCCACTGCCCCCCCCCCCCCCCCCCCCCAAAAAAAATAACAAACCCGGTCACTGAGGACCCCCCCCCCCCACACACACACACACACACACACACTTGTTTGGATTGGTGGTTAAAGCTCAACATAACACTGACATTTTTTATGTAAATAAATATGCTAAATGATAATCTAAACAGAATTCTATTCCCCCCCTACAGAACTGATGTGTTGTTTGACAAGTACTGGTATCCATTATGGATCAACAAGAGCTCTTAGAGCTTTACTTTCATTTGGGACTTAACTACAAACACATTCTGCACGTGCTGAGCTCCAAACACAGGATTGATCTTAGTTTGAGGACCCTCAAACGAATTCTAAAGAAGCATGGATTGTTCCGCCGAATCTATTATGACCACCCAGAAACAGTTGTGGACTTTATCAGGGAGGAGCTACAAGGCTCAGGGGCTTTGCATGGCTACAGGTGGATGCACACAAAATGCAAAGACAGGGGGCTGCACGTACGTAAGGAAGATGTACGCCTGCTCCTTTCCACGATTTACCCAGAGGGCACCGAATTTAGAAGGAGAAGACGACTGCACAGATGAGCATACTTTGCCAAGGGTCCAAATTTTGTCTGGCATGTTGATTCGTATGACAAATTAAAACCATTTGGCATTTGTATCAGTGGAGCCATTGATGGTTTTTCAAGGCGAATTCTGTGGCTGAATGCACACCATACAAGCAGTGATCCAAAAGTCATCAGTGGCTACTTTATTGAAACCATTAAGGAATTAGGTGGATGTGCGCGCATCGTGAGATCTGACATGGGGACAGAAAACAGTTCCATCCGAGATATGCAGCGTTTCCTTCGTGGGACCCACAATGATGTTCATGCTGGTGACAAGAGCTTTGTTGTTGGGAGAAGCACATCTAATCAGAGAATCGAGAGTTGGTGGGGCTTTCTCCGTCGAGAGTGTGTGGAATTCTGGCTGGACCTCTTCCACAGACTGAAGGATGAAGGACATTTTGATGCCGACCTACTGGACAAGAACCTCATGTTGTTTTGCTTCCTTGGTTTAATACAGGCAAGTAGCAACATTTCACAGGCATTTTGCATGTGCTTACTTCATGTTGGCCATCCTCTGTGCCATATCATGGCAAAGTTACAAATGTGCTCTTTTATATTTTTCTTCCCAGGAATGGGACTTTGAATTGAAAAAGTTCAATGGCATTGCCCATTTGGAAACATATTAAACCTTTGCCCCTCAAAATAACATTCAACATTGGTAAGGAGCAATTTCTAGAAGTTTTCTGTGACATTAGAATCAAATTGTATTTACGGTGCAGTCTCACTGGATTTTATTCTTTTGGCATAGTAGGCCTTGACAGGCACGTGCACCAACATTTTTGAGGACAGCTGGTACTCAAGCTAAAAAAGGACACCCATCATCAAAATTATTCATTCAATTAAGAAAATCGGTATGTACAGTGGGTACGGAAAGTTTTCAGACCCCCTTAATTTTTTCACTCTTTGTTATATTGCAGCCATTTGTTCAAATAATTTTTCATTTTTTTCCTCATTAATGTACACAGCAAAAAAACGTAATTGTTGAAATTTTTACTGTTAAAAAAAAAAAACTGAAATATCACACAGCCATAAGTATTCAGACCCTTTGCTGTGACACTCATGTATTGAACTCGGGTGCTGTCCATTTCTACTGATCATCCTTAAAATGGTTCTACACCTTCATTGGAGTCCAGCTATGTTTGATTATACTATTGTTATTTTATAATACTATAATATTATAATATTATTTATTTGTTATTAATTATTTATTATTATATTATAGTTTGCATTATCTTTATCATTTATTATTACAATGACCCGAAGCACACAGCTAAAATACCGAAGGAGTGGCTTCAGATCAACTCCGTGACTGTTTTTGAATGGCCCAGCCAGAGCCCTGACTTTAACCCAATTGAGCATCTCTAGAAAGACCTGAAAATGGCTGCCCACCAACGTTCACCATCCAACCTGACAGAACTGGAGAGGATCTGCAAAGAGGAATGGCAGAGAATCCCCAAATCCAGGTGTGAAAAACTTGTTGCACCATTCCCCCAAAAGACTCGTGGCTGTATTAGCTCAAAAGGGGGCTTGCTTCTACTAAATACTGAGCAAAGGGTCTGAATACTTATGGCTCTGTGATATTTAAATTTTTCTTTTTTAATAAATCTGCAAAAATCTCAACAATTAAGTTTTTTTTCTGTGTACATTAATGAGGAAAAAAATGAAAAGTTATTTTAACAAATGGCTGCAATATAACAAAGAGTGAAAAATTTAAGGGGGTCTGAAAACTTTCCGTACTCATTGTATGTAGGCAGCGCGGCGGACGACTGGTTAGCACATCTGCCTCACAGTTCTGAGGACTGGGGTTCATGTCCCGGCCTCGCCTGTGTGGAGTTTGCGTGTTCTCCCCGTGCCTGTGTGGGTTTTCTCCGGGCACTCCGGTTTCCTCCCACCTCCCAAAAACATGCATGCTAGGGTGATTGAAGACTCTAAATTGCCCGTAGGTGTGAATGGTTGTTTGTTTCTATGTGCCCTGTGATTGGCTGGTGACCAGTTCAGGGTGTACCCCACCTCTCGCCCGAAGATAGCTGGGATAGGCTCCAGCACGCCCGCGACCCGCGTGAGGAGAAGCGGTACAGAAAATGGATGCATGGGTATGTATGTATTTAATTTACAGGACATTTTTATTTCTGTTAATACAGTAAAGACAGTCAATATTACAACTATTAAAAAAGAGGTAAGGAGAGGTTACAAAGGATATAAAAAGTCAACACACCCCTGTTCAAATGGCAGATTTTTGAAGAAGAGAGGGGCTGGGAGCATATGTGGAATTCTCCCAAGGACTCAAATAAATGCCCATCAGATTTCAAATCACTTGATAAAATTGTGGACAGAGAGGGTTATTTATTTATTTATTTGATGGGTAGAGGGGCTACAGCAAACAA
The DNA here is from genome assembly GCF_024500385.1 of Phyllopteryx taeniolatus. NCBI lineage: Eukaryota > Metazoa > Chordata > Actinopteri > Syngnathiformes > Syngnathidae > Phyllopteryx > Phyllopteryx taeniolatus. The sequence goes on along the minus strand of NC_084502.1, from coordinate 24,895,439 downwards.
AGGGCACTTTTTTTGCCCAGGGCAAAAGGGCAGGTGCTTGAGCACCACCTAGTGGGTATGTGTGCACGCGCCTGTTCCTTGGTGAAAAGTTGAAAAGGATGGAGTTGTCAGTGGTGAACTGTTAAGATGTCAGACATTACTCTACTGGTCTGGATGTGATGGCTATGCAAGTCTGCTGACTGGAAAGTAAATACATGCTACTTTTTAAAATAGGTTGTTATTACAAAGAGGATTATGTCTAGCCACAAATATGGTCGTGCTCTAACAGTCAATTGTTCGAACAGTCATTGTTTCAACTATGATTACGGTATACTTATAAAAATGTACAAGTTTACCTCAATATGGACACGGAAGCTGGTTTGACCTCAGTGAAGTTTTTATGAAAGATGTTGAAACTGCTGTGAGTTTTTTTTCTTCACTCTCACTTTGCCACAAGATTACAGAAGGCATCCATCCACATTAGTAGAGGTGTGATTGTACACTTAAATGAGATGCTACTTTAATAAAAGGTGTCAATTTTAAGTTTTTATGATATATTGTTCCGTTAACCAATTTGTTATGACAATTCTTTTTGTAACCCCTGTAGGATGAGTTGGATTCCACCAAGGAAGTGTGGAACAGCCATCTGATTCGTCCATCCAAGAACGAGCGGGTGCCTCATGGTCGGCCTCATGCAATGTTCATGGTACCTGAGCTGTATGGCACCCAGGACTTTTTGTGCCAAGTTGGTGAGGAGGACTTTATGAGGTGTGAAGGTGACTGCATCCACCGCAATGATGTTGCTTGTGATGCTGATGTGTTAACTCTCTGTACACATATAATGGCACAGAACAACCTTCAAGTCCCAGTCGATGGATATATGGCCATGGACAACTACCTTTACTTGAGAGATCATTTAAAAAAGCAGGTGGACATCCCAGATCCAGAAAGGAAAAATATAATCGGTCTAACCATTTATTATACCAACTGAATTTAATCACCACAATATCTCAACCGGGTAGATGAGTTCTCAACTGGCATTCTGTGAAATTCTTGAGATGCTCAGATGGATCCAAATTATGGGAGGGTTTTTATTTCCCGAACCTGGATTGTACAGTTCTCTGCCCCACCAAGGCTCTTCCTCATTAGTCCACTATTGAGCCTCCACCACATTTCACCATTTATGAGCCTCCTCTTTATTTGACCTTCGATGGACAAGCTCCTCAATCTTCCGCCAAACAAGTGTTCTTTTCACGCCTCATTTGACCGGCATCCACTGATGGAATTCAGACCCTTGTTCAGAAAAAAGGTATCTGGACAGACAGCTGTCTTCAGCCATGACAATTTCTTTCAGCTCTTTTGGTTTATGAAATGTTTTGTTGTTGCAGTTAATTTCACAGCATACTTTTCATTGTATATATTCTATTACATCATTATTACGTGTATTTGCCTTGATATTGCCACCCAAATTGCTGATGTATACACATTTTTGTGATCAAAATATGTAGCTATAAACCTCCATCAGGCATGCAGTGAGTAATTCAGACAACATGTCACAATCACTAATTGTTAACATTTAAGTCTGTTGCTATAAATGTGTGTGGTAATTAAAATAAGTTTAAAGAATAAAACCAACTGTCTTCTACTGGTTCAGGTAGCTAAACCAGCTTGAGTACGAACTGTATTTTGATCCTTAGGTTATCCTCAGTATACTGCACATTTCTGGGAGGATGGCGCAATGACCAATGAAACGAGGCGATCAAATTTACGCTAATGCACGTTGGCAAATCAGGCCATAACAAGGTGACGACCTTAAAGCTGTAGACTGTAGACAATATCTACATAGTCTGTGTGAACTGAGTGAATTTGGCTGTCTCCACACAGAAACATTTTTCAGATTGGAACATTTGCGGACTTTATTTTTATACAATCAGTGTATAACAAGGCACCATGGTAGTGCAATAAACAGTATTACCCTGAAACCTGCTTTATGAAAATATGCATAGTACAACTTGCAGTAAGAGCAGTAGAACGGTTTTATAAAAGGAGGGGAAAAAAAGTACTTAAAACTTGCATGACAATACCAGTTAAAGTTGTGTGTAACCACACCAAAAGTGCTTCTTTTGTCAAAAACAATGTGCAAATGTAATGTAAACAATCTCAACTCAGTGTAAACAAGTAGACACTCTGGCTGGTATGAATAGAGGTGTTTGACCCAACTTTCAGCGCAAGTGTATATAACAATGTACCACATAAAAGTGCATAATCAGCCAAAAATAATAATCTGATCATTCCACAGTACATTATAAAAGACCCCAAAACACATTCTGGACAAGGTAGCTACCAAACTGTCCATCAAATGCAACAGGTTTTTAACTATTTAAATTAAAATACAGCTAAAAGAACAGCTGGCTTAACTTGCTATCCTTCAGATAGATAGGGGAACAAAGATGTTGTGTTACAATGAAAACTAAATTATGTCCATCACCCACATGTTTGCATTAAGTATACTATCAAACTCCTCTGCCAACTCAGGGTAGGACCCATAGTTGTTGGGCAACTCCAGAACACAGCCACACGTATGTGACATTGGTCTCCTTGTAAATGTGTTCTCTGGCTCGAAGAATCGCACATAGATCTTCTGAGCAACTAAAAGATCTGCACCTTTGGACAAAAAAAAAAGATATTAGTTCCACACCACATACACCAAACACTCCACACTCGAGAACCCATGTGGCTGTCACTTTCAATTCATGCTCTCTCATTGTTGATTTTGCTAGTTCTGTATCCATCAATTGACTATATGTGCATAGATCCACACTAAAACAAAGTTTTTAAAGGGCCTTTAACATGCCATTTTAAGACTTCCAAAGTCAACTATTGGCACATATAAACTAATATATTACTTTTGCCACTATAGAGGCAAATTAAATATTAATTCATATTAAATATCAGTTTTCCTGATCAGTTTGACACAGTATCCTCACTGGCCAGTAGATGTCGTGTGTCCATCACACCAAGAGTACAACTTGAGGAATCAGGCATTTTCAGAAAAAAGTTGACACTTGAAGCATAAATATCTGGATACATACACAAATATAATCACTTGTTCCTCATCATAATACCCACTTTGTCTGAAAATTTAAGACGAATCCATGTTGTACTTTGAGGTGATTTGCATACAGACCAACTGACAAATGCCAGCGAAAACATTATCCTCCTTGGTAATTCAGGTCAACAATATTAAATATATTTAATGAGTCAAAACAAATTACAGAACTATAATGAATTGAAAAGATGAAAATATTACCTGTACAAAAACGAAGAAGTTTCCTCAGCTGACGTTCATTGCAACTCCTGATGAATTTTTTCAGATATTCAAAACTCTGCATTTCCTTCATGTTGAGGCTTTCATGCTGTAACATGTTGATTACTCTTCTTGGTGTCGGGGTAAGGCCAGCATATACTTCATCCAGTCCTCCTAGTGGTAATTTTAGTTCCTTCAGTACACTGGAGCAACACTCTGCAATATATGCAGGATCTTGAACGTTCTTTATGTTGAATTGAAAAAGTTCTTTATGTGCCACCTCAATCAAAGTTTTCTTCACATTCCCCTTATTGACAACAACTTTAACCTCATGAGTGTCAAGGAAATCTATCCACTCCTCAGATCCAGCGACAGACAGAAAATCATTCATTGCTTGTTCAGCCACTTCCTTTTCTTCAGAGGGAATTGTGTCTAAAAATGCCAAAAGCAGGTCCTTCTCCATCAGTTCAAGGCCGAGACAATACAAAATAAAGGGCTTGGCCAATGCTATGGGAAAATACTGAACCGTGTTGTATCCCAGGACCATGACTTTAGCTATGTTAACCCATTCGTCTTTCATGTCATGTCGTGTCATCGGTATCTTCATTGTGCCTCCATGGGTGCATTTAGTGAAGAATGTCTCCCAGTACTCACTTAATGCATCGCGTAACAAACCACCATTGTCTTCTCCTTTTTCCATTGAACCATTGGGTTGGACCATTTCGATCTCCACCAGCAGTTCATCAACAGATACACTGCCATTTTGAAAGGCCATATTCAACTCAGTGAAAACATTTCCCCTGTGCATCTTAAGCTTTGTTACTTTAAGTGGATGAGATTCTTGGGTTGGAGGTGAATTTTCCACTTCTAAGAGCTCCGGTGTCGTCGAGGGGGTCATCAACATCATAAGTGGCATAATCAGCAAAGGTATGTCTGAAGACAGCATCCGTGTCAACAATGATAACTTCTTCATCACCAATTTCGTTCTCTGTTAAGAGTCCACCTACCGCTCCCACAATTTCGCTGTCCAAGGTAAGCACATTAGCTGTTCCCTCCAACGCAGTCAAACTCTCAGAACAGGTGTCATGTGGTTCATGAAGAACATTTCCATGGTCATTATTAGAAGATACCTTTTTGCATGACAAATAAAGTCGTAATGTTTTCACCTTTCGCTTTTCATACTGCTCACCTAAAGTTGTTTGTGGCTCAAGCATTTCTTCGGTGAAGTCTCGCATTGTAAATTCGAAATCACTTTCCCCGCCTAGTTTTGATTTTCCATCTGGAAAAAATAGTGTTTTGCCTATTTCTATTAATTCTGACATTGTTGTATTCTTTGGGGCCTTTAAATGTCTTGTGCCTCCCCCTCTTCTCTGTCTCACCTGCACAAATCTGCCATGATACTCTTCAAATTGGCCCATTTGATAATTGCGTTGTTCTTTTGAGGCATTAGAATTGCCAGAAAGTTTTTTCACACGCTCATCTGTAAGGCCATTGTTGGATCCCCGCTTTTGTTTAATTTTTGAAATCAAAGATTCAGTTGCTTTGGATATGGTTGTGTTGGTTCCTTCAAACACAACCACTTCTCTTCTGCAGTACTGACGTATTGCAATTCGGTCTCCAATTTTGGGAACATATTCTGTCAGCTGCTGATTTGTCATTGCATGGACAGCGTAGCAATCAATCTGAGGAATAAAGAAGAACATTTGTAATCCAACAAGAAGCTGTAGCAATACTTAAATAGCATGATCATCAATAATTCTGAAACATAATGAGTTAAAAGCCTAGAGAGTAAAACATGTTTGTTAAAGCCAGGTAGATAAATGATTGACAATAACAGAGCTCTTTTTTCTGATCGAGCTGCCAGAAACTACTGTACGAAACAGCTGATCAACATTTCCCACTGTTCACATTTCAAGATTGCATTGCCTCATAGCACACTGTATATAACCCATACCTAATGTACATTGTAGTTCACATGACTGCCTTGCCACACACATTGATTACAGAGATATTCACAAACGAGGTCATTGGTGCATGCACTCAATTACTAGAGTTAGGCTATTTCTTTAATGTAAAATAGTTTATGTACTTCTTGATTTACACTGTGTACTAGACTCACCACCTGCCAAAAATAATTTGTGTGCAAATTCACTTCGCCACATAAACCCTGATTACTGAGACTGACATTGCACATTTACAAACTCCCCCAAAAAATCAACCATTTCACACTACACGTATATGAAGCAAAAACATTGCCTTGAAGATACATCTCGATGAAATGACAAATGTTTACAAGGGGGTACATACCTTCTCTTCAATAAAGGTGGCAATGACATTATCATCTAACCTTCTTTGCTCTTGAAGGAATTTTCGAAAATTTGAATCCATCCTGTGAAACAAAAATAAGGTTCCTGTCAAACTCAACAATGTGCAAAATGAGTGAATCTGCCCTGTGTGTATATTAGCACGTCTGGAGTTCAATCTCTGCATTCCATTTTTGTAGTATAGTTTGCAGTTTAGTCTATCACACATAGCATTGGTTTCACAATTCATGTAACTTTGTGTCTTTTCTATAAATTCAGTAAATGACCACACATATTTTATGGGTATTGGCATAATCATCATGATCATTATCATCAGACCACAGCCTACCTGCAATTGATTAGAATGAAATGGCTTACACTTGACAACCAGAGGACACTACACTTCATTGAATAACCATGGCAAACTTTGAAGACACAACAAGATGAAAAGTACTTGAACTTGGCAATATGATTCTGCTAATTTGTAAAAGGGGCATGTAACGCGGACAACATTCCTCAATCAATCAAATGAATGTTTGAATTTGAATGTGATTCTCTGGGTGTGTATTAGCCATATGTTTTAGCATATACTGGAGCACCTTAGCAGAACCCAGTAGCTCAGTACGGCAGTAAGTAGCCCCAACAAATCGTTATCATGAAACAAAAAGGTGAATAACTGCAGACAAGATACTTACATTGCTTGATCCATCACAGACGCATTTGTCTGTCTGCGAACTTCCACTTCTGCGGCGAGAACTCAACTCAACTAGGACCCCTTTGGTGGCCGCTATGTGCCAGAAAAGAAACTACACTTACGTCAACATATCGGTGATAAGAAGGTTATCATGATAGCGTGATTGCAGCAAGCGAATGCTTAAAAGCACGGAAAGTGAAAGGAAACACGCAGGCTAATTGTAGCCGGTCCTGCTAGTACTGCTATATAATGATCAACCCCCTCGAACTACAGCAATATTGCCTTTCAGTTGAAAAAATGGGATGTAGGATATATCACGACATGACAATTTATTCACAGAATTCACACCAGTAAGAATATAACATCCAAAGAGAACTTACTTCACTTGACAGATATACGTAGGTATACGGAGCCCCAGACATTTGTTAAACTGAGGGTACGGATTACTAAACTGAGGGTACAGTTTACTAAACTGAGGGTACGGATTACTAAACTGAGGGTACAGTTTACTAAACTGAGGGTACGGATTACTAAACTGAGGGTACGGATTACTAAACTGAGGGTACAGTTTACTAAACTGAGGGTACGGATTACTAAACTGAGGGTACAGATTACTAAACTGAGGGTACAGTTTACTAAATTGAGGGTACGGATTACTAAACTGAGGGTACAGTTTACTAAACTGAGGGTACAGTTTACTAAATTGAGGGTACGGATTACTAAACGGAGGGAACAGATTATCAATGAATTGAATTTTTCTCATACCTTGGCACCAGGGGGGCTCCGTACAAATACCTGTTTTTTGTGAAATAAGAAAATGAGACCACGATAAATAAATTAAAAGCTTTTTTCACCATTAATGTGGCCTAGCTATAAAACTCATCTTGGGGGGGTAAATGTAAACAACTGAGATAAGTGGTTGCACCCTTATAACTGTGGATGTGGCTGTGTTCAGAATGAACCAATCATATTCAAACTCAGGTTAAATGGGAGAGCAGCCTGCTACAATTTCAAGTCTAGCTAAAGTGCCTCTGATTAACCCTAAATAATGTTCAGGTGTTTTAGTTGGTGGATTAAGTCGTTAAAATCCCCACTGAAGGCTAAGGTACCAAATGCACAGCCTACTGCTGTTATTTATACTGTACATATTGCTGCTGTAGGCGGCACGGTGTACAACTGGTTAGCACATCTGCCTCACAGTTCTGAGGACCTGGGTTCAAATCCCGGCCCCGCCTGTGTGGAGTTTGCATGTTCTCCCCGTGCCTGCGTTGGTTTTCTCCGGGTAATCCGGTTTCCTCCCACATCCCAAAAACATGCAGGGTAGGTTAATTGAAGACTCTAAATTGCCCATAGGTGTGAATGTGAATGTGAATGGTTGTTTGTTTATATGTACCCTGCGATTGGCTGGCGACGAGTTCAGGGTGTACCCCGCCTCTCGCCCGAAGATAGCTGGGATAGCTTTTTTTTATATAGACTATTTGAAACATTTGTTAGCTGTCAGTAAAACGTATCCCCAAACACTCCTAAAACTGCTTTGACAAATAAAAATGTAAATACAGTATAGTCCAAAATTTACACACAATTATGGCACTCAGTTATATAAAACTTTTTACAGTTTCGAGGCAGTTTACAATTGTATCAAATGTATTTAATGAGCAAGAATCACATTTGATGTGCATCTCACATCCTAGATGCACAAAAATGAACGGGGATGCAAAAAGCATGGTGAATCTGTGTCTACTGACGCACATCATTGCTTACCTACTTATCTGTGCAAGGCACGAATTAAGTGGTCTAGCATCGCAGTTCGAGGGTCAAAATGTGCATTTTGCACATCAAAAAAACATTGAAAAGCAAAACTGTAAATCAGGTAGCTTACGTCACCGATGTGTGGACGCGAAAGTGAAGCGATTCGATTGAGAAGCAGGAAGACAACGGTTGCAAAATGTGACGCCGAATTGAGAAGAGGGAGGGAGAAAAGAGACAAATGGCGAAAGTGTGGTAGCATTTCAGAGTGAAATACAAGGCGAGCACCCGTTCGTTGTAACACGGACCTTTCTCTCCGCCGAGTATGACACTGCATTGCAGGACCCGAGAGACGGGTGACGTTAACATAGCACAAATCAGTTAGTCTATGTTAACGTTCTTCTACTTTACTAACATAACGTTAGCGCTGCGGACTGTCTCTTTTAATTATGAGTACCATCGAATGTGTGTGTGTTTCTTTTTTGACCGTGACGAGGACAATATAACAATAATACCAGGACAATAATATCAGTGTGTGACATATGGCCAATCTGATGATCTGTAAGAGGCAAAACTTTGAATTAAGTAGGTGAAAAATGTGGCCAGAGAGGAATAAGAGTAAAATCGATCATCGTCATGTACCCCAACAGGGGAGGGGTTTTGGTGACGGGAGATGAAGGAAATACTTTTCTCTCTCTCGCGGTTTCTTCATTTCAGTTTGAACAAAATGAACACTTCCAAAACTTGTAGTAGTACAAAAAAATATTTGTCTTATTCCTAATCAGCTGGCCTAAGCTCATAGATGCGCAGCCATGAACTTAATGTGTTAAGATGTCACAAAATGCTAAAATGGTAGCAGTTTAAGTGAAAATGCACAAAGGCTGTTAATGCAGCCAGAAAGAACGATTAAATGCTCTTCCACTAAATGGGAGAAAGAAACAATCAACCTCTGTATCCAATATTTGTGTGTATTTTTCGGTGCAATTTTTCATATGTGAAATATGTGCCTTTGTTCAATAAAGGTTGCACCTAGGGATACACCGATACCAATTTTTACAAACCAAGTACAAGTACTTACATTTGAGTACTCATCCATACTAAGTACTGATATTGATATATCTTCATAACTTTAAATTGTAATGAAAATGTGTTTTACTTTGATTATATATTATTAAAAAACACAAAACCAACTTCTTGAACATGGCACAAATGTAACATTTTATTCAAATATCATACTTGCTGGATGAACAACTTGTTATTACTGATCTTTTAACATCCAACTGCATGTTTTACTAATAGTCTTGCCACACATTTCACTGGCAATGCCAATAAAGATTCTAATTCTAAATGTAGCCTGTAACACAAGGTATTGCAGTTATGTGGTGTCTTGGTCTGAACACTAGAAGTACAAAACGAGTACATAGACGTTCCACCAATCTGATTGGCTTTGATCAGCCAGTATTTTGCATTTTATGTAAATTTTGTGATTGCTCTAATGTCATAATTAACCGATCTGATCAATGACGTCACTGATCGGATCCGTGAATTCAGACATTACAGCAGACGCAATTTCATTTACTCTGGGGACGTTCCACGTTGCCATCGTGTATGAGTCCGAAAGCTAGTTTATTCTTAGCCCTCTCGCATGTCTTCTGACGTAGTACCTTTGTGACGGCCAATAAAGTTTTTAGGTCGGTGAAAACACTGTACATGCCAGTGGTGTGGGACATCTTTGTGATGTTAGAGACAGATAAAAATCAAACAATTTGTAATCTGTGCAACACTGCAGTACCTCATGGGGGAACTTCTACAAAGTGCTTCAACACTGCAAATTTAATCAGGTACCTGTATAAGGAACACAAAGAGAAATATGCCGAGTTGAAAACAAAGAAAGAAAGAAACGCTTCTCAAAAGCAAAGAGTACCTTTCTGTATAGCCTTGACAGGGAGGTTAGAGTTGGTATGTGGAAATTTATGGACTTTTCTTGCTGTCATTTGCTATCATATTTAATCCATGCTACCTTTCCCCAGGACAATACTGTAGGGCACACATAATGAGTTACACCGCATTCGCACAGAGCTACCCCCCTGAAAGAAGGCAGTCCTTCCATAAGTTTCACCACAGACATTTGGGCATATTGGGGCCAAAGATTGTTAAACGTAGGCAAAAATGATAATACTTTTGTTGATACTCAGTCAACAAAACAGTACACAAGCATACAGTATAGAGTCAATAAAAAAGTTATTTAAATAGATACAGTATATTGCTCCATTTTGTGATCGGATTGGCGACTGGTTCATTTAAACTCGCTAATCGGTGATCGGCCCCAAAAATCTTGATCGCCTAGCGGAGCGGAGTAGATGACAAAGTATGTCAAACTAAACATAAAGCCAAGGGAATTACATGTATATTTCAAACAACCACATAACTCTGCCTCAAAGTCTGCTAGCTTAATGCTAACACATTATGGGAAACGCAAAAGATGGGCTAACAAATAGCATCTATGTGGCAGTGTTATTGGTGGATATTTGAACGCAAATGGTAGAGCAACACATGTAGACAGATAATATAACTACACTCACAGGTATATATTCTTTATCCTTTGCGAAGAACGACTAACATGGTATTACCGCAGCTTACTGAGCAAAAGTGAACATCTCCTTCATGTACTGTATAGCTGTGTCTGTATTATACTATCCCCAGGTGGCCAAGGCACACACACCAGAAGGAGCAGCACAATTTCCATTTAATTGAAACAAAAAAAATGTGGCAAATATTTTATAATTCCTTGCTTTCTATTTAATTACGTCATTAGTGTAGTTATCTTATTGTTAAAAAACTTACAAATTACACACTTTTTTGGGTGGAGGCTGGAACGTACAGTATTAATGGCATTACTGTTCATTTCAATTGGGAAAGATGTTTTGATATACAATTGTTTATCTCAAGGCACCACTGTGTATTATTTATTTTGATGACTTATCCGCACGACTGATGTCACAGAGATTGAGAAGATTTATGGGAACAATCATGAAGCGGAACTTGTGATGTGTGATAACAGGCGCAACCGTCTATGCGGGAGTGTAATGTGATGTCACTGCATTTCCTGTTTCTCGCAGCACTTCTGTGAGGACCGTATAAACCATGTAAGAGACACGGATGCACTCAAGCTTGCAATACTTCCTCTCACTCCTTATTTGACAGGGCTTTACAAGAAATGATGGGAGATTTTTGGAAGGACTCTACCTGACAGCTCTTCCTCAGCTTTCATATGACCAGAGACAACTCATTGGAAGTGGATAATTTTTTTCCACCTCATGGTCTGTTCTTCCAACATGGACTTGGTGAGTGTTAAAAGTCAGACTTTTTGGATGTTGTATCTGATTCTACGATGGATTATTGTAGTTCCAAAGAGTTGATTGAAGTTTATCCCAATTTTCCTTTCGTAGTTTCTTATACGAATGCTACTACTGCGAAGATTTAATTAGCATCTGGTGACACTATGATGGTTACGTTACAAGACAGTGCTTCTTTGTGGCACAGCACATTAGGGTGCCTAGAGAGACCATCAGGTGAGCTGTGGGAAATGATCCAATTTTTACTTGTTTGAAAATTATTTATTGACTACAATAGCATTGTTCCAGAACAGCATTGTTGTATATGCTTCTATTATATACATGCGGGTTTGGTAGTAGTAGTATGTTTCCATTGGAGGAACCTCAAAGGAGGGCTCAAAAGGCAGAAGCCAATTGCTGCTTTCACAGTGTCACCTGTTTCAGGTAAGCTCATCAACTAGTATTGAGCAAATAATGATTCATAGCTGGTGTTGGAGTAAGCTGTATCAAGTGGTGCATGACTCCAGAATCCAATTCAGAATACTCACCTCCTGCTTTTGTCATTTTTTTTTTACAGTAGTGTTGCCAGTAAGTTACTGTAAAACCCTATGAAATGTCTAACCGTGCCACCAGGATACCTCGTGCTGTTTTAGGGTCAATATCACTATAAACGGCTGTTTTAGTTTATAATGATGAGCTTCAATTATTTTGTGTTTTGCTTTCATTTTAAAATAGCATTTAATATGGCTCTTACACTGACTAGGTTACACTCAAATAACATATACAGTAAACTGTCACAGGACCTGCATTTTAAGATGCAGTTTTTGCATCTGGTCAGAATTGTAACTATTACGTCAGTGGCTTACATTTTTGCCCATAATGATATTTGGAAAAACAAAATTACAGGTCAGCCGTGTTAAAATGTCCAGGAGAAATGTATCCTTTTATTCAATTTCTTGTTGTTTCAGTTTGTCTATCTTCCCAATGTGTTTTTCAGGTTTTCCTAATAATGACCTTGCTTTCCATTCAAGGACACAGTAACACAGAGCTGGCGGAACATTCCATTCATTCATGTTATAAAGAGTGTCCACCTGGCAAGTTCATCAATTTAGAAAAGTACCCCGTCATGTAGTGTTTGTTATTTTGGGTTTATTGTAAGTACTGTATCTCTGTTCCCTTCAGGATATCATAAAGAAGGAAACTGTGACAACCCCTTTCCAAAGAACAGATGTAAAAAATGTGGCAGTCACACATTCACAGCGAAACCCAATAGCCTGGAGGAATGCCTGAGGTGTGACGTGTGTGGTCGTAAGTAGCATTCGTTTTCTTGCTTATACCCAGATGATATCTTCTATTCTAGATAGTGAAATGGAAATAAAAAATCTAAAGTGCGAGACAGGAAGAATTAACTGAGAACATTCCTACTTCATTGTTCCCCAGCTTATGAAGTGGAAATACAGCCATGCTCCTTTCACAGTGATGTGGTGTGTGCGTGCAAGGAGGGATACTACAACGCAGGGTCCCAAGAAAGCCTCAATTGCCTTGCATGCTCGTGTGAAGCTTGTAAAGGTAATATTTCCTACAAAAGTCTTATTTTCCTCTCTTTTTTAAAATTTTTTTTTAGATACTGGAAAGCGCATTCATGACCAACAGAATTGTGAGGCATGCTTCAAGTAAGACATTGTTGTCAAATACCTGTTGGTTAGACATTGGAGATGCATTATCATAAAGATCCAAGTTAAGGGCGATTTTGCGGGTTGATACACTATATCCAGGGTGTCAAACTCAAGGCCCGGGGGCTAGGTCCAGCTCACCACATCATTTTATGTGGCCCGCAAAAGCAAATCATGTGCGTCGGCTTAATGTTTTTTGCTAAAATACCAAAATTGCAAAATGTCTTCACTTTTAATAATATTGACATATTGCAAGCATTTTTTGTTTTTGTTACCAAACTCCCTTTTAAAATACATTAAATAGTTGAACAAACATTTTTTTACTGGCTTCTGGTTTCAAGACTATTTTTCGATCAATTTGTTGTGTATATGTAATAATATGAGACAGTCATAAATTTATACGGGTTCACAGTCATAACAGTCCACCGAGGCAAACCATAACTACAATGTGGCCCGCGCAAATTTTTTTTGACACCTGTTTTGGAAATTAAACCAGGAAACAATCTTGTCTTTTGTAGCTTTAATTGTCACGTACGTGGTTAGGGCGAAGGCGAGGAACGCAAGGCAAGAACATGGTGGACCCAATTGCAGGGAAGCAGGGAGGCAAGGCAGGAGTGCGGGAATCTCAAAATAATAATATTTTATCACAATGATAAAAACAACTGGCGACTATGACATGGCAAGACATGTGACAACGACAATGAACCAACAAGAACTGAAAGAAACCAGGGAACTAAATACAAACAACTTGACGAGACAACGAGGAACACCTGGACAAGACACGAGTGGCTGGAGAGAGCTGATTGGTCGACACAAAGTAGACGAGAACAGGTGGACACAACAACCTAATGAGCACACGACAAACATGGAACACAGGAAAACATGGAACAAAACTAAACACAACCCAAACCAAAACACAGACCATGATATTAATAATATCTTTACAAAGAGAGAGAGAGTCAAGAGACGTTTACAGGTGCCTGCGTCTCTGCCTCTCTGAGACACGTATGCGAAAGCAATGCCTAATTAAAAAATGGGAGGGGAATGAGGATAAATGAAAGACCTATTCACAAAATGATCTCATCTTGTCCTTGAGAGAAAAGGGAGGTTGGTACAGCCACCGAGACAGTATGACAGAAAGGACCAAGAAACAATTTAGCTAAAAAGTCACGCAAGAACAAAGACAATATTTTGTCATTTTGCGATAACAAATCCCCCCTTTTGATAATAGTCAATCACTCAAACAAAATGAAAAATTAGTAAACATTGATATGAAAGGGATAATATGTATTAAACAAACAAAGTTTCACAGCATAAGGTAGGATTAAGAAAATCCTTCATAAACAGGTTGTAATACAATCACACGCACACAAAAAAAAACTAGACCGAATAATATGAGCCTGTGTCAATCATATCATCCAAACAGTCAGCATGAGGAAACAGGTTAGGAAAGCACTGGTCACAAGTAGGAGAGGAGAGTGTTGCAGGGTCTATTGGGGCCATACTCGTATACTAGACAAACACTGTGCCAACCATGCACAAGAATTGCGACACAGAAAAGAAGAGCAATACGGTATAGCCAAGCCTGCCAACAGAGTCCAGTGAACCAGCTCGAAACAAGAACCTCAAGGACGGTTTGGTTAAGGTACCGTGGACAGAAAAAACAAGTTCAGGTGCGAGGAAAGAGTAATATGACGAACTGGGACGTGGGGAAGGCACAACATGCGGGTTTGCGGGGGCATGCGTCATGAAGGAACAAACATAGCAGTTAGAGCGATTTTGAGAGCGTGCCACATGAAGGGCGTAAAAGAAACCAAGTATTCATACTGTAGAAGGTGGAATTAACAGAGGAAGTGGCAATCGCATGCAACCAAAGAAGCTCGTCATGGTTGTCACGTCTCACAAGATACAAAATTATGTCAGCACGGTCCCCCTGGATGTTTTTTTTTTCTCTTTCTCCTCACTCCATGTCGCCGCGTTCGGCAACTATGAGGCTTAGGGCCACCACGCTGTTGCGTTGCGGCTGGCAGGCGGGCAATGGGCCACTGGGGCGCTGTATCGTGTCCAGTTTGTCGCTGCCTTGCTATACGCCGCGCATGGGGGCACACCACGGCAGATAAACTGCAGCTAAAATAACACAAAACACATTACACTTCAGGGAAGATGAATTTTTTTTGAGTGGCAGGCATATTTTGATGACTAACTGCATGCTGTAGTCAAGGGGCAAGGTCAAGTTTTTATGAATGAGGAGGAAGTGACAATTCTGGCCACTGTATCGAATAATGGCGCCCTGGTTTATATAGTGGGGGAGGGCCTCATACCAGAAAGTACGTGCCCTAGCCCGCTTTGTTCACGGTGCTAGTTTTTCGCCACACCCAAAAAATCTAGATGGTGAAAAAGTGTTTTCAGCTATATCTTAACAATTCAGTACTAAATTGTTCTCAGTCGTTGCACGTTTTCAGCCCTTACCTTCAAACATATTGAATGCATTTAGAAAAAATATATGAAAATGACTTATCTGGGTCTTTAATAAAAGTGAATATAAATAGATAAACTGGGTTCATAATGTTTTGTTTTTATATTTGTATTTTACAACACAGTGTTATTTTTCTTTGTTGAAAACCGTAACAGAAAATTGTGCTGTGTTTTGGGGGGGCTGGAACAGATTAATTTCAGTTGATTTTAATGGAGAAATGGATTTGATAACTTAGTTGCGAGCTTTTAAGTCAGGGTACCACTGTATATTGAGCAACCCTTGATTATGTGGAGATACTGACACAGTAAATTAGCCTGCCGTGTGGACGACTGCATCCTGCACATTGTGCTTGTGTTTATGCTGTTTTTCAGGGAACAGTGTTTAAAAGATGCAGAATGCGAGAGAAAATGTACAGCTACAACTGCAGCTGTCTTTATAGCCACATTAACAACAACAAGACGCCCCAATTCAAAACAGGACAGAACATCACTTAATCAAAATCCACTTCACGGTATGTTGCACAAACACACTTGCATTATAGGACTAACTGAAACATGTACCTTATAATTAAATGTGCTACCTTATGTTCCACTAATAACATTAACATTGTTCAGTGACACTATAAAGTGGGTGGTTTTGTTTACAGTAGCAGGTGATGGCCAATGGATGTTCATCTTCCTGGCTGTGATGCTAGTTTGGCTTCTGGTGTTCTGCATCTGCTTTGCCTTCTACTTGCGGTCTTCTCCCAGCTGGAGAATCAACAAGAACTATGAGATCCCTACTCAAGTTTTCAATGGTACTCTAAGTAAGTAGATTTGTACTCAAATCCAGTGTTGTTGTACTGGATTTTTTTTGCATACATGACCCATGCACTTTTGGTAGAACTACAAAAAGGAGATACAGAAATACAAGAAAATCCAAGCGACAACCCAGGGGGCCTTTGTGACGTACCATGCGTTTATTTTCTTCAAGGTCAGATTTGTGAAACTTCACAGCAATGATCCTAATGAGGTAAAAAAGTCCTAAGATTGTCAGCGTACTACAGATTGCTCCTGTTTGGGTTCAGAATGTGGAGATGCGATTCTGCTGTGGCTCAGTGCAGGGGTGGAACTTTTAGTGAGATAAAGGGCCCTCCAAATCCAAGTATTTACTTCATCACCTTTAACAGAGAGCTGTAATGTAAAAGATTTTCAAAATAAATACACTGTAATAATAATAATAGTACATAATTAAAAAAAATATATATTGCTTCGCATACCTTTACTTACACTGATGGATTGGTTTTAACGTGTTTAATAAATTATAGATGACAAATGTAAAGTGGCCCTTCCAGCCTTCATTTTTTTCTGTATGTTGCCCCTGGAGAAAAATGTTTGGACACCCTGCACTATATACAAGGTGTGTCAGAAAAGGTCCAGGGCTGGTGTCGCAAAATACAGTGGGGGAAATAATTATTTAATCCCTCATTGATTTTGTAAGTTCACTCCCTGACAAAGACATGAATTTTTATGGTAGGTTTATGTTAACAGTGACAGACAAAATCTCTAAAAGAAAATCCAGAAAATCACATTTCAAAAAAGATAAAAATGAATTTGCATTTCATTGAGTGAAATAAGCATTTGATCCCCTACCAACAATAAAGAATTCTGGCTCCCACAGACTAGTACTCTCACTTTAAGAAACTACTCCTAATCGAAACTCGTTAGCTGTATGAAAGACACCTATCTCAACTTGTTACCTGTATATAAATATAAATCAGAATCATCTTTATTTGCCAAGTATGTCAAAAACACACAAGGAATTTTCTCTGGTAGTAGGAGCTGGTCTAGTACCACAACAGACAGTGAATTGACAGAGAATACTGTTGAGACATAAATATAAAAACACAGTCACTGAGCAATAAAAGGTTATTAGTAATGTGGTAATACCAATAAAAAAAACATTTGACAATTGTGCAATGATGCAATTTAGAGCACTTTGAAATGACTAATAGAACAATGAGAACAATGGTCTGTTACAGTGACCATTGTGCAAATGGCGCAGAGACTTCAAGAAATTTAAGAAGTATAAAGTGACTAGTAGTGCGATATTCTGTAACAGTGTCAATTGTGCAAATGGTGCAGATATTTCTCAAGCACGTGAGTGGCCAGTATTGGACATCTGTCCACAGAATCAATCAATCAGACACCAACCTCTCCATCAGGGGAAGAACAAAGAGCTTTCTTAGAAGATCAGGGACAAGATTGTAGACCTACAAAAGGCTGGAATGGGCTACAATAAGCTATTGACAGGGCAAGAGGCTGGGTGAGAAGGAGAAAACTGTTGGTGCAATAATTAGAAAATGGAATAAAAATAAAGTGACTGTCACTCTCCCTCTTTCTGGGGCTCCTCGTAAGATTTCACCTTGTGGGGTATCAATGATCATGAGAAAGGTTAGGCATCAGCCCAGAACTACACGAAAGGAGCTTGTTAATGACCTCAAGGCAGCTCGGACCAAAGCCATCAAGAAAAACATTGGTAACACACTACGCCGTAATGGATTAAAATCCTGCATCGCCCGTAAAGTCCCCTTGCTCAAGAAGGCACCCGTCTGTAAAATGCCAATGAACAACTAAATGATTCAGAGAATGATTGAGAGAAGGTTATGTGGTCAGATAAGAGAAAAATTGCATCAAAGGGAAACGAGACGAAGGCACTGCAATGGATTTTGGAAGAATCTTACTCGAGTCCATGACATGATGGCGTAGCAAGGAAGCCTGGGTAAGTGCGTTAAATTCGAGGGGGATTATGTCAAAATGGAAAACTTGTAGTTTGGATTTGAAAGAAATCTTTCATGTCACCAGTCCTGTACATTTTTTGACACACTCGTAAATAAAAGCAACAGGCCACATGGTCACTGCATCTCCAGGAAGTGAAAATTAATTGGTCCCCCACTTGTCAGCTACAATATAAAGGCTTCCACTCTTCTGGGAAGATTTTCTCCAAGATGTTGGAGTGTGACCTGGTAGAGGGCTTACTTGCTCAGCATCACTGTTCTTGTTCTTCCTAAGTGTTGGATAAGGTTGAGGTCAGGGCTCTCATAAACACCTAAGCATTAGATAGCAGTTACTGGGCCCCAAAGGAAACTACAGCAGAATGCACAGTATATGATAATTAAGAAATGGATTGAAAATATTTTTACTTGAAAAGATGAGCTGAAGCTGCCTGTGGTGTAAAATGTAGTGTCCAGTGTAAACAAATAATGAGCAATGCAAGCATAAATAAATAATAGAGAAATGGAATTGACTAGTTTTGCTGCTTGCACTCTAGATTTTTGTCAGGAGGCTTACAGATAATATCTATTTTATTCTCTGCAGAAGCTCACAGTCATCCAGGCAGCAGCCCAACCATGCTGGTATGTTCTCACTTTCATGCATCTTGTGTTCTGTAGAGTTTCCTGCTAAGATTAAAGCAGGCACGTGGGTGGCCTGTCAAAAAAGGCATTTTTAACTAACTTCTGATAATAAGGTTATACAAATGTTAGGCTAGTTGTGGATGTGGATGTTGAGGTTATTTGTGTTTGGTGATGTGTCCATGCGTCTCAAAAATGCTTTGTTTTGGCCGCTTACTTGTATTCTACACTGGGATCTGTTTTCACTATAGAAGCAAGCTAGCTGACACAGTCACGAGGAAGACGAGATGACCAAATGCGATCCTACCCACTGGTTGTCATTATATTGTAAGCCAACCTCACCATTGGCCCATTAGTATGTGGTGGATGAGGGCGGGCTCATTGCGTGACAAATCTGCCCCGAAACCAAGCCAATTTTAACATGGCCATAAATATGCTGTGATAAAAGATCTGTAATTCTTTATCCTTGGGGTATTTTGATGAATGCATGCCACGGACATGTTATGAAGAAACCATGGAACTGCACTTGTGGGAAAAAAATACATTTGTACATCTTTTTTAACACTGCTTTTACAGTACAGCATATCACCATGCTAATACCGCCTAGTGATTGTGAACAAGATAGAGATGCCATCAGAGCAGTCGCTTAGCATGTGCCTACGACTGTCCTGTTGTGCCATGATATCCTTGCAGCATCATCGGTTTCTCTGTGACAAGTTTAGTACAATATTTCCAGAAAATGTCTCATTTCGTTAATTGCTGCGTCATCCACTTGAACAAATAAACACCTCTCCTCAAACTGGCGCCTTCTTTTTCCCCCTGAGGAAAAAAGGGATAGTAGGGGGTAGTAACTGCTAGTAAGTACCTTTGATCATCGACAATTTTGTTCACACACAGACATTAAAAGGAGTTGGTTGGTGAGCCCCTCTGAACTCTGTTGCTGACAAAACAGCAGCATTGATGCAAATAATGCAGTCCCTCGGATGAACTGAAATGTCTTAGATTATTGCTGTAAACGACTTCCCTGCACAGTATTAAAGATCCTCCTACGCTGCTTTCGCCATAATATTCATTTTTATTTAGTTTTAAACTTGACAATATCAATACTGTGTACATTACTATACTTTTACCTCAAGGATATGAATGCAAGACATCATGATATGAGATTATGAAAAAAGATTGTTATGGTGATTCATTTTTCCCCCCGCTCTTCATCAAGACAGTTAACGTGTGTGAGGAAACCCCCATGATGACACCCTGTCAGAGTTCAGCAACACCAGCACATCTCGACCACATGGACGCGTCGCTAACAGACTCCCAACACAAAGGTAAGGGATGGGCGTTATATCGTGATACGTTAGAACTGCTATTTATGACTAGATTTAAAGGGGTCATAGTTCAACTTCTTATGTCTGGTGCTCTAGTAAAAACAAAACATGTCTACTGTAATGAGGGTTTTGTACAGTAAGTGGTATTGTGACAGAAGAACCAAGATTTGAAAGCATGATCCAGCAAATTAGATGCAATGTTGTTTTCATCCTCCCATCCATCCATTTTCCATTCCGCTTATCCTCACTAAGGTCGCGGACGACCTGGAGCCCATCCCAGCTGACTCTGGGCAAGAGATGGGGTACATCCTGAACTGGTCGCCAGCCAATCATGGGGCACATAAAAACAAACAACCATTCACACTCACATTCACACCTACGGGCAATTTTGAGTCTTTGATTAACCTACCATGCATGTTTTTGGGATGTGGGAGGAAACCTGAGTACCCGGAGAAAACCCACGCAGGCACAGAGAGAACCAGTCACCCACCGTGCCACCCATGTTGTTTTCATGTACAACCCCAATTCTAATGAAGTTGGGATATTGTGTTAAACATAAATAAAAACAAAATACAGTGATTTGCAAATCATTTTCAACCTATATTTAATTGAATACACTACAAAGACAAGATATTTAATGTTCAAACTGATAAACTTTATTGTTTTTAGCAAATAATCATTAACTTTGAATTTTATGGCTGCAACACGTTCCAAAAAAGCTGGAACAGGTGGCAAAAAGACTGAGAAAGCTGAGAATGCTCATCAAACACCTGTTTGGAACATCCCACAGGTGAACAGGCTAATTGGGAAGAGGTGGGTACCATGATTAGGAATAAAAGGAGCTTCCCTGAATTGCTCAGTCATTCACAAGCAAAGATGGGGCGAGGTTCACCGCTTTGACATTTTGCACCATGTTGTACCGTATATACTGTAATTTTGATGTTGAATTTGCAGCAGTTTATGTAGTTTTATCATGTATAGTTTGTTGCAATGATGACAATCAGTCGATCAGAAATTCTATTCTTACTGTTCTATTTAACGACTCTAAATTGCCCGTAGGTGTGAATCTGAGTGTGCATTGTTGTTTGTCTCTATGTGCCCTGTGATTGGCTGCCGACCGGTTCAGGGTGTACCCCGCCTCCCGCCCGAAGATAGCTGGGATAGGCTCCAGCAGCCCGCGACCCTAGTGTGGATAAGCGGTAGAGAAATTGGATGGATGGATTTAGGAATATCATCCTGTGCAAGAAACTTTAATTCAAATTGATTAATCGGCCAGCCCTTTATTTTACTTAGCAGACAGGTGCTTCAAACTGTCGTTACTGCTTTTGTGTCATAATCACAAAAACACACACAACAAAGCCAGAGAAAAAGTTGACATTTACCGTGATAATTGTTTGAATTGTTTTTTTAACTCCAACATTGTTTTGGGCCATTCGATTTGGGACGGTCCACTGCATACAGGTGCATCACGTTAACATTTTGTCCGTTTACCGTTGCTTGTTTTCTCCCCAGATGGCAGACTAGAGGAGCCAAGCAGTCACTGGCCGCCCATCGTCCTCTACGCTATCATTAATGAGGTCCCCCTGCGCCGTTGGAAGGAGTTCTTGAGGATGCTCTCGGTGGCAGACCAGCAACTGGAACGAGTGGAGTTTGAAGCCGGCTTGGGCCTGCTGGAGAAGCAGTACCAGATGCTGCGGCTGTGGAGCCAACGCTCCTCTGCCAGCCTGGAACGCATCTTCTCCGCCTTGCATTACATGAATTTGTCCGGCTGTGCTCAGATGCTGCAGGAGACCCTGGAGAGACTTCAGTGGAGGGATCAGCCAAAGGATGAATTCACAGCCTGCTGAGACTTCAGGTCAAGTAAATGTCAAGTAATACGACAGGAAAGATTGTATTTTCTCAAGACTTGCATATGAACAATCGGGGAACTCAAATGGCAATATCACAAGTTTATTTTATTTAATACATGAGGGATCAAGATCCATTGTCCTTTTCTTTCAGCATCCAATCTCTTTCGGTCTTTACTTGAAGTTTGTAAGTGACAGTGAGCATGTCGATCTCAGCGGTGGGAAGTCACAAACTAAAAATGCTTGGCCACGACACTTAAGTGTTTACTTTTTGGGTACAATGAACCCCTGCATATTTGCAGTTATGATTTTGCCTATTCGCAGAATTTCTGGGGGACCAATCCTCCTTTATTTCATGAAAAACTCACCTATGTGCTGTTTTTGTGCTCAGTAACAGTATTGCTTTGGTGCCAGGGAACTCTTTGGAAGTGAGTTGAGGAGGATCAAGCAGAGAGTCTTAATGACGATAGCAACAGATTTAAAGAAAAGCAAGATATTCCCCATCTATAACCTTATTTTTTTAAAGAGATTTTTTTTATGTTTTTGTCTTGTACCAGCCTAAAAAAACACCAGTACCAGACGTGCATTTTTTCAATTATCAGGAAGCCCAATTTTCTTGTTTCTCAGTTCACAATTTTACCAAAGCTATAGACAGCATAGCATACAGTAGATAGCTTTTATAGCATAAAAGTCAGGCCAGTGTTAGCTAGAGTGCTAACGCATTGTGATTTATTTAATTTTTCTTCTTCTTCTTCTCAGTTTGAGCACTATGTAAGCCAGTAAGCCTATTTCTTATGCAGATTAGTTTTTCTTCTCATTGTGCCAAGTAATCAACAGGTATTGTAAATAATTGACATCCATCCATCCATCCATTTTCTGAGCCGCTTCTCCTCACTAGGGTCGCGGGCGTGCTGGAGCCTATCCCAGCTGTCATCGGGCAGGAGGCGGGGTACACCCTGAACTGGTTGCCAGCCAATCGCAGGGCACATAGGAACAAACAACCATTCGCACTCACAGTCATGCCTACGGGCAATTTAGAGTCTCCAATTCATGCATGTTTTTGGGAGGAGGGAGGAAACCGGAGTACCCGGAGAAAACCCACGCAGGCACGGGGAGAACATGCAAACTCCACACAGGCGGGGCCGGGGATTGAACCCGGGTCCTCAGAACTGTGAGGCTGACGCTCTAACCAGTCGGCCACCGTGCCGCCTAAATAATTGACAGTAAAAATTATTTTTTTAATTTTACTTTTGGGCGTCACGGTGGGCGACTGGTTAGTACATCTGTCTCAACAGTTCTGAGGACCGAGGTTCAAATCTGGCCTCGCCTGTGTGGAGTTTGCATGATCTCCCCGTGCCTGCATGGGTTTTCTCCAGTTACTTCAGTTTCCTCCCACATCCCAAAAACATGCATGGTAGGTTAATTGAAGATTCTAAATTGTGAATGTGAGTGCGAATGGTTGTTTGTTTCTATGTGCCCTGCGATTGGCACATAGAAACATCCATCCATCCATTTTCTGAGCCGCTTCTCCTCACTAGGGTCGCGGGCGTGCTGGAGCCTATCCCAGCTGTCATCGGGCAGGAGGCGGGGTACACCCTGAACTGGTTGCCAGCCAATCGCAGGGCACATAGGAACAAACAACCATTCGCACTCACAGTCATGCCTACGGGCAATTTAGAGTCTCCAATTCATGCATGTTTTTGGGATGTGGGAGGAAACCGGAGTGCCCGGAGAAAACCCACGCAGGCACGGGTAGAACATGCAAACTCCACACAGGCGGGGCCAGGGATTGAACCCGGGTCCTCAGAACTGTGAGGCTGACGCTCTAACCAGTCGGCCACCGTGCCGCCACATAGAAACAAACAACACCAATTCAGGGTGTACATCGCCTCTCACCCGAACATAGCTGGGATAGGCTCCAGCACGCCCGTGACCCTCGTGAGGATAAGCAGTACAGAAAATGGATGTACATGTCAGAGTTTGTACTTTTTACTTTAAATGCAGAAGTACAGTCAATTCTTCTACTTTTACCAGTTATTTATTTATTTTATTTTATTAATGCAAGTATCTGTATTTCTACTTAAGTATAAAGTGAAGTGTGAGAACCTTTGCCATGTCTGACAACATACAGGTATGATGTGAAATTAATTGACCTGACATGTCTTTCATCTCTTTAGAAATGAGATTCAGGCATGACTTCAAATCAGTTCAGCCTCAGGTTTTTGTACACTCGTTAAACAAGAAACTGAAATCCCCACAGAATTTACAGTTTTTTGGTTGTCGCACACATGTTCTGTCAAAGCACAGTAGGCAGTTTGTTTATTTCACACCACTTGTGCCGTTTAACTTGATGGTTTCCTTTTGTGGTGTCTGCGTGTCTCATTTTGAGATGGTTGTGCACCTGTACAGCTACTGACGGGAAAGGGCTTGGGGTTTCCAATAAATTGAGAATAATTTGTGGTTTTAATATGAATTGCAGTTTTGTTGTGGTTTTCCTGTTGTGCCAAGTTGAGACAAATGTATCAGAATATTTTAATGACCCCATTGAATTCGTGGTTGTGTGTACGTCTTTATTTATTATTTTTAAAAAAGCTTTTTTTGTTTAAAAAAGAAGCTATTAATGTGTGCATATGTTTTTAAGCAGCTCAGAGATTTAATGCTTTGTCAGGATTGAAAATTGCAACCTTATTTATAACTGAATACTCTATGCCATTGTATTTATGCAGTTGTTTATGTGTAAAGTTATTATTAAGTTATTGTAAATACAAAACACTGTATTATTGTCTATGCTTTTGACTCATGTATTTTTGACTATATTTAATAAATAACACATTTTCAATTTCTCAATTTCTCTGTCTCTCTAACATAGTATTAAAATATAATTTCAACTAATGAGATTCTAATCTATACATCAGAATCAGAATCATCTTTGTTTGCCAAGTGTCATGAGCTGTGCCCTGCAGTTCCCTTGTTGGAGCTTGGGTGGCACTTTGCGTTCCTCTCGCCCTCTCTCTCTCTCGATGTCTCTCTCTCTCTCTCTCTCTTCCCAGTAATCAGCACCACCTCGGCTGCGCACCTGTTATCAATCAGCCTTCATCAGCACCTGCATTTAAGCCTGCCAGATCCAAGACTCCTCTGCCAGAGTATTAACGTTCACCGGTACACCGGTTCTCTACTTATACCTAAGCTACGCCAGTCCCCGCAATATTTCTGATCTCCATGTTCTTCCTCGGTGCTCCTTCCGTGTTCCCCGCCTTGCTGACCTCTTCCACCACGCCGTCAAGCCATCCACTTGCTCACGCCACCACCTGCCGCACGCTCTGTCTCCAAGAAAACGTTTTCAGCCTCCGCCTGCTTCTGGGTCCATTTAAAATCACATTGTGACAAAATACTGTGGCCACCATGGACCCAGCAACCCCGGAGGCATTAAGACAAGCACTCACCCTCCAAGGCGTCCATATAGGAAGACAGGATAAAACTCTCCAGGAGATTATGGAATCTTTGACCACTCTCACGCAACAAGTTTCCCTACTTTCTTCTAAACTGCAGCCCGACCACCCTCCCGTAAATACTCATTCCGACCCCCCAGCCTCTGATCCATTCCGCCTCCTGTGCAAAGAGCCTGATGTTCCTCCACCCAAGCCCTACTCCGGGGACCTAGGTGCATGCAGTCAATTCCTCCTCAATTACTCCCTGGTATTCAATCAACAACCGTTAAGTTACCCCACCGAACAATCCAAAATGGCATTCGTAACTAACCTCCTACGCGAAAAAGCAGTAAAATGGGCAAACGCATTATGACACAACTCTTCCCAGGTACTCTTGTCAGTCAGAGTCCATCCTTCAGGTCAGTCTGGTGGCCGTCCATGCCACCCGAGGTGAGGTGCTTGGCTGAGCGGTTCAGGTGGTCGTCTAGGACGCCAAGCACCAGGGTCGGGTGGCGGCCGCTGGACGAGCGCTGCCGGAGCAGGGAACGGGTGGCGGCCGCTGGACGAGCCCCACCGGAGCAGGGACGGGAGGCGGCTGCTAGACGAGCGCCGCCGGAGGCGGAACGGGAGCCTGGCGCAGCTGCGGAGGAGCCGGCACGGGAGCCTGGTGCAACTGCCGAGGAACAGGAATGGGAGCCTGTCGCAGCTACCGAGGACCAAGAACGGGGTCTGCAGTCGCTTCCTCAGCCTGCCGCCATTGAAGTTTGGGAGTAGAGGGTCATAATGCACAGGGAGAGGGGCAGAATGCACAGGGACTCGGAAAGGTGAACTAGGAAAAACGGGTGGTACGGAACGAGTTGGCTTGTGGGGAGGTTGGATGGACGTGACTTACTTGGAGGCGTGGAACAAGGTGTTGGAACTGGTGAAAGATTAAGGGACTTGGAAACAGGGGGAAAAAAAACAGGAGGATAAAATTTGACCCTTACATGGGCGCCTCCGTTGGCCACCACGTGGCGGTCCCGGATAGATGGCCAAACGGGTGCCCAAGTAAAGGCCAGAGGGAAAAAACTTGGGCTTGGACTTACAGGGGTTGGAAAAGGGGAGGCGTGACAAAAACTGACTAGGACGGGAAAAACTAATGAAGGAATCGGAAAAATCTAAATATGTGTCGGAGTCAGAATCGGACAGGAGGTTAACTAAATTGGGGCCATCTTCACAATCAGAAAAATTATAGTCTAAATAAACGTGGAGGTAAAATGGTAGGGCATGATGAATAACTCGGAAAAGTGGGGGACACAGGTGAAAAGGACAGAGAAGATGGAACGATATGGCTTACTGGAGGAGGGTAGCTATGGTTGGCAGGCTGAGGGCGCTGGGAGGCAGACTGGTGGCGTGCAGGGTGACACTGTGTTCTTCCCGCTGGGTCCTGTTTTGGTTGGTTCATTCTGTCACGATTAGGTTATTTCGAAGGTGAGGAAGGCAAGGCAAAAACGTGGAGGACCCAAGTGCAGGGAAGCAGGGAGGCTAGGCAGGAGTGCGGGAGTCTCAAAAAAAAAAATTTAATCTCCAAAAAAGGGCAAACGAGGAACATGGATAAAGCAAATTAAACAAAGTCCCACAATAGATAACCAAAGTAACAAAGAAACACTTGAATAAATCAAACATGGAAACAAAACATGACTGGTGCGTAAGACGTGGAAAAGACAGGTACAATGACACCTGACAATGACATACCACAATGACAATGAACCGCCTAGAACTGAAAGAAACCAGGGAACTAAATACAAACAGATTGACAAGACAACGAGGAAGTCCTGGACAAGACATGAGTGGCTGGAGGGAGCTGATTGGTTTACACAAGGTAGAAGGTTGAAGAGAACAGGTGGACACAATAACTAAATGAGCACACGACAAACATGGAACACAGAAAAACATGGAACAAAACGAAACACAACCCAAACCAAAACACAGACCATGACATTGAGACCCAAAAGACCAGTCTCACCACAACCCGAGAGCGTCGTGGTGAGCCAAACTACCACTTCCCCAAGCTCTCCCTCCTGTGTGACCGTTCCCACATGTATTCTTGGTCCCGTTCACAACACACCCGTTATTGCCCTCATTGACTCCAGCGCAGATGATAATAATAATAATAATCCACGTCAGCTCCAACTCACTCTCGAACCACTCCAGTCACCCAAAAAAGTCACTGCCCTGGATGGGCGACTCATCTCCCCTGTCACCCACCAAACAGCTCCGTTTACTTTACTCATATCAGAAAAACTCTGTGAGGACATTCCGTTATACCTTCCCCTAAGACCCCGTTACTCATCAGAATTCCTTGGCTCAAAAAGCACAACCCCGCCATGGACTGGACCCACCTTCCGATCACCGGGTGGAATCCTCACTGTCATTCACACTGTCTGCTTTCCGCCATGCCACCCTCCAGCAAAGCTCAATCACCTGTCACACCAGTCGATGTCTCCCAAGTGCCGGAAGAATATCATGACCTTTCTTTCCCCAGTTTTCAGTAAGGATCTTGCCATTTCTCTAACCCCACACCGCCCTTATGACTGCGCGATCGATCTTCTGCCAGGAGCCCCTCTCCCTTCCAGCCGTCTCTTCAACCTTTCCTACCCTGAGAAAAAGGCGATGGAAGATTATATCCGTGACACCCTGTCTTCTGGACTCAGTCGGCCTTCTTCGTCTCCTGTGGAGCTGGGGTTTTCTTCGTTAAAAAAAAGACACCACTCTCCGCCCCTGCATCGACGACCAAGGACTCAATGACATCACTGTTAAAACAAATCTCCACTACCCCTCATTGACCCTTCTTTTGAACCCCTCTGTGACGCCCAGATATTTACCAAATTGTACCTACGCAATGTCTATCTTATCGGTATCAGAGAAGGGGACGAATGGAAAACCGATTTCAATACGCCCCTCGGACACTTTGAATACCTGGTCATGCTATTCGGATTAACCAACGACCCCACAGTCTTCCAAACTCTCATTAATGACGTCCTCCGCGACATGCTGAACCAGTTTGTTTTTGTCTACTTAGACGATATTTTCATTTTCTCCCGCTAATATTATATTATATGGCGCCTACCCGTGTGGACGCCTCGGTTACGTGCTCGGTAGTATTGTTTTTTGCTTTTGTGTTTTTCGTTCGTCTTTGGAGACATTACACGACTCACTTACACAAGGGGAGACTTGCTAAACATCAAGGAGGCTACTCTGGACTTTCTTTCACCAACTTTCCCAAATCCGCTCAGTTTTTTCCCTGAGTTACTCAGCGACCGCAGTCTTTGGCGCATGGAGGCGGAGGCGACGCCATAGAGGGAAGCGAGCCGGCATCCAGGCGAAGCTCCGCAAGAGAGGATACATATTGGCGTTTCCGTCGATCCACCTCCCGAATCTACGCTCCCTACCCAACAAAATGGACGAACTTCATCTTCTGATAAAGACAGTAAAGACATGACCGCCATGTGCTTTACGGAGATTTGGCTTTGTGAGGCTGTACCTGATGGCGCCATCATGCTTCTCGGCTTCCATCTTCACCAGGCAGACAGCAACATGGAATAGTCGGGGAAAATAAAAGGCGGCGGGATATGCTTCTATATAAAAAAAAAATGGTGTACGGACGTCACGGAGCTCAGCACACACTGCAGCCTGCACTTAAAGTCGCTGTTTTTGAACTGTAAGCCATTCTACTCGCCTTGTGAGTTCGCATCATTCATTCTCGCTGGTGTCTACATTCCGCCTCAAGCTAACACGAACGCTGCACTGCTAATCCTCGCCAAACAAGTAAACGAAATTGAAAAAAAAACACCCGGACTCACCCCTAATTATTGTCTGGGACTTTAACAAAGCTAAACTCAACCATGAACTTTCTAAATACAAGCACCACATCGACTGTCCTATCAGGGAAAATAACATTTTAGACCACTGCTATACTACGTTAAATAACGCATACCGTGCCAAACCTCGTGCAGCACTGGGCTCATCTGATCACTGCTTAATTCACTCAATAACGACATACAGGCAAGAACTTAAATGCGCGAAGCCTACAGTGAAAAAGTGGACCAATGAAGCAAAGATAGGACTTCAAAGTTGTTTAGACTGCACAGACTGGAGTGTCTTTAAAAAAATCAGCTGGCAGCCTGGATGAATATATGAACACTGTCACATCCTATATCAGTTTCTGTGAAGAGGTGTGTGTACCAACAAAGTCATTTCGCACATTCAACAACAACAAGCCGTGGTTCACTGCCAAACTTAAGCAACTTCGCCAAGCTAAGGAGGACGCATATCAAAGCGGGGACAGGGCCCTGTATAATCGAGCTAGAAACCAGCTAACTAAAGAAATTAACATTGCAAATAGGAACTATGCAGCAAAGTTGGAAAAACAGTTTAGCGCTAACGACTCTATATCAGTCTGGCGTGCATTTCAATCGCTGATGATCCCCTGAAGATTAGAAAAATAGCGCACTAGCCAACGACTTGAATACCTTCTACTGCAGATTTGAAAAGGACACTTTCACACCCCACTCCAACCCGGCCGCACCACTGACCACAATCACACCTCTGACTTCTGCGTTAACCATCCACGAACAGGATGTGAGACGGATCTTCAAACAACAAAAGATTAACAAAGCGGCAGGCCCAGACCATGTGTCCCCATCCTGCCTCAAAGTCTGCGCGGACCAGCTCGCTCCAGTCTTCACACAGATCTTCAATAGATCTCTGGAACTGTGCGAAGTACCATCCTGTTTCAAATGCTCCACCGTCATTCCAGTCCCAAAGAAACCTACAATCTCGGGTCTAAATGAGTAGAGGCCTGTCGCCTTGACATCTGTGGTCATGAAGTCCTTCGGACGTCTTGTGCTGGACCACCTCAAGAGCGTCACAGGTCCCCTGCTGGACCCCCTGCAGTTTGCCTACCGAGCAAACAGGTCTGCGGGTGATGCAGTCAACCTGGGACTGCACTTCATCCTAGAACACCTCGACAGTGCAGGGACCTACGCGAGGATCCTGTTCGTGGACTTCAGCTCAGCGTTCAACACCATCATCCCTGAACTCCTTTCCTCCAAGCTTCTCCAGCTCAGCGTCTCGCCCGCCATCTGCCAGTGGATTTATAGCTTCCTGACGGCCAGGACACAGCAGGTGAGGCTGGGGGATACCACCTCATCTATACGCATCACCAGCACCGGGGCGCCCCAAGGTTGTGTCCTCTCGCCGCTGCTCTTCTCTCTCTACACGAATGACTGCACCTCAACACACCCGGCTGTCAAACTCCTGAAGTTTGCAGATGACACCACTGTCATCGGCCTCATCAAGGATGGTGACGAGTCTGCATATCAACAGGAAGTGGAGCAGCTGGAGCTGTGGTGCGGCCGACACAACCTGGAGCTTAGCACGCTCAAGACTGTAGAGATGATCGTGGACTTCAGGAGGCATCCTTCGCCACAGCTGCCCCTCGCGCTGTCCAGCTGCCTTGTGACAACCGTCGAGACCTTCAAATTCCTGGGAATTACAGTCTCTCAGGACCTGAAGTGGGCGATCAACATCAACTCCGTCCTCAAAAAGGCCCAGCAGACGATGTACTTCCTGCGGCTTCTGAGAAAGCACAGCCTGCCACAGGAGCTGCTGAGGCAGTTCTACACAGTGGTCATCGAATTAGTCCTGTGTTCTTCCATCACAGTCTGGTTTGGTGCTGCTACAAAAACGGACAAACTCCGACTGCAACGGACAATAAAAACGGCTGAAAAGATTGTCGGTACCCCTCTACCCACCCTTGAGGACTTGCACGCTGCCAGAACTAAGACAAGAGCGTGCAAAATCCTTTCAGACCCTCCACATCCCGGTCACCGGCTCTTCCAGCTCCTTCCCTCAGGTAGGCGCTACCGATCAATGCAAACTAGAACTAGCAGACATTCCAACAGCTTCTTCCCTTTTCCAATCAACTTCTTAAACAGCTAACCTACAATTCCATTGCAACATGCTACCAATTTTTTTGTCTTGAGTTTGTTGTAATATTTCTGTCGGGCCAATTATACATTACTCGTGCACTCGTAGTCTCGCCACGCTGCACCATTTGCATATCTGTTGTTGACTAATACTGGCCACTTATGCCAGAGTAGCATCTGCACCATTTGCACACTGAATGAGGAGTATCTGCAACAATTGCACAATCAACATTGTCCCATATTATCACACAACTAGTCAATTTAAACTGCATACATTCCTTGAAGTCTCGGCGCCCTTTGCACGATGGTCATTGCACTGGGCTATTGCTATATTTGGCATTCAAACTGCTCAAAGTGCTAGAGGACTGTGCATCTTTTTGCACCATTGTCAAAAAAAAAAAAAAAAGAAAAAAAAAAAGAAAAACAAAACAAAAAAAATTGTACCGGCTTTACCAGATAACTAGCAACCCTTTATTGCTCAGTGACTGTTTTTGTCAATGTCTTTATGTCTCAAAAGTGTTCTCTGTCAATTGACTGTCTGTTGTCGTACTAGAGCAGCTCCAACTACCGGAGACAAATTCCTTGTGTGTTTTTTTGGACATACTTGGCAAATAAAGATGATTCTGATTCTGAACACCACAGTCCTTTTCCGCCAAGTCCTCCAGCGCCTCCTTGAGAACCGCCTGTATGTCAAACCAGAAAAGTGCGAATTCCACCTGTCCTCCGTACACTTCCTGGGCTATATCATTGCCAAAGGTCAATTAAAACCAGACCCAGCCAAAATCCAAGCAGTCGTCAACTGGCCCACTCCCACCACCCGCAAAGAACTACAACGCTTTCTGGGATTCACCAACTTCTATCACCGTTTCATTCGCAATTACAGTCGAGTGGCGACTCCTCTCACTGCTCTCAGCTCCCATTTACATTATCATTTGGACCAATCACAAAAACCTTGCTTACCTCAGTTCCGCCAGACGTCTCAATCCCCAATAAATTGGAGCCGCTCTAGTACGACAACAGACTGTCAAGTGACGGAGAATACTTTTGAGACATAAAGACATAGAAACAAAACAAAAAAAAGTCAGTGAGCAGTAAAAGGTTGCCAGGAATGTGGTAATGCTGGCACACTTTTTTTTTTTTTTGACAATTGTGCAAAAAGATGCAGAGTTGTCTAACAATTAGAGCAGTTTGAAACGACTAATAGAACAATACTCCAGTGCAATGAATTTTTTTGCATACATTTTTTTTTACAAGATTATAGATCTTAAATTATATAATTATTTTTCCATCGCCCATTGTCAAATTAATTAAGATGTTACAACAATATGTTTTGTCAAATTAATAACTTTCGGATTGTCAACCTTAAGATAGGCTATATTCTGGCCACTCATTGTTTATATACACTACCAGATAGACAAAAGTAAAATAATCCCTCTATATTTAAAAAACAAACAAACAAATTGGAGTGTACTGAAACTGTATAAGTCACCCTGTTTGTATGCAAATGGCCTTTTCATGTGTTAATTGGAATTTTACACGTTAATGTGAATAATTTCATCCAATAGCCCCATAAAGGTGCTGTAAAATCGTGATTTATCGGGCAAAGTTGTCTCCCCTGGTTACCATGGCGACCGGACTGCGCTCACGAGGACCACAGCTCACGCGCTGGTAAATCTTGAAGTGCAGAAGGGAAGAAAACAAATACAGGAGGCGTTTGACTGTACTTTTTAATGTCTTTGTTTGTCTATGTGCTAACATTTACAGCTTTTGTTGCTCAACGTCCATGTTGGGTTGTCCTGGCAACGGCGAGCGCGGCGCTATTGAATTACCGCAAGTGGGGGTCCACGTCGTGTTTTCCCTGGGCGGCCTGGTGCAACACATGAACTCACACTGGCCGCGTCTAACCGTGATTATAGTTGTAGTCAAAGAATACATGGAATTCTGGGTTTCTGCAAATGTTGGTGGGTCTGCTATTGGACACGAAAGCTTGAGCTGCATCCAGGAAGAAATACAGGTAGGTGGTATAAAAATTCCCATAATCTCAAGGGTACGTAAATTACACATAGCTTGATCCATTAGTCTAAATGTCCAAACTTTGCCACAGGGGCAAAATGGAAAGCTTGAAAGGGGGACGGTTCTCCTTCTTTATGAAACATGCTAGACAAATTAAATATGCTGTTGATCAACACAGTATATAAGCAATTATACATACAGTATTTCAAGAAAAAAAAAACCTTTCTATATCTCTATCGGTGACATGAAAAAAAGTTAATACTAGTGTGATATTTAAATTGAAAAATTTGCATAATATCTTGTAACATTAAACTTATACATTTTTATTTTTAATTTTAAAAATAGTGTACGTTCTTTTCACATTTAAATTTTTTGATGCAGGCCAAGTTTAATTTTATGACTGCAGCTACACTGAACTGCAAGTCACCATTAATTACGCGACCAAACTGGTGAAAAATAACAATGTAGAAACAAACAAAATACAATGAAACTGACACATAGATGCACGCAGTTACAGTACCTGCAACATAGCTTCAGCTGCACAACAAAAGTGTCTTTCCGTCTGCAAAATGTCACTTTAAAGGCGACACAAGTCACAGTTTGGGCTCATAACGGTTAACGAAAGTTGTTATGAGCACGATACACAGTAAAACACAAAACACAAACAGAACATGAACACCAAATTAGCAACTATTACATACCATCAAAGAAATACAACTCATCATAGTGCATGTGAAGCAGGCTCACTGGAAATTCCCGCCCGAGCGGAGTTCCATCCATCCATCCATTTTCTGAGCCGCTTCTCCTCACTAGGGTCGCGGGCGTGCTGGAGCCTATCCCAGCTGTCATCGGGCAGGAGGCGGGGTACACCCTGAACTGGTTGCCAGCCAATCGCAGGGCACATCGAAACAAACAACCATTCGCACTCACAGTCATGCCTACGGGCAATTTAGAGTCTCCAATTCATGCATGTTTTTGGGATGTGGGAGGAAACCGGAGTGCCCGGAGAAAACCCACACAGGCACGGGGAGAACATGCAAACTCCACACAGGTGGGGACGGGGATTGAACCCCGCACCTCAGAACTGTGAGGCTGACGCTCTAACCAGTCGGCCACCGTGCCGCCCCCGAGCGGAGTTCATCATCCTTTTTGCAGAGCTCAAATTTGCAATAGCCTAAAGGTCTTGTCATGCATTTCTTTCAAGTATCTTCACATTCACACAGCTACACATGGCTCTTACACAGAAGGTATTTACTGTATTTACCGTTACTGGTATCGGTATTGGTGGATCCCTATAAAAAAATATTTTAATATTTTTAATATTTTAATATTGCGAATTTGCTCACTCAGTGCTCATAGCTATTTCATAAATATCAAGGCAGTTAAAAAAAATAATGAACCAACACAATTATTTTTTTGTGTGGTATTATGAGTGACATTTACCCTTCTAAAACAAACATGTTTTCCACAAATAATATCTATGACATTTAAAACTCATGTTTTGTGTTGCCAGGTGACTTATGTGCTGGTGTCCAAGTGAAAGGATATAATCAGTGATCATGACTGCCCTGGTGAGACCTAGCATCAAGGTTTCATTTCTGTGTGAGGATGCAGACAAGTGGCTGGAGGCCGGGGAGCTGGTGCGGGCTACCTCCTTCTACATGTCTGCCTTCAGTACTCACGCTGCAATAACCATGTCCCACATGCGCAAAATGGAGATGTCCAACCTCCAGGGGGTCATCTCGATTCTAGAAAGTTGGCTTGACAATCACCAGGAGATACAGCCTGCCGAAGGACTCAGTAAAGGTTTGGTAGCTATCTTTCTGTCCACCCTCTGCCCTAATAATCTCTCGGCCACCGTTTTCAAAATGGAGTCCCTCCTTCTGAGTGGCGGGCATGATAGCCAGGAGATTTTTGCTCGATGTACTGCTCTGCTTGAGGGTAAACAAAAGCCCAAAGCAGATGGCATATGTTGTGTGGCGCTGGAGATAACTCGTGCCTTGGCCTGCTTATTGTCCGAGCCCAACCGAGCAAAGGGTCTGAAGCTTTACCTCAACTCATACAAGAGCAACAAATGTGAAACTGTCAAACTGGTCAAGAGCAGACAACCTTCTCAAATACCACAAATAGTAAATGCCTTCACAGAGCAAATGCATCACTGGCATCCCTCCTTGATGCTGGACAGCAAGTCTGAAGTGACCAAAAAGGAGAATGAACAGCTGAATGTTGAAACTGCTCCTCTACTGGTGGAGTTCCTGTTAGAGCTCTCACCAGGTGATAGACAAGTGCTGGAGCTCCAGGCGGCACATTTGTTTTTCACTGGCCGCTTCAGCGACAGTGCAGATGTGTATTCTGCTATCTTGCAGATGGTCGACGACACACCTGAGAGACGAGCAAGGATCTTCACCGGCCGAGCAGCTGCCTTCCTCTCGGCGGGTGGGCGGGTTGCCGAGGCATGCGGGGATCTGGGCCAAGCCTTCGACGCGCACCCTGCTTGTGCCCGAATTAACTTCCAAAGGCTCTTCACTGATCTCGGTATGGGCGAAGCTGCTCTCAACCATCTTCGTCAGCAGGCTGAAAAGGGGCTGTCTGCTTTCTGGGAGGTGGTCCTCATCCGAACGGACCTGAGGTCCCCAGAGGGAGTGGAACTTCTGGACCCTGCAATCACGCAGTTACGGACCCTTTGCCATTTGGAGCCTGACGGTGGAGGACGAGAGCTGCGGGTGCGACTGGCCGAATGTCTTCTTCTCAGGGGGGCGCACAAGGAGGCCCTCTCTATCTGTAGCAAGCTGGCAGCTGCCAAAGCTCACCATAGCTATCAAACCACCGTGCAAGTTCTCTGTGGATATGCGCGACTTCTTACAAATGACCACAAGGGGGCTCTAGAGGACTTCCAGGCTGTGATCGAACACAACGCCCCCCACCCACCCAGCTGTGTGCGGGCACTCTGTGGCAGGGGGGTTCTGCGCATGACGTGGGGGTTCAACTACCTCACAGCACTCGACTATGTGACAGCCAGCAGGTTGCGCCCACAGGAAACTGTGTTGACCGTTCGCTGTCTGGTGCCGTGGAACCTCCGGGGTCTGCTTTTGACTGTTTTACTGGAGCAGGGCCGGGTCATGCTGGAGGGGGCCGGAGGCCGCCATTCGGCCTCATGTGAAAACTCCCAGCAAACCCAGCAGGAGGGTCAGCTGCATGCCACATCGAAGCCAGACGAGCACAGAGCTGGGTATTACTGGTCTCATGTAATGTACATACAAAAGCTCCATTCTCTATCAGTTTAAGGATAAATGTCTATTAATGGCATACACTCTGTATATAAGTAGAAGTACTCATTTACTTAAGTAAAAGTAAAAAAGGACAGACTGAAATGCAAAATAGTTAAACATTTTTTTTACCGTCAATTATATACACAACCAGTTTTGATACCTTAACATGGAAAAAAAAATTCTCTGCACCCAAAATAGTTTCCCTCATTTTGCATAGCGCTCATTCGGAGAAGAAAAAATAACAAATTACGCTAGCAAGCTAGCTAGTGCTGGCTATGCTCAAGCATTTATGCTATCAAAACAACATGCCCATAGCTTTGCAAACATTGTGAATTAACAAAATGTCACATTAGTTAATAATAACTGAAAAATATACTTTACCTGCAGCTTATCTGTTTTTTTCCCATTAGACAGAAATTTTTATTGCCCAGAAGCTTTAGGATCAGAAGTCTTTAGGCTGTCAAGGCACAACAATATTCACCACAAATCATTCTTGGAGCCGACAACATTTCTCTTATGTAAGGCCATGGATGAGGAATATTTTGCTTCTCCAAATTAGTTGCGTCAATGTTGTTCATGTTCCCTGATTCAAGTTCCTCCGTGTTACTGCTTACCCTTTTCCGCCTTATACAGTAAATCCTCACAATCCATCAGTCAATCAATCAAGATTTCAACCGTGGCTGACTTGACCTCTTTCTGTTCATGTCTTTCTTCCATCATATCCTCACCCAAGGAGGCTGAAAAAGTAACAAGCCTGTTTTGATAAAGGAGTCGAAAGTACAGAAATCGGCTTTGAAATGCAGGGAGTAAAATTTAAGAAATCAGAATTAATACTCAAGTAAAGTATAGATACCTGAAAAATCTGCTCAAGTACAATAACAAGTTTGTACTTTATTATATCGCACCACTGTAAATGTTATCCTGTCATATTTTTTTACTGTGCACTATGGAAATCTATTTGAGCATTTATTTCTCATATTTGTCTTGCTAGCACACTTTGTCCTCACTAATAAGACAATCCAGTGCTCTTGTACAACAGCTGTGTCTTACTGGAACCATGTGCAGAAATGTCATGAAGTCGTGGAAGGCAGTCGTGGAAAGGAAGTAACTAGTGCGCTGAATTGCATTACTAATAAGAACAAAGAGCATACAAGAACCTTAATCTGGATATCAAGGCTATTGAATAAATGCTCAAACAACTTTCCATATTGCATTTTATCCCCAATATAACATCAGGTCTCCTGCTGGTGTTCACTCCCTTGCTGTGCTGCTCATGGAGCTCCAAGCAGGCGCTGATGGGCCTCAGATTTTAGCAGCAGATGCCTTGTACCAGCTGGGACGAGTGGAGGAGGCGTATCGCTTGCTGTTGCTTTCCATCGGGCCTACAAGTCCTCGGGCAGCCATCCTGGCCCGACTCACCTTGCTGCAGCTGCACAGGGGATTTCTTTATGACACCAATCAGGTATAGAGGAACCTCTTGTCTTTTCCCTTGACAATTTTTATTTCCTTTTATAATTTGTTGGTCAATATTGAATTTCATCTACCCATCCATGTACTACTCATTAGTGACACATGGGGCAGCAGTTCAACAATGCATTAACAAAGCTTTCAATGCTATTATACATTGGGGACGGAAAGTTTTCAGACCCCCTTAAATTTTTCACTCTTTGTTATATTGCCGCCATTTGTTAAAATCATTTAAGTTCATGTTTTTCCTCATTAATGTACACGCAGCACCCTATATTGACAGGAGAAACCATAATTGTTGAAATTTTTGCTGATTTATTAAAAAAGAAAAACTGAAATATCACACAACCATAAGTATTCAGACCCTTTGCTGTGACACTCATATACTTATTTGGGTGGTGTCCATTTCCTCTGATCATCCTTAAAATGGTTGTACACCTTCATTGGGTTCCCGCTGTCTTTGATTATA
Organism: Phyllopteryx taeniolatus; assembly: GCF_024500385.1. Taxonomy (NCBI): domain Eukaryota; kingdom Metazoa; phylum Chordata; class Actinopteri; order Syngnathiformes; family Syngnathidae; genus Phyllopteryx; species Phyllopteryx taeniolatus. Next base: position 24,856,745 of record NC_084502.1, on the reverse strand, counting down.
CTGATTGGACTTCATTAGGAAAGCCACACCCCTGTCTGTATAAGACCTTACAGCTCACAGTGCATGTCAGAGCAAATGATAATCATGAGGTCAAAGGAAGTGCCTGAAGAGCTCAAAGACAGAATTGTGGCAAGGCACAGATCTGGCCAAGGTTGCAAAAAAAATTCTGCTGCACTTAAGGTCTGTAAGAGCACAGTGGCCTCCATAATCCTGAAATGGAAGACGTTTGGGACGATCAGGACCCTTCCTATAGCTGGCTGTCCGGCCAAACTGAGCAATTGGGGGAGAAGAGCCTTGGTGAGAGAGGTAAAGAAGAACCCAAAGAGGCTGTGGCTGAGCTCCAGAGATGCAGTCGGGAGATGGGATAAAGTTCTAGAAAGTCAACCATCACTGCAGCCCTCCACCAGTCGGGGCTTTATGGCAGAGTGGCCCAAATGAAGCCTCTCCTCAGTGCAAGACACATGAAAGCCTGCATGGAGTTTGCTAAAAAAAAAAACACCTGATGGACTCCAAGATGGCGAGAAATATGATTCTCTGGTCTGATGAGACCAAGATAGAAATGGTTGGCCTTATTCTAAGTGGCATGTGTGGAGAAAACCAGGCACTGCTCATCACCTGTCCAATACCGTCCCAACAGTGAAGCATGGTGGTGGTAGCATCATGCTGTGAGGGTGTTTTTCAGCTTTAGGGACAGGGAGACTGGTTGCAACCGAAGAAAAGATGAATGCGGCCAAGTACAGGGATATCCTGGATGAAAACTTTTTCCAGAGTGCTCAGAACCTCAGACTGGGCCGAAGGTTCACCTTCAAAAAAGACAATGACCCTAAACACACAGCTAAAATACCGAAGGAGTGGCTTAGAACAACTCCGTGACTGTTTTTGAATGGCCCAGCCAGAGCCCTGACTTAAACCCAATTGAGCATCTCTGGAAAGACCTGAAAATGGCTGCCCACCAACGTTCACCATCCAACCTGACACAACTGGAGAGGATCTGCAAGGAGGAATGGCAGATGATCCCCAAATCCAGGTGTGAAAAACATCATTCCCAAAAAGACTCATGGCTGTATTAACTCAAAAGGGTGCTTCTACGAAATACCGAAGGCTCTGAATATTTATGGCTGTGTGATATTTCAGTTTTTCTGTTTTAATAAATCTGCAGAAAATGCAACAATTCCGTTTGTTTTCTGTCAATATGGGGTGCTGTGTGTACATTCATGTGGAAAAAAATTACTTAAATGGTTTTAGCAAATGGCTGCAATATAAAAAATGAGTGAAAATTTTAAGGGGGTCTGAAAACTTTCCGTACCCACTGTAAGTTGGGGTCTGGTAATTGTTACAAACGACACGGTTGTTCTAATATGACCCCTATTAATTGCTTACTATTAATTGTCAGCCTTTGTCACAGGAATAAAGCAGAAAATCAATAAAACAACTATTTTGTAACAGGATTAATAAACAGGCCACCTACTACAAAACTTGGTGGGGTCAAATACACGAACACCTGCATTCTCACGGTTCACTATTGACAAATTCACATATTTTTGTTTTATTCCTGTGGAACCTATCCCCAGCTATTCACTGAAAAACTCACCTATTCAAGGTTTTTGTGGTCTTTCATAAGATGCCACAAGATAGCCCCAAAGCCCTGTCTGAATGGGAAATTACTCCAGCGATCCTGAGAAACAAGCTTTGTATGTTGGGGAGGAGCTAAGTTTATCTTGGCTTGTTAGTGGAATTTACATAGCGTTGTTGCCGCATGTGCATGTAAAAACATAATTCCGGTGCATTGTTTTGATATCAAATAATCTGTAAGCCATTTATTTTTAAGCGTTATGTTGCAAAATGAGTTTGAAATAATATGAAACTGTTTTGGGAGCAGTGTTTGTTGCATACTTACGGTTTAAGTGATTAATATTGGCAATTATAAAACATTTTAAGGGCGGCATCAACTACTCATGATTTTTTATGTGTGGCACTGCTTGCTTCTGTGGAATAAAGATTTTGGGTGAACTGTTGTTCTTCATAGGGAATTAGTTCCTGCCAAAGCAAGTTTATTGATTAATCTGTATTCTCATATGCAGTCATGTTTACAATGCTTACATTTTCTCATAATTTCCAGTGAAAGAATCAGATTGTAGTTCCCTTTCTTCCTCGCTTACAGCTGCTAAAAAAGCTCATTCAATGTGGCGACACCAGTTGCTTGCGCCCCCTGTTGGCGGTGGCAAAGCAGAAGGACCGAACACTGTTGCAGGCACGCTGCCACGCCGCTGCCAAACGCATCCTGGATGGCACGACGAAGGATAGCGCCATCAGGGAGGCTGTGGCGTACCTCTCCATCGCCATCATCATCGCTGGTTTAAAAATAAAAAAAACATTCAAAAAAAAAAAAAGTTCTGGTATATGTTGGTGGTGTGAGAACAAACCAAGTAATTCTAACGTTCCCAGGTGGCGATGCAACAGACTTCTTGTTGGCGAGAGGGAGGTGTTATGCTCTGCTCGGCCAAAGAAAGACAGCTATCTTTGATTTCAGTGCCATTCTCAAGGAACACCCCAAACATGTTCAAGCCCTCTGTGGAAGAGGCTTCACATACCTCCTGCTCAACCAGCAAAAGGTACAACTCAGACATACAGATATACACAATGGGGCACACGTCTTTTCTTTTCCACAATAACCTGTGATGGGCCCATAAAACCATGCTTGGATGCTTGCATGCATTTTTCACTATTGGTTTAATTTACAGGTGTCCCAATTATTTTTTCTCTCCAAATGTATAGGTAAATCTCAATGAATTAAAATATAATTGAAAAGGTTGTTTATTTCATAGTTCAATAAATAAATTTAAACTTGACTGTTATACAGATTCATTAAACACACAGCATATGAACTTCTCAGGTGTCCAATTTCTACCTAAATTCTATGGATCCATTTTCTATACCGCTTATGCTCTTTAGGGGTGCGCTGGTGCCTATCCCAGCTGACTTTGGGTGAGAGGTGGGGTACATCCTGCACTGATCAGCTGAATTGGAATGGGGAAGGAAGACAGAGTAGCTGGAGAAAGCCCACGCAAGCACTGGGAGAACATACAAACTCCACACAGGAAGGCAACTGTACTGCCGCCTACCAAATTTCTAGATTTAAAAGTAATTTTGATCGTTTTTTTAAAAATGTAATTTTCTATACTATATATACTAGTGGTTAGCATGACCTCATAGTTTTGAGGTTTGGTTTTCGAATTTGGGGTCCTTTGTGTGTGGAGTTTGTCTCTGGGTTTCTCCCACATTCCATGAAGACTAAATGTCCATAGGTAGGAATGCGAATGGCTGTTTGTGTATATATGCCCTGTGATTAGTTGATGCTCAGTCCTGGTGTACCCCACCTCTCTCCCAAAATCAGCTGGGATAGAATTCAGCTCATGCGTAACCCAAATGAGGAAAATCGGTGTACTTCTGGATTGACTCCAGTTTCTCGAGACATATATAAATATACATATATGACTATCACTTTTTTAATTGCAGTATTGAAATGAATTCACTTTTCCCAATAGTCTTATTTATTTAGATGCCCCTGTATTTTAGAGATTAATTTTGCCCCCTAAAATGTTGATTCCATCCCAGCAAAATAAGCTTCAGCCTTTCCTTCACCTGCAGGAATGCACGCATGACATCCTGGCGGCACTACAGATAAACATTGATGAGGTCACCAAAGACCTTGCGTCACTCAAGGACAGGGCACGCAAACTGGTCTGTGATTGGCTGCATCAGTTCTGCAGGAGCAGCCTGTCAGACTTCCTGGTCACCAATGCTGTCCCCTGCCATGAGGAGCAGCTCAGGGAGGCTTCCATAATCTGTGCTGCTCTGATAAGGACTGACTGCGCAGCCGCCAGATGGCATCTTCTCTGTGTTGACATACTTTTAGCCAAAGGTGTGACTCAGACAATCTTTGCGTACTGAATACACAGCGTGGCTTTCCTTGAAATGTTCTGTCTCAGTTTTCACTGATATTTGTATTCCTGCTGTTATGGTCCATCTGGTTAGGTGAAGTGGAGGCGGCAGGTGCCCACTTGAACCAGGTGTTGAGCCAGGAGCCAATAGATGCTGCAGCTCAGGCCAGGGCAGGTGCGATAGAGGCTTGGCAGCACAACTATTGCAGTGCAGCTCGCAAACTCTGCAAGCTCGCTGAGAAAGAGCCGTCGTGTCTGGACCTTTTGTTGGCTCTAATCCCACTCAATCAGAGGAAACAGGTAGCAAAGGTGTGCAATTTCTAGTGAGCCATAATTAGCAAATTCCTTTTATGATTTTTGATAGCACTGTCAATTTTTCCAAGCCTTGGAAATTGATTGAAAAAGATTTAAAAGACAATTCTCTGGGTCAAAATGTTAAACTGATGCTCCTTGTTGGGAAGTCTCCACACAGGCGGGGCCAGGATTTCTATTTAACCCAAAAGAATGTATGCAGCTGCACTTTGGTTGCCTGTTTTGGTTACTGCTTCTCGCTCCGGAAAAGTTTTTGTTTTTAGTTTAAATTGGGTTACTTTAACCAGGATCCCTCGTCGAACATCCATACAGCTCCTTGTGCGGCAATCAGACGTCTCCTTCCGCTGAGATTATCGGCCGGACATAGCCTCCCCAGTCCTTTGTCCACACATTGGATAATCCCATCCCTGTGGAGCTCAAGGGCCCTGCTGTAGTCCTCAAGAGCAAGCTATATGCATGGCTATATGCAGTCGTGATCCATGATCAACTGCAGGAACTACATTATTGTACTGTACACCCTACTCTCGCTCTTGTACAGTGGAGACACTTTTTTGCCCGCTCTGCTTTCTTCGCTTTTGGTTAAATTTTTTCTTGCTGATAAACTTGTTTTTCTTTAAAAATGAAAAAATTAGAAGTAGCGACTCCTGGATATTTTTAAACCTGTGGTACTGTACTTTTTTGTAGATACAGTCAGTTGCTGCAATATTCCAATATTTTCTGATCTCACCATTACGTGAGCGTGGCCTGCTAATTAGCACAAGCCTGCTATTAGCAACAAGACCAGCAATCAAGATGCCTCCCTTTTCCACTGAGGGCTATCTCGGACTGCTGCAGAGGATGTCAATCCTGGAAACGTAAATCCACCGTCTTGAAGTGTATGTGGATGTAAATGGACAGTCGGGGAATTAAACCCCTCTACCGATGTCTCAAAATGGTGAGCAGAAGTGTGCTAACAGGTAGCTACTTATCTCAATATAGAGGACGGATGTGGACTGTGGAAATGATAATGGACCAGCCAGCAGTTCTCCCTGGAATTTACTGGGAGCAAAGCCCTAAAATATGGAACAACATCTAAAAGGGAGGACACAACACCAGCAGATTATGGAGGAATCCGGCTCTCCTGCGTTGCGGGCTGCTTCAACGCTGAGTGAGCGGCCGTGGACCGTCGCAACAGTGAAGGGCAAGAAAATAGAACGCAAGTCAATGCAAAACATTGACATCAGACTTGCAAATGGATGTGAGCCACTTTTACAAGACCCTGGCCAAGAATGCTCATCCCCCACCACCCCTGAAAGGTATGAAACTAAATCATATAAGAAAAAAATGGCACCCCAAACATTAATAGTTGGTGATGGAGCTGTCAAGGATGTGAAACGTTTTAGCAGTGAGAAGAACACCAAAGTACTGTGTTTTACCAATGACATGGTGTCTGATATCTCTAAAAAAAATCCTGGAGATCACGAATCAGCACCCAACTGTATGTATTTGCAAACAAGTAATGTTTATCAGTTCGAACATTAACTATCACGAATCAGCACCCAACTGTGAAATCGGTAACCCTAACCCTAAACCCTAACCCTTTTACCTGTAAATCAGAATCATCTTTATTTGTAAATACAGCATGGTGGCAGTTACAGCTCTTGTCAGAATAAAATTAGTATGATATTTAAGATTCGTTCTGATTTGAGTCAGAAAATTCTCATTCGATGATCGCGTTTCCACGCCTATTTGATTCCCAATTCGAGTCACCACCCATTTGTGAACGTGCACTCCCAACTCCAAGGTAACTGATGGGTAGTATGGATTGTAGTTTTTCTCGTAATGGCTGCACTTCATCACCAAGCTGTTGAATTACACATCAATTAGTGTAATAGATCTAAGCATGTGGCACATGCAGCGGACACATCATCAGACACAAATATTCCCACTGCATCCACATCACCACCAAGCAATTAGTCTACAGTGACCAACAAACTCAATGTTTGACATTTGATGATCAAATCAAATGATTTCCACAAAATCTTGTAGAGGGGTGATGCCATTACTCATTACATTTCAGTGAGGATATGGATAAAGTTGCGAACCACCCTACCTCCATCCATCCATTTTCTGAGCCGCTTCTCCTCACTAGGGTCGCGGGCGTGCTGGAGCCTATCCCAGCTGTCATCGGGCAGGAGGCGGGGTACACCCTGAACCGGTTGCCAGCCAATCGCAGGGCACATAGGAACAAACAACCATTCGCACTCACAGTCATGCCTACGGGCAATCTAGAGTCTCCAATTCATGCATGTTTTTGGGATGTGGGAGGAAACCGGAGTACCCGGAGAAAACCCACGCAGGCACGGGGAGAACATGCAAACTCCACACAGGCGGGGCCGGGGATTGAACCCGGGTCCTCAGAACTGTGAGGCTGACGCTCTAACCAGTCGGCCACCGTGCCGCCACCACCCTACCTCAATATTAGAATTGCACCATTGTTTCTTCATTCTCCCTGAACGAGGAAACCTGCTAACAGGCACAAATATGGCAATTAATATTCTGTTTGACCTTGGCGGAGGTCTGTGCTCTAATTATATATGGTGAATGTAAAAACACCATCTGTCCATTATTCAAATACACCAACTCGATGGAACATTATAATAATAATAATAATAATAAAATAATAATGTTATTAATTAATAATAATCATAATGTTCATATTAATATACTAATAACAGTAATAAAAGTATTATTATATTAAAAGTTGAAGCGAGGCAACTGTTCCTGGTTGTTGAGACGTTTCATCTTTAATCAAATTTCAGTTCTAAATCGTTGTTGCCAGGTGTGGGTGGTAGTACGAGCAGCAGACAAACACAGACTCCAGTCATTCGACCGTTATGCATAACCACTGAACATTCACCTGCCTGGTGACAAAATGGGTTGCGAGGCGACACTTTACCTATAGAGTGAGACAATATTTGGGGGATAGATGTCAGGTTAATATTGTAAGTTGATAAGTGATGGTGCAAACCTCCTCCTCTATTTAGAGAGGGCGGAAAGGCCACTAGCCAGGGAACAAACCACAAAAAAGAATAGGGGAACTCTGCACAAGATTTGAAACTGATGAAGCCTTTTCACATTAATGGTCCACAACCAAGAAGAGTCCAAGAGTTGCTTTGGTTCAACTTTCCAATATTATGTATTTAGCAGTGGTGGGCAACTATACAGCATCATAATGAGAGCTGTTCCTAACAATTGTGTTACCTCAATTATGACATGGACACTCCAAAAATATTATTCATGATGCAGAGCAATTCCACAATCAAAATAATTCATGTATTGTAAAACCCTGTTTATTGCTGGGGACGTGTTCTCGACTTAACCACAATGAGTGAAAATCCATGGTATAGAGAGACTATTAAAAAAAATTAAATTTCCACGCACTTTGAACACGCACACAAAACAATTGTAAGCGTAAAAGTTATATAAAAAAATACTGTACGTATTTTAGTGTCTTGTGTTGCAAACCCCAGAAAACGTAAATAATAATCGAATACCGTATAATGATTTGCAACTCCTTTTCAACCTATATTCAGTTGAATACACTACAAAGACAAGATAGTTAATGTTCGAACTGATAAACATTACTTGTTTGCAAATATTCTATTCTATTCCTAAGGTTCATAATATCATCAAAGCATTTAGAGAATCTGTACAAATCTCTGCATGTAACCGGCAAGGCTGAAAACCAACACTGAATGCCCGTGACCTTCAATCCCTCAGGCAGCACTGCATTAAAAACCAGAATCATTGTGTAAAGGATATTGCCACGTGGGCTTAGGAACACTTCATAAATCCATAGTCAGTTAACACAGTTCATTGCTACATCTAAAATGCAAGTTAAAACAACCATGCAAAGCGAAAGCTAAATATAAACAACACCCAGAAACACCGCCGGCTTCTCTGGGCTATAGCTCATCTGAGCTGGAGTGACACAAAGTGGGAAAAGTTGACTGTGGTCTGACGAGTCCACATTTCAAAATGTTTTGGGAAATCATGGATGTCGTGTCATCCAGGCCAAAGAGGAAAAGGATTGTTGTCAGTGCAAAGTTCGAAAGCCAGCAACTGTGATGGTATGGTGATGTGCCATTGCCGATGGCATGGGTAACTTGCACATCTGTGAACATGCCATAAATGCTGAAAGGGAGATACAGGTTTTGGAGCAACATATCCTGCCATCCAAGCAACATTTTTTTTAAGGAACGTCCCTGCTTATTTCAGCAAGACAATTCCAAGCCACTTTCTGCACGTGTTACAACAGCGTGGCTTCATCGTAAAAGAGTGCGAGTACTAGACTGGCCTTCCAGCAGTCCAGACTTGTCTCTCATTGAAAATGTGTGGCACATTATCATGTGCAAAATATGGCAACAGAGACCCCAGACTGTTGAGCAACTGAAGTTGCACATCAAGCAAAAATGGGAAAGCATTCCACCTACAAAACTTCAACAATTTGTTTCCTCAGTTCCCAAACGTGGCGGCATGGTGGACGACTGGTTAGCACATCTGCGCTTGAGTATAAAGGCAAACTGCACGCAGGATAGCCGCAGTGACGTCTGTTCTCTTTGCTGTCAATGAACGAATGAAAAGTGGATCAGTGACTGTGGCTCGCCATGCATATAAGCCCATAAGAAAAAAATCACTGCAAACCTCAGATTTCAAAATCATAGAAGAAATGCCCGGGATATGGCAAGGATTTTCATGATCGACAAGTAGATACAGTCACTGATGGTGTAGCGGTGCACTCCCCTGACTTTGGTGCGGGCACCGTGGGTTCAGTTCCCAGTCAGTGACGGTGTGCAAATGGTTGTCCGTGTCTATGTGTGCCCTGCGACTGGCTGGCGAAAAGTTCAGGGTGTAGGTTTTGCCTGAAGTCAGCTGGGATAGGCTCCAGCGCCTCGTGACCCAAACCAGGATAAGTGGTGTTGAAAATGGATGGATGGACAAGTAGATACAGTACATTCCACATAGGAATCAGCGATGTACCCTGGCCGCAATATGTGAACCATGATTTAGCAGGGTAATACTGTAATACCTACTGTCAATCAAAACTGAACTTTATTTTATTTGTAATTGGTCATGATGTTGTGCATGGCTGATGCATCTTACTCCTATGCAGGCAGCAGCACAGGATGCCAGCAGCAGGTCTTCAGATGGATGCTGGGATCAGGCCCTCTCTCTCCTGACTGTGGCAGTACGAGCAGCAGACAAACACAGACTCCAGTATCTTCGCCAGCGGGCAGCTTGCCTCGCTCGACTTGGCTTACACGAGCGGAGCATAGCCGACCTTGATCGAGTCATTCAGAAACACGGCTCTTCTGATGCCAGCTGGTCTGACAGTCCCCAAGTATGGGCAGAAGACCTGTGTTGTCGCGGACGCAGCCTGGTGCTGTGTTCCAGAGAAGGAAATGCTCTTGAGGACTACAGCAGGGCCCTTGAGCTCCACAGGGAGGGGACTATCCGATGTGTAGACGAAGGTCCCGGGAGGCTACGTCTGGCCAAGTGCTTTTTGAGGGGCGCACTGCAGCAGTATAGCGAACAGCAGCTCAGCAAAGCTTGGGCCTTGATTGAATGTGGCCTTGTTGTGGACGGCGACAATGCAGAACTGCGCCGACTAAGGGCAAAGGTCAAACGAGAAATGGCCAGCCCCTGTAATGTCAACTAGTGAGTCCACAAAGCAATTGGTGACCCAGTCCACTATCTTTTAGGACAGTGGTTTTCAAACTGGGGACTTCCAGCTGAACTTTGGGGTACACTAAATAATGTGCAGTAAATTAGACTTTTTTGTTTCATATATTTTTTCCCAAGTCCATACCTACAAATAGTTTGGGGAACAGTGTGCCAATAAACAAACATACTAAACCAATTACTTTTCCCTACCTTGGCTTTGGGAGAATTAAAAGCTCTGATATGATAGTGACATATCACATATACATTTATCTGAAATCCTCGCATGCATGCAGCATTTGTTGTACATGTGAGTCAAGGTGACCGCGGCAAAATATTGGCAGCTCGGGTCAAACGTTTCCAATATGGCTAAATCACTTTTTTTGGAACGTATAGATGGACATCATGTTCAGCGTGAATGACTCAGTGATTGCCTTCCTCCAGGCTCTTGTCATGTTGAACAAAATGTGAAAATGATTACATTCTTAACGGGATTTGAACTGACTTGTCGCTTTAAAAAAAAAAAAATTTGCTCCAGTGGTCAGAAAAGTCGCTAAATATAGCAACCAAATCACTAAGTTGGCAAGACTGACTGCTTTTGTGAACTAGCTTCTGTTGGCAGAATGTAAGCAGTGCACGTTAGCCAGCAACGATGAATAAATATTCAATTTAATTCAACTAAATTTGTATATTTTCCTTTCTTTTGAACAGGTAATTAATATTTAGTTTGAAAAGAAATAGCCCCCATGGTATTTAGGGGGGCGGCACGGTGGCCGACTGGTTAGAGCGTCAGCCTCACAGTTCTGAGGACCTGGGTTCAATCCCCGGCCCCGCCTGTGTGGAGTTTGCATGTTCTCCCCGTGCCTGCGTGGGTTTTCTCCGGGCACTCCGGTTTCCTCCCACATCCCAAAAACATGCATGAATTGGAGACTCTAAATTGCCCGTAGGCATGACTGTGACTGCGAATGGTTGTTTGTTCCTATGTGCCCTGCGATTGGCTGGCAACCAGTTCAGGGTGTACCCCGCCTCCTGCCCGATGACAGCTGGGATAGGCTCCAGCACGCCCGCGACCCTAGTGAGGAGAAGCGGCTCAGAAAATGGATGGATGGATGGATGGATGGTATTTAGGGGTGCACATGGTAGTTATCCATCCATTCATCCATTTGCTTTACTGCTTCTCCTCACTAGGGTCGCGGGCTGCTGAAACCTATCCCATCTATCTTCTGGCGAGAGGCGGGGCCCATTTAAAGATTTCAAGAGCTTCCTCATGTTTTGCAGTCCATGCCATCCTTGGGGCCACTTGACACCTACAGTTCAGTGCGTTTGGCTGGCAAAAACTTGTGCTGTGATGCATACTCATGTTTAGTACACTTCCCCTCCTATCACACGCTTGGAAGAAGTGGTCATACGAGTCATACAGTTATGGTAATGCAACTGTTCCTTGCAATGTTCCACTATGTTTACCTCACAGTCAAAAAAGTCCGTGATGTATTCGGTCACGTGCCGGCACAACATATGTGGCCTATTAATGTGATTAGTGTGAACTAATGCGAAAAATCAATTATCCAAACGAATGACAACAAATGTGTAAAATTTGATATGGTGTGAATCTTTGTTATTTGCGGGGGGTATGTACCAAGGCAATAGTGCTTTTAAACTGTTGCTGCCAAACAAATCAAGAAGGCATTTCTGGGCACATGCGCATACAAATTCATAATGCCATTGAAATGATTATTGCTATAAAGCCTTACGTCCTAAAAACTGGGAAGAATTCAAGAGCAGTCTAAAGTTTGTACATGCATTCTCACTTTATTTAATGAGGAATTTAAAATGAATACTGGATAAGCAAACAAAAACAATTATTCCCTTTAAAATTCAGCACTATGTTATGGTGAAGCTGGAGTATTTTCCAAAAATGCGATTAAAATGTTTCTATTTTGACACAAAATACAATATTTTGTCAGTTTTATATATTTGCCATTAGAATGTGATTTTTTTTCACATTTATCATGTTTGCTGTAAAATTTAGTCCATTATTTTATGTACAACATTCAAGTGTACATACAACAAGTGCCTTAGAAAAGAAAATAACAGCTCAAAAAAGACAATTAGAGCTTATTAGAGAGATTACAGGTATTAATTTATTAATGAACCAACGGCATGCATTAGCTAGAATCCTTGATGTCAGTTTGCTGACTGATTTGTTTCTAGAAGTGGAAGCCAAATGCAATGGTTCTATCATACAACATGAAGGAATTCACACAACTTTGTTTAATTCAAACCAACACATCTAGATAAGAAAGTGCCCAATGTGCAGGATTTATGCTTTTAAACTAGGAGAGGCATAATTCCCATCATATCCACATCTACAAACTGCAAGCAGTCATTCATGAAACACGAATAAACTATACAATCCTAAATGGTGATATGTTAGAGGTTAACACTTATATTCTTCTGGTATATAGAAAGCAAAATGTGTTTAAAGTAAATTTGAAGTACTGCTTATGTTGCTGCTAAGATTCCATGTCCTCTATGCAGACAGAGTAATGTATTGGGGCTCCATGTTTCCAAAGTAGGACTTCTCCCATTCACTCATGAGGTCAAAGTGCAGTGGGCGGTCGCAGAATGTGCAGGAAGCTGCCGTGGGGTTGGTAAGCTTGAGCCCTATCTCCTGCCAAACGTCCACCAGTTTCTCTGTGAATGTGACATTTGCGTTGATATGTGTTAGCCTGGGAGAGTAAATGAAATTATTTATATGGTGCAGAAAATTATCTCAAGGCACTTTACACATTGAGCAGGTCAAGAACCGCACTCCTCATACATGAAACAAAACCAACTGAAGCCTACATGTAGAAACACTTGGCAACGGAATCAAGGAATAATTCTTTCTAAGGAAGAAACGTCGAACAGAACCCAGTTTCTGTGGGGCTACCCTCTGCCTCAGACGGTGGGGTTGAGATGGAGAGTCAGAGTAGAGGGAACCAGGCTCGATAGAGTGACAAAATAGGATAGAGTGGTTGAGCAATTGGGGCAGGGACCGGAGAACAAGGGGCACAACAACCACCATATCAACAACACTAATTGTCCCAAGATGACAGCAACAATGATGGCAACGGCAGTTTGGTCCTTACAAAGGACAAAACAAGAGCCACTCACCAACAAAGTACTCCATCATTGCAGGCTGATGATGAGGAGACGGAGCCAGGCGCAGCAGCTCCTCTCCACGAGGCACTGTGGGGTAGTTGATGGCCTGCACGTAAATGTTGTGTCTCTCCAGCAGGATGTCGCACACCTTGGTGTTAAGCTCTGCATTGCCCACCTGCAGATGGGATTAACAACAAAAAACAACTGTGATGACCAAAGCTTGCTGGACACTTCATTAGGTATGCCGGCACATGATGTGATTATGTGACAGTGAATCATTGTCCGATGTACAAATTCATGGCCGTAGATGGCGATTAAGATGTGGCCCATCAAACATCTAGATGTATTATTTAATGAAGGGAAGTTAGTGAATTACACTTTAAAAAATTCTTCCCACCTTTTTCCCCCCAAAAACAAAAATTCCACTGTAACCTGTTTCATGCATACAATAATATACAGTTGTGGGAGGTAACACAATACAAATACAGTTCACTGTTACTGTATTGTACATTTTTTCAGCTATCTGATTTTTCCTTTTATTTTATACAATGTATTTATTTTTCTGATGACTTTTTAATTTTACTCCTTACATTTGAAAACAAATATCTACTTTCTACACTTTTTTTTTTTTTAATGGGCTCATTAATTTTTTTCACCTGCTACGGATGATGACACGAGGTAAACAAAAAGATGTAAACAGACAAAGGTAATTTTATCTTGACAGCAGTGGCATGTACAGATGTGAAATAGGGAGGCCTAACAATGACGACAACCGATTTGGTGAAGCAAAAATATTCTCCATCCATGGTTTTACTTTCACTTTTTTACTTCGGAACAGTCTGTGCCTTTTTACTAAGAGTTGAATCAGTACTTCGACTACCAGGGTAGGCCTATCTGTTTTTCTGCTTACTCACATTCACACCAACGGGCAATTTCAATTAACCTACCATGCCTGTTTTTGTGATGTGGGGGGAAACCGGAGTACCCAGAAAAAACCCACGCGATGATTTTTAAATTTGTTGGGAAACCTCCATACCCGTATGGGGATGATGTGGCTTGGACAGTGGACCACAGGTAGGCCCTTGTCCATAAGCAGCTGTCTCATGTGTTTGACGTTCCTCTGGTGGGCTCTGCGTAGGGACTGACCCTCGCGGCCCTGAAGGACCCGCACAGACTCCAGGGCTCCGGCCAGGACCATGGGAGGCAGGGCGGTGGTGAAGATGAAGCCGGCTGCAAATGATCGCACCGTGTCCACCAGGGCGGCGCTGCTGGCGATGTAGCCTCCCACACAGCCGTAGGCTTTGCCTGGAACAGCAGATTGTTTATGGGGTCAGGAGACACCTTTTTCTAAAAATACAGTATTTCCATCTCAATGAAACTATTTTCTATTTCAGAGAGGCTTGTTTTGTGCAGTTCTTATAAGGTAAGCAGGTTACACTGGTCCTTAGTTTATCAGAATCAGAATCAGAATCATCTTTATTTGCCAAGTATGTCCAAAACACACAAGGAATTTGTCTCCGGTAGTTGGAGCCGCTCTAGTACAACAGACAGTCAATTTACAGAACACTTTGGAGACAGAGACATTGACAAAAAACAATTGTGCAAAAAGATGCAGAGTCCTCTAGCACTTAGAGCAGTTCGAATAACTAATATTGCAATAGACCGGTGCAATGACCATTTTGTGGGAGAAATAGCATTTTGTTGTAAAAAGACTTGCATGCACTTTTATGGATGTTTTCTTTTTTTAAAATGACTGAAAAATGAATAATTTAAAGGTGCTTATTCATTTTTTTCATTTATTGAGTTATTGAAAATAATAAAATAACACACATTAGTAAAATAAACAAATTTAAATACACATTTAACATGTACTTTAATAAATACCGTATTTTCACGCCCTTAAGGGGCACTTAAAAGTCTTAAATTTTCTCCAAAATGGACGGGGCGCCTTATAATGCGGCGCGCCTTATGTGTGCACCGAGCTCCAAAATCTGTAAATGTTGTTGTGTGACTTTGATGAGCGCTCCGCTTGACCGACTGGGAGCATTTCCTGCCGACACGCTGCTTATATAGAGGAAAGGCTGACGTGACTGAGGACAGCATGCAGTGAAAAGGTGCGCGTGAAAGATGACGCTAAAGGCACGCCCCCAGTAGGTATATAGCACCGGTATGTGCAAACAACATCGGTTTGGCTAAGGACCCCCGAAAATGGCACCTACGAAGAGACACGCTTACGAAGCACAGTTTAAACTGCACGCTATCAGTTACGCGGAGGAACATGGGAATCGAGCAGCCGCGAGAGAATTCAAGATCAACAAATCGATGGTTCGGAAGTGGAGGAAGCAGGAAAAGGCCGGCATCATTGCTGAACAGCCCCCCGAAAACGAGACTGACGAGAGGGAACCCGGCATGTTTAATGGAGAATTTCGGATACAGAAGATGAGGACTTTGATGGATTTGTGGATGAGGAATGATAAAAAAAATAACGTGAGTACATTGTTAAATACTTCAATAAAGTACAACCGAACTCAGTTTTGGTCCCGGTGCCTTTTTAAAAACATACGCTAGCATGCACGCTATCATCTGCGAATGACCTGGCTCATCTGTCTGTTTAAAATTCAAATGTGGCACTTGAGCACAGATGTCTGCCCTAATGCCCTGTTTTAAAATAGCAGCTTAGAATGTTTATTTTTGAACAAGAAGATACAATGTCAGTATGATTTTAGGTGTGTATCTTCAAGTTTCTTGCTTACGAAAACTTTCCAACTCTGTTATGAAGAGACACTACAATAGGATGCTATGAAGTCATACTACAGGTATATGTTATTTGAACTACCGTTATGACTCAAAACACTTTGAAATCAAGCTTTGTAATCCTGTATTGGTTTAAAGTGTAAATGTCGGTTTGCCTGCACATTTTTAGCTAAAAGTGTGAATTTGCCATAAAAGTCGACACAACCTCTGATGTTATTTTATCACCAGAGCCGCAGCGGGAGTTGAGCTGACACCCTGCTGATAACCCTCTGATTCCTGTGATGAGAGCGCCTCCTCTCCAGGCCCTCATGTGTGAGTTATCATAGCAATGTTGGCACTATGACAGTGACAGTTAGACCGAGTGGGTGTGAGTGTGACTTTAGCCAAGAGGAGAGTGTGGCCGGTGAAAATAAATCCAAATAGTGAATAAAAAGGGAGGGTTCTCCACATAAGACGCTCACCTAAAGTCCCAGACACAATATCAATCTTGTGCATGACATTGTCCCGCTCCCCCACTCCAGCTCCATGGGCTCCATATAGGCCGACGGCATGAACCTCATCAACAAATGTCAGCGCTCCGTAACGGTGAGACACATCGCACAGCTCCTCTAAGGGACATATGCCGCCTGAAAACAAACAGATCAGAAAAATAAATGACTCAAATGCCCAAGTTGAGACGATAAAGCGCTTGTTTAAATGCATAGGTTATCGTTATAAAATGAAAAGAGTAGGGTTTCCTATGACTAGGAAAATTAAAAATATGTCAATTTAAGACAATTTATTTACTTTTTACAGAGATGCTAAAAAGATAATAGAGAGAAATAAAGCTGCAGCAGAGTAACAATTTCCTCCCACGAAAAACAATGATGGATGACAAAAGACTCTCAAAGTACATAAAAAATGAACACTCCCAAATCTACCAATCCCATTTTCTTTCTTTTCTTTTCTTTTTTTTTTAACCTGTCCTGTTCAGCTGCATGGCCATGCAGACTGGTGGATTTGTATGCCTTTTGTGCCAGAACAGTTTTGCTGTGCAACAGGGGAGTTTGAAATACTCCCTCTGCTTATTTTTTAATTTTGTAGTTTTTCTGATGTTTACAATAAAGGGTGTTAGGGGACAGACAGAGGGACAGAACGGACAAGTGGAATAGGGGAACCACAGCAGAATAATAGTTAGACAGTCTAGATATTTGACCACAAGTAACGTTTCAAAAGTCAAATCGTGTTCTTATTTGTGGATGGGGGGGGGGGGGGGGGCACACGTTGAGGACATGCAACAACTAACCAAGAGGACAAAATGAGAGAGGACAGAAACGGGCAGTACAGAACAGGATGTGAGAAATGAGCAAGGTTAAGCGCCTGTCGCGAGCAATGATGGGGAGAGGAAGGCGGGGACCCATTATTAGTTTGGTAATTTTACCAGTGCAAATATGACTATTTGATACATCCTTGCACAAGTAGATTTTTTTCAAATATTGCTCATAATCGTGAGGAAGTTATCTGTAAAATCTGATTGTAAGTACATTCATGGGTGGGAGTGGGATCTGTCTACAATTTCAAATGGAATAGAACATGCTGTGATCCTCACCATCCATTGAATGCACCGTCTCAAATGCCACTATTTTGGGAGTCTTTGGGTCTGAGCGCTGCAGAAGCTCCTCCAGGTGTCGACTGTCGTTATGGCGAAAGATGAAGCGCTCAGATCCGCTGTTTCTGATGCCCTGAATCATTGAGGCGTGGTTCCCAGCATCAGAGTAAATCTCACAGCCTGTGAGTGGAACAGCAAACACACACCATTAATCGTTCACTTGTAATACACCTCCTCATCAGTTAATTTGTCTACCCATTAATTTTCAACTGCATGTCCCATTCCGGGTCACAGGTGAGCTGGAGCCGATGCCAGGTGACTTTGGGTGAGAGGCCCGAGTACAGCCTGAACTGTACCAGGCACAGAAAGACAAACAACCATTCCCACCTTTTTTCGCACAATTGATGGTCTTCAATTAAACCAAACATGAATGTTTTGGGCGCCACGGTGGCTGACTTGTTAGCACATCTGCCTCACAGTTCTGAGGACCGGGCTTCAAATCCTGGCCCCACCTGTGTGGAGTTTGCATGTTCTCCTCGTGCCAAAAACATGCATGGTAGGTTGATTGTAGACTCTAAATTGCCCGTACGTGTGAATGTGAGTGCGAATGGTTGTTTGTTTAAATGTGCCCTGCGATTGGCTGGCGACCAGTTCAGGGTGTACCCCGCCTCTTGCCCGAAGATAGCTGGGATAGGCTCCAGCATGCCCGCGACCCGCGTGAGGAGAAGCGGTACGGAAAATGGATGGATGGATGGATGAATGTTTTGGGCATGTGGGAGAAAAAAACATGGAAACGCCACACATAAAAGCCTGAGCAGAGATTCATACCCACAACCTATTGACTGTGAGGCAAACGTGTAGCCAAAGGATCCACCACAGATCCCTTTGATCACAATTTTTCATCATGCAAATACATTTTGGACAATTCTACACTTTCTAAGAAATTGTTTGGGGAAGGCCCTTTATTTTCCAAGAGCACAACGCAAGGTGTGGTAGTTAGATTTCTAAGAACTTCCCATCAAACACTTTTGGGTTAAACTACAGGGGAGATTATACGGTAAGCAAAATTTCCCACATAGACCCTGTAAACTCTTGTAGAAAGTCTTTCCAGCAGAGTTGGCTTTCATGTGGAAAACTGCTACAGAAAATAGATGGATGGATGGAACTTATCAATTGCTGGAAAGGAAGAAGGAACTGATTGAAATTTTTGGTGGCATAGCCATACCATGGTCACTTTGTGCCAGATATAATCCAAAATCAGCAGCATTGTTGTTTTGATATGTCAAAGTGGAGGTCAGGGTTATACCTGGCAGCATTCTGGCTAAAGTGAAGAGGGTGGAGTCATTTGCCACAAAGCAGGAAGAGAAGACCAGCGCGGCATCCTTCTGATGGAGCTGGGTCAGCTCCTTCTCCAGAGACGCGTGAAAGTTACTGGTACCTGAGATATTCCTGGTGCCTCCTGCTCCTGCACCGTTTCTGCACAGGGCCTCACTGAGGAGCAAAATAAGATGACACATTATACAGAATGACAGATTTCCAAGATAGACAAGTGGATATGTCCCACAATAAAAGCTTCCATATAGCGGGCTGCGGTTAACACGATATAGTGAGAGAACTACATAAATAACAGGAGACATAGACTGAGCTCCAAATGCACAGGTACATCCACAGTGCGATTGCCTTCATTTTACCTGATGGCACTGAGGACCCGAGGGTGCCGACTCATCCCCAGGTAGTCGTTGCTGCACCACACAGACACTTGGGACCCCTCGCGGTCGGACACAGAGTAATCCTCAGCGAAAGGAAACGAGCCGGCGCTCCGGTTTACCGTCTTAAAGACTCTGTAAGTATGGTCCTTCTTTTTCTCGGCGATCTTCTCGGAGAAGAAGTAGTCATAATCATAGCTGGGCCCAACTACATAGACATGATCAATTGTAGTATATTAGAATAGCACAGACATCTGCCAAGGCCAAACAATGACAAACATGTTCAATTCCAGTTCTACAAGGTGGCAATGTGCATTACAAGGTGCATGCCAGCTATGATGTACACCAAGCTTTTTTCACCACGGTGCCATATCCTAGATCTTAATTGGTACCGTATAAATGATGTTTAAACCATAACCTAACTCATACTACACCTCTATTGTCAGCATACAAACCCATGTTGTCTTTGAGGAGGTGAGTGATGGTGTTGTCTTGAGGTGATTTGGGGAAAATAGACTCCCTTAAATCCTTCAACAGAGAAATCATCATACCTGTCAAAGCAGCATGCAGGTTTGCCACGTCATTATAATCATTTGAAACTCTTTTTCAAACGTTTGTTGATGTTTTTTTTGCTGCTTCCTACCCTCTCTGACATCCTCCTGCACTTCAGGGCTGGCTTGGACCATCCCAATGCGAGAGGTGACGAAAGGGCAAGCCTTCGGCGCCGCCGGCTCCACCACCTGAGGAGCCGTTTGAGCAAACATCCTCCGTTGCTCCAGCGTGGGAAGACTGGCGGGGGAGGCGATCAAATTTGCCTCTACAGAGGCCAACCCGCAGATACTGATTTGACGTGCAATGATGGGACATTGATTGGCCAAAGAGAGCAATGGACTTGATCTCCTCAAAGCTGGTTTAGTGGCAGACTTGAAGAAAGGGCAGTGGTGAATGAAGGCAGCCATGTTGAGCCAGTTCTTCCTGCTCTGAGTGAAGGAAGATTTTTTTTCTTATTCAGTGTTAAAAATCAACCCAGCATCAGCAATATATATATATATTTGGGTCTTTTTATATACCGGGTGATTGAAAAGTAACTCCCTATTTTTAAGTACTTTTAATTTATTTCTTAACTATAATTAGAAGAAAGTGTATTGCATGGAGTTTTATTTAAAATTCGATATGGGCGCCAGCATTAGCCACCAGTTTCTCAAGCCGCCTGGGAACCGCATTAACTGATTTCACAAGGAACTCTTGTGGGATGGAAGACATAACTTGTCGTATTCGATCCTTCAAGTTCTTCCAAAGTCGCCCTTTAATCATGAAATATACACACAAAAAAATTCTGAAAAATATTAACAACATATGAATAAATTATAAGTATTTTAAAATAGAGAGTTACTTTTCAATCAGCCTGTATTTTTTTATATTATTTCATAGATAATTGCGGTTAAATAGCTAAGGAAGAGGCGGAACTTTGCAGTCAAACTTTTTGATGCCAAAATTTTGCATATGATGTTTTGAGAACTGAAGGTGCCTCCTTCAGGGTGCGGTTTATCTTCTTACGGCAGCCGCTTCGGTGCTGAGAGACAGACGTCATCAGCCGAGGCTCCGATCAAATAATCCACCATAAGATTTTCATCCGTAATTGTGTATAATACGAATCATACTTTTCAGGTATCAGAGAGGTATTTTAACGATTCGTGTATTGTTGTGGGTGTGGAATTGCACTGCATCATATGGAGAGCGCTCACTAATATTTAGGTAACCAAAATATTAGGTAGCCGACAGGAAATTAATCCATGATCAACAATATCTTCAGTAGAAGCTTTCATGCAGCTCATGTATTAGTTAAGGTATGGATGCAATTGAAGTGTGTTTTCTTGGACTGGCCTGTGGTCAAAAGATAAGGTAATTCTTAGGATCTGAGGCTTTCTCTTGTGGTGAGATGTCTATCTTGATATTGGCCTGTCAAAGAAGGGCCTTTACAGTAAAAGCGGGTCAATTTCAGCAGACTGTGGATCAATAGCAATAAATTAGCCCATCATTGCTCTCGCCTGTGATACTTTAATAGAATAGTTAACAATTACTTTTGAATAATTTCTACCAAGTTCCTTTAAAAAACATTGCACTGTACACGCAATTAAAGAAGAAACAAATATATACTGTAACCCCACTATTGATAATGTTCACGTTACTAGCATTTTTAAACACATCTAGTACCAAATTAAAATCAGAGTAAATGAATCACTCATACTATTTGAACCCTTTCCTCGGTACACCAAAAAATGGTCATGAATCTTTGACCATCACAAAATGTGACATTTCTGCCCTCCTTTAACCACTTGTTTTTAAAATATGGGAGAACAGGGAGGGTTAAAGATGACAACCACAAAACTACACGTTATCATTAGTTAAAACTCACCTGTTGACCTGCACTGAGGACGAACTTCAAAAGAGCAAGTAGGCAGATGGTTGAAAGTGTTCACACATTTATTGGCGCATTCGCCAATCACCTCTGCCCCCACCCATCCCACTTGTCACGGCGTGGGGGATGGCTTCTACTGATGATGACATCCCATAGTAGCAAGACATCACTCACTCGCAGACTGCAAATAGTGTATCGAGCAGCAATGCAAGGAAAGAAGTAGCACACTGAACAACCACACGCTTAAATGTTTATAAATTACACTTTGCCTCATCACCGTCAATCCATACAGCCATCCATTTTCTGAACCGCTTATCCTCACTAAGGTCGCGGGAGTGCTGGACAGACACACAGACAGATCGATTGATAGATATTGATTGCTCTCAACTGAAGTACTGAACTGCGATCGCCGTCATTGAATATTCGTGACCAGGCTGTGAACGGTCGAGGGCGCCTCCAACCAGGTTCCTGAAGGCGGAGTTTATTGAGCGTGCACTGCGCAGGCGCCGCCGACGCTCAGTCTCGCTCCGTCCATCTCAACGTGACAGCGGATCTCCATCCACCCGACCCAGCACCCACCGACCCATCCACCCATCCATCCATCCATTCATCCACCTATCCATCCTGAGCAAGAGCGGGTTAGTGTGACTGAGGATGCTGGCGTGTACAGAGATGATCACTATGTGTCTGCAGTCAGCCAAGCGGCAACACCTCAGCAAACAGCAGCTGCAGCAGCAACTGGAGTGTGATCACAATCACAACCACAACCGCACCGCATCCCTTTTCCACGATGTAAGTGCACCTTTTGGCTTATTTATGTATTTACGTCACCATTCATGTCATCTTGGCATCGTCAAGGTCACTATTATCGGGCAAAATGTAAAGGGGGGGGGGGGGGGGGTTGTCGATGCTATGCTGCTCCTCATGAATGTTGCAAATCCAATCAGACTGGAGCTGATGTACAGCAGGCTTGTTATGTAAGAAAGGTGAGTGTTGGCTGGTTGTTCACAATGTTTTGCATAGGTAAAGGTAAAGTAAGGTCACACCATTGGTCCCGGTACACTCATATGCATGAGGTGCCAATTTAAAACACGGTTTCAGGTATCCCTGCCTTCTCTCACCCACATACGTCATCTTAAAAAGAAAAAAATTCTTCCAGTGTCTGTAATCCATCTTTCCTTGCATGTTCTTATTTTGTTACGACATGAACAATGTGCATGTGAACGGCTGGGTATTGACAGTACTGCATTTCAAATCATCTCTGGATCTTTTATGGCTGCCGTGCTGCTGATTTATGGAGGTGCTGCCCGAGAAAGAAATGAAAAACATGACAGGCTGTATGTATTAAGTGAGCGGCATCATTTTCACCCAACAACAACAACAACAAATTTCTCAGAGGCACAGGGAGTCCTATTCATAAATATAACTAACTCGACTAAAACCTTGAAAGTAGCTAATGGTTGGTTATATTTTCTTGCTTGTGTGCCTGCTTTACTAACTGAACAGCCCATCCAACGCATCCATACATCCATACGACCTGGACTGGTCGCCAGTCAATCGCAAGGCAAACAATTATACATGCTCGCATTTACGCCTCGGGAGAATTTAGAGTCTTCAGTGAATCTAACATGCATGCTTGTGTTAGGGATGGGCGAGTACAAAGTTATTTCAGTGAATAATTCTTTTTTTTTTTAATGATGAAATTCAGGAATATGCAGGAATTGTGCATCTATAAAGGTGTAGAAAATTAGGATTGGTGGGCCTTGGCGGAGTCTCATTCGAGTTTGTGCTTGTCAGAGTGAAGTAAAAATTAACACACGAGACCTTTATTCATCCGCACCTAATATATTATTCTGCCATCTTTCTAGTTTCCAGTTGCACACTCTCATTACACTGACTTTGTGCTGTTCTTAAGATACACACTCATTAGTAGAATCTGGCAGCTCTTTGTGTTTGCAATCATGCTACTTGAAGCCCTCGTTGTTGGTTTTTGGAGACTTTTGCACACTCTTTTCTCCAGAGGCTAATGGAATCACGCCTTTCAGATGCTGCCGTGCTCTCTCCCTTCCTGTTTCAGCGGTTTTATTGTCTTCAATAGGAGGCAGTAGTGATGCGTTCAGGGTCTCCGGGGGGCTGCCGAAGTTTTTCGACACAGTGTAAGCTTTTTAGAAGATTTTCATAAGCTCTGGAGGAAGACGATACCTCAGTCGACCCAAGCGCAAAGGAGAAATGAGCGTCTGACTGTCAGGATCTGCTGCAGTTGCTTACTACTATCACTTTGCCTTCAAAATGTGACAAAGCAACATACTGTTGGGTGTCTTGAAGGCATCTTCATTTAACAGCTTACATTGGTACTTTCAAGGTTCAAGGAGGACTCCCAATAATGGCACAGCCTTCGGATATCAAGCCATCATTCTCGGAAAGGGCCTACATTGGTTAAACCAGTGTTTCTCAACTTTTATTTTAAAAAATCTCACGGCACACCAAACAAAAATATCACAAAGAAATGTTTTAGATATATATATATATATATATATATACATGTATATACAGTATATATATATATATACCGTCTTCCTCATCTGTATCTTAAGAACAAAAAATCTTCTCCTCTTGTTACAGATATTTCGCCGGGCGGACAAAAATGGTGAGTACCTCAAAAAAGCACATATATATATTTTTTTTGCACTCTTGATTAGATGTTGCAAGTTGACTTGGTAAAACTTAGCCATGCAGACTTCATTGGTACACAACCAGACAGATGTGACCACACTTGATACACACTTAATGTAACCAACACACTTTTATTTGCAGAACGACATCTTATTTCCCATATTATAAATTTACCTGTAGATTTGTAGTATGTAGAAGTATATGATTAGTATTTTATGAAGCCCGAAACATTTGTTACTATTAAGTATCCTTTGAACTCGACGATAGAAAATTCTCATCTGGGGAAAACAGCAGCATTGAGCAGAGGATTTGGAAAAAAAAGAGCACTGGCAAAAAGGGAAACGTTTGATTTCTTAATCTTCTATTTACACTTGCATCTCCACATAATCACATTCAGAATGCTAAATGGGTGAGTGTTTTGTGCATTTAGTTTTCTCAGGAGGAGGTGTTACATAAGAGGCCCCCTGTTTATGGTGCATAATTGTGATGAGCCGCACACATTTTTGAAAGTACACACACAGTACATGTGTGTACATTTTTGAATCTACACACACAACCACACACCAATTTGAATTAATAATAATTCAAAATGATTATTAAGAGGTGGTATTCAGACAGGAGAAGGGATTTGCTTTGAGAGGGATGAGCTTTTTTTGTCTTTCTGCGCACACAGTACATTATCCCCGTCACAAACCCAAATTGAGAATGCTGCATCGAAGCTAAAAACGCACCCAAACTCAGCGGCATCGATCAGAATTACTAGGATTCTGTTTCATGGTGTTGTGTTACTTTTTTATGACCGCTTGTTGAGTCAGAGTTTATGTAAAGCAATCGTTTGGGCCCCCAATCTCAATAATAGTAATAATTTTTAAAAAGGATGTCATACTATTTCTGTTTGAAATTTGGAGCAGAAGGATAAACTGCTCCTTACAGAAAGGGCCAAAGGACATGGCAAGAACAGCAGTTTAGTGAGACCCACACGAACAAAATTATTTTTAAAAAGCCACTATAAGATTGTGACGATTATTTATACACATGAATTTCCCAAATGAATCCTACCTATTCAAGTAACATTCAATAGATACAAGTGTAAAAAGAACGAAACCACATTTAATATCCATCCATCCATCCATTTTCTGAGCCGCTTCTCCTCACTAGGGTCGCGGGCGTGCTGGAGCCTATCCCAGCTGTCATCGGGCAGGAGGCGGGGTACACCCTGCACTGGTTGCCAGCCAATCGCAGGTCACATAGAAACAAATAACCATTCGCACTCACAGTCACGCCTACGGGCAATTTAGAGTCTCCAATTAATGCATGTTTTTGGGATGTGGGAAGAAACCGGAGTGCCCGGAGAAAACCCACGCAGGCACGGGGAGAACATGCAAACTCCACACAGGCGGGGCCGGGGATTGAACCCAGGTCCTCAGAACTTTGAGGCTGACGCTCTAACCAGTCGGCCACCATGCCGCCACCACATTTAATAATAAAACATTAATAAATATAACACATAAAATCTGTACTAAACCACTTTTCCGCACTGACACGTACCATTCTTTTATTATTGTTGAATGTTGACAGCTATATAAAACCGAGCAGCCTGGACAGAGATACCGAATGACCAACGGTGCACCTAATTGACTCGGCACCATGTTCCATAACTGTGGGAATAGTGTAATATTATTCTCACAGATTGTCGCCTGTTGCATCTGGTGGGGCACTCAACTCCAAAATCGATTTTGATAAGCAGAGGTGGAAAAGTACTCACAGTCTATACTTAACTAGAAGTACAGATTTAAAAAAACACACACAAAAAAGACACTGGTAAAAGTAGAAGTTTTGATTCGACGTCTGTACTTCAGTAATAGTAAAAAAGTACAGACTGTGAAATGTACTTAAGTACAAAAGTAAAAAGTATATTTTTACTGTCAATTATACACAATATTGTTGTTCAAAACTTGGCACAATGAATTAAAGAAACTGCATGGTGCTCGTACTGAAAAGAACCTTGTGAACAGAGTCACAAAAAATTAGCTTACTAATGAAAACAATTGAAAAAAAAATGCATCTTGCTGCTAAGTGTTTTTTTTTTTTTTCAGATTAGATGGACAATTTTTGAACGCTAGAAACTGGTGGTTTTTAGGATGGCACAAGACACAACACATTGACCCATTCACCTCAGAATCTCTTAACTGAGGCCATGGATGGGAAATATATTTCTTCTCTGACTCTTTTGCTGTCATTTTTAATGTTCCCTGGTTCCCATTGCTCCTGCTATTCTTATCTCTTTCATTCAGGAAGAGATTAAAAAAGTAACAATCCTATTTTGACAAAGTGAGGAGTCGAAATTAAGAAAGGTGTCTGTTTTGAAATGTAGGGATTAAAAGTAAAAAGTGATGAGAAAAGTTAATACTCAGTTTAATACAGGTACTTGAAAACTCTTTTTCACCACTAATGCTAAGTGCAAAACGACAACAGAGGCTGTCTTTAAGAAAGTGATTTTTGCTTCACTTGTGTAGCTATAGTAGATTACAATCTTTTTGTGAATCCTCAAGTCTGTTTCCTCATCTCCCCTTCCATGATTCCCTGGTGTGTGGAACAAAGGGAATTGGTTCAAAAAGTGCAGAATGCTTGTCTGTGCGGGCTATCTTCACTTCACAGCTTTTGCGCAGACAGTCGAGAGGGAGATGTGTCCTCCATGCTCGTCAGCACTGAGTGGGCTGCCCATCATTCATCGGGAGCAGTGCACATAATGAAGACGTGTCTTGATAGGCATAGCAACACACTGCATTGCTTCCTTACTGCTATATTGGGACTGGGGACATGCATTTTTCATATAAAACACAAACTGGAAGCCCTTGTTTGCCTGCCAAGTATATTGCTGCAGACAGATGTGATCACTTCGGTTCGATTCTGAATTGTCAGAGCAAACCAAATCAGGAGTTAATTTTCATCTCTTTAAATGAACAAACCATCTGAGCAATGTAGTTATTTAATGCTGAAGAAGAATAAGTTTCAGACCCACAATACTGGGTAAGTAACCACAATTGTGGTTAGTGCTTAACTGTAAACAAAATTGGTAAGTGTGAGAATGTTAAAAAGATTTAGTCACCAAAGAATCATTGTGATCTCGCTAGTTTCATTAATAACACATTCAGTTCCAGTTACAAAAATGTACCTACCTACAAAATGGATTCATCAATCAGTCAAAATTATATTAAAGTGAAAGTCACGTTTAGACATGTTCCATAGCACATCATAAAACAACAATCCAATGGTGGTGAACAAGCCACCTCAGTAGGACTCTCAAAGACTTGTTGGCCAAAAATGTCAAACAATCAAATGAAAAAGCATAGGTGCGGCGCTAACTGACCGTGCCTTCTTGTGCCCCGTAATCCTGTATTCCTACACCACACAGGAAACTAGTTAATTTTTGAGTCGCGACCTACCTTTTAGAATCACTGCCGTAGAGCTTTATGAGTTATTTCTGCTGTGCATGATTTACAACATCCTTAAGAAAACGTGTTCCTGGTAATATACAAGTTCAGGACTGCAGCTATCTTCAGGATGAATGTAATGTGAGACAATGAGGAGAGTTCAATGCATCCTCCTGCCTCTATTGTGAGCTACTGATGTACGTATAATCTTCCTGAACGAAGGCTCTTTATATAGCTACAGTATTAAACGTCAATATTCTGATACTGGATCTCACAATAGCATAGGAATGAAGACAAGACCTTCCCAAGTCTTTCATAAAATAACGTCGCATTCATGGGCCGATTGTTCCTGTGTCGCTGTGCCTCCAAGGCATAAACTGGACAGATTACAGTCAGGATTGCCTTGTCTTCATTTCATTTCAATATTTCTTTTCTTTGACAAGCGCTCACGTTGTCAATTCTGAAGTTGAATTTCGTGTGAATCCGATGGTGGAGGAAGGCTGCAGAATGAGTCACATCCAAATTACTCCTACGTCTTTTGGCATGAAATACAGAAAAGATGCTCAAGGTTAAAGTTAGAGATGAAGACACTCAAAAATGTTGTCTTTATTACTGAAAAGGAGGTGGGAAATCTTTTACCAAAGTCTCAAGCCAAGTCAAAGTCTGCAGTCCAGTAAAGTCAAATCAAATCTTGATCGTCAACCTTTGGTATTGAAATGTAATACGGCAAAATGAATATTTCCTGTACCAAGAAGAGTTTTAAGGAACAAACGTGCATTTTTTGGGGACAAAAATAATAATAGTAGGTGTGAAAGGCAGCTTGAAAAACAGAGTTGATCATTTTGATGCTACAATACACTGCTTGTGGTAATAGCATCTCTGTCGTTATTGCTTACTTTCATAGTCTGTCGTAATTGTGGACCAGCTAGGGCTTGTGTTTGCCTTTTTCAATTTATGCCACTCCTTATGTGAGCCATTGTAATCATTAAAACAATAATGAAACATATTGAAATGAAAATTTCATTAAATTAAAAGAGCTGCGTGATTTAAAAAAAAAAAAAAAAAACAATCAAATTCCATCCATCTACAATATGTTCTATAGCACTTGACCCAGAGGTGTCTGACTCAAGTCCAAATCATGTGACTCGAGTCAGATTCAAGTCATGAATTTGATGGCTTTCGACTCGACTTGACAATATGTTAAAAGGCTTGCAAATCGACCTGGACTTGAACAGCAACGACTCTTGACTTCACTTGGACTTTAACCCATTGACTTTAACCAGCTAGTGAGACTCATATAAGCTCTCTCCCCGCGGAGATGCTTCATAGCTGCCTCCAACATATTCCCTTTGTGTTCATTCACCCGAGTCTATTGAAGGTGCATAATTGAACTGGGTTCTCATGAATGTGCTGCACGGTTAACTTAGTAGCTTTTTGTGATATTTTAACGGTCTTGTGCGCTTTCAGATGATGGGAAGCTGTCCTTGGAGGAGTTCCAGTCATACTTCAGTGACGGGGTCCTTACAGACGAGCAGATGCAGGAGCTTTATCGCTCCATCGACAGGCAGAACGCAGAGTGAGCGCTTCTTGCTTTTGCCAGCTGTAGCCTATCCTACAGCCCGCCTGGCACTTTCACATTCATTAAGTTAAGATTATGTCCATGTTACACAAGCCTCCCTTCTGGCATTTAAAGCCAAATGGAAAGTTTGCGGCAGCTTACTAAACCGAGTGGTGAACAATGGCCTTAAGTAGCGCTGCAGTTAAGGTAGGGTGAAAATAAATGGTATACTGCGAACCGTTGCTTAATTAGTGCTTCACCTTCACAGTTCAAACATTTAGGGTTACATAATTGTTTAACCAACTGTCCCAGGGATATAATTCATTGGGATCCAATTCAAATTAGAGGCTGACATTTTTCGGAATTCCCTCTGGGTCCCGCGGGACTCCCTGGGAGTGAATTTCACTATCATTCACGGAACGGGGTAGGGGCAGGAGCAAAGGTCATTGGGAGCGAGCGGGAGCGGGAACTATGAAAACAAAAGCACCAGGAATGGACGGGAATGGAGTGGGGGTGATAGGAGTGGGATTCTGTCAAATTTTGGCTCTGGATTGGGATAAATCTCTTTGGGAGTGGGAGGGAGCAGGAGTCAACATCCACTCCCATCTCAGCCTCTAATTCAAAACACCAGTTTTACAGAGATAATAATGCTCATTTTTGAATGACATTGAAAGGTGTTTGTTTAATATTACAGCACTACAAACTTCAACCATAGAAATAAGAAAACTAAGCTTTCGTAAGCCTAATTTTCAGAACTTTCATGTGTGCACATGTGCCTAAATAAATGTCCGTTGTGATAAAACTGATTCATTACACCTGTGTGCTCTATTGATTTTTTTTTCTTTTTTTTCTCCTCACCACCTGTTTCCTCGTAGCAACATGGACATTGACAAACTCTCAGGTAGAGTTTTTTGAGGTCTTTTTAAATCTCAAAATCTTATTTGACTCTCCATGTTTGTGTTTTTTTCCCCCCATAACTTAGCACATTATAATTACACATGAGTGTCATTTTTTTCAGAGTACTTCAGTCCACATGTGGGGGAGTATGTCAACGTGCTGTCTGCGCTTGAGAAGCTAAATGTGGCCATTTTAAAGGCAATGGATAAAACTAAGGAGGTGGGTGACTTTAACCTGTGCACATAATAGAATTGTGCATATTGTATGGACAAAAGCATTTGGGCATAATAAATTACGTAACCATAGCTTGCTCCTTTATTCCCTCTATATCTTAATTCTTCAACAAGACATCCATGCATCCATCCATCCATTTTCTGTACCGCTTATCCTCACTCGGGTCGCGGGCGTGCTGGAGCCTATCCCAGCTATCTCTTGGTCAATTTAGAGTCTTCAATGATCCTAACATGCATGTTTTTGGAATGTGGGAGGAGGAAACCCACACTTGCACGAGTAGAACAACCAAACTCAGGCAGGCAGACATTCTAACCACTGTGTTATCCAATTCTGCACAATCAATGGTGGATCCTCGTTTGAATGACGCCCTGTGTGATAACAGCGCAAATTGGGCAACCAATTTCCTCCCTGTGCATTTTCTCTGTTATTGCTGTAATTTATTATTTCTTACTCATGAGGGCAGTGACAGTCAAAACAGTGAGCACACTCACGTGCGAGCTGCTGTCCACCACACCTCTCACCTAGACACTTGCATGAGAACTCGTCGACGTCACATACCACTCCATTACTTATGTGTTTTCAATACATTTTATGCTTGCAGTTTTCTTGTTTGTTTAAATATGTTGACTATGTGTTTAAAAAGAATGCTTAATAAGTTAACATTTGTTTACAGTATGTGGGAGGGGGAAAACTATAAGAAAATGTTTTTATGGTCTCCCTGGATTTTCATGTAAACTATCCCCCATGATAATCTCCCTGTACATTAGATTTTCTGCACAGGGTCTAGCATTATAAAAATGTTATCCATCTCATCCCAGTACGGACCGAGCCCTGCCGCAAGTAGCAAACAAAAACAGATCGGAATGCGGCGCATCCCATTTATAACACTTTTGACTCCGGTCATGGATGTTTATTTAATGAGGGGAGGGGATTAAAGGGTCTACACTTGCAGCCTTTAAAACTTAATCATTTTGTTTTCTGCCTTGGCAATCAATGGAGTGTGATCTCAAAGAACTCCCACTGAAAAAAAATCAATAGTGCCACTGCTTTCTTGTCTCCCTCACCTAGCGCCAAGCCAAGTTATGTTTATTACACTGTGTGTTTCGCCAATGGAAGGCAATCCAGTTAATAAGGTAATAGGGAGATGAATATATACAGAGATGCAGCTATATCGCGATTCACCTATCGCATTTACGCGATACTGTGTATTTTTTGTGTTGAAATACATGTATGTTTTTACCATATTTGTTTAAATATGTTTTAATGTGATTACAGCTTGTGAAAGGGGTATTGTACAGTTTAAACTATAACCCAAAAAAATTTATATGGGTTTTCCACATCATAATTTTTCACCTATTGCCACTGGGTCTGGAATACAACTCCAGCGATGAACGGCAAAGTATGAGATTTTCCAACCAGTTCAGGGTGTACCCCGCCTCCTGCCCGATGATAGCTGGGCTAGGCTCCAGCATGCCCGCGACCCTAGTGAGGAGAAGCGGCTCAGAAAATGGATGAACGGCAAATGATGAGATTTTCACTATAATGTAATGTGCAGGGTGCTGTGTTCTCACTGCTAGTAAGAAAGAAACAATAAGGCCAGTGGTAGTTGCACATCAATGACAGTAACAAAGGCTGACAAAGCACATAGCTCTCAGACCCATTTGACGTCACATTCTTCACAAACACACAGCTATATTTTTCACGGAAGATGGATTACGAGAATAAAGTCGGAATAGCTGAGGGTTGTTTTTTGTTTGTTTTTAAGAAAAAGTTTTTTGTCAGCATGCCAGACTAGTGGTTAGCAGGTCAACCTCACAGTTGTGAGCTTTGGAGTTCAAACCTTGTGTCCCGCCTTGCTTTGTAGAGTTTTCATGTTCTCCCCGTGCCTTTGTGGGTTATTGTGATGTACTCCAGCTTCGCCAACATTCCCAAAATATATATATACAATGTTATATTCACTGAAAACTCTAAATTGTCCATAGCTGTTAATATGATTTTTTGTCTA
This sequence comes from Phyllopteryx taeniolatus, assembly GCF_024500385.1. Lineage (NCBI taxonomy): Eukaryota > Metazoa > Chordata > Actinopteri > Syngnathiformes > Syngnathidae > Phyllopteryx > Phyllopteryx taeniolatus. The sequence goes on along the minus strand of NC_084502.1, from coordinate 24,824,377 downwards.
CGATATGTATGCCCTGCAATTGGCTGGCAGCCAGTCCAAGGTGAGCTCGCTTCTTACCTAAAGACAATAATATTAGGATATAATTCTTCAATTTCAATTTCAAGCCTAATATTATTTCCTTATAATATCATTTTTATTTTTGTAATATAACTTCATCCTCATAAAATGATTTTTTTCCCTCTCCATTGTATGAATTTATCATTATTATATTTTTAAATTGTATTTTCAGTTTGGCCTTAATACTCCTTCGCACGGCCATCATCCACCACATCCACCACACTGCCTGCCTCACTTTGGTTTTCTCACTTGTCCTGGCACTACATGACCTGGGCTTTACTCCTACATTTGCATATTATGGCTTAAGGCTTCTTTTACTCCGGCAAGTAAGATGTTCCCAGTATAGAGTGTAATGGCCTCCAGTATTGAGCATTGCATGGCTTGCAGTCTCACAAGAACTCTATCTTAACATGCTTTTACAGAGTAGGAAACCTCAAAAAGGATGCGATAAATTGAGTATATTGTAAAAACAAAAAAGGAAACGTTACCTGTGGCGTTGTGCCTCTTTTATCTTGAAGAACACAGATTCTGGTGATTGCCACTGCTTGAAGGTGTAAATGTTTTGTCCCTGCCATTCTTCTATGAGTTTAATTAGTTTAGTTTGCAGCACAAGGGTACTTAGCAGGTTGTTGTTATGAATTAATTTGGTTGCTTGAGTGTTGTAGGAACGCTGCAATATATTTTCCAACCATGCATTTTCTTTAGGGCTTGTCCTCATTTGGGTCGGGTGAGCTGGAGCATATCACAGCTGATTTTGGCCAGAGGCAGAGTACGCCCTGGATGGGTCGCCAGTCAAGCGCATGACACATAAAGACAAACAGCAACAACAAAAACCCTGGCAAGCACCACACATGCAAACTCCACAAGGGAGGGAGTTGTGATTCAAACCCAGACTGAATCGACTGTGAGGCAGCTGCGCTAACCAGCATTCATTAGCCCACCATGCTGCTGCATTAAGAGTCATGATGAATGAAATGTTCATTTGTATTATCTGTGCTTTTTCTTCATTTTTACTCTACCTATCATGCAGGAGTATCAGGGCTCCTCTGTGCTGGGTCAGTTTGTGACACGCTTCCTGCTCAGGGAGACCTCCACCCAGCTGCAGTCCCTGCAGTCGTCACTAGATTGCGCTATGGATGCTGTCCATGACCAAGGCTGCATAGGCAGGCGGTCAGTGAAGAAGCCAGAAGACCTGCCTATGCAGAGGGTCACCAAACGTCCCGGCCGACGCATCCAGAAAAACATGTGTCTCTCCCCTACGGACCCATACTCTGGCATGCTGACCACAGGTGGGTCCACCAATTAAGATGTTGAAATATGGGGAAACTGGTGACTCACAGGAATACTTACTTGTGTCGAATTGTGTTGATTTTGTGTTTCAGGGGTCAGCGTGGAGTCCGATTACCACTGGGGCTCCCAGGTCGACCAACTGGAGCAGCTCATAGACAAGCTGGAGTGTGAGGTATGTATGGGATGTGGATGGTTTAACTGTGCCGCGTATGCGATGTGTGGCAATGCAAGACCGATGTGAATGAAGAAGGTACTGGGGAGGCACCAGTCACTTTCCCTTGCAAGGCAATATATTAAACCACACAGATCATTCATTTTAGAATGTCAAATCTATCCATCCATTCTATATACTGCTTATCCTCATTGGGTTGCGAGTGAGCTCGAGCCTATCCCCTAACTTTGGGTGAGGGGTGGGTTAAATCCTGGATTGGTCACCAGTATATACAGTGTAGACGACAACAAAAAAATAAACAGTCATACTCACATTCACACCTATTGACAATTTAGAGTCTTTATTTAACCTACCATACGTGGTTTAGGAATGTGGGAGGAAGCCAGAGTACTAAAAGAAAAGCCTCACAAGCACAGGAGGAACATATGAACCCCACACAGGACACGCACCCCAACCTCAGAATCGTGACGCGGCTGTGCTAACTACCCAGCCACTGTGTCACCTAAAATTCACAAAAGACATCAAATTTAGCTATCGTAGCTAGCAGGCCCATTAATATAGATTAATACCTTGTTGCCAGGCAGAATATGTGGTGCACAATCAAGCCAAGCCAAAAAATCAACAATATTAGAACTCCTCTGCCCCACCTCGCAGAGAAAGGACAGTGAAGGTCAGCAGGAACAAGAAGTCAGACATACACTAAACAAATTGCACAAAAAAACAGCATTGTAAGTCCTGTGATACATGTATTTATACATAATTTAGAATCGAAACTTTCTGTATTACCTATAAAGCATACAAATAACAAGCTATTTACAAATCTCTAACCAAAAGGACATTGTAAGATGCAAGTTTACAAAAGTAAAAATGTAAAACTCATTTACCAAGTGCATCTCTAATTAAAGGGTGATGGTCCTGTTAAATGTGCCGAACATCCAAAGAAAACATGTTTAAATTTATAATGCATGTTACATCAAGCATCTCAATGAGCAGACAACCTTTTTTGTAACTTTAAACGTTTGAATTCATAGATGAGGCCTAAAGATACATACTGTATGTGCAATGTATAGAAATTAGCTTGCATGCTACCACTCCCGTAATGACATTTCCTTATCTTTGCCATGCAGAGAAGAATTTATTATCATCAGCGTTCTTTTAATTTGAATCTATGAGGCCCAAGGTTTTGTGTCTGGCTCTTTGCGATGTCATAATTGTTCTGATGCTTGTGCATGACTCACATATCTCTGCTCCCACCTTCAGAGTCCACAACTTGAACCTCTCAAAGAAGACACATTGGCAGGGACGTATAAATCGGTGAGTCAGTCAGCCTTATGCTTAGTGTTTTTACATACGGGGCCTAAAGTATCAATATGTTTTAATCCTACCTTCCAATTACAACACTGTTGCTGTGTGACATGGTAATGAGGCTACCTGTTATTACCGTGGCGACCCAACATATTCTATAATGTGCCTGAGCTGGCACACGTGTCTTGTTTGTAATGGATTGGTACGGTAACACTACTCAGCATGTAATCGGTTTGAAGTTGTATTTTTTGCAAGGTCGTGGGTCTGTGCCCGCGATGAGTGTGCTTGTGATTGCGCAACAAATGACTGACAACTCGTAAGTCATGTCTTCTGTCTGTGATTGGTTGTTTTTCCTCATGTGCGATGGTTGCTTGTATAGGCATAAGATGGGGCCAGAGACGGCTGTTTTTTGTCACAGATCATATTCATCATGTACTACTCGCAGGTCATAATGACAGTTTCACAAACTTCCCCTTTAAGGTCTGTTATTGAGCGAGATTACAATATGCAGGAATGGCTTACCTGATGATGATCATGATGATGATGATGATGATGATGATTATATTTTTATAGAAGATTCAATGCAGGTATATGAGTGGGTGCAGTATATCCTAAATAAAGTTTACAAATATCCGTTTTAGAATGGTTTGATACCAACTGAGGTCTACGCTCTATTTTACCCATTCAATATCATGTGCATACTGTATATAAATGTATATGTGTATATACTGTAAATGCATTCATGTATTTATACATACAGTATATACATCCATTTTCTACACTGCTCATCCTCACTAGGGTGGCGGGTGAGCTGGAGCCGATCCCAACTGACTTTGGACAAGATGCAGCACCCTGGACTGGCTACCAGCCAGCCAATCACAGGGCACATACGAACAAACTCCCATTCACACTTATGGACAATTTACAGTCGTACGAAGTCCACACAGGAAGACTCTAGCTTGCCCAGCGGTGTGAATGAGTGTGAATGGTTGTTTGCCATGCGATTGACTGGCGAGCAGTCCAGGGTGTACCCCGCCTCACCTCAGCTCAACCGTGACCCTAATGAGGACTAGTGCTATAGATATATGATATGAATTGTCATATGATATATAGATCAGTGTTTCCCAGCCTTTATTGAGCTAAGGCATCCATTTTACATACAAAACCTCTCACAGCACATCACCAATTAAAACTGCCGCAAAAAGAATGAATACTGAAATAATGATGATCTTCTCTCAATGTACTCATAAATTGACTTCCTCAGTGTGAATACTGGGTCTGTTTAATTGAGTACAAAGCTGATATACTTGCAGGAAGCAATCATTTATTCTGTTGTAGGCTTTACACGATCAGGCTACCTATCAGCGAGTTTAAAAAAATGATAACCGATCACCGATCCGATCACAAGATGGAGCAATGTGTCTGTTTAAATGATTTTAACAGGTGGACAGCAACAGGTGGATGCACAGGTTAATTGTTCCTTCTGCTATCTGATGGAAGAGCATCCAGTTGTTCTGCCTGTCACGAGATGATGCTGGCATAGATAGATAAATAACGATATATTCATAATTAATAAATAATAATTTTCTGACAAATCGAGTGAAATTGGATAATTTCCCGGGGCACCCCGACGATCTCTCTGGTTGGAAATCACTGCAAATATAGAAGTACCATAAAGGCGGTACCATATAATACTGCTAATCTGATTTCTTTGCTTGCTCCCCGTCTAGAACATTCTCCTGGTCCAAAGACAAATGTCAGTGAAGGAGTGTGATGTGGAACGGTTCCAGCATGCTCTGAAGATCTACACAGATGCCAGCAGCGGACAGCAAAATAACCTGCAGTCAGTCCCTTTGTCTACTTCCCTATCTCACTGTAATCACTGCAGTCTTTCCTCACTGGTCTTTCTCCTCCTTCTTGTTTCTTAAGCATTTCAATCCAGAACCTGCCTGACAGATCATGCTTCATCATGTACGAATTTTGGCAGGATCGTCTCTCCTGGATGAGGTGAGGAGCAAAAACACACATTTTCGAAGGCCTAAGTGAAGAGCAACATGTCTCTTCCATGTCTTCCCTCACAGTTTCCTGCAGTCGTCCATCAGTAAGACATTCCAGCGCTGCATTATAGACTCGCTGGAGGAGCAAGAGATGGTCTCCACCATGCTCCTCCCAGGTAATCCAAAACAATGACAAACACTTAAACAGCCAAGGCACATATCTTACGTTGGAAAAAATTTTTACGGCACACCTCCAAACAAAAATGTTTTTAAAAAGGTGGATACAACGGTTAATTATGTACTGTAATTGCTTTGCCTGTGACTGTATGTCGCTGGCATAGATAGAAGAACAAATATTCATTAATTATAGTAAATAAATAATAACCTTTGGAATAATTAAGGTCCATTGGATCATTCTATTGGACACTGTATATTGATAATATATTTTGACAAAAGCATGTCAAAGCTGTGTTAGTAGACAGCTGGGAACTATTCTATATATTGTGGAAAAATGTCCTGTCTCCTGTAAATATTGCAAATATTTGTCTTCTCCAGCTTCCTGGTGGATTATGAACAACAATTGACAGTGCAATGCTTCTTCAGATCAGCTTGAATGAAAAAAGGACAGTATTGTGGTTGTCTGTTGTTGCTCTCTTCTGTAAATTCTGATTTTCCTTAAGGCACGACAGCCAGAAGAGATGTGCGTCAAGGAACAAAAAATAAATCATAAGAGTTGAATAGAATGTAATGCAATATTTTATGGAGTGGTCAGTATCTGTGCTGAGGTTGATGTGGCACTTTTCTTACTGAAATTGAAAGCGGAAAAAAATTGCATGTTTTCTTATACCTATCGTTCTCATCTTACATTTTAAATAGATAAAATGACAATGCAGGAAAAGCAGACCATTTGTCACTTTTTTTCCAATGCAGACAACAACAACAAAGAGTAAATAACATGTTATCTTAATTTTCTTTTTGTCCTCCTTGTGATGTTGTGCGCTTTCATCTCCTTAACAAGCTCTCATCTTTCTGCCTGTAGATGAAAACCTTCTCTGGTCTAGACTCAATAATAAATATATATATATGGTCCACCTCTAAAATTATGTGTCACTCTTGCACTTTAGTAAAACTGGATCTACCTATAACTGTTCAAAAATGTACATTTATTGTCGATTGTAAATGTATTTTCAACAAGAGTTTCACTTAAAATACAATATCAACAGCATAACCAAATTGCGCGAACGTCAAATATCAGTATTTTACATTTGCAGTGTGTAACCATGCAGACAGGAGACACACACACACAAAAGTTGTTTATATTTTTGGAACAGGAAGTTTTCTGTGTGATGACGCTAGAGAACAAAAGTCTATCGTGTAGAGTCATCAGATGTAAGTAGTATAGTTGAAGATACAGTAAGTCCATGTACAGTGTGATGGTTACTCATTAAATGTGACAAACAAGCATCCTCACGGTCCATGCATGATGTTCTGTATAAGTCATAGAAAGGCAAGTAACGCATGGACCGTTTCTTCACTCATGTCTCCCACCCGACCCCCACCCGCCTCTTTAGCAATAATGTGAACGTGCAATGTGTTATTTGTTATATATATTTCCTGGCATGCAATAAAAATAATGACATGCAAAAAAAGGTTCCACTGCTCACTTCATTATTTTCTGAAATGGGTAATTCTGCTAATACACTGGGTTGTTTTGTGTCAGGTTGTTTAAAAAAAAAGAACTGAATGTAGTAAAGCACATTAAATAATATTAAATATAAACAGTAGCGGTGGTGACTTCTGAATAGGTGACATTGACTTAATCTTGTTTGTGTTGTGTAGAAAGAGTATTTATATTAAATATTTCCAGGAAGATACAGCAGTATTAAAATACGCTGCATGCATCCTGCATGAAAATAAATATTTTCAAAAGAAAATTACTCATTGAAATGAGGTCAAGGTGATTACATTTTTAACAAGGTTTCCTTACTTCATTATGATATGACTTCCCCCCCCCCCCATTCTATTTTACATTTTTCCAGGATGATGCAGCAGTATAGAAATAAAGCATGAAAAAAAAATCCAATTCACAAGTCAAGCACATGCATAATGTTAAATATGTGGATGGATGGATAGATGATGTGCACCATAGTAATGAATATATAATGGTTCTAATGTCAAATTTGACATGCTCGCCTTTTAAAAGACATAAATGGGCAAAATGAGTGCACATTACAGAGGTCATGAATGTTTAGGTTGAAACTTTAGCTTGAAATTAATAAACCAAATTAATAAAATTTAAATTATAGTTTTTAAATTATAATTTTTAAAGATTATAAGAGAGAAATTAACAAGAAGAATTACAGTATAAAGATGTAAAAGTGGGAGGAGAGTAGTCTGAATTGGGTTCTGGAGACTTGCTCCACCTCATACATCGAACTCATCCGCCAGCCGCGAGTCGTTCCAAGTCAGATGTGCGTCACATCCACCAGGGAACGCTGGGAAAGAGCGCCCTCTAGCTTCTCCTGCAACGACCGCACAGTGACCAGTGCTTTCTGTTGGCTCGCTCACCCGCATCAGGTGACGCCCTGCGAGGGCGGCGATTGGCTCTTGTCTCAGACCTTCCCCGAGGTGATTGGTGGAGTGACGAGCACTCTGCACGTGACCTCTACAATGAGCTTCCTCCCACCGAAGTAACACTGTCGCCCCAAATGATTATATCAAACGGAAAAATAGCAACGATTTTGGGCAACGGTGCCGTTTGTTTAAATACGGTATAGTTTAGTGATCATTCTCTTTGTATAATCCTATTTTCATATAGGCCTATGTGTGTCTTGGTATTTACGTATATCTGGTTATTCAAAATAACATCCTGAAAAACACTGAAGCCGTGGATTTTACAATGCATGCTGGGAATTATGGGCGTGTCGCCAAGTATTTTTAAATGGACTGGAACTGACTAATCTACGCAAAAAAAAAAATCAAAGGTGGTCAGATACGGGGTCTATTTAAATACGTCCAGAGAACAACACTGTCAAAGAGGCATCTATGTACAGTGTACTGTGCAGTGCGGTATTTAATGAATGCTATCTGGCAAGCATCCGTCACTATTGGGAATCCCACTCGTGTTCACGTCAGGACACGCCCTGCTGTAACACGATTGGTTCATGCATCGCAGGAAGGACAGGCCACGCTAACAGCGAGATGACCGTTCACATTGAATCATATTGCAGCGGCGAGTATCCTGAAGCCAATCGTATATGAACAAGGCGTGTCCTGCCGAGAGCACGAGTGGGCTTTCCAATTACCCGTCACGGAAACAGAAAAGGTGGTGGCTTCTGCATTTCCCACAATGCCTTTCTGCTCTGAGCCCTACGTTTTAATACGTCTCTTCAAAAATTGTCGATGTAATTTTTTGTCAATGAAAGTCGCATTTAAGCCTAGGTTGTCCCCCCCCCGTTAATGTTTAGCTCCAACAAACCATGTTGTTTTAATTGAGACCGTGATTAAAACCATCTTTCCTCTCCTTTCTATTTATAAAGTACGCAACACGTACTTTCATACGGGCATTCAGAAGGCTTGCACTCTGAGCTACACACAGGGAACACAGTTTCTCTCGACTTGCTCAGGGGAAAGTCCCCGGACACGCAGCAGAAAGTGCGCCGCGTAAAGCGGTTGTCGGCTTGATTGGCTACTCGAAGCTGAGATGTTCGCACAGAACTGAGCTTGCCACCGTCGAGCCGTCCTTGTCACCAACAACAGTAATGCAAGTGTGCTGCTATGCATTGACAGAACGGGGCTTAATCTCCGAATGCACATTTTTTTCCTTTCACTGCAATATATATCAAGGATGCGTAGATTAGCGCTCGAAGATTTGTTTAAAACGTTCTTGGAGACGCTAAAAATACAAACAAAAAGTGGAAAGTGTATGTTTATTTTTAAATGAAAAATCTGAATTAATTCTCATTTTAAGATTTTTAATTATTTATAATCAATTTAATTGTAATTTATTATACACGTAGATTTTTAAAAAAAGGTTAATAATAATATAAGATAATGTATACGTCATAATTATCACTTGACCGACAAAGAAACAACAATAACAAAAACACAACCCAGTGCTTGCTCATGTGGGGTTCAGTTAGTCTTTCATATGTGAGCACTGTGGTCTTTGACCTGCTCCGTGTAAAGTACTGACACTTCTGTTGTTATTTGCCACGATATAAATCAAATTGGGTGGCACGGTGGGTGACTGGCTAGAGGGTCTCCCTCACAGTTCTGAGGACTGGGGTTCAATTCCCGGCCCCACCTGTGTTGAGTTTGCATGTTCTCTGCGTGCCTACGTGGGCCACACTGCCTTCACTGAAGTCAGGCCGCGTACGACAACGCCATCAGTGACAGTACCGCATCAGTAATAATAATAAACATAAACTAAATAAATAATAATCAGTAACAATCGAAAGCCTAGTGAGTGGTGACTGTCCCACCCATGTTTCATACCAATTAAATGAATATAGTATGTCACACCGTTTAGAAATAAAGTCAATAAATATTACAGGACGCCTAGATAATGCTCTGTGGGCCTTATCTAAGAATTTCAGATTAAAGAAATAAATTTGACCTGTGTGTTCCACTTTGCTGGATTTGCCCACCACTAGTACTATATGTCCTGTAAAAGCTTAGTTGTTTTATATTCTGTACTACAGCAGCAAACAAACTGAGGTTGACATATTTAGCAAATAGACATGCCTCAAACATAATTGTATATTCCCCAAAAATATTTAGTGTATGTAACAGCCTATAAATAGACCGTCTCCAGTTACAGGCTTTTGTCTTGAGCCAACAGGTTCAGCCACATCACTACTCCCATTCTATTGTACTTGCACTGGCTGCCTGTTCATTTTAGGATTCAGTACAAAATTTTAACAAGCTAATAGAGCCCTCAACAGTCTAGCTCCTCCGATACGGACTTGATGAAATTGGTATCATTTTATTAATATAATGTTTACAAAAGCTGACAAAACAATGCTATGATACTGTTGTGTTCCAATGTGCACATGCAGATCCCCTCTAGCTTCTCCTGCTACGACCGCACAGTGACCAGTGTTCTGTTGGTTGGCTCACCTGCATCAGGTGACGCGCTGCGACGGCGGCGATTGGCTCTTGTCTCAGACCTTCCCCGATGTGGTTGGTGGAGTGACGAGCACTGCACGTGACCTCTACAATGACCTTCCTCCCACGGAAGTACCACAGTCGGTAGTGTTATTCTATACAATATATTTTAATGATCATTCTCTTTCGCGTAAAATTGTATTTTCTTGCATGTGTCTCTTGTGACGTCCATGTGTCTTGTTACGTAAACCGAAATGCTCAAACACTGTGGAGCTTTAATGTTACGATGCATGCTAGGAAATGAACACATGTATTACAGTATGATTCATTAGTCTTCTGTCCCATGAGTTAAAAGCTATAAATACAATGTATAGTAGTCAAATATTCTCAACTTAATAAATAGATAACTATGGAACTGGCTGACAAAAAAGTACGTAGGCCTATATGAGATAGACAGCCATGGTCCTCATAGAATGCATACTTAAGTTTGTATTTATTTACAAAGGCTCTCAGTCTCTCAATTAGCCGACATAGTAGTAATATAAATGATAAAAAAAGTGTGTCCATTTTTCCTGAGTTATCGCACATATGACTTCGTGACCTGAGTGAAAAAAATATGCCTCTCCATGTTGTCACCACAAGAAGAAGCTCTGGTCCAGCAGAATCTTCCCTACCCCCACGCAAACCCACACGCGCGCGCGCGCGCGCACCCACACCCACACACACACACACCCACCCACACACACACACACACACACACACACACGGATCAGACTGTGCCTGGATTAGCCAACAGTGCACAAATGGATTAAAGCGTCACATGTTGACCCCCTATAAACTGTGTCTGCTGATAACCCAGTTCCACCCACCCAAACCACTCTCCACCCCCAACATCCCTCGCCCTTCGTCTGCGCTCGGGCATCATTTAGCAGGGGTGGGCGCAGGCTACCTCGGCATCACAAGGTGGAGCGCTGGGGGCGAGGGCGGAGACGCAGACAGGATCAGGGTCAGATGGAGTCCAGTTAGCTAGGGTGAGGTGCAGTGAGTGTGTGCGCGCGCGCGTACATGAGGGAACGAGAACACTTAAGGGAGGAGGGAGAGAGAGAGCGCAGTGAGGAGAGCGTACATGCCTGAGTGCGTGCGTGTGCGTGTGTGTGTGTGAGAGAAAGCGAGAGAGGAAAGCCAGACAGGAGGAGGAGGAAGAGAACGCAAAGGTAAGAAGGAAAGAAGGGGCTGCAATATAACGAGTGGACCCACACTAAGGCCAAATAATGGCCGAGCCGGAGCTGAAATTACGGAGCAGCCGGGAAAGCGTTACCAAGGACAAGATGGGGGGTAGGTACACTACATTACACCACAATACAATACACACTGCTACACATGGCGGAGGGCTAATACTCTCTGTGGGCTGATGCAATGTTGCAAGTCAAAAGTGACGCCTCAGGGAGGCATGTTAGCAATCACAGGTGAATCCTGTGTATAAAAATGTGCGCTTCATTTTCTTTTAACTGAACTCTCTTCCTCCTCCAAGCTCTTTTTAACACACAGAGAGGAAAGGATAAGATTATTTACTGTAAATACCAGCATGTTTCCTCAATCTGTAAATATGTACAGAAAAGCTGGAAAGTTTAGAATCCTTTGCGTGTTGCATTCAGTTGGATCAAGCCCACTCCAGTTTGTTCACACGCTCACGTTAAAAGAGGATTTAAAGTACAACAAACTGTTTGCAAAGTGTAAAGGTCCTCATTATATTTCTGTTCAGTAAATGTATGAATGCATGACATTGGACATGAAACATATTACACCAAGCACACAACATTAGGGACACGCCACAGTGAGATTGTGTAAATTTTGCAGGGAGTAAGTCCTGTTACAAGGCGCATAGCGTGGTTAGTAAAATTCTCACCAAAAAGGCCCATACCAAAACACAATTTGTATATAGAACTACAGTAGTATATTTTCAACTCTATCACTGCTCTGCATTAAATATAAAACTCAAACTAGAAAGAAAGGAAACAGTCCAATCTGTCCCCTGCCCTTGCAGTTGAACCTGTGAACTCTTTGGTACCGTCTTCCAATCTTGTTTTACAGACCCAGACCAAGATGACCAGATTGCTGAGAAAGTTCCTCCGTCTGCCCCCTTGAGCCCGTCCGACTCGCCACCTGGTAAAGGGCAGAAGATCGAACTCAAGCGCAGCATCACACTCTTCAACGGCGTGAGCATAATCATAGGCACCATCATCGGCTCGGGCATCTTCGTTACGCCGACGGGCGTGGTGAAAGAAACGGGCTCGGCCGGACTCTCCTTGATCATCTGGTCCGTCTGCGGGGTGATCTCCACCATGGGGGCGCTCTGCTACGCCGAGCTGGGCACCACCATCACTAAGTCCGGTGGCGACTACACGTACATACTGGAGGTGTATGGCGAGCTGGCCGCCTTCCTCAAGCTCTGGGTGGAGATGCTCATCATCCGGCCGTCGTCGCAGTACGTGGTGTCGCTGGTGTTTGCCACGTACCTCCTCAAGCCCATCTACCCCAACTGTGCTGTGCCTGACAGTGCCGCCAAGCTCATCGCCTGTCTGTGCCTCAGTGAGTATCCTCTAGAACAGGCGTGTCAAACTCATTTTTTTTGTCGCGGGCCACATCGTAGTTATGATTTTTCTTGGAGGGCCGTTATGGCTGTGAACCCATATAAATGTATGATCGCCTCCTATTATTACATATACACAAATTGATGGATAACTACTTTTGAAATCAGAAGCCAGTAAAAACTGTTTGTTCAACTACTAATAAATAATTTTAGAAAGAGGATCGGTAACAAACAAAATACTTGCAATATCTCAATAATTTTAAAGGTGCAGACAATTTGCAATTTTGGTATTTATGCAAGAAATATGAAGTGGATGCACATGATTTGGTTTTGCGGGCCACATAAAATGGTGGCGGGCCGAATGTGGCTCCCGGACCACCAGTTTGACACCTGTGCTCTCGAAGCACAGGGGGGGCATCAAGAGCGCTCACACTGGGTACTTATGCAGAAGTATGGATACTTGTGTAAAAAACCAAAAACAAAGACTGGTAAAACCAGAAATGCTTATTGAACTGCACACAGAATAGTTCATTTTTCATTAATTTAGTGCTTGTGCTAAGAACAAAAAACAAATTACGCTACATGTTGAATTTTAAGAAGTCACTACATTGGTTTGACTTGTATGCTATCAAAATGTGTTCCCATAGTTTTGCTAATGTTGTGAAATGAGTAAAAAAAAAAAAGCTAATGATAATGACTGAAAAAATACACCTTACTCGTGTTTTTCAGATTAGACACAACACAGTAGCCAATGACATCGAGGGGCATTTGGAGGCACAAGGCAAACCCAGTCAAGGGGCCCTCCACATCAGTTTTCTGACAGTTTAAATTACTATTTACAGCCACTTTCCTCTGTTCAGTGAATAATATTTATCACCAAAAAATAAAAATATTAAAATTTTAATTAATTAATTTAAAAATTAATTATCAACAAGTGTGAATATGAGATTGATAAAACCCTCAAAATTCTTCCTGAGAGGAACAAGTGAATCATCTCACTGCTTTGAATTGGTAAGAATATTCATCAACATTTAATACACTTTTCCATTTCAACCACTTTCATACTCATGTCACTGTGAAAAAGGTTGAAACCTTTTTTAGTTTTGATAAGAACTTTTTGCTTTCCTCTCATCTCCAAAAGAAAAAGTGGAAAAGACCACTTCACTCTGACAACCATGCCAACAAGTTTATTTTTGCTGTCATCTTTGGTAACCAAATCTGCACATGCCCAGTAAAATGGAGCAGTCCATTTTATAAAAGGGGAAGGGGAGCACTGAAATGATCGTGATTCATGAAGCATTTTGTGGTGTTATTAAGATAATAAATTAATCAGACTACAACCATAACAACTACTTTAAAGTAAGGAAAGATGTATAGATCAGTTTTCATAATGTTTGGGGGCCCTTGGAAATTTTGGGGCCCCAAACAATTGCCTGTGTTTGCCTAATGGTTAGTGACAACATCAAACAATTCTGGCATAAATAAGCACATGGGTGGGGAATATCTTGTTTCTCAAAATCTGTGCCCATCGTCAATGTTCCCTGGTCCACCTTCCTCCCCTTCGCTGCTGTCCCACTTTTTTCTGCCTTATAAGACCAAAGATCTCAATCATTTACGATCTCAAGCGCAATTGACTTTTATTCAGGGGTGGGTAGAGTCGCCAAATATTGTACTCAAGTAAGAGTACTGTTACTTGAGAATAATATGACTCAAGTAAAAGTAAAAAGTAGCCCTCCAAGTAATTACTTGAGTAAGAGTAAGAAAGTACTCAGTGAAAAAACTACTCAAGTACTGAGTAACTAGTGAGTAACTTTTGATCTATTTTTTAAATCAAGTGCATGAACGTCAAATAAAATAAAAATAACAAAATAAAATATGAAAGTGCTAATTCAGGTATTGCTGAACAATATCACTTAATCTAAAACAATCTTTATTAAAAAATTGTCTTATATTATATTGTTTCCACTTGTTAAACAGCACAATAGCTCACGAGGCAGATAACAAAAACAGGAACAAGGCTGCTGAGGATATAATAAGTATGTACACCCCTGTTCAAATGCCAGGTTTTTAAGTTGTAAAATAATTTTGACCAAGATAAATCATTATAAAAGTTTTTCGACCATTAATGTGACCTAGAATATGTACAACTCAACTGATTTATTTTTGTATCTTTTTGAGACGGGAGGTAAACATAAACAACTGAAATAAACTCGAATGTGATTGACTTGGACTTTACGTTTAACTTGCTACCTTCTTGGCCAGGTCACCATTGCAAAATAAATATTCTGTTTTAAATGGCCTGCTACCTGGTTAAATAAAGTTTAAATAAAATAAATAAAAATAAATCTGGTTGCACAAGGATCCACTCCCTCTTATAACTTGCGTGTGGCTGTGGTCAGAAGGAACAGATCACTTTCAAACACATGCTCAATGGAAGTCCACACACACCTGCCACCATTTCAATTTTTAAGTGGAAAAAAACCCCAAGTGCATAGGGCCTTACAGAGACATTATTTGCCTTATCCACTAAAGTGACTGAATGAAGAAGCAGTTTGGTGACCAGACTTATTGATAGTGTGTGTGTGAGAGAGAAAGGGAGAGAGAGAGAGAGAGAGAGAGAAAGACAGAGAGTGAGAGAGAGAGAGAGAGAACAAGATGCATGTTTTATAGTTACTTGTTACCATAAAATAGGGCTAATGTTTCCATATGCACAGCCCAAACAATAGCATAAACATCTGGAACTTACTGCAAGGTGTTTTATGAAGTTAGAAGTGGGCTGAAATGTCCAAGTTTGGGCAGTGACAAAACTACACTGCACTTTAAAGCTGTTGTTTTTCGTAGCCGATAATGTTCACTTTGATTGGCCCGCGAAGCCCAATAGGAGACTTTTTGTGTGGACATGTGACTTTCTTGTCGTTATCAGAAAAATAAATACTCAAATACATTACAGATGCCTAAAAATCTAAGTAACTACTAGGTATTTGCATTTCAGAGAAGACATCTGTAGCACAGGTGAGTGAGCCTTCAGTTTCTCATTGCGTCTCTCCACCTTGCAGCTGCCCTGACCTTTGTCAACTGTATCAGCGTGAGAGCTGCCACTAAGGTCCAAGACTTGTTCACGGTGTCCAAACTGCTCGCGCTGATCATAATCATTCTCTTTGGCTTCATACAGATCTTCACAGGTGAGTCCCAGAACAACAATTGGCCTTATTTGCATGTACAGTGGAGAAAATGTTTTCATATTTGAAGTAGAGGTGTGCAATATAACGGTATATCGTCTATATCGTGTGAGTTGTCCTTTAGTGTGAATGAGAACATGAAGTCTTGTTTGTCTATATGTCCTGGGTGTTCTCCACCTCTTTCCCAGTGTCAGCTGGGATAGACTTCAGCTCACCAGCGACCCTAATGAGGACAAGCGCGATAGAAAGGAAGGGCATCCAGCATAAAAACTTTGCAAACAAATCATGCGGGTGACTCGCTGTGGCGACCCGAGACAGGGAAAAGCTGAAAGTCACTTCTTCTGGTCATGCAGACTACGAAAGAAAGTTAACCACTGTTAAAAAACAACAACAAAACATGTACTTATCCCTAATTTACTCCCTGGCAAGTGGTAGAAGTTTCTGGTGTACATTCTGATACATATTCAAACATACATACTGGTACGTATTCATTCATATTCACTCAAATTTGCACCTTTGGACAAGTAAGACTCTTCAATGTACCTAACATGCATGTCTTTGTAATGTAGGAGGAACCCAGAGTACTTGGACAGGCAATTGACTACTCATTTGTATTGCTTCTATTGTAAAAATGTTTTGTTACTGTTGAGTCTGATACTGCGGCACGGTGACCCGACTGTTTAGAGCGTCAGCCTCACAGTTCTGAGGACCGGGATTCAATCCCCGGCCCTGCCTGTGTGGAGTTTGCATGTTCTCCCCGTACCTGCGTGGGTTTTCTCCGGGCACTCCGGTTTCCTCCCACATCCCAAAAACATGGATTCATTGGAGACTCTAAATTGCCCGTAGGTGTGAATGTGAGTGCGAATGGTTGTTTGTTTGTATGTGCCCTGCGATTGGCTGGCAACCAGTTCAGGGTGTACCCCGCCTCCTGCCTGATGATAGCTGGGATAGGCTCCAGCAGGCCTGCGACCCTAGTGAGGAGAAGCGGCTCAGAAAATGGATGGATGGATGGAGTCTGATACTTTATAACATCAACAGCGAGGGCTCGTTCTTTTCTCTCTAATGATGCAAAAACTGTTGACTATCACGAGTGAATCAGAATCAGAATCATCTTTATTTGCCAAGTATGTCCAAAACACACAAGGAATTTGTCTCCGGTAGTTGGAGCCGCTCTAGTACAACAGACAGTCAATTTACAGAACACTTTGGAGACATAAAGACATTGACAAAAAACAATTGTGCAAAAAGATGCAGAGTCCTCTAGCACTTAGAGCAGTTCGAATGGCTAATATCGCAATAGTCCGGTGCAATGACCATTGTGCAAAGGGCACTGAGACTTCAAGGAGTGAATGCGGTTTAAAGTGACGAGTAGTGCGATAATCTGGGACAATGGTTGTGCAAATGTTACAGATACTCCTCAATCAGTGTGCAAATGGAGCAGATGCTACTCTGGCATGAGTGGCCAGTATATGCAAATAGTGCAGCACGGCGAGACAACTACAGTGAGTGCACGAGTAATACATCATTGGCCCCACAGAAATGTGACAACGAACTCAAGTCAAAAAATTGCCAGCTTGTTGTAATGGAATTATAGGTTAGGTGTTTAAGAAGTTGATTGCAAGAGGGAAGAAGCTGTTGGAATGTCTACTAGTTCTAGTTTGCGTTGATCGGTAGCGCCTACCTGAGGGAAGGAGCTGGAAGAGCTGGTGACCGGGGTGGGGAGGGTCAGAGAGGATTTTGTATGCCCTTGTCTTAGTTCTGGCAGCGTGCAAGTCCTCAAGGGTGGGTAGGGGGGTACCGACAATCCTTTCAGCAGTTTTGATTGTCCGTTGCAGTCGGAGTTTGTCCTTTTTTGTAGCAGCACCAAACCAGACTGTGATGGAAGAACACAGTACTGATTCAATGACTGCTGTGTAGAACTGCCTCAACAGCTCCGGTGGCAGGCCGTGCTTTCTCAGAAGCCGCAGGAAGTACATCCTCTGCTGGGCCTTTTTGAGGGCGGAGTTGATGTTGGTCGCCCACTTCAGGTCCTGGGAGATTGTAATTCCCAGGAACTTGAAGGTCTCGACGGTTGACACAAGGCAGCTGGACAACGTGAGGGGCAGCTGTGGCGAAGGATGCCTCCTGAAGTCCACAATCATCTCTAGAGTCTTGAGCGTGTTCAGCTCCAGGTTGTGTCGGCCGCACCACAGCTCCAGCCGCTCCGCTTCCTGTCGATATGCAGACTCGTCACCGTCCTTGATGAGGCCGATGACAGTGGTGTCATCTGCAAACTTCAGGAGTTTGACAGTCTGGTTCGCTGAGGTGCAGTCGTTTGTGTAGAGAGAGAAGAGCAGAGGAGAGAGCGGCGCCCCAGTGCTGATGCTGCGTGTGGATGAGGTGGCCTCCCCCAGCCTGACCTGCTGTGTCCTGCCCGTCAGAAAGCTGTAAATCCACTGGCAGATGGCAGGTGAGACGCTGAGCTGGAGAAGCTTGGATGAAAGGAGTTCAGGGA
Organism: Phyllopteryx taeniolatus; assembly: GCF_024500385.1. Lineage (NCBI taxonomy): Eukaryota > Metazoa > Chordata > Actinopteri > Syngnathiformes > Syngnathidae > Phyllopteryx > Phyllopteryx taeniolatus. The sequence continues at coordinate 24,806,184 of NC_084502.1, read as the reverse complement.
TGATGGTGTTGAACGCTGAGCTGAAGTCCACGAACAGGATCCTCGCGTAGGTCCCTGCACTGTCGAGGTGTTCTAGGATGAAGTGCAGTCCCATGTTGACTGCATCATCCGCAGATCTGTTCGCTTGGTAGGCAAACTGCAGGGGGTCCAGCAGGGGACCTGTGACACTCTTGAGGTCGTCCAGCACAAGACGTTCAAAGGACTTCATGACCACAGATGTCAAAGCGACAGGCCTGTAGTCATTCAGACCCGAGATTGCAGGTTTCTTGGGGACTGGGATGATGGTGGAGTGTTTGAAACAGGATGGAACTTCGCACAGTTCCAGAGATCTGTTGAAGATCTGAGTGAAGACTGGAGCGAGCTGGTCCGCGCAGACTTTGAGGCAGGATGGGGACACGTGGTCCGGGCCTGCCGCTTTGTTAATCTTTTGTTGTTTGAAGATGCGTCTCACATCCTGTTCATGGATGGTTAGCGCAGAGGTCAGAGGTGTGATTGTGGTCGCGAGTGCGGCCGGGTTGGTGTGTGGTGTGAAACTGTCCTTTTCAAATCTGCAGTAGAAGGTATTCAAGTCGTTGGCTAGTGTGCTATTGTTCTCAGCTTGGGGGGATCGTCGCTTGTAATTAGTCAGTGATTGGAATGCATGCCAGACTGATTTAGAGTCGTTTGCGCTAAACTGTTTTTCCAACTTTGCTGTATAGATCCTCTTTGCAATGTTAATTTCTTTGGTCAGCTGGTTTCTAGCTCGATTATACAGGGCCCTGTCCCCGCTCTGATATACATCCTCCTTAGCTTGGTGAAGTTGCTTAAGTTTAGCAGTGAACCACGGCTTATTGTTGTTGAATGTGCGAAATGATTTTGTTGGTACACAGACCTCTTCACAGAAACTGATATAGGATGTGACAGTGTCCGTATATTCATCCAGGCTGCCAGCTGAATTTTCAAAGACACTCCAGTCTGTGCAGTCTAAACAGCTTTGAAGTTCCATCTTGGCTTCATTTGTCCACTTTTTGACTGTTTTCACTGTAGGCTTCGCACATTTAAGTTCTTGCCTGTACGTCGGTATTAAGTGATTTAAGCAGTGATCAGACGAGCCCAAGGCTGCACGAGGTATAGCACGGTATGCGTTTTTTACCGTCGTGTAGCAGTGGTCTAAAGTATTATTTTCCCTGGTAGGACAGTCGATGTGCTGCTTGTATTTAGGGAGTTCGTGGTTGAGTTTAGCTTTGTTAAAGTCCCCGAGAATAATGAGGGGTGAGTCGGGGTGTTTTTTTTCAATTTCGTTGACTTGATCGGCGAGCGTTAGCAATGCGGCGTTCGTGTTAGCTTGAGGCGGAATATAGACGCCAGCGAGAATGAATGATGCGAACTCACGTGGCGAGTAGAATGGTTTACAGTTTAAGAATAGGGACTCCAAATGCGGGCTGCAGTGTGTGCTGAGCACCGTAACGTCCGTACATCATTTTTCGTTGATATAGAGGCATATCCCGCCGCCCTTTGATTCCATGTCGCGGTCCGCTCGATGAATGTGGAAACCAGGAAGCATAACGGCGTCATCAGGTACAGCGTCGCAGAGCCAGGTCTCCGTGAAGCACATGGCCGCGGAACGTCCGAAGTCTTTACTGGTCTTTAACAGAAGATGAAGCTCATCCATTTTGTTGGGTAGGGAGCGTACATTCGCGAGGTGGATCGACGGGAACGCCAATCTGTGTCCTCTCTTGCGGAGTTTCACCTGAATGCCGGCTCGCTTCCCTCTGTGGCGCCGCTTCCGTCTCCATGCGCCGAAAACCGCGGACGCCGCTCCGGTGAGTAACTCAGGGAAAAAACTGAGCGGATATTCGAAAGTTGGTGACAGAAAGTCCGGAGTAGACTCCTTGATGGTTAGCAGGTCCCCCCTTGTGTAAGTGAGTCGTGTAAGGTCTCCAAAGACGGACGAAAAACACAAAAACAAAGACAATACTAGAGAGCGCGTTACCGAGGCGACCACACTGGTAGGCGCCATTTTCCTGACGAGCCTCAGCTTGTTTGCACAGATGCCGAGCGTGGACGCCGAGCTCGTTTGTTGGCGGCCACGAGTGAGCATGCACTCATGTGCATGTTTGTGTACGCGACGATGAGCGCTGCTTGGATGAGCAGCGCCAAATACACGATTAAATGCCTCAGCAATGAATTGCTTATGTCAGATCATGCCTCATTTAAATGTGCTGCATTACAGCAAATTGATCAGCCCTGGTTGGAATAACAATGATACTGTATGTAACGTCAAAAATGAACAATGTTAGAAACGAGACATCATTAATATTGACAAAAAAATTGGTGACTTCACTGTGGCTTCTTCAATTGTCTTCAAGAGACACTGTTAAGCTAAGCATTATTTATTAATCCTAATGCTGTACAGTGAATATGTACGGAAGCGTATTGCATTCACTTGGATAAAAAAAACAAAACTCCTGTTTTTCTGAGTAATTTTTTTAGGGCTTTGTTTTTCTGACTAATTTTTTTTCCACCTGTTTTTCTGACAATTTTTTTCGGAGTTATCGGGACACATCGAACTCACGCGAGAACCTGCGAACTGCAAGTGACTCTTTGCGGAATCCGTAGCAAACAACATGACCGGCTTATTCAGTTTGATCAAGTTTTATTTTGATATGGGTTTAAGACACTGGGAGATACTCCTGTCTTTGAGTCACATAGATGGTATTGTTATTAGTTTGTCGACATTACGCAGGCACCTTGATTGAACCGGTAAGTTAAACGTGTATGGGCAGGTTGAAGGTGTGCGAGCAGTAATCCGCCATTAGTGAGTCCGCAAAGAGTCACTTGCAGTTCGCAGGTTCTCGTGTGAGTTTGATGTGTCCCGATAACTCAGAAAAAAATTTGTCAGAAAAACAGGTGGAAAAAAATTTGTCCGAAAAACAGAAAAAAAATAGTCAGAAGAACAGGTGGAAAAAAATTAGTCAGAAAAACAGAAAAAAATTGTCAGAAAAACAGGTGGAAAAAAATTAGTCAGAAAAACAGAAAAAAAGTCAGAAAAACAGGTGGAAAAAAATTAGTCAGAAAAACAGAAAAAAATAGTCAGAAAAAGAGGTGGAAAAAAAATTACTCAGAAAAACAGAAAAAATAGTCAGAAAAAGAGGTGGAAAAAAATTAGTCCGAAAAACAGAAAAAAATAGTCAGAAAAACAGGTGGAAATTTTCTTTGTCAGAAAAACAGAAAACAATAGTCAGAAAAACAAAGCCCTCAAAAAAATTACTCAGAAAACAGGAGTTTTTTTCCCCAAGTGAATGCAATACGCTTCCGTACTTCTGTAATATGTCCTTTATTATGATTATTATTATTGTTATTATTATTTTTATGGTGCTATTGATTGACATTCCAATGAAGCCCCATTCATAGCACAATAATATACGGTGTGCGAGCAGTAATCCGCCATTAGTGAAATTACTCAGAAAAACAGGAGTTTTTTTTCCCAAGTGAATGCAATACGCTTCCGTAATATGTCCTTTATTTTATTATTATTATTATTATTATTATTATTATTGTTATTATTATTTTTATGGTGCTATTGATTGACATTCCAATGAAGCCCCATTCATAGCACAATAATATACGGCACAAGGCAGGCAAACAGCATGGCCATTGCTCAGCCACACTACATCTGCTTTTCACTCACTCTCATTTGCAAGGCCACACCCACAAGTATTGTGCTCTGCACAGTGTTGCCATGGAGACTACTCAGCGAAGCTTGCCGGCTGCTGTCGCATGCACACATTGAGGCCTTTCAGAGAGCATAAGAGAAAGGACAGAGTGTGAGAGTCATGCACGTGTGCCGTGGTTGTCCTCATTACCATCCGAAGAAGACAGGTTTAGGCAAGAAATAGAACAAAACACACACGCGCGCCTGCATACTCTATTACTTTTACACTGGTTATGCTTTAGGCGAATGAGAAGTGGAAATGAGAATCCTGTAAATATGAATGGACATTAGGGGTTGCACATCTTCAAATTTTTTTAAGTCAACGTAAATAGGATGAAAGTCGCTGATGAAGTCGTTGCTATTTTTTCAGTACACTATTGTGATTAAAAAAATAATAATCACAGGAGAAGGGAATGATTTGCAAAAGTTTGTATTCATTGACTATGGACAGCTCATGAACCAAATTTATGCAGAACATGCAAGCTAGAACACAAGGGCATCGATGTGCACTGGCCTCTTTTGCCGTAGCATGTTGGTATTTCCAGCCAAAGAAATGTTGTTGTTTCAAGGAGTCCAAACAGACAAGAAGAAGGCATATTCCACTATGTAAGCTTTTATTCTCAACAGCAGGCAACAACGACCCTCCCGGTCCGCTCAGCAACACTTGGGTATCACTTGTGTAAACATCCTGTAGCCCGTAAAGTCAGGCCTTCAAAATAAAAGCACCCCAGCTATTGTTCTAAGTGGCTCTGCCTCATCCTCAAGCCAAAAAGAATTTCCAAATTTCCCTTATAGGATGAAGACACGATTTATCCATCGAGTCCAGGGGTGGGCAAACCTTTTGGTTCACAGGCCGCACTGACTTTTAAAATTTGACAGGCGGGCCAAGCCAGGACCAGATGCTTACATATAAAAAATAAACAACAACAACAACAAAAAAAGGCATTGTAGTGTTAATACTTAGACTTACTTTTAATGGGAACATTGTTGTTTTGTTGATCACCTTTTTTGACAGTGCATCAAAGTCTGGTGTTATTTTTGTTGTGGCAATTCTCAGAACACATCTGAGGTGTTCATCACTCAGCTGGGATCTGTAGGATGTTTTGTTGGTGTTCATCACACTAAAAGTCTGTTCACACACATATGTGGAGCCAAACACCACCAGCATCCTCTGTGCCATCTTCTGGATTTTTGGAAATGTGTCTGCACTTAATGAAGCATAAAACATATCCAGTATGAGAGTTGAACTTCTCTTTTAAGACAGTATCACATTGGAGATCAATCAGTTCCATCTGCAGCTCCGGTGGCGCTGTTTCAGGGTCTTGTGTGACTGAATCTTGGCTGGCAGTTTGTCAGATAAAGCTGAGCTTGCTGAGCCTGCAAGCTTGATTTTAACCGCTGAGCTGTAGCCATCAGTTCCTGTGTTGATTGGCTGTTAGCATAATCAGCATGCTTGGTAGAAAAAAGGCTGATGTTATATTCCTCTAAAACCGCAATGGTGTCTTATCAAATTAGACATACAGCCTTAGACCGGACTTCAGTGAAAAAGTATTTAGTCGTCCATTCTATATTAAACACTCGGCACTCACTGTCAACTATTCTTTTATTCTGCCCACTCATGGTTGAAGAAGGGTTCAGAGCAGTAGCAGAGTAAAAATAGAACAGTCAAAGTCAAGTCAATGTATCACTGCACCTACGACGCTACCTGGTGGAACCACTGGGCATTACAGGACAACCTGGTGGAGCCACTCGGCATTACAGGACAAGGTCAAATGAATGCAGTCATGATTTTGATATGATTTAGACGATTCTGTACCAATCTTTGGTGGGCCGGATTGAAATGATCAACAGGTCGGATGTGGCCCGCGGCCCGTAATTTGCCAACCCCTGATTCCAGTCAATGTCATGCTCTAAAGTCAACATCATTGTGGAGTAGTAAAGTTGACTTGTTGCTAGTCGACCAGTGAGCACATCTCCTAATGGAGATACGCAATAAATCAATTTAAAACATTCCTGTTCTGTGTGTGTGCAGGTGACGTGGAATACCTGACACCAGAGAAGGCCTTTGAAGGCAGCAAAGTGGGTGTTGACAATATTGTCTTGGCCCTGTACAGTGGTTTGTTTGCTTTTGGCGGCTGGTGAGTCATCTATGACCGAACTACGCATCAGAAATACAAATAGTTAATCTTTGTGATTTTTATGTTTGAAATCTGCCTTTACAAAGAGAATGATGTCCATCTTTAACTGATACTGAACAACATTATACAACATTACAAAGTACAACCACAGTATTAATAAACTATGCTTTAAATTTAAAGGAACGTTTTTGCTTTGTTTTGTTTTCAGGAATTACCTGAATTACGTAACCGAGGAGATGATCAATCCAGAGAGGTGACTTAAATGTGGTGGAGCTTGTTTTGAGGAGGGTTCTCCTGTTAGTATTTACCTATAGCATGACTTTTCTCAGCGCTGAAAGAGCATGCTTGTCATTCCTCATTTGCATGATGCTGAGTGTGAATAGTTACATAAATAAACAAACAATATATTTTACAATACAAATGTAAAACAAATCTGGTATTTTTCTCATAATGTTACTACTGTATGATATTAAAATAAGTGACCTTTTTACTTTTTCATCATAATATTACAAATGTATTTTCATAAGATTTAGACTTCCCAGAGAAAAAAATAACTTTTTTTTTGATTAAAAAAAACAAAAATTTCCTCAGATTTTTTCTCCTTGAATAAAATGGGACGTCTTTGTCTCATAATTAGAGAAGTGGATTCCTATAAAATTCAGATTTTTTTTCCATAAAAAACCCCAGGTTTTTTCTTTTATAAAAGATGAGTAAAATATCTTACATTATAAAATATATTATTCATATTAATATAGTTTAATTTTATAAAATGTAATTTAATACTCAAATGTCATAATATTGGGACTTTAAAAAAAATAAAGATTGTATTTTATTATTATATTTATTTCTGTTGAAAAAATAGAACTTTTGAAAAACTTTTCTTGTCATATTTCAACTTTATTCACATATACTTACAACCTTTTTTCTTAGTAATATTACATTAGTTTCGTCAGTTTTGTGAAAGAAATGCTGACTTTATTCTCAGAACATTTTGGGTTTTTCATGAAAAAAAAACGCAGGCATTTTCTATTAATATTACAACCGTGTCCACATGAAATTATTACTATTTTCCTGAAATTTTTTTAATTTTTCTCATAATAGCAGCGTAACAAGTGGCCGCCATCTTCGAAAAAACATTGAATGAGCACTTCAAACGCCTCTAAAATTTTCCATAAGAAATAAATTCAGGAAAAAAATAATTGATTGCTGACATCAATGAGCTATTCTACTGCCCACACTGCTCTTCTTACCAATAATGTTATTGGGATGTTTATTCGAAATAAATCCGATGTTATTGTCGTGAGGTTAATTTAGCTTTTTTTGCTGAAAAAGAAAGAATTTTAATTTACAGTAAATAAATAAGTAAATAATCACAATTTATCATTCTCATAAGATGATGATTTTTTTCTTGTTATATTACAATTTTATTCAATTTGATATTGCACCTTTTTTTCCTAGTAATTTTACTACTTTGCTTTCTTTTCCGTGTTCAACACAACAACACTTCTTCAATGTAACTCTATTGTCTTTTGTGCTGATAAAATCTCCTCTTCAACCTAGAAATCTGCCCCTGTCAATCATCATCTCCATGCCCATTGTGACGGTTGTGTACATCCTGACCAACTTGGCCTACTTCACAACCATTTCTCCTCAAGACATGGTTGAGTCGGAGGCTGTCGGCGTGGTGAGTTATTGTCCATAAAATAACTATTGTCTTTGTTACTGTTGAAAAATATAGCTCATGTTGGCTTGTGGCCAAGTTGTTATCATTAAAATGTAACCTGTGTACTGTGCCTGTATGTAGAGTTTTGGCGAGTACCATCTGGGTGTGATGTCTTGGCTGATTCCAGTGTTTGTGGGGCTATCTTGTTTTGGAGCTGTAAATGGATCCCTGTTTACATCAGCACGGTAACATTAAGCAAAGCAAAGCAGAGCAAATTTATATAGCGCATTTCATACACAAGGTAACTCAATGTGCTTTACATGATTAAAAGCATTTTAAAACAAATAAAAATAACAGCTTATAAAACATTTAAAACAAAGAGAAAAAAAATACAATTAAAACAGCGTACAATGCAAGAAATATATTTTAAAAGTGGAAATGCTCTATAAAGCATGGGGAAAAAGAAGAGTTTTTAACTTGGCCCTAAAAACATGCATCACTTCTGTTGGCAACAAATTCCATTTGTGTGCAGCATAATAGCTAAATGCTGCTTCACCATGTTTGTTTTGGACTGTGCTCCAGTATTTGACCTGAGTCTGTCGATCTCAAAGCCCCACTGGGTTTATATTCCAGTAGCATTTCTTTCATCTATTCAGGACCTAAACCGTTTAGTGATTTATAGACCAGTAGCAGAACTTTAAAATCTATTCTAAAGCTGACTGGAAGCCAGTGTAAAGACTTTATAATTGAATGATCTGACCTCTTTGTTCTGGTAAGAATCCGAGCTGCAGCATTCTGAATGAGCTTCAGTTGTTTAATGTTCTTTGCGGGGAGTCCAGTCAGAAGACCATTACAATAGTCAAGTCTACTTGAGGTAAAAGCATTATTATTTTTATTATTATTATTAATATTTAGGGGGGGTTATATTGCAAGCCTTCCCGCTCTGGCTGTAAAAGTGCCTAAAACTTAATGCGATGTGCAATCAAGTGCTTCTATCAACTGACTGTTTTTGCTAGCACAAATGATATAGACGAAGTGGCTCATGAGAGACAATAAATAAATGTAACCTGTACCGCTTGTTCCAGTTTGTTCTACGCTGGAGCTCGCGAGGGTCAACTTCCTGCTGCTTTGGGGCTAGTCCACACAGACCTTTTCACACCGGTGCCATCCCTCATCTTCACAGTAAGAACAGCTAGGATAACAGCACTGCTTATGTGCTTTTCAAGTCATAACAATCCCACTTATGTGGAATTTGGCCCACGAAAAGGTTGAAGGGTAAAGGCCAAACACCTGCACTGGAAACATACACACCTCGTCATACTGTAGGTTGAGCGACATCACTCGTGTTCTGTCATCTTTGCACTGGCTCTGTCAGTCACTTAATAAGATTAAGTGCAAAATACACAGCACAAAACTAAAAAAGAGTACAAAAAAACAGTTATTTACAAAGCCCTCAATGGTCAGCCTCCTCCCTATTGGTGGATTTGGTGTCATTTGATTGTCCTATTACGTCACTGTGGTCTTTTACGTATTGTTCCTCACACGAAACTAAAGCCTAAAGGTGACAGAGCCTTGCTGTCCATTCCCCCCAAATTGCGGAATGCATTTCCTTTCAAGTTAAGAGCTGCCTTTTTCGTGGAAGTAAAACAAAAAACAAAAAAGAAGTTAAAAACACATTCAAGTTTTTGTATTTTATATATCATTAGCATAATAGCATAATTGCTCAAGTCATTTGTAACTTACGATTACAATATTATTTAAAAATCACCAAAATGTTTGCTAAATATTGTGTTTTTTAATTGTCTGTGTAGATTCTCAGTCATCCAGGTCAAGGTAATCTGCAAAGATTGAATCGAGGCAACTGGACTCTTTTTTTTTTTTCTTGTTTTGCAAAAATGTTACAAAAGACAGGCAATTATGCTATTTGGCTAACGATATGTATGACTATTTCATTACTATATATACAGGAAATACAATTTACTTCATCACTACATCAAACATCTAACACAAACTTGTCAGCCTTTGTCCTATTCTGTGCAGTTTTTTTTTAACAGGAAAATGCAATGAAATCTCCTAAAAGTCCGTGGGTTACATAAATACAGTATATTGCTCAATTTGAGTAATATCATGTGTAAAGCGTGTGGTTGTATGCTTCAAATCAAAGCTTTAATCATTTTGACAGAAGAATGATAGAGGAATAGGGACAGTAGGCAGAGAGCGAGGGATAGGTTTGCAGCAGGGATAAGGCCACATTGTGTACTGTATTAATTGTATTAATGATATTGCTATGGCGATCAGTTGTTTGAATAGTATTAGTTACATGGGTGTAAAACTGTTTTTTGTCGTGGACCACATTGTTGGTAAGGTTTTCCTCAGAGGGCTGTTATGACTGTGACGAAAAGATATTGTGAGGAAAGGTTTTGGTTTCCAGTGCCCTTTAACATTAAACAGGGTTACAGTTAAACCCTCCCACCCCTATCAAGTTACTGTAATAAGGGGTTTGGTAACAAAAAAAAATGCTTGCAATATTACAATGTTATTATTTATTACTTATGACTATTTCAAATTTTGATAGAGATTTTAATGAAAATCATGTAAGTTGATGCAAATGATTTGCTTTCGCGAGCTACATAAAATGATGTGGCGTGGCGGATTTGGCCCCAGGCCTTGAGTTTGACACGCTTTTTAATACAACTAAATTAATTGTCGTAGCACAGGAACCTAAAAAGGTGAAAGGAACAATGAATGTAGTTGTTGTGGCGACTGACTGTCACCTACTTTGTTGGTGTATAATATTAGTGGACAAGCAAGGACACCATGTTGTTTCATCACTAAATGTATGTTAAATTCAAAGTTACACTTCTTAATTGGTAGATAGAGCCCAAGAGCAAAACAAACAAGCAATAGAAACAAAATGAATCGGTTCCTTATGTCTACTTTTACAAGACCAACCTCTGATTTGTTCTATCTTTTGTCTTTACTCCCAGTGTGTGCTGTCCATGCTTTACGCCATCTCTCAGGACATCTTCTCTGTCATCAATCTGTTCAGCTTCTTCACTTGGCTCTGTGTTGGCATGGCCATCGCCGGGATGCTCTGGCTGCGATTTAGAAAGCCCAACCTCAGAAGGCCAATAAAGGTACAGTGGTCTAAACCCTCTTGAGAGGTCTAGACATCTCACATCTGAACTTCAAACAGTCTGCATGAAACAGCTTGTGTTTCATATCAATATATATATATATATATATATATATATATATATATATATTTAAAAATAAATACATAAATATATATATATATATATATATATATATATATAATATTTTTTTTTTATGACAGCCTACTGGTTTGGACCTGGCTTGTTTTGTTTTGTTGTGTTTCGTCTTTCATCTTTGCTTCGAGACAAATTGCCTCTCAGATTTTTATGTTCATTTTTTTCATGAAATGAGCCTGCAGTTGCATATTTGTCCTCTTTATGAGGGAACTGTTCATGACTAAGCCAACAGTAATTCAATTCAAAGCATTGTGTATCCGTGAATAAAACCATTTAAAAACAAAGTCCTCATAAAAGTGAGGTGACATTATGACAATGCAATAGGTTGTCCATTCAAACATAAAAAGAGGTAATATGGCCTTTTAAAAAAATTGGTTCAGGAGGAAAATTACAGTATTCTCTCTTACTCTACTTTTAAAATTTTCATGGACTTCAACCACGCTACAGAAGGTCTTTATCAGAGATCTTCAATTAAAATTCAAAGGGGTCCGGTTGCAAGTGATTTTTACATGGCAAAGGTCCAGGCCTCAAAATGTTTCAATTTGCGTAGCCGACCAGTCGGCTGATTTGACCAATATCAAAATGGCAAATTTTCCTGTACCTTTTCAAAAATTTTTGGTTTTGCAAATACTGTTTTGTTTTTCAATGAATAAATTAATATCTGCCCATGCCATAAATGAAACTATTTTGATCCTACTAAAAGAGAACAATGGATGAACACGAATAAATGTATTCCCAAAAAACCTGGAAATACAAAGTGATTTTTAAACACACATCTAACCCACATCTAAAGAGCAAAGAGCACCAACAACTTGAATATCCAGTAAACAGACACAAATATCGTGCCTAAATTTAATTGTGTTGTAGCTGCGTACAGTGTAACAGCGTCCTATGTGAGAAAAAAAAGGCCGCGTGACGATGCACATACTTTATTTATCAGCAATTGCCCTTGCGTCTGCATGAAACCTTGACTTGGTGCGGACCCGGACTTTGATCTGATATTTGAAGACATTTGAGACTACGTGATCCATTATAAATCTCGAATAGCATTCTTGTTAGACGTGCTCACTACTACTCAACTGTGCTGCCTTAGGTCTGCCGCACATGAAGACGGAATGAGACTCAACTGGATACTCACGAAAAACAAATACAGTCAGAGACTCACATCGGGTGATTGACCCTCGCGCATATGTGAACTCTCTGTTGCGGGAAAAACTACAACCCCTGGTGTTCTTATCGGCAAACAATGTTTTGAGGCACCACGTATACCGTACTGTACTGTACTGTATTATTTTTTTATTGAACCAAAATAAACATAATGCACTTGTCAAGGCAGAAGTGCATTTCCCTGGCTCCTGTAGCTATAGTATAATAACTGGTGAGAAATAAAGGAGAGTGTGGATATTTGAGAGGCTGTTGACTCCGTTTGTTGACTGCCCTTGAGCATTTTGGTGAATGAGTCTCCATGCTTTAGTTTTTCAGCCACAGGTACATATGAAATTGTAGTTACCCGTAAGTATTATTGTAAAACATAGTCAAAATGAAGAGGCTCCAGCTCAACCAAGACTTCAATTAGGATATGCGCTGTCAAAAATGGATGAGTGGATAATTTATCAATCAAACAGACTACTGTATATATAAAATTGTTTGTTAGCGTAACAATCTGCTTAATGCATTGTGTTCCCTTGCCACAGATCTGGCTAGTTATCCCTGTGACTTTTGTCCTGGGCTGCGTCTTCATGATTATCGTATCCTTCTGGGCGGCTCCCATCGAGTGCCTCATAGGCTGCAGCATCATTCTCACGGGCATCCCGGCGTACCTGCTGGGCTACAAGTGGAAGAAGCCGCGTGTGATCAAGAAGATGCTCGGTGAGTTAATATTGTTTTGAAATCAAATGAAAACAAGTGGATTTGTCCAGGTGTAAGCTGGGAGGCATCGCTGACATTTTGTTATGAGATTGTGGGAAGAAGATCAGCTGGAGAGCACATGTGGGCCGTGTTACCATTAGTGGGTTTGTGTAGTCTGGAATCTGTGTTTCTTTTCATCTGGCAACACCATCCATCCTTAAGGAGCAAAAGTCAACAACGAGAGGTGTAGCTGTCTCTCAGCTCAACGAGCAAGCGAGAAGTTTTTCGACGGGTGCTCCACTGTATTTGCAGATTGGTAGCATCAGACACAGAGCGCACTCTGCTAAAACCGGGAAAACTAAGTACTAATGAAGACAGTATGAGTTGAAAGATCAGGAATAAAAATGCAATGCAGGATAATACTGTCTTTTTAAAAACACAAAGAAAATTACCTTGTTCTACTTGCCAAGTGAGCTAATCAGGATGTAGAATTTCAGCTCTGTTTCTTCTTTCTGGAGCTTTGGTTTGGTTTGTCTTGCGACTACTACAGACTTATGAGTGTCTGTTGCTTAAATGTGTCAATTGGGTCTTGAAGCTCTTCTTTCCAAAGTCTCAGAGAGAACTTGTTTCTTCGTAGGACCTCTCAGCCCGATTCTATGAGACATTGCCTGGGGTGTCACACTCATTTTCGTCATGGGCCACATTGTTGGTACAGTTTCTCTCAGAGGGCCGTTATGACCATGAAACCATATACTGCAAATGTTTCATCGCCAGATGATACAGCGCCTGAAATAGATATTTGACACATCACCATTTTTCTCACTAAATATATTTCCAAAGGTGTTATTGACATGAAATTTTCACCATACAACTAATCCTGGAAAGCCAAGACAACACCTAAAACCTATCAATAATCAAACAGAAATCCAGCCCTTTGTCAGTGCAAATGAATATCTGCTGGTTCAGTCCTAATTCATGGCCTACAAAAAGGTCTCATTGCCAAGGTGTGAGTCAAGACATCTCATGATGGGTAAGAGCAAAGAGCTGTCTCAATACCATCAGAAACTAATTCCTGCAAAACATAACAATAGCATTGATTACAGGTGCATATCTAAGCTTCTGACTGTTCCAGCGAGCACAGTTAGGGTCATAATACGTAAGTGGAAAGCCAATCATACCACCGTAAAGTTGCCTCGAGCAGGTGCTCCTCACAAAATTTCTGACAGAGTGCCAAGAATAATCAGAAGAGTTGTCCAAGAGCCAATGACCACCTGTGGAGAGCTTCAAAAAGAGCTGGAATTATCAGGTACTGTTGTCACAAGGAAAACAGTTAGTAATGCACTCCACCGCCATGGCCTGTATGCACATTCACCATGCACGACCCCATTGCTGTAAAAAAAAAAAAGCATGTCAAAGCACGTTTAATGTTTGCTGAACATCATTTGGACAAGCCAGTTAAATACTGGGAGAATATAGTCTGGTGTGATGAGAGCAAATTTGAACTCTTTGGATATAATAATGGGCGGCACGGTGTCCGACTGGTTAGAGCGTCAGCCTCACAGTTCTGAGGATCCGGGTTCAATCCCCGGCCCCGCCTGTGTGGAGTTTGCATGTTCTCCCCGTGCCTGCGTGGGTTTTCTCCTGGCACTCCGGTTTCCTCCCACATCCCAAAAACATGCATTAATTGGAGACTCTAAATTGCCCGTAGGTGTGAATGTGAGTGCGGATGGTTGTTTGTTTGTATGTGCCCTGCGATTGGCTGGCAACCAGTTCAGGGTGTACCCCGCCTCCTGCCCGATGATAGCTGGGATAGGCTACGGCACGCCCACGACCCTAGTGAGGAGAAGCGGCTCAGAAAATGGATGGATGGATGGATATAATAATGCACACCATGTTTGGTGGAGAAATGGCACTGCACATTACCCTAAAAACACCATACCAACAGCGAAGTTCGGAGGTGGGAACATTATGGTGTGGGGCTGCTTTACAGCAAATGCTACTGGTAAACGTCACATTATTGAAGGAAGGATGAATGGGCAAATGTACGAGGGATTCTTGACAAAATTCTGCTACCATCTACGAGCATGATGAAAATGAAATGAAGGTGGACATTTCATCAGAATAATGATCCAAAACATACTGCCAAGGAAACTCTATTGGTTTCAAAGAAGAAAAAAAAAAGCTGCTAGAATTAGCCCAGCCAATCACTGACGTGAATCCAATCAAACATCTATGGAAAGAACTGAAACTCATAATCCATAAAAGAAGCTCACGGAACTTTCAAGATTTGAAGACTCCTTGTGTGGAGGAATGGGCCAAAATCACACCACAGCAATGCATGTGACTAGTTTCTCCATACAGGACGTGTCTTGAAGCTGTCATTGCAAACAAAGGCTTTTGTACAAAGTATTAAATAAATACCAGTTAGTGTGTTCAATTCTTTTTCCCTGTGTCATTTCACATTATTACACATAACTTAATTTCTGATCTTATTTGTTCTACTTTCTTTGCATGTATGGATTACTAGGGTTGTACACAACCTCTGGTGAAATTTTCATGTCAATAGCACCTTTGGAAATATTTTAGTGAGAAAAATGGTGACGTGTTAAATACTTATTTTAGCCACTGTATATACAAAACACAATGATGGATAACTAGTTTTCACATCAGAAGTCAAGAATAATAGTGTCATGAACGCAAAAGAGGATAGGACCCAAAAATGCACGACTCCAAAACAAATGGGCAGTTTCAAAAAGAGAGGTTTAATATACGGGCAGAGGTTGGTACACAGGCAGGCAAACCAAAAAAGGCAACAGTATCCAAAAACGTGAGGCAAAAAGGCGAGGTCGATAATTGGAACAGGGTCTAGTCTTACTGTGAGTCTTTGACGTGGGAACAAGGAATGCTGGACCGCGACGACACGGTACAACAAACTGGCGACGAGAAAGAATGAGACACGAGGTTAAATGCAAGGAGTAATTAGGGTGAACGAGACACA
The DNA here is from genome assembly GCF_024500385.1 of Phyllopteryx taeniolatus. Classification (NCBI taxonomy): domain Eukaryota; kingdom Metazoa; phylum Chordata; class Actinopteri; order Syngnathiformes; family Syngnathidae; genus Phyllopteryx; species Phyllopteryx taeniolatus. The sequence goes on along the minus strand of NC_084502.1, from coordinate 24,790,571 downwards.
GGTGGTGAAGATGCTCTCAGGAGCAGGTGTGTAGGAAACAGGGGGAAGACAAAAACCGCAACACACACCCATGACAAATAGTTTGTTTTACTATTTTTCAAGTTACTGTAAAAAGGGGTTTGGTAACAAAAACAAAAAAAGTCTGCAATATCTTAACGTTATTATTTATTAAATATTACCATGTGAAATGTTGGTACAGATTTGAACAAGAATCATGGAAGTTGACGCAAATAATTTGCTTTCACCGGCCACATAAAATGATATGGTCCCAGGGCTGCTATTTGGTTTTATTATATCCACTTGATACTCTTTTCATCTGAGAGGTGTTGCCTGAGGATTAAAATATTTTTTTTTGTTTTAACAGTATTTGGTTCTCAAATTATGAATTGGCGTCTTTTGTGTTAATGTTGTTTACTTGTTCGACTGTAGCATGTATTTTGGGTAACTACTGTGTCAATGAATCATGTGTAGCTACGGTATTGATGTACTATGTGCTGTACTAATCTATTATTTGTACTGTTTATTATATGTGGACCCCAGGAAGATCAGCAAACAGCTACAGCACAAGCTATTAAGGACGTCGGCAGCGGCGGCTGCTTGAGACAGTCATTGATATTTTCACCAAAATACTTTGCGTACACCACCAAAAATAGTCAATATCCAAAGTAATTTATAATCGCCAGCACTTGCTGAAATTGCGATCATCCTGTGATTTTGAATTGGTACGGTTCAACGGTACGACGGTTGCCACCAAGCTAAATGCGCAAGCTTCAAACAATGAACAAATTTGGCGTTTAAACTCATTTTCTGGGTCAGACTGACAGTAAGCGTATCATCAGATTTAGTTCAAACTTCACAGAAAAAAGGGTAATAATCACATCCATATACCGAAGTTATCTATTGTGTCCAAATCCTATAAACGTGTGATTGTTTTGACGCCGAAAACACTTTTTGCAGTAAGATTTGCGCTGTAACAACGACGAAGAACATTTTTACCGTTGTCAAAACATCGAATAAACACTAACGTAACATAGATAATGCTAATGAAAACTCACACCATGAGAATCTGAAAAATATTCCTGTAGACGTCATTGCCTCCGATCAAATAAGAGGTTCGCCGGCGTTCTTTTCGTCACTGTCGTTCGATAGTCATTTTCACTGTCACTTTTTGCAGTCAGATTTGCGCTGACACAACCACGACTTCTTCGGCAATGCATCCTCATTCAATCGACAACAAATAGCTTTCAAAATTGGCAGTAACAGTTAGCACGAGCGGATGCATAAGTCGTCATGTGGCTCGTTTGAAACTGCTACCTGATTGGCTGACTGTCTTATCCCCACACTCCCAACACTGAGTATTCTATAGTTCATACAAATAAGAAGACGCTGCTCATGGAATTACGTGCACATGTTTGGCTGATGCCATCGTGCGCGCCAATGTCATGCTGACTTCAAATTGATCCCGTGGACCACCAGGAGCGTGACATGTCTGGTATCCACTATTTAAAAGTTGTCTGACATGGAGTACACCTTGTTTACTCAACTCTCTTTGTCATATGTATTTACTGATGATGGTGACAATGATGATGAGCTGTGTCTCCTCAGAAATCTTCACCATGTTCTGCCAGAAGATATTCCTGGCCGTCCCTGAGGAAAAGCACGACGAAACCGACGAATCGGAATAACGGCGGATGATCCGCAACCAGCTCAACAACTCATGGCTCAACATTTTGTTTACTTGAACATTTGCAGTTTTTCATGGTATTTGGTGTTTTGTTCTATTTTTCATTTGTGGAGGAACTTTGTAATCTTGGTCAAGGAGGGTTTACGTGAATGTATGCACTTTTGTTCAAAGTGTGTATCAGCTAAAACACACGCTTCTGTGCATCCTAATCGCATTCATTGTAGACTATGAGAAGCTGCATACAACGCACACTATAGTGGCCTAAAATGTACACAGTTATGTTTCAGTGTTGCTGGTCTCACACACGTTTTAGTAGGATTTGACACAAAATGAAGGTGGAAAAATTTTTTCCTTTCTCCCTCTTGTCCTTTAAATCAAAGCCAAATATTGCAGTCAGCCATATTTACAGAGCGATAAAGTGCTGAAATTTAGTTTGGCTTCCTACTACATTTTTGTGAGACCATGTTCAGAATGTTTCATTGAGATAAACGACAACAACAAAAAAACACATTACACATATGTAATCTTGGTGTGACTAGACTAACACAACTGATAAAATTGGAAGGAAAGCGGTTAGCCGATAGTTACACCTTACTAATATAATGTATGTGTTAATGATCCTTTTCCATATTTGTATCCATTTGTATATGAAGCACAAATGTGTGTGTGTGTGTATGTATATGTCCGCACTGATTTTATGCTGTTGTGTTTCTTTACTGTAAGTTTCACGTGAAAAGGGCAAAGCTTTTCTGTGTGACCACTAGGGATGGGCATTTGAAGGAAACTAACGATTAATCAATAGTTTACGTTTACATTTTTTTTTTGGAATGTTCCAAGTTGGCACGGCCGTGTTTGCGTGGATACTGCGGCCTCCTCCCACATTCCAAAAACATGAAAGTTCCATTGGTGAAGTGTGAATGTTTGTGTATATGTGATTATCTGTGATTGAAGTCAAGGATGGACCCCGCCGCTCACCTCAGTTCAGCTTACCTGCGACCATGTGGACAAGTGCTATTGAAAATGGATGGAATTATGTATGTATGTCTGTGCTGTGGTTAGCATGTCTGCTTCTAAGTTCTGTGGTTCTGGGTTCGAATCTCAGCTCCAGGCTTCCTGTGTGGAGTTTCCATCTTCCACTGTGATTCCAAAAACATGCGTATTAGGTTCACTGAAGACATAATTGTCCATAGGTCTTGCGTTTGAAATGTTGTTTGTCTGCCTTGCAACTGACTGGTGACCAGTCCAGGGTGTAACCCGCCTCTCACCCAAAATCAGCTGGAATAGGCTGCAGCACACACGCGACCATAATGATAAGCTCACCCATGACTCTGCTGCAGTGGACTCCATTTTTGCCTTCATTGATTCAAGATTAAGACAAAATAATAATTCAACAATAATCAATAATCAATTAATGGATTATTGCGTCCGTCCCGAGTGACGACACTAGATAAGAGCTTCTGTGTAGAAGGCTTTACAAAGATCGATGACAGTCTATACTGTTTATACTGTACAGACGGAAGCAAGCGCCACTGTCGTGTTTGTATTTTGGAGTGTACCTATTATAGGCGGCAAGGTTGTCCACTGGTTTGCACATCTGCCTCACAGTTCTGAGGACCGGGGTTCAAATCCCGGCCCCGCCTGTGTGGAGTTTGCATGTTCTCCCCATGCCTGCGTGGGTTTTCTCCGGGTACTCCGTTTTCCTCCCACATCCCAAAAACATGCAGGGTAGGTTAATTGAAGATGCTAAATTGCCCGTAGGTATGAATGTGTGTGCGAACGGTTGTTTGTTTCTATGTGCCCTGCGATCGTCAAAGCAAGTGGGACATTGATGTGAATACAAGGGAGCCCTGTAAGCCTTCCATTTTAACCATGGATATTAAGCACAACAATAAACACAATAGACGGATGGATTGATTAATGTCTTCAGTGAACAAATTGGATCCAAATATATACAGTATATAAAAAGAACCATTGACTGTCCACTAAAAAGTTTGTAGAAGCAACTCCGATGTGATGTGTGTGCATCATTAATGACTTTGGTTGGGGCAACGATTGGTGTAAAATGCTTGCTCCTTTCTTGTCTCATCTTATTACTTGTATGTTTGTGTCTGTGTCTGCAGCTGTCAGGAAAACTCATATCCGCCTAAGGGGGAAATGAAAGGGTCTGATGGTGGCTGATAGAAGCAGTACCACTGTGGGGAATAATATTACAGATAGGACATAGGACAGGCAATATTGGACTAGTACTTGTGACTTTCTATGTCAACTACGGTGATTTTTAACTAAAGCAGTCCAAATATAATATTGAAGGTTTGCTTAAATGTACCACCGGTTGCTGATAGCAGCTTTATGTTACTGGCAGTAGTGGTCATTGTATAAAATCAAAGGAAATGGAGCACACAAAAAAAGGAATTCTTGCCCTGACATTGCACTGAGCTTCATGTTAATATTGGTGAACATGGAGCAAGGAAAACATCAGTAATCACCACATTAAAATTGGAAAGCGAGCACAAGAACAAACACAATGCATTAAGTCCACTATCCACACATCCACAATTGTAGGAAGCTGGTGTCAAACCTGAAAAAAAAAATAAGGTATCCTATTTCACTTAATTGGTGGGGGGAAAAAAATCATATTTTCCTACAACAAATATTGTGTATTTTTTTCATGTGTCTATGCCAGCAACATATAGTGACAGGCACAACAGTTGAACAATGAACCACTAGGTTTAATTAACTTATGTACCTGTTCACAGTCATACAATAGAAATATTTCACACCAAGTAAATTTGTGAATAAAGGAGTTTATCAATATTGTTTCAGTATACAGTGACGCCCCTGGATTTTCTCTATTCGCCCAGGGCTCAGTAGCGCTTCCCCTCCCATATCGAATAAGCCAAGGTGTACCAAGGTTCTCTCGCCGAGTCTCGTTAGGTACCCATTTTTTAAAAATACATCCGGCCATCGTTCAAATGTCGTGCACTACTTCACCGGCAGGTGGTGATGTAGGATTATAACGGAACTCTTTATTTATTTGAATAACAAGATGTTTTTCTTCCTGTGTTGTGCACTATTTGACCGGTAAGTGGTGGTAGAGGTGCACGGCATTTGTGATGCTCTTGTAAAGTCAACGCATTATTTCACAATGTGCGCTCACTATAATCAACACGCCTTTCATTTTTTTTGGCCCATTAAAACACATTCGACTTCATCTGTAAATAAATGGAATCAATATTTGTAATCATGAAAACCACTTTTAAGTTTATTTGAGATGTACGTTTAATATCTCGCGAAAACCAGGCTGCAAATGACTTGCGAGAGCAGTGAAAGAAAATGATGCGAAATAGAAATGATGTGTTACACCTTACATAAACTGTCATATTTTTTATTTTGTTCTTCTTTCTTCAACCATGAGCTTATCTTTTCCCCCCATTTTACAAATCAACTGTAGGGGGCACTGGGTGTTCATCATGAGCGAGAGAGAGAGAGAGAGATTCCTTTTCCATTCAATTTTTAATCAGACTGTGAAATTCAAAACTAAAAGGCAGTGTGTGTGCGTGAGTGTTTTATGTTTTTCTCCTCAGGTGGCTGTGCGAAAGGCTGTGCATTGCTGCATTAACTCGTAGTTTCATCATCACACTTTAATCAAAAACAAAAATGACCAGTGGGCAGAGAAATGTTGCTTGATATGTGATATTGATTATGTCTGATGGGGGGGGGGACAAAAATGCAGAAAAAAGGTACACTGAACACCAGCTTATTGTACCTAACAATCCATGTGACAAAAATCTTGGACATCAAGGGGGAATAGACAACAGTTTAAATATAGTACAGTATTAGATTTTTGTACATCAATCTTTTAAATGTATGTGTTGGGATGCAGAGACACAAACAGAATAGCCCCAAATACTTTAGACATTTTATTACAGACAAAAAAAGAAAACAAAGGAATATTTGTGAGACAAAATGAATCGAATATTGATTGGTCCAGTGGTATTGTACCAATGATTTCGGAAACATATTTTAATAACCCATGTTATAATAATAATAATAATAATGCACCCTGATGAAAAAAACCATGGTGTCTTTATTATTTTTAAACCAATGTGAAATTTTCCATCCAAACGAAATAGAAAGTTATTTTGTGAAACCGATAAAACAAAATGGGTCTCTAGAGAGCTGGCGGGACAAAATAAAGAAGTACATTTGGCAGGCTTTATACATAAAACTGAATTATATACCCCGATGTCCGTTCCTCTCAAATCCTGCTACAGTGAAAACCAAAAAAATCCTTTTTTTAAAAATTCTTCACAAAAGATGATAAAGATGAGTTCAACACAATTCTAAAACATCTAATAAAACTAGTCAAAACTTCAAAACCCCACTTTTTTTTTTCTTTAGTTAACATTTCACATTTAGCTTCTTTTTTTTGTTTTTTTTTTGTTTAATTCACCTGTACAAGTGGTTGGGACAAAAGGAAGGTGGGGAGGATCAAAAGGGTTTGAAATGTTCCACCTCTTGCACTTCGGCAACGTCCTGAGGTCACGTGACGCGAGTCGACGCTCCCTACTATCGCCATGGAGATGTTGCTTTTGTTTGTTGTTTTTTTGGGGTCTCCTCCTCCTCAGCTCTTGCTTGTAACACATTTTTAGTGTGTATTCCCTCACCACATAATCCATTGAAAAGAAACTCAAGACAGCAAGGGGCTGCTGCTAAATACACACATAAGAAGGATCTGCTTTTTTGGTGGTATTTACAATCTCTCAGTGAGAAATAAAGGAAATTAGAAAGTCCTTCATTTGGGGCAAAAATGGGTTTTGGAAACATCTTGTGTTTGCGACTATCTTGAAATGTCCTGAAGTACACGCACCCCTGCTGAGGCAACTAGATTGGAGAGCCTTACTCTTTGAATATGCTTAGAGCATGTCACCTCCACCGATGAGGAGGCAAAGGAAAAGAAATTCAAAACAAAACAAGAATTTTTTTTCTATCTTTCCAGTATGCTGGCATGAGCTCATAGCTCACTGCCCCCGCAAAAAAAAAAAAAAAAAAAAAGAAGAAGTTCACTGATAAGAGAGAGGAATAAAGAGAGAGGAGAAAAGAAAAGTGCCTCAGGCATGTGGCCGATCTAAGTGCTTGGCGAATAGGTGAAGATGCTGGAGCAGTCTTTGGGATTTTCAAAATCCGGCAGAAGACGAAGAAGAAGAACAAAGCAAAACGGTGTCGAAGCAGATATATTGATGATGTTACATCGGAAATCTCCCTGGAGTCCCACATGTGGAGGTCTTTCAACTTCAAGTGAGGTAGAGAGGCTTGTCTCGAGCTCCCATGCCACTGCTGAAGAATAGACATGTTATGTTCATTTCATGGGAATATCACTGTTGTACAAGTAGCCTACCATAAGCGTACAACATTAGTGTTAAAGTGTTATTATTATACTGACACTAGTGGGAAAATATTAGGAGCATCTGATATGGGCGATATGGGCAGTCGCCCCCCCTCCCCCCACAGTTGACGATTGGCCAGAGGTACGCTATTGACAGTTGGCGCACATGGCACATACACTTCGAAAACGTATGAAAATAAACCAACACAAAATCTTCGCCAGCACCATATTTGATACAGCTCGTCTCCCACACACAACGCTGTCCACTCATCCCTTCCTAAGAGATTCAATAATTTAGCCTCTAACAAATAACAAACACGAATGAAATCCTTCAAAGGACTATCATTGGCTGCCAGAGGCCACCCTCTCCATAGTATCCTACCGACTGTCGTTTTGCGTGAAACCGTTCTTGGCTGGTGCGTCCCTCTATCTTAGAGGATAAAGACTTGGGTCCTACACTATACCCTCATGTCCTGTCTGGTCTTTGAGCATGAACTGATGAAGCCTGCTCAGATGAGAAGCGAAACATCTTCTAAGACAACATGAACAGTCCACTTGCGATCGATTCAGTACCTTGAGAATACAATGACCTAGATGAGTGAGAATAGTCACAGGCATAGATACATACCGTGCCCTTGTAAAGTGGACAAACATGGTTGTCATTGGACAGCGACGCTATGTTGTTTCCAATTATCACACAATAACCTATGGAATCAGCAGGTAGGTGAGCTTGATAATTCATCTCATCTTTGGAGGAGACTCATATCATTAAGTGTCAAATGCAAAAAATGTCCTTCAATTTATCTTTCCAGACACCAAGAGCCCTCCAAAGCGTCAACAAGCCATTCAGAGCAGGAGAACATTTAAGCAAATACTCAAAGCTGGCTCAAACAGTGTCAAACGCGATTTGACTCAGGCATGATCCCATTTGACATACAGTGACAGAATGGGCTCCAAGTGGAGGAGCTGGCGACTTCCTGCTCCTCCATATCTCGGCATAGCGATGCCGAGATTCAGGTGTGAGACAAAACAAGAGACCTCTTGTAGCTGCTTGAATGCCTCGATTCGATAAGGCAACGTGTGCTAAACGAAACACAGGGAGAGTTAATTGGATGTCAGAGCTGGTAATGGCGTTATACTGCTGCTGCTTGTCACTTTCAAGGAGGTGCGTTGATTTAAACAGAAAAATCTGAGCGTATTATTAATTGAGTTTTAAGTCAGGCTGTGTGACAGTGAAGTGGTTTACAGCAACTCATTTGGAAAAGTAATAAAACGGCTGACAATTCTCATTTGCTGACATCTGCTGCGTTGAGCTTACCTGCAAGCGTTGGGTCCACAATCCCTGTTGCAGTATTCGCTATCCCAGTCTGGGTTCTGGCCATGCACTGGGTTCGGGGCCCCTGGAGACTGTGAGCCACCCACACTGTTCTGGTACTCAGCCTGAATATGGGAAAACCCCTGAGGGTTACAAATACAATCAGTACAAATAAATGTGAAGATCTTACAACGATGCCACCTGGACAGGAAATGTTAATGATTAAATCTATAAGAAAAGTAAAGGTATTTGGGGAATAAACATACAGTGGTACCTTGAAGTTCAACCTCAATGAATTCTGTGGTACGGGTCAAACTTTGATTTGGTCTATTTCTAGATCCGAATTTTGCAGCAGTGCATTACATTTTTGCAGTAATTAGCAGTTTGCACCATACCAAAAACATGTTTCTTAAGTCAAATGAAGACACCAAATTGTCAGCTGGGAAAGGCTACAGCTCACCCGTAACACTAATGAAGATAAGCTGTCCAGAAAATGGACGGGCAGATGGATTGATTAACTGTACAAGCAATGTTTTAAGTAGAATTTTTAACATTATTAATTGTCAGACAAGTATAAGTAGAGGTTAACCAGTATAATAACAGAACAAAACAAAAAAAACTATTTAAACACTCTCTTAACTTTAATGACAAATGGTGAAGGGTAATAAAAGTGCATATTGATAAATTAATATATCATAGAAATGTTCATTTCTGTCAGTTGTCCAAGTCAAAATGTAACAGTGCTAAACTGCTTAATGGAAGCAGCACTTCTGCTCAGTCATTTACATGACTCTGAGTATCATGAGACGGAAACACAGTTGACAAAAGTACTTTTCTGCTGACTTGATGGTAACAAACTCCAAATTGTACATCTTTTGGGGTGACTTCAATGTACCACTGTTTCACATTGAATTGTTAAAGAAGCACAGCAAATAGGATCAGATAGTAAATGAACATTATGATGAAAGTCCAAACCCACCTGTTGGCTGAGAGGTGGGGAATGCAAAGGTGCCTGGAGCCCCATTTGGTGTGAGATGATTGGCTGTGACTGCTGCATGCGGATTGGCTGGTTGAGCAGGGAGCTCTGGTGCAGGGAGAGCTGGGCATGAGGGTGCAGGGGTGGGCTGATCTGGAAGGGAGCAGGGGGTGAGGCACTCATGCTGGGTGGCAGCATCTGCGATTGGCTGAGAGTGGAGGCCAGGCTGTGGCGCGGTGGGCCCGCGTAGCTCTGGAGGTCCGACAGGGGGAAGGAGCCCGATGGGCCCAGGTAGGGAGACGAGGGCTGAGGACTATACAGGGGCTGCTTCGGGGGCAGCAGGTGGGAGGGCTGGCTTGTCTGCTGGGCACTTTTTGGCTCTGGATCATTATATGTCTGGAGATAAGACACCAACATTTAAATCATATACTCACAGTCATGCCTACATCTTAAATGCTTTTAAAAAGTATGCAGTGCAATATCTGCGATTGACTGGCGACCAACCCAGGGTGTACCCCGCCTCTCCCCCTCAGTCTGGGATAGCCTCCATAGGCTCATCTGCTACTTTTATGAGGACAAGAACTACAGAAAATGGGTGGATGTTGAAATATTTGTGGATATAAAAAGTAAACACACCCCTTGTTCAAATGCCAGGCTTTTGTGAAATAAAAAATGAGACAAAGATAAACCATTGCAAAACTTTTTTCCAACATTAATGTAAATTGTAACCTGTACCACTCTATAGAAAAAAAAAACTGAAATCTTTTAGAGAGTTAAAGTGGAAATAAACAACTGTCATATTGTAGTTGTAATAGTGTGCACACCCTTCTATAACTGCAGAGAATGAACCAATCACATTCAGACTCATGTTAAATGGGAGTCAGTACACACCTGCCAGCATTTAAAGTGCGTCTGATCAACCACAAGCAAAGTTCAGCTGTTCTAGTCAGCTTTTTGTAGTTACATCCTACATTTTTGTAGTTACATTCTACAGCACAAGTCATGGTCCGCAAAAAGCTTTCACAGCATCAGATGGCTCTCACTGTTCAAAGGTTTCAGTCAGGAGCAGGGTACAAAGGAATTTCCAAGGCATTAGCATAGAACACAGTGAAAACAGCCATCATCACGTGGAGAAAATATGGCACATTACCAAGAACTGGACAATTGATTTCAACAGGGGTGGGTAGGCTTTTTGTATCCACTGTATTGTAATGAGCCTCCATTAAGCAATAATTCAAACATTTGTATACATTACATTTGTAGTTTGGAGTGGCGTTGTTTGCTTCACTGCACTGTATCATATTTAGACGTGTTTCTATAAATCTTCCCTGTGGTCTAGTTAAAAAAAGGTAACCTAAATAATAGAAGCACCTCTTAGTGTAATGCAGTGCAATTGTACACCGCTGACAAAACTACAACCGCAATAATAATTAGATAAATAAAAGAATAGCTCTCTGACAGTGTCAATCAAAACTCGTAAAGCCCTTGTATTAGATATTGCGTGTGTGACTAATAAAGGGGCCGGGGAGTGTAACTGTCATGCAGGTTTTGCCAGAACTAATTCATTATCATATTTGTTAACCAAAAATCATAATGGTCCTCCAATAATCCGTATTGGGTGTTGAGAACATACAAACTCCACACAGGAAAGCCTAAATTTGAATCCCAAAAGTCGGAACTGTGAGGCAGACGTGCTAAGCAGTAGTCCACAGTGCTGCAGCTTCAAAATGGTTCTCAATTTAAATTTTAATCCATCTTTGGCTTGGCAGCTTGCGCTATGTATTTTCCATCCCATCATTGTATTATGGCTGATGAATGAATGGGATGATGAAATTTGATGGTTAACAAAAGCTGCAGTGGAGGTGGAGTAAAAACTCACACAAACTCCACCACACATCAAAACTTGGTGACTTGACCTTTCTTATTGTGGGTGCTATGTACAAGTTCAGCACCCACAGGGCGCCCCACTTTCGCCCTTTTATGATGAACTGTCACTGCTCATCTCCAACCATTAGTGTTGATTAGACGATAATGGAGCCCATTTGTATGAATAGATCTTAGGCTGCGGTAATGATCAATAGACACCTTGACAGAAATGGGAGACGAACACACACGCACACACTCGTACACACGCACGCGCGGGCACACACACACACACACACACACACACACACGCACGCACGCACGCACGCACGCACGCACGCACGCACGCACACACAGGAACCCAGGCGGAGAAATGAGGCTGTTTGCTTGCAGAACAAATGGAATGACAAAAGGAATCTTCCTGGCACTATGTTGTGTTGTTAATACAAGGCGGCACTAAACAATGCAATCCTCAGCCCTCATCCTTGCTCTTCGTTATTCCACCGCTGCCACGTTTCTGTAAATCATTCTCGGGGCACGCACATGTTCCTCCTTTGAATTAACAAGAAGCTAAAAATAGACCTAATTCCTGACATGTGCCTATTGACAATCTGTTGTAGGCACATACAAGAGAGAGTAATGTGTTTTATATCCTTAATCCATCATAGCTGTTATGGTCATAAGCTTGCACTATGATTTTGACCCCTCCCCCAGTACTTCACTATTGCATCTATAAGTAACCCCCTCCCCCCTACATTTGCACCCTAAGGAAAGCAGGTATTGTTCCAAATATGGCTGGTTCTTTTTGCATCTAATGCCCACCCACCACCCTCTCCACCAACAGAGGCCCCTCCCAGCCCATTAGCGGGGCTTTTCCAGCCAATCCATCATCAGTCTATGCTGGTGCCTGTGTGTCATAAGCGTTACCTTGGAAACCAGACTGGCTCTGTACGCCGCCAAGGCTTTCAGGTACTCCTTCTTAGCCGCCTCAGTTTTCCTCTTGTAACCCTGAGAAGAAAGGTGAAAATCAAAACATGCGGATTCGGGTGAGATGAGAGTTTGACATGCTCATGCACACGTACACACGCATGCACACACAATGTTTCCCCTTCCATCAAAGCCAATGGTACAGAAAACTTTTATTTCCTCACTGCAGCACTAATCCGGCCTCATCTCAATGTGTCTCTCTCTATTGTATAAAACATAATTTCCATCCCAATCCACCCTGAGAAATGAACTGGAACTTCTTTCTTTGGCTCCCTTCAGCTCCCAAATATCAGCAGCACACTGACATTAGGCACTTGCTAGACTGGCTTGCTGCTGCAGCCCAGTCGTAAGGAGGGATTAGACAGCCATCTTTGTTATTACAGCAACAACTCTTGTCGATATAGGTTTTATTGGAAATGTAGACGTATGCAAAGGTTTTATAGTACCTGGGTAAGATGTACCGTAGCAGCTTATATAAATAATAAATGATAGGGATGTAACAATATTCACTATATTGTGAGATTAATTAAAAGTGCCTCGATATCGCAGTGGTTGTCTCTGGGTATAAAACAATGAGCTGTTTGTGCTTACAATTTAGTTTTGGGCCAGCGATACGCGCCCAAGCCGCTTAGCCAAGCTGCTGTAGCCATGTTATAGCACATTATTTCCTCATTAAGAATATAAACGCACCCCATGTGACGCGTAACCCATGTGACCACGTCACAAAAAATAAACTGATTGGCTGACTGACCCACGTGACCGAAAGGCTGCCTGGGAGACACAGGTGCTAGTAGACCTCGGCTTCGCGAACCCGCATCCCGGCCGGCGGCCACCGGGAACCTCCACGAGCGGGCCCTCCGCGGGCCGCCGCCACCGCTCCCCCTCGAAGAAATGAGCCGCCGAATTATTTAAATATATCGTCTCCGGTGGTGTACTTGTAATTGTTTATCTAAAGTCAAAAGTCGTGGGTGAAAGAACATCACACGGAGAGAGAATAGCGATTCCGACTCCCTGTTACAACATATCCTCCCCAATGAATTCCACCAGTTCCAAAGATGAAATCATAAAATGGGTCCACTCCATACAAATACAGATATCAATGCAAATATAAATCATCTGACATACTTCCCTCTCTTCAAATGAAATGTCCACATTAAAAAAAAAAAAACATATTATATAGGCTGCTCTGAGAAATAAATCATCCTACAATATCACTAAGCAGAGGAAGAGAAATTAAGTATTCCAATGCCTTTAAAAGTGTTCCTGCGTTTATGACTCATCTTGAATTTCAGGACTCAAGCAAAGAAATCACTGTTAGTAGACGAGGAAGTATCTAATTTCTAAAGCTATAAATTAAAAAAATATGACAGTAAATACTGTTAAATTAGTGAACAGACAATTTCTCAATGGACAGTTTTGTTATTGTGAGCATAGCATTGCTGCAGCAATAATACCGTTTTGGAGGTAGAGTATAGTATTGTAAACATTGGACAGATGGGCATAGAAGTGTAAGGTAATATATGATTAGAAGATGTATTTTTCACAAAAACCTGTGGGAAAACACACACAAACACCTAAAGCCCATTGAGAAGGACACGGCCAGTAAGCATCTTTGCCGCACCTGTACCGTGAACCTTCCTTCAAAACCGTGAGTTTTACAGCAATACCGTGACCTTTCCCACGATATTGCAATAATTATCCTACCGTGAGATTAATACCGTGATAAAACCGAACTGTGATATATATATATATATATATATATATCTATATAAAACAGTATATAGTTATATCCCTAAGAATCTGAATTCTTTTTCATACCTAAGGTGTTCTATTTTCAAAACAAAAGCACCAGCATACAAACTAGCTAAAAAATAAGAACATTCTCAACATGTCAATATGTTTTTATTAAGTAGAAATGTATAATCATGTATGTAATATGTGTCACATATGTAAATGACATATACATATGAATACTTTTTCTGCACGTATGATATCAGAGTTTGTCTTGTTTTATAGATGAGTAGCTTCCAATGTAGTAACTGATGGTGTAGTGGTACACTCGCCTGACTTTGGTGCAGGCAGCGTGGATTCAGTTCCCACTCAGTGACGGTGTGAATGTGGGTGCGAATGGTTGTCCGTGCCTATATGTGCCCTGCGACTGACTGGCGACCAGTTCAGGGTGTAGTCTGCCTTTTGCCCGAAGTCAGCCCTTCAGGGATAGGCTCCAGTGCCCCGTGACCCTAACCAGTGTTGAAAATGGATGGATGGATAGTTTGTGATGTATTAGATTATTGATACATACTAAATTTATTTCTGAATTCAAACCGTTTCCCATGTATTTAATGATGAAAATATAAGTAACATGATCTAGTTGGTGGTGGTTTCCCCACTATTATAGTATATGGATGTTTTTTTGATAATACTGATGAGATTAAGGGGTAGGAATGAATGATCATAATGTAAAATTATATGTAAACGGCAGGCGCAATTTCCTTGATCGTTTTTCTTTTTAAAATGTATTTCGGTGGTTCAATGGTTCAACTGTACATGTTTAAAATAGATGAATAAAAGCACCATGAAGTCACTTGAATAAAAGTATAGCGGTACAATCGTGCTATTGAGTACACTGTATCTGGAAAACATCCTTTCTTAAACGGAAAGCTTAATCATTACATGAAGCAAAAGAAGCCAACAGTTGTGCTTTGGCTTTGAATGGCCTCAAGGTAAAACATGATGACTTCCTACGCACTGTGGCAGAGCAGCGATGATGTTCAATAACGCAAAAGCATAAGGCTGCTTGTCATGAAAATGGGGATTGTCAAGATGCCCTTCAGCTATACAAAGGACAAGATGGACTAATTTCATATTCTTGCTAGGATCAAAAGCATAAAGAAAGTGGAACACAACATACGGTGGCTACACCGTAAAAAATACATTTGCCGATTATATTTTTTAACGATTGTCCAGTTCAGTCGTGTTCGGCCACATTACTTCCATGTACGGTGAGCCTTAGATGGCACAAGGAAGGTTGTTTTTTTTCCAGAAACTGTAAAAAAACCAAACAACAACAAAAAAACAACAACACATCTTTTGCACTTTTTGTTTTATATCTGATGCCACTGATGATTTGTTCTTGCATTTAATATCTGCTTGCTTTGGCAGTCAGTTGTGAGCATTCACAATGCAGAAGGCCCGCCACACACCAAGCGATGCGGCTGAATGCGACTGAGCTGGACAATCGCACAAAAAACACAGTTGGCAGCTCAGATGTGCACATTTGGTGAGAAATATAAGGAGAGAGTGTGGATATTTGAGAGGCTGTTGGCAAGGATCGGCAGAATCATTGAATGCACTTGAATATTTTTGTGACAGAGACTCTCCATGCTTCACTTTTTCAGCCACTGGTACATATAAAATTATAAAATACAGTATTGTATACATTCCATTGGTACAGTTTTGTTTTGGCACCAAGCAGGGGCTGGCTGACTGGATGTCACTTTGTATCCGGAAACTTATTTTTTGTTGTGAAAGCTTGCATGCATTTTAATTACAGAGACTCTCCACGCTTCAGTTTTTAGTCACAGGCACGTATGAAATTTTAAATATAGCTCAGTTTCATTGCAAAATACAATATATACAGTATATACTGTATTGGTACGGCTTAGCGGCGGCGAGCTGGATCTCCTTTTATACCCGAAAATGTTTTGTTGTGAAAACTAATGTGATACAATGTGGCGTTTTTGATTGGCTGTTACATCTGCAATGTTGCGACACAGTGCACCTGCAATTCAAATTTCGAAGCGGAAAAAGTAGTGGCTGACAGTCAGCCACTCGTGAAAACCAGTGGCGGAACCGAACAGACTGTGAAATAGTTCATTTGGGTTCGGCCGTGCTGCTCGGTGTGCGGCGGGCCTCACATACACATTGCAGACCATCCCAACTATCCAGGTGCATTATACATTCCCCAAAATATCCAAAAGTGGCCTTTAAAATGTCCAGCTTCAATAACTTTGACTGTGTTACTGCTGCTGTTTCCCCTCTCCTTCCTCTTTCAGTAGGTAGAATTAAATTTAGAGAGAAAATTATTTTAACGAGAGTCAGGGGAGCAAGGGATAAACGGTGGATTATCTTTAGAAAGAGGAAAAACTTGCTCATTAAGGTGAGTGGTATCTCACAGCAATGTTCTGGTAATTATACAGTGGATAATGCCTGCTGCAAGACTCACACGCACCATCCACTGTAAGAAAAGTATTATTGTGGGATATCATAGAAAAATAATATTCATTTTCTTATTGATTAATGTACAAAAAAAGATGTTTTAATGTTGACCCTAAAATCCCAGCTGTTTGAGGGACAGGAATGCTATAAATATTTAGCAATTTTTGAGAATTTTCCTCCTATATAGTACATGTTCCTGATGTTATGTGTCACCACAACAACCTGCAGAGGGCACAATAATTTAGCCTCAACTTGATGGACTGGGTGCCAAAGTAATTGCAGCAGAACGTTTGGTGTAAATAATGCCAAATAAATCTCCAGTATAACACAGACTGGTAGAAAGTGGAGTGAGGTTCCCAGTGCTGGTGAAGTTTGTACATACATATCACCTTTATGAACTCGACAGGCAATGCTTTAAGTAGGATTTTAACATCATTAACTGTCATACCTGTTTCAAGAAAATAAGTGAACGACAGTATAACAAAATAAAACAAAGTAATATTACTCACCGTTTCAACATGCATGAACGACACATAATGGAGAGGGAACAGAAATGTGTTTGCAGAGTGACACTGTCACTCAGTGGCCTGTTATAGGTGTTGCTGCAGTTAATGAATGTAGTATATAAAAGGTAAATTTACATGGTCATCTACTTAGAAAATTATTATTATTTTTTAAATTGATATTGAATTAGTTTTGCTGCCCAGATTGTACTGAGCAACTACACGCTTTCCTATGTTGCTGTAAATTCCATTTCTGGTTGTATGGTTATCGTTCCACTTTTCAACTTTTCCATCACTGGTACTATTCTGCAGTGGCATCACAAAAACACAAAAAGAAAAATCTAACCCATTTAAAATGATCATTAAACTGCAATCTCTCGAGAGGTGTGACATGGTAATGATGTGTGATCATAAGCTTTGTTTGACTTTTGAAAACGTATTTTTTCAGAAACTTTATCTGGAAGTCCAAATTGTGAGTTTGTGCAGTTCTGAGGCATTTGACTTTGGCGGTTCCAATATTGCTTTTGTTATATTTAGCTATTTAGCGTTTGAATGTGACGAGAAGACTTTCTTTTGTTATGACGTTATGTTGGATTGTGGAAGATAAATTTGAAATGATCAGATTTAAATTGTGAGGCAAAAACTTACTCTGATCTAACATAAAAAGGATTGAAAAAAAAAACATTTACTACTTCATAATTCATTGTAAATGAATACAAGTTCTGTCCTACTGCAGAAGAAAGTGTTGTCAACACGCACTTCCACAGATACTGTAGATGGTAGTTTGTACCTGCTTCTGTTCCTCTCCTAGGCTGTCCCACATGGAGGCCACAATCTTAGAGACATCGCCAAAGGTGGCGTTGGGGTTCTGACCCTTAATGGCCGCCTGGGTGTCTCGGAAGAAGAGCGCGTAGGCCGAGACGGGTTTCTGTGGCTCGTTGGGGTCCTTCTTCTTCTTCTTCTTTTGCGGTTTGGGTTTGGGCTTCATCATTTCTGCCGAGGACCGCTTGTCGTTGCTTATCTGCAATGGGACAGCAGGTCAGAAAACAGCTATTTAATCCAGAGATCAAAATAACTGCTTACAGTACATCAGGTACGAAGACGAGGAGCGTTTAAGTACATAATGTGTAAACACAATGCATTGACAAGGTGGGGATATAAGGATGACTGTTGTGTTTAAGGGCGAACTGCAACTGAACCCTCAAAAGGTGAAAACTGACACATTCTCTGAAGTGCGGCCACAGTTTGTTCTAAGAAATGGGAGCAGATCGATTTAAGAACTAACAGGATATCGGTGAGACTGTTTAGCCTCTGGGGTGTTTGAGAGCAAATCTGGCCAAAGACAGAAATAATTTACAATCTTCTTCGTGGCATGCTCCTAATAATATTCTTTCTAACTTTCAAACAATCTCAGATTTACCTTCACTTTGTGATAAAAGACAGTGGGCATAAAAAAGTGAAATCTCTATATTTAAAGGCTGTAATCACGTGGTTTGTCTACAATAACACAGTGCAATCTCACGCCACTTTCAGGAGGCATAAACTGCTCACATCCGCATGATGTGTAACATCCAATACACATGAATGCACTTTCATTTTCCGTGAGGGGGTTTAGACGGGGAGTCAAATCCAGGTCACCTGATCCTGGTTGTGATTCTGTATGAAAATTGCCTTCTTGGATGCAGAGAGAACGCATCAAACACAGGAGACAGAGAGGAAAAGGGCAAGGGTGTGGGCGGCGAGCGAGCGCCAAAACATTGCAAGGCAGGATGATTAGGAAGTAGTGATGGCTTGATGCTATCATTTGTATCGGTGGAAGATCAGTTAACCTGATGTCTGGATGGTTCTAAAAAAAAAGGCATCTTTTACCCATTAACATAATAGCAAATGTAATAGCGCACTGCCCATTATGAGTCAGTTTAGGTCTTCTGTGTGTTTTCCGGATGTCATCAGGATCTCATTTAAGACCTTGCAAGAAGAGCAAAACAGGAAACTGGCAGGTAGCAAACAGCAACTTGAAGACATTTAAACATACTTGAATTATGCTATATTTCCAATACATTATTATGATTATTTTTGCATTTCGGGTCCCTCAGCTTTTGGCACATATTGCACCAAATCCTCCTGACTTTTTGTTGATGTCAGTTTTATTTGCTTTTTCAAAAGGAGCCTTTTGCTTTGTTATAATTACTTATTATTATTGTTAAATTGTAATTATAATTACTGTCTCTTGTAACAATTCACATATTTTGCTTACTGTGATGTTTGTTTTGTAACTGCTATCACAGCGTTTGGATGCAACAATTTTCTGCCTAAATTCGACGAAGCAGGTTTAAGCAGCAGCAGCAGCCATGTTTGTCCTTTAACTGTCAAAGTAACAACACAAAATGAATGCCTTTGAAAGTCTCATTGTATCACCTGAGAACTCAAAGCCAAACAACAAGCTGTACACAGTTCTACACAGCATGAAATTAACTAATCAGACTTCAAGGTCTAGGAGCACAATTGGTGGCATAAGAAGACCAACAACAACAACAAAAAAGTACTGGAATGAAATGAATAGATGTTCCCATTCAAGGTGACGTGAAGACATCGCTTGTCTATTTCACAGCTTACAGGTAATATTCATTTCTTGTGTGCAAGTATGACTCGTTTCATTAAAACATAATCTGCCCTCACTTCCAGGCAATGAGGCAGAAGACAGGCATTAGATATGACATCTGTTCCATCCAAGCCTTTGAAGTGAAAAGAGACTCAAATGAAGGTAGGCAAAATTGAACTCACAAAATGGGGGTGGGGAAAGCTAAATACGGCTACAATATTTCACATGTATTTGTACTCTGGAGAGCATGATGACAACAGCATGCAACAACCTGCAATTAACTAAGACGATGGAACAATGGACACACTTTCATTTCTTCTCTTGGTTCTTCTCTTTTATTGTACAAAGGGTGATGAAATTACATTGGAAATGAAAGAACAAATAAAGCCCTCGGAATACTGTATGTCTCAAGAAACTAACTGGACTCGCTATGCTGAAATACAAACTAAGTATACAGTTAGTAATTGAATCCCCTTTTTACTCGAATCACAAACACGTTCCTCACATTATCCACAGGCTAAAGCAACCAGTAAATACACTGTAGCCTTGTAAGAGGCAATGAGCCATATTTGGTAGCTTAAACTTGAGCTCTAGTTAAAAATAAAGAAAACAAATCAATAAGACACTGATCAAGATTGTTATGTATGGAATCACAAGGATTTACCTTTTTCTGTGTTTGTTCTACAAAGCGTTAAGGATATGTTATGTTAGGTGGTTGTTGAGAGACCCTCACGTTCCTTATTAAACATTATGGCCTGACTGCATCAATTCTGGGCCATGCATGCTGCACACTTGACTTCTATCAATTTTCTATCAAAATTCCAAATTTTCATCAGTTGAATGCACACTGATTAGACTGTGTATGTAATGTTGTACCCCCTGAACTGTATTTGGAAGATGCTGTTATTCCATTGTTACGGCTATCAAGTAATCCAGAAAATGTCAACTATGTAAAACCGGAAAAGATCAAATGTAAACGGGTGCCAAACCTCGATAAAATGGAAAATTCCCTATGACGACCAGTAGGAGTCACTATTGAAGTGATGTCATGTTGGGTGTTGAGTCATAGATTAGTCCCTCGGATGTACTGTATATCGTCAAGCTCATTGAGGGGTTGGGAAGCCACAGCATTTAATTAATATTACAACTCCAACTCTGATGAAGATGAGGATGAGGATGATGTCAGTGTTGATGGGGGATCCGTATTGCTTTTGCCATTTCTGTTTGAACTGCACCTCGAATGACTGTTCACATACGTTCAATCTAAGTAAATGCCATTCAGCATCAGAGCAGGCTATATCATTTACATTTATCATCAACAGAGATCTATAATAGGCCTGACAGACGTTGTCAGACATATTCTTGCAGCAAACTAGTAGACAAATTGTAGGTTGACCGGTCAGATTGACGCTGTGGTTATAAATAAAAGTATTTTCACTTCTTGTAGGTTGTTGCTGGGTAAGAGACCACCATCATGCTCTTTAAGGACCAGTGGAGTCTAAATATATATTGCACTCCGCTTTCTAGTTTACCATCAAAAGACTGAACTATGGTGTCAGCCTCAGCTTGCTCATCCCATCAGTTTCTGTTGTTTGAGGGGAAGCTAGAGACGGAAAGAGGGGGGAGGCGGATGCTCCTGAGGAGGGTGGGGGTCGCTGTAATTCCGAATGGAGAGCACTGCATTGGCAAGACAAGATTAGAATTGACAGCCTGATAACTGCGTCACAATGAAAACAGCAGCGAGAAGGAGAAGGAGAAGATGAAATAGCAAAAGGAGAGCTCAAACATGGAGGCTGACAGTTTCAAAGATGCGAAAATGAGACAATAAAAGCAGGTAACAGAGTGGTAGGGTGTGAATGCGTTTGCTCAGTCACAGACTTAATGCTCAGTATGCATCATCATCTTCATCATTGGATACACCGAGCAGCAGAGTGGAGATAGCTGTGCGCTGCATTGACTTGATAAAAACAAACCTCTCTTTACATGATGGCCATTGCAGCAAATCAGACACAGAGTTTACATTGTGCTCCCAAAACAATGACGATGAACACGACAATGGCCTCCAGTTTGAGTGAAAGGCGACACATTAAACATGCCTTTCATGAAAACAAATCTGAATATGCACTGGCATGAATAAGCTGAAAAACGCTTGATAATGTGCAGTTAAGAACTACATACAGTGGAAACAACTAGGAACAAAAAGTTTTGTATGAGATCATACTTTGATTTCTTCGTCAGTGAACGGCTTACATTTTATTTTACTTTTATGAAAACAAACATGACACATTCTTGAAATAAAGAACAGACATTCCAAACAAAATTATAGCTGCCTGAGAGAATTCCATGTTTGCTATACGGCACAGTGCAAGGCGCAGTTACTGTCGCTTTTTATTTGACGGTCTGAAATTTGAGCATAACACAGCGGCCACAAAAATTCCCACAGCGGAAGGAAAAAAGATTTGTTCGTGGCATGTAAATGACTCGCAGTGCTTAGCTGCAAAGAGTCGAGACTCATAACAACTGTCAGTGATGACAAGAAATGATGATTCATGTCATACAGTTTAATTGACTGCACGTATAACTCACTGCGTTGTCTATCGGGAGTGCATTCTCACTCTCAACAGTGACAACTCACGGGACACAATGACAGGATAAGATCACATTTAATTGGCTTTGTTTGCAAAGAGTCATTTGATTTCCAGATGCCAACAGCTGCCGACCAGGACCGCAGGCAAGGGGTTAAGAGCAAAAACATCAGTTAAAATGTTTATGAGGGCCACGGTATGTTTCGCTGTGGCGCAGCTAGCAAGGATCCCAAAAGGCAGGAATGTGTCTCATTTGCAAAAAAACACAAGATGTGGCTGCAGTCGCAAAACTTGTTTGGATTGTGTTAGGTGCTAATTGTGCGAGTCAAGCAGTCACACGAATACCAATGTGGGCCTGCAGAGAGAGGGAGTACCATCTATTTGCTACGATTGGTACTGGAGATCATTCTAATAATACAAAACACTCTCTTCGTAAAAACAGGACACATTTATCCATCCGTCACTCTTCTAAAGAGTCCTAATTAGGGTCACGAGTGGGCTTGAGGCTGTCCCAGATGACTTTGGGCATGATGCGATATACACCTTGGACTGGTTGCCAGCCAATCGCCTTCACACTCACATTCAATGAACCTAACATGCATGCCTTGGAAATGTGCGGAGAACATGCAAACGCCACACAGGAAAGCCTGAGCTAGGATTCCAACCCAGAACCTTTTGACTATGGGGCAGATGTGCTTACCAATATATCTCATGATGCTCCAGGACACATTCTCTTTAGAATATTTATTTACATTGCTCAACAGAAATGAGTACATCACATTTGAAAAGTACCCATGAGCTTTTTATCCATTTCTCAGTGAACACAAGAATATACAGTATATATATTTTATTTTGATGGTGATTAAACTCACTTGTGTTGGAATTCTTTGTGAATTGTATTTTTTTAATCTAATACTTTTATGACATTCATTAATATGTACAAATCTTTGTAAATTTAAATGAATTTGCCAGAAAAAGCACATTTTTGTGAGGACACATCAATGGAGTACATTTGTCTTGACTTTTATCGAGAAATATGTTACATTCGAAAAATCTCACAGGACACTAGCAAACAAAAATGTCACAGTATAAATACGGAAATAATGACGATCCCGTCTCAATTTAGTCACTCAGTGTGAAATCTGGGCGTGTTTAGTTGAACACAAAGCTATTGTTCCATTGCATGAATGGCAACAGGTGGATACACAATTATGTACCTTCTGCCATCTAGTGGAAGAGCATTTAATTGTGTTCCCTGTCACGAGACACAGATTGATGAACAAAGATACATTATTTATAAATAAATAATCACTTTTGGGCCGACTGGTTAGCACATCTGCCACACAGTTCTGGGACCCGGGGTTCAAATCCGGCCCCACCTGTGTGGAGTTTGCATGTTCTCCCCGTGCCTGCGTGGGTTTTCTCAGAGCACTCCGGTTTCCTCCCACATCACAAAAACATGCATGGTAGGTTCATTGAAGACTTTAAATTGCCCGCAGGTGTGAATGCGAGTGCGAATGATTGTTTGTTTCTATGTGCCCTGCAATTGTCTGGCGACCGGTTGAGGGTGTACCCCGCCTCCCGCCCGAAGATAGCTGGGTTAGGCTCCAGCGGTAAAGAAAATGGATGGATGGATGGCCCAATTAAGTCAAATTACATTATTATTTCCCGTGGCACACCTGCTCTGTCATCTCTTTAATGTGCCGCAGTACAGTGGCTGGGAATTACTGGAAAATATTGATTCTGAAGGAAACTCAAGGTTGTCTAACAAATCTTTTGGGGAGTACTACCCCAAAACATTTCTAATTAAGAATAGACACCAATTCTTAAGATATGGTTGCAGGAACATTCAGCAAATGCAAATGTAGTACATTAGAGAGCTTCTCCGCAACACTACAAGCATATAGAGCAGTGCAGTGCTCTGTGCAACTGCTATATGCACTCCAAGCCTTAGTGGGTTTATAAATAGATACATGGCCATGGTTAAAGCAGCAGCACCAGTGAGAATAAAGCAATTTCAAAATGCTATATGTAATTTTTTGACCACTCCCATCACATGATGTACCCCATATTAAGAAACATAAAGTAAGCATGCACCAATGCAGTTGTTAACATGCTTGTGTAAATATCCAGCCACTGAAAAATATTTTACATCTACTGTAATTTTCAGATTCAGGTTGAAAGAAAACAAAATGAACACATTTCATGAATAGGGTAAGAAACCATGTGTCTTATAGTTTGCGTTGATTGCATGCATTTAGTGGTTATGTAGATATTCATTTTGCTTTCACGGACATCTGCAAGCAATATCCAACACTATCAAAATTGGTCTTGTATAATGTGGTGGACAAAAAGAGAATGTAAACAAAGCTGTTTGATGCTTAAACCTTCTGACCATGAATGGAAAATATAAAGTACTACTTTTTAAACACTACACAACATGTGATCATCTACTTAAATGTCTCCCCACACATCTTCAGATTGTATAAAATCTATAAATCACCCTGGATAGGTGACGTTTGGTGGTTTTAGACAAATCTTGAAAATATACCATGCACTTTTCATCTGGAAGCTATTACAGCGCCATGTCAGAGCAGGCATCTGTAAGCAATGAGCAGCACTACATGTCAAAGCCACCTCACAGATCCCTGAGCAGAAAGAAGCAGGCAATCATTTCGATAGCAGCACTCATCAAATAAAAATACAAGCCAGCCCCCACCCCCCCACCCCCCAAAAAATAAAATAAAAACAAACAAACAAAAAAATCATCATCAACCGCAAGTGCTTGGTTGTTGTTTAACCCCCAACACCCTTATATTAGAAGACGATCATTTGGACAAGATCTAGACTAGATAGTGTATTCAGTCCTCAAGCAGGTCTATTCAAATATACAGGGCTATTAGGCTGTTGGATGTGCCTTCAGACCGGCAGGCCGCACCAGTGAGCTCGCAGCTAATATTACATTTTCAGATATTTTAATTCCAACTTCAAACCAGAATCAAAGCAGAAGTCGGTTTGCATGATTTAATAGAGGGTGGAAAAGCACTGACAGCATTGAGGATCTCCTCTGAGCACTGGACTGACTTAATCAACCTAAATTGCAAAGTCGTGACCCTTGTATTTGGTAATGTGGTCAAAACAGTGGCAAGTGTGAGCTAATTAGATTAACGGCAGTTTAACGAGCTGTTGGAGGGGTCCGTGCAGATTGGATTTTAATAAATAGCGGCAAAAAGCATCTGCTGTGCACTTCCTGGATCTGCTGGCATTCTAATTGGCCCCAGTGGGTTGCTCTAGCTCAGCACCCCAGTGTGCAATTTAGAGGAGGAAAAGGTAAAAAGATGATTCTCCATCTAGGTAGAAATGAGACAGGATCTTTCTCACAGTTAAGACTTTATTAGCACTGGTATAAAAATAAAGACTTTGTCCTAGCACTCACATTGTCCATTTTGTGGATGTTGCGTTCGTGCTGTGAGAGCGAGAATATCGGAAAGATCAAATGGAATAGCTTTATCCTGTTGTTTGTTTTCTAGCTAAAATGTCTCCATGATGATGTCTTTGTGGGAGCAAAAAAC
This sequence comes from Phyllopteryx taeniolatus, assembly GCF_024500385.1. NCBI lineage: Eukaryota > Metazoa > Chordata > Actinopteri > Syngnathiformes > Syngnathidae > Phyllopteryx > Phyllopteryx taeniolatus. The sequence continues at coordinate 24,764,880 of NC_084502.1, read as the reverse complement.
AAACAAAAAAACAATTAATCAAACATGAATGAGCGACCATAGCAGGGTTATTTCCATAGCAACAGCTTGAGGGGACAACTTGAACCCTTTAATGTGAGCTGGTGATGTCTCTTTGTAAACATCTGCGCAGCGGGGGGGGAGAAAGCCAATGAGAGAGCCTGGCAACAGAGGCATCACAGGGCAGCAACCTCTTGGTAGCGATCAAAGTTTCCATTATCTAGTACTGAAAGGACCGAAAAGTGGTTTGCGTATTGAATGAGGTAAACTTTTAAATCATTATGCGCTTAAAGAGCTGATGAAACAATATGCAAATGATTAGTAAAGAAAAAGAGGTGTGTGAAAGTAGCATCAGAACAGCACAAAGACATTTTGATATTATTCCTCAACCACATTGCGCAATGATGTACAGACATCATCTCTCTTATGCTCACGCTTTATGGAGCCAGCGATTAAAGTGCCTCTTCCAGCATCCAGCTGTGAGTAACAGTGATGGCAAAAATGTAAAATGTAAAAATATTCATATTATTAAGGGATTCTGAGAAACGGATCCGAGCATGCTTTTTTTCATCTTTGCTGGACCGTCAAAACATTCACAAGCACATTCAGAATCCAGACACCGACGTTCTTACTGTTAAATCACGTCAGTAGCGTCTTCTCATTTAAGTAGAAGCGCTTCTTTTCTGCTCACAGCAGCAACTATAGTGAACCAACACAACATGAGAGGATTCTGGGCTGGGCTGGTCCACTAATGCTGAGCCAATGCAACATCAAAATGATTTTGAAGAGTACAGACATTTTCAGAAAATCAAGTCAGATAATTACATATTGTCACTTGAAATGTCCTTCTCCTGTTTTCCTGTGTGCATTTCTCCTTTCCCCTTGACTATAATATATAGCCCCAGACAGTGGCTTCCTGGTGGGAGTAGAATAAGATCAGGGGGCCGGTAAAGCTGAAATTAGCTCGTGGGCCCTACCATTATGCTGTGACTGACGAGCTGTGATCTATAAAATCTAGATCTGCTTTTACAACTAAGCTCCAAAACCCTGTTGTGTATGTTGGTATTGTGGAGCTGTAAAAACACATGTTGTTTCCCTGTCATTATTCCACCACTCGGAAGCAGATGTTTGGTTGCTTCTATGTCTCTTTTTAAATGCAGAGCACAATTGTTGTTTCTTTCTGTCGGCTGCCAGGCCTTATTAGAGGCCCTTTTTGGTTGCTATGCAGGTACAAGGCTAATTCTTTGGTGTTTTGCTTATCAAATTGTTCGGCTTTCCCCTATATATATTGATGATTTTAGAGAAATATAACCTTAAGCACAACGGTGAGACCTGGTTCCAATCTAAAAGGCGGCGGCGCACAACTATACATTGAAGTAACAGAATAGTATTTCAGTCAACCAGAATGTGTCCTACATTTAAAGTGTACAAAGACCAAGTCCTCTGTACTCAGTGGTCACTGGTTCTAGGTAAAGTGCACAGGCAGATCCTAAGTCAGAGAGCTAGAAAACCAGATAACTGATTGTTTCTATAAAAACAACGTGCAATTTAATTCTCCTTGCATCCAGAAACAACTACACGTTGATTACGTTTGTGGAACCTGGCAGCAGCACCGCAAGCGGGAAGCAGGAACCCGTCGCTTTCTCCCATCCTCAGAGGTTCCTTGGGCAAGAGTAATGGCTCCTCTGCGCTGGGCTGCGCCTTGCTATTGTAGAATCACAGAGCGGTTAATTGAAACAAATGACTCTAATAATGGGACATTATCCCTACAGGCTGACTTTGTGGTGGGCCTAATTAGCGTAGCATTGTTGACAAGGAGGACGAGTCACCGCTCGGATCCCTCAAAGGGAGCAGTCAAGGCGATGAGGGCTTCTCCAAATTCTAGCACAAAAAGCGAGATGTGCACTCTCAAATGTAGTGCAGTAAACTAAATGTTTTTTAAAAGGATTACATAATTGCCCCAGGTGTTTGATTATCATCATTTTTTAAGCAACAGCTTGAGTTATAACTCATTTTGAAGTCCACAGTGTCATACAGGTACTTAAGCATATTGTGAATTTATAAATAAAAATAAATTATCATAAAATTTAAAAAAAATGCTTGGCATTTGCTAGTAATACCTTGTTGCATGAAATAATAGTGTATTAAATGTCAATACAAATTGCGATCGCATACAAATTTATCTGCTAAAGTAAACGGACAAATGCATTTTGCAAGAAAGATCACAAAGCAAATGTTTCCTTTGACTGCATTAATGGCTGCAACAAGAGATGTTCAACAGACTCTCTGTAACTTCCACTAACAACCCAGGTGAAAGTTAGCTCCTCCCAGACATACAAAGCTTGTCTCTCCGTGGCGATTCAATATATTCACATACTTCTGTAACAACAGTTACTATACTACCTCCCTATTTAGACAGGGCTTTGGCGCAATTTTGTGGCATTTTAGGGTGTTTTAGAAAGAACACAAAAACAAAGAACAAAAAGACCACCGTTTTTTTTTTTTTTGCAATTAGATGGGCATAGGTTCCACCCAAAATAAGAGTGAAAAGTTTAATTTGTGAATTTCAGGAATATTGAAGCACAAACACCGTATTCATATTTTGCTGTAAAGCTTGCAGTTTTGTGCTCGGGCCAAAGCCTTGTCAAATATAAAGACCATCTTGGCACCACCTTGTGGCGTCTTTGTACCAGTAAACTGTTGAAGTGAGGGGAGGAGCTTCTATTACGTGAACCAAAGCACTCTCTAATGGAAAAGTGGTACTTTACCGCTATCTTCTGGTATTTACTGTAGAAGCAATTATAAGCCTTTTTAGGGGGGCACCAATTACTTATGAATTTGAAATATCTGTGGCGGGGCTCGGTCCCTATTATAGTGGACCCCGGTCCCTGGAATATTTGCAGTTCATCCATCCAACCATCCATCTTCTGTACCGCATTATCCTCACAAGGGTCGCGGGCGTGCTGGAGCCTATCCCAGCAATCTTCGGGCGAGAGGCGGGTTACACCCTGAACTGGTCGCCAGCCAATCGCAGGGCTCATATAAACAAGCAACCATTTGCCCTCACATTCACACCAACGGGAAATTTAGAGTCCTTTATCAACCTACCATGCCTGTTTTGGGTATGTGGGAGGAAACCGCAGTACCCGGAGAAAACCCACGCAGGCGGACAAGATGCAAACTCCACACAAGCGGGGCCTGGATTCGAACCCCGGTCCTCAGAACTGTGAGGCAGATGTGCTAACCGGTCATCCACCGGGCCACCCATATTTGCAGTTCAGCCTTTGCAAATTTTATTTGAAACCTATCCGCCGTTATTCATGGGAATTTTCTGTTTATTTTTGTATTTACAGTATGTATCATATTTATTGTATTGTAGCTCCTTAGTTTCCTTGTCATTTAAATACACAGTGGGTCCAATGCGCATTGGGTGTGACATGCATTCTTTCCATTTTAATGGGCCAAATCAAATCAGTTTTCTTCTAATTACAGTGAGTCTCTACAATACTATGACAAATGCACATACTCTCTTATTTTCATGCAATACGATATTGATTGACTGCTCTCCAGATGCATTTTGATAACCACTCAAATCAGTTTTTTCCTGAAATTGTTTACCCTTGTACATGATGCTCCCGGAGAGTCAGCTGTAATGCAGTGTTTAAATCGCTGTGACCAAGCTGTTTAAAATATTCATCAGTCCTAACAGTCGCCTAAGGTTGTTTGCGTTGGTCCCATGAATATTCATGCACACCAATGAACGTGCATTTGTTTTTAATGCTCAGTCCGTTAATACTCCACTTCATTACTCCAAAGCTAGAATAATAAAGTGCCGTAAAACAAAGCTTTATTTTTCTAAAGCACTATTCTCTTTGCAAGTCTATCTGTTTCAGTTTAAATGAAAAGGGAGCGCCCTGCCAATTATCTTGCTGTCATTTCTCTTGACAACTGCAAGACACATTGTTTGCCCCTGTGTTAGAGTGTAACACACTGAAGGGCATCTGTCTCTTCTTTTTTAATGAAATGAAAAGAAAACAGAAAACATTTCTACTGCTCCAAAAAGTGATTTATCTGCGAATGTCACCAAAATGTTATATCTGCCCCAGTGAAAGGCAGCAGAGCATGTGGGTCATATGAGATATGTCTCAAACATTTGGAAATAAAGACAGCTGTTTCAATAAACACAAGTAATCCAAGCAAGCAATGAATATGTGAAGTCAAGTGCAAACTGCAATTTGCTGCTACTTTTTTGATTCACATTACTTTTGATAGTTTATTTTAAAGCAGCTTTTTTACCATTATTTCACGGAACATATCCAAACTAATTTAGTGTGCCTACTGTTGAGTTAGCCTAGGGGATTTAATTCCAATGTACTATTAGTAAGGCGTCTACTTTTTGCATGATCATCTATAGATGTCTGTCCGAGTGTCACTCCTCTTAAGAAGATTCACAACAATTATTTTTGCCCAGTGGTGATCCACCAACTCTGACCTTTTTAATTGCTCCATTGGGCCCCAATCTAACAATCTCTGAGCTGCAAATAAATATAGCAGTCTGCATCGATTTTATGTCACTGTTTTAAAATTGGTATTCCCCCCATTGTTGCCCTTGTCCTAAATGCCAAGCGATGCAAAATAAATTTCTTGTCAGATTACAGTAAATGAAGTCGAATGGAATCAAGCTCACATAACCTTGTAGCGATCAGTGACTCTGACAATGTCTGACATGCGTGCGCAAACACACACACACACACACACACACACACACACGCACACACACACACACACACGCACACACATACACACACATTCGTTGCTATGGTTTAATTACACTGCAGTGCAACAGAAAGTGCCTATAGTATTTCTGAAGAAAGTGGGAAGGGAATTACACAGTAACTTGTGGCACAAAATTTCTATATTCTATATATATTTCTATATTTTGCCAGTGATACTATCACAATAGCAATTGTGCAATAATTGCTATATTCCACATTTAGGATACATCACAATATCTATTTAACTGAGATACTTATAGAACATCCGATACAATCATGAATCGAAAAGCTGATTTGAATTACTGTAGCTAAACCTTTATATATAAAATGATTTAAGAAACCCCAATACAAATTGTAGTTCATTCATACAAACAACCATTCACATTCACAATCACACCTTTGGACAGTGTTGAAGAGTAACTAATTACATGTAACGAGATTACGTGATCTAATTTTAGGTTATCATAACTCGAGATTTTTTTCACTTCCTCCTTCTAAAGCTGTTTGTCTCTGGTCATGTGCCATTCTGCTATAGCCTCAAACATGACATATTTTTCCAAGTATGACTTTTAAGCACTACCTGTAGTGCAATCTGATAGCTTGTCTGAGATTTTTAAAAGGTCAGTTACACTTCTGAACACAAAAAAAGTACAAAAGTACAAAATTGTGCAAATTTGTCATTAGGTCAACATGGTATAAGGAATGGTGGTTTTCCACATGCTGGACACATACAAACACAACAAAAACATTTTTAAAATTATGTATTTAGATTTCATCAAGTTTTGTTATTTGTGTAAAGGACAAATATGCAGTGGCGGGACGGTCGACGACTGGTTAGCACATCTGCCACACAGTTTTGAGGATAAGGGTTCAAATGCCGGCCCCGCCTGTGTGGAGTTTGCATGTTCTCCCCATGCCAACGTGGGTTTTCTCCGGGGACTCCGGTTTCCTCCCACATCCCCAAAACATGCGTGGTAGGTTGATTGAAGACTCTAAATTGCACGTAGGTGTGAATGTGAGTGCGAATGGTTGTTCATGTGTGCCCTGCGATTGGCTGGCGACCGGTTCAGCTGGGATAGGCTCCAGCACGCCTGCGACCCTAGTGAGGAGAAGCGGTACAGAAAAGGGATGGATGGATGGACAAATATGTGGTTAATTCTAAAAAAATGATGGTTTTAATGCACTTTTCGAGGAATCATCCAGGGATCCTGTTGATGCATTCATTCAAAATTAAGAAAGGTAATCAAAATGTAATTAGATTACTTTGAGAAAGTCATTGAAATAGTTACACTAGTATTACATTTTCAACACGGTAACTTGTAAGTGTAACCAACTACATCTCCAAAGTAATATACCCAACACTGCCTATGGACGATTTAGAGTATTCAAATAACCTAACATAGACTTTTACGGAATGTGGGAGGAAGCCCGCCCGGAGAATACCTACACAAGCACAGTCAAGGTTTGAACCCAGAACTTCTTGCTTGTGCTGCCACCAATGCCACCTTTATTTCATTAAACAACGCATACTGGAGGTCCTTTCTTCATCCGTACTATATGATCTCAAACGAACAGCACACATGACATCAATAATAATGAATTTGATGTCAAAATGAGTGGGAGTCCTATGAGTCAAGTGTGTGGCATAAACTTGTTTAACTGGCAGCTGTTTTTTTGGCAGTGGTGGCTTTGCCTTCCTTAACTGGCCTCATTATAGCAGTAATGAGACAGGGGCCGGTGCTGTGTTTCAATATTTAAACACCGCTGTGCCCCTTAAGGCACTATTTTGGGCCCCTCCACGACCCTTCATTACTGTCTGCTGGCAAGTGTCCTTCCTGCTTTATCTTATCAAAGAGTTAGCGCTGTCTGGCATTCCTTCCACACACACTCCAACAGCAGCCTCAAGCCGACCTAAGCAATCAGGGGGCTTGTTGAACATGAGACCCCTGAGTGCCACCTCTACCCGGGCTGGCAGACTTCCTGACAGCGAAGGATGAGACAGGGATTCTCCGGCAGTGCTGAGCATTCGCATGCAGGCATGTTACATTTCGCAGTTTCGCGCTCATCCAAGACTTTTCTCCTTCTGCCTTGATTCAAAGTCACTGACAGAGCAGGTCAATGTGGTGGGAAGGACCTATGACAATGTAACCAAAGCTCTAAATAGCACTGTGTCTAGCATTCACATTACTGTAACTTTCTTCAACAAAGGCTGGCTTGAGACTTTGGCACAGTACTGCATATGCACCGACCAGCCACAACTTCATGACCGCATGCACAGTATAATGATATCCAATACAAGAGCTGTGTCAAAAATTCACCATGACAAAGATAAAAAAGAGAGCTCCAGTATGCCTACTATTTTGGTTTCCATATTTCTTTACGCTACAAAAAAAAAAATATATTATATAGGATCAGTTCTCAGTATGATTCAGTTCTACACCACTGCAAACGACAACCACAATAATAAACATATTGCTAAAATAATATATCGCTTACAGATGACACATTAGTACCTTTGTAAAGGCAGAATGTCTGATGCAGCCCTTGTATTGAATTGTATTATATTTTACAAGTGTTCATAATTTTTTTTATATAACATCAGGTCATGGACCCCCTATTTGGATTCCTTGTGTACATTCAATTTGGCGGAAATGACAATTTAAGACACACACACATTGAGAGTTCAACCGGCAAAAAAGCTTTCACAGCCTGAAATGCAAAGTATTACGTTTGACATCCGCTTACCCATGAGCCCTAGCAATAATTTGCCTAGCTTAAACCCAAATGAATGTCAAAGCTAACACTTATAGCTGTCTAAACATCTCCTGTTGTGTTACATCAAAATTCAAAAGGTCACAAAAGCAAAAAATGTAGTGCTGGCCGACTGACTTTTGCACAGCAATGTACGTTTGTACATTAAAAAGGAGACCATCTAAGTTTCAATGTACATCACATTCCAATGGCTCGTGCCTCAGCGTCAATTTACAACACATCTTATGATTTAGCATTTAATATGGGTGCTGCATGTGGAGTCCCAATCAGGATAGGATAAGAGGAGGGTGGCAATCAGGATGAATTGGACTCTTGTGTGGTGCCATTTAAAGCAAACATTTTGTGCCTAAGCAGCATGATGCTGGTCAACCCACTCCTCTCAATCCTGAAATGATTTAACTCTGCTTGCTGTAGGATCGATGTGCGCTGAGAAAGAGAATCCCAAAGCAGGGAGAAGTTTACAGAGCTTTAGCCTAAGGCTACATGTTGTACAAAAACCAGCAACAACATCCCTTGAGAAGAAGCGAATCTGCTGCTCCAGCTGAGCTTGTACTTGTAGGAGGTTTATTTGTGCACTGAAGGATAGCTTTTATTGCAGAGAAGTGTATCCTTAAGGTACAACTTTGTATTAGCTTTTTTTTTTTTACTGATGGTGAACAAGCCTGCAAACGATTAGTATTTTGGTTGTCAATGCAGCCGCAAGTGTTGTTCCTTCATTCGTGTGCAGTCACACTGAGACAGAGAGCCTATTTCGATCCACCTCATTTTCTTAAAGCATTCAGCAGACAAAAATTCAATCTTACTTATTATATCCTTATCCGTATGAAATTAAGGTCAATTGACTTTGTGGGGGAAACATCAAATGAAACGTCCCTAATGGAAATGAAATGAAAACAACGTCATCTTCAATTTCTTTAAATATTTCTCAATATACAGCCTACTTTCCTATTCCGCAGCCTGGGAAATAAGCTCCTCTTGTCCCAGGAGATAATAAATGAATTGAACCCCCCCCCACCACCACCCTGCCCACCTCCTATGCCCTCCTCTTTCTTTCTTATCGGTCATCTATTTTTCCAGAGTAAGCTATTACTTGTGTCGGTTGCTAAGCAACAAGAAATATTATTAGTGGCTATTATTACCCGGGCTCTGCAAGAGTAGTACTAAAATGTAAAAGCGGGAAACATGAATGTGTTACATAAATCTTTGGCCCTTTCAGAGCGTATGGAAGTCTGTGTTTGTGCACTGATTTACTGCAATGACGGTCCATTTATGAGAAAAGGGGGTGCGAGGTAAGAAAATGGAACATTACGCCGAAAGGCTATTTGAAGGTAAATAATTGCAAAGGTGAAATAAAAGCTGTTTAAAAACTGACGCTCTCTCTCTCATTCTTTAAACAATATTATTGTACTAAAAAAAATAACAGTTGCTTTGTTACATATTTTATGTAACAAAAGCATATAATATATATATGGTTTGTTACAAAGCAATATATATATGCTTTGTTACATACTTTGGATTATATATATCTGCGGTGAGTGCTGATCTACTCCTCCACTCTGTAGGTTTCTCAAGCCACTATATTGACTGTGATACAATGAAAAGCATCTTTTAACGGATTGAGAATATTCAGAAAAGTAGCCTGTGAAATGTGACCTAATCCCGACGAACAGAGGCCTTGAGCCACCACCCACAGTGAAAACAGAGCCTTATGCCGATTGTGATAGAAAACCACATAAGACCTGATTAACGGAGGATAAATGCCACAGATGCTCACATTAAAGCATAAATATTCATGATAGGGGGGTAGAGTGCAAAAAAGTAATATTTATGTCAGATGAAAGTATATGATGTTGAATAATTAACCACACGGGGCATCTATAATTCATCTGGTTCGATTCTATGATTAAAGCATCTGACTGTTCAGCAGGGGTGTTTACATGTTGGCTCTGAAGCATGTTTGACACATGAAAAAGTCCCTTTGCATTCACAGAGGGGGTTGAGTGTCCCTTTTAGAAAAGAAAAGTCGCTGAGAAGGGACATTCCCTCTTCTTGTCGAGCTTTCTGTTCAAAAACCTCCTGCTCCCCTTAAACCTCCTCTTCCCCCCCCCACACACACACACTTTCATTTTGCCGTTCCTCACAAATGAAAATGTGAAACGCTGAGTTTCTTGCTCTCTTTCTTGGTTCACTTTGAGGTAATCCAATCTTTGAGTTGCGCAGCTGAGGAGATATTAAAGTAGCTGTTCGCTGCAAAGATGTGCGTGGCTGCAGCTCTGTGCACTCTGTTTATAAATTTTTCATACGCGAGGCTCGAGCCTCTGCTTTGACTTCACTGTCTCGCCTTCCGTGGCCTCTAACCGTGCTAATTATCACGCTAATAGATGAACGCTTTCCCACTATGAAAAAATGATCACAGAGAATGGAGAACAGCACAGGGAGGCAAATCGTACCACAGTGTGAGATGACAAAATGGGCACGGGGCTGGGGAAAGGTGAGCGAGGGTGTACTTACCGAGTGCATAGGCCCCGAGAGGAGGTGGGTGTCCTGACCCAGCATGTTGGACATCATAAGGGCGGGCAGCTCAGGGTAGGAGTAGGTGTTGAGCAGGCCATTGTGAGCCAAGGAGTGAAAGGGGTACCCCGACTCGTGCTCCATGAGGTGCAGCAGAGAGGGGTCAGCATGGTTGGGGGGCGTAATTGGGGGGATCTCGTAGTCTTCATCCCCTGCTCCTCCTCCTCCACTGCCGCCGCCGCCATTGCTGCCTCTGCCCTGACTGGAATAGCTCTGCAAATGCATACAAGACAATTAACAGCGATGTGGGATATTTTTTAAAAATGTATTTGTTTTTTGCAAGTTTGTCATCCAGTGAGGAGTTGCGAGTGGATGTTGGCAGTGTATATTAAAAACATGAGAAATGCACGTTACAGAAAGAACCTGCATTCATACCTATGGGCAATCTAGTCTCCAACCCACCGACACGCATTAGCATATCTTTAGGAACGTGGGCGTGAACTGGAGCACAGACAGGAAATCCACAAGAATAAAATTAAAACATTAAAACTTTGCACCTGCACTTCAAAACACAGCCAGACATTCAAGTTACTATAACATAGCTCGTCATTTAAAGAGTCTTGCTATAGATTTCAACTTCAACAAGAGCAAAAATACAGTGCTCTAGTCAAATGCTTAATTATTGCCATTTAGCTCGCCTGTACCAATTCATGGGTTTTGCCACGAATTCCTGTAATTTTACTCAGCAAGACACTATTCAGCAATAATTTGATTCATTATCAATTCCATAATTAAAACTACACACACACACACAATCAACAGCTGCTTGCTCTACAGAATATTTTGTTTCACAAATTTCCAAAACAACAATAGAACGTCAGTCTGTAAGCAAATGAAAATAATACACAATTGACTGTAACTTTGTGGTTGTTTCATAATCTCATAACTATGATAAAACTAATGTCATCTTCCTCATTATTAAACAAATCCAATGTGTGTAAATGAGCTATAAAAAAAAGCATGGTGGGTGATGCATGAGCAGAGTCTGTGGCTGTCTTTGGCAGAGCTTGTCTTGACATAATGCTGCACAGAGAAAGATGGTTTTCTGCTCTCAAAAGCATACTGAGGGTATTCACTAGGGAATGAAAAGCAATTTTGTCAGCGGCAATCTGATGCCAACTCCGCTTTATAATGACTGAAGAAAATTAATCATCACAAATAATATTCCAGTGTCAGCCATTCAAGAGCTTTTTAATAGAATTTTTATTATTCATGTCTCGTGGTACACATCAACTAGTTCGTTCTGCAACATTTCAGAAATCAATTCAATATCTTCCTCATGTAGCCTGTCATCTCACCCGCCAGTGTAGCAATTCATCTTACAAACAAACATTTAAAGCAAACAGAAAATATGGAAGGACAGCTATGATATCGCCCTAACAGAATTGGTGCCTCAAGTTAGGCTGGAGCTTGCCTAATGCATGCTATTATTGGAGAGAATGTAATAACACTAAAACATTTCATTATGAGTGCTGAATGTGCTTTTCCTTGATGATTGCTTAAAATGATCACTAACAGTTGTTTTTCCCCCCACAGTAAAAGGTTTTTGCAATGGCTGTTGTCATTTCAAATTATGGTTGCCAGGCACACAGTATACAAATAAAAACAAATCTAACAGTTTTTACACTTATCCAAGGGTATAACATGTTTGGCATCTGTTAAGGTTTTCATTCAGTAACATGAGGACATGAAAACTAGGCTTACCAGATTTATATGATTTTTTTGTTTTGTTTAGTGTGTTTGTTTGTTTTACTTGCCTCAGTGAAAAGAGGAAAACTATAAATAGACAAAAATAGCCTGCCTGGGAAAACCACTTGCTCACTGTCCCTTGCACTGCAAAGATTCCTAGATTTCAATACTAAGGAATCCCACATTAATATTGTAAATTAAAAGAACATTTTATGGGTTTCCACTGTCTGAGCTGCTTGGAGAAGAACTTAGAAAAAGTGAATTTTAGACAGAAGCAGGCAGAAGGTTGTGCAAATAAGGATGAAGCTAATGGATACAGATCACAGAGAAAAAGGCAACCACTACATCGCCTGACTGCAACCTGGAGCATGGAGTACATCCAGCTAGCCTCGTAATCTTAGCTGGCTAAGCAGTTTGGTTAATGAGCTAACAAGAGCATACCATTATTTTACAGATACGGTGTGGATGTTCATTTTTGAACGATTCAAAAGAGTATGAAAAAAAAAATGTACTAGATGACAGCTTCATCCAGAGCTGTTAATTTTGGGTTTTAGAAATGGTACGAAAAAAAAATATATTTCCCTTCAAGCGCTCTGGATAAGTGTCAGACTGCTGTTCTCTGGTGCGCTGTGATTGGCTATTTGCGTTTCTGGGTTGTGACTAGCAAAATGTCGATAGAAAGTTTTCCCGTGACGTCACGCACCTCCGGACACGCCCAGCGGCAGTGGCTGCAATGTTGAAGGTAGACTGTTTTGTAGACTGATTGTTTTGTTCCGGTGCTTATTGAGTGTTTTAATAGCTAAATTTGATGGCCAACGTCAATAAATGGTGAATTACTGCGCGGTGTTTTGCTGCAGCAATACAAGTGGGATGGATACAGTCTCATTTGGAAGTTTACCGTCACCAGTTTTGAATCAAGAGCGAAAAGACTAAATGTTTGTCAAGGAAAAGACTGAGACTGTGGCGTTCACGAATCACCAGAACTGATCTCACTCTGGCAAGCTACCCAGTCCTTACATCCGTGTTTGTTCTGAACACTTCGTAGAAGGTAAGCTTTAATTCTTAGCAACATTAGAAAATGCATTTTACATACTGTACTTATTATACATATATCCATTTACAATGTTAACATCTTAATTCAGTAACATATTCATAAAATATATACAGTATCTTCCGTTGGATATCGGTTGTTGTTTGCCCTGGAATTATTTTGTAAATGTACACACGTCAGAAATGTGGGATTCTTTCATTACCCGAATGGCAGCTGACTCACACTAGGGTAACCACTATCTAGCCTTGAGACTTATGTCAGGCAAAGTCAATGCGGTTTTTGCTAAAGTAAGCTAAGCCGTGAGCGATTACAACCATTAAATGAAACGGTCTCAGTTTTATTTCCACGTCTTCGCACACAGTAAGTGACTGCACTTTTCTATCATGTCCCATCTCTGCCACTGCATCCGAAGCCTAGCTTATCCTCCTGATCTCGACCTCTAACATGGCAAATAAACAAACACTGGTCATCTAATTGAAAACTAACCAGTAAATGAATAGAGTTCTTACCATAATTCTTAAAAGTTTGCCCTTAACAGTGCTGACAAGAAACCTCTTTGGATATAGCGAATGCAGCAGTTCCAAAACGTAATAATCAGCTAATTAAGCAATTGTTAGCGGCTGCCTAACACAAGAATAACCTGGAGGAAAAAAATGTAAACATAAAAGCTGTCATTGTTCTTGTGAGGAGAGTGCAGATAAGGATTGAATTATTGAGGTAAAACTCTAACTCCAGTCTTGGTTTGAACTGCTCACAGCAGTGTGTGCGTGTGTGTGTGTGCGTGCGTGTGTCCTTTTCTGATGATAGTGAAGATAAATGTTCTCTTTGGTCAAAGCAGAATGGTTAAACATGATGTGCGTTAAATAAAAAAAACAAAAAAAACATTGTATTTAATATAAATGTAAAAGCCAAGCACGCAAGGTGACATGAAATTGTGAGTTTGCAATCCTTCAAACAGAACTAACACTGAACCAAGAAAGGTTTGCTTCAATTTGATTTCCATATTGATGAAATAATACAAGAGTTTATTTGCTGTATTTCGGACACCTTCTCTCTGTAATAAAACATAAGTGTTTACATTTGCAATATCGCTGGTTTAAATGCTGTCAGAGGCTATTCAATAGTTGTGCCTTTCAGCGCTTCATGAATGTTTTTTCGGCTTCATGGCTTCCTACGATGCCCTTGGAGATAAGACATGGGACAAGGACATTTCACGTTTAATATTTTCAAATGTAAGATAAATAATTCATAAATATACTGTCTTTCAGGACATGGAGGAGGGTGGATCAAAGAGGGGTCAGAATGAAACACCAAATGTTGATTCAGCCCTCTCCTTCTAACCTTCACACTCCAGAGGTGAAATTTGAGCAAATCTGTTATTTTCTCAGACAAGGGTATTCACTTAGTTCTCCAAAGATCCAACATGAGTTAATGGCAATAGCAACAATTTTTTGTTTTTCCATAATTGTGTTCTATGTCGTTCTAATCAGTCGTAACTGTGGTCAAAAGGAATCAGTTGGAGCATTATCTTTGTGCTTGTGCTTTGTCACATTTTTCTCGTGCCACACAGTTCTTTTAAAAAGAAGAAAACTGAAAATGAATTGAGTAACTTCACGTTTAAATTTCCCATCTAGTTATGGGAGTGCATACCCCTCAGCGTAAACAAGTACATTACAATATCCATCCATTTATTCATTTTCTGGATGGCTTATGCTCATTAGTATATCAGTATATCTTCCTAATTGCATGAAATCCAAACAATAAATCATCACAAAACAACATTTGGAACTTAAGAAAAAAGGATCTTATTCTAATGATTATGATCATGCTTTTAGAGAGTGAGACTCACGGCTTTTCCCTGTCAGAGGTTGGCACAGCGAGTCACTTCCATGATTAGTTTGGCACAGTTTTTACACCGGATGCCCATTCTGACGCAACCTGCCCATTTTTCTCTGGGCTTGGTATTGTTGCAAAGACCAGCAATCAAACCCGTGCCGTCTGTGTGAAAGGCAGCAGCATGTACCACCACACTACCGATGCTATGTGACTGCGCTTTTATGTTAGTAAAATAAAGGTATTTTCAAAATGTAGTGAAATGTGCTATTAACTGGGAACCTGATAATGGACTTAATTTTTGAAAGGGTGTTTTATTATGTATATTATTACGTGTGATATTTTTGCACCGGGCTGTGAGGTTCATATTATCAACATTATTACATCTTCTTTGTCATGTAAAATATATACTAATATACAAAACTGCTCACATTGTAAGGTTATCTCAAATAATTAACTTATCTTAAAGTGACGATAAATGAATCACATCTAGGTGGGTAATGGGTGTGTTGATTAGGCTTTACACGATTAGGATTTTTGGGGCCGATCACCGATCAGCGAATTTAAAAAAACGATAACCGATCACTGATGCAATCACAAGATGGAGGAATGTGTTTATTTAAATGACCTGTTCATATACTGTATATACTTGTGTACTTAATTGCTCAAAAAACTATATTTACAATAACCAATGTAGGCGGCACGGTGGGCGACTGGTTAGAGCGTCAGCCCCACGGTACTGAGGAGCGGGGTTCAATCCCTGGCCACGCCTGTGTGGAGTTTGCATGTTCTCCCCGTGCCTGCGTGGGTTTTCTCTGGGCATTCCGGTTTGCTCCCACATCCCAAAAACATGCATGTTAATTGAAAACTCTAAATTGCCCATAGGTGTGAATGTGCGAATGGTTGTTTGTTTGTATGTGCCCTGCGATTGGCTGGCAACCAGTTCAGGGTGTACACCGCCTCCTGCCCGATGATAGCTGGGATAGGCTCCAGCACGCCCGCGACCCTAGTGAGGAGAAGCGGCTCAGAAAATGGATGGATGGATAACTAATGTATCTTTGTTCCTCTATTTATGCCAATGAGGCATAGTGACAGACAGAACAAATGAATGGTCTTCTATTAGAGGGGTAGGAAGTACATACAGTAATTAATGTATCCACTTTTTGTGACATTTTTGTTTGTTGGTGTGCCGTGAGATTTTTCAATTGTAAAACATGTTCCTTGCCTCCAGAAAAGTTGGAAATCACTGTTCTAGTCAGATCGGTTATTCTAATCAGTCAGGTCAAACCAACATTACATGACAGAAATAATGGGTGCTAACTTACTGTCATTAAATTACTTAATTTTTAATTAAATGACTTCACCCACACCAAAACTTTAGAGCATGATTCGACAGAACGCCGGCATGTTTACGTACAACCGTTCGTGCTACCACTAGCTCGCTAGGCTACATAACATGTTATTGCCTGCTTGCGAGCCGTATCGTATTAAAAGACATACCTCAAGCAAGCCTTAAACAAACGTCCTCTCCTGTCCTGAGCACCGGTGACCACCAACACACGTTTTCCCCCATTTTGTCCTTATAATACAGTCAGTGCGATCCACTCTTGTTGTCGTCGTCACGGTAATGAGTGTATCCGGTCGCATTTGAGTTGAGAAGATAAAGCCCAGTGATCGTAAAAGACTGGATGCGGTGGTATCGGAATACAAGATTTTGTTTCAGTAGTCTGACAGTGCAATCGTAAAAGAGCAAATTTGTCTTACAGCATTACGTGTTGTATGTCACGGGACAAGGCTAAAAATAAACTAGCTTTAGGATTCAAATATACTGTGCACGTGGCGACGCGGAGTAAATGTCTTTTTCGGAGCCGATCAATGACGTCATTGATCAGCTCGGCGAATTATGACATTAAAGCCGATCAGCATAAAATGCTAATTATCGGCCGATACCGATAAGCCCGATAAAATGGGTGTAAAGTCTAGTGCTGATGGAGTCATTTGTAGCATTTGATGGAAAACAGCTCATTTGGTAATGATATGTTCATTAAAGAAAGGGAAAAAAATGTTGCTGAAAACAGAGAGCCCGGCATGGTTGATGGTGGAGGCAATTCGTCCAAAGACTGGAAATTAGATGTTTAGAATAGCTTCAGTGATTGTTTAATGTAATAAGACACACTGGAAACGTGATCAAAATAGCTGAACAGAAAAGTCTCATAAAACAAAATAACTTTGGATGAGTATACAATGTCCTATGGAAAGTCATTCAGCCATATGCTACTCTGTAAATAAAATGACAGTGCAGCATGGTTTTTGCGACAAACAACAGCTGGCTATGCATACATAAAAGATCCTCATGTCCAGTTTGTGCATGCCAGATAGACACATGGCAACACTAAATCTTTAAAAACATCTTATGGGGAATTTTACAATTCACCTTCAAAGACAGCCTTGTGACGCGCACAAAGGCAAGAAATCAAGCTCATCATCAGCTACACGCATGAGGAGTGTCCAAAAAGCCTGCCAGACCTGTCTTTGGAAAAGACAATCACAGGATCGGACAGTGCGATAGAAAAGAATGAAATAGCACCTGGTTGACTGACAGCGAGAGAGAACTGGGATAAGTGAAGTGTGCGAGTCGGGGGAGGGTGTTACGAGAGTACAGCAGGGTCATAGTTCGTGTCCGTCACTGAAGGACAGGTAGGCTACGGAAAGCTTTCAGCCAATCGCGAGGCAGGGAGCTAACCTCTTCCCTGCTTCACGCGTGCACTGGTAATTCTCTCAAATGTCACATCAAAATGGATCTCATTTAAGAAGGACCCGACTCTCAATTGCAGATGTGGGTGGACCTGAGTTGGACTTACACACGGTGGAGGATATATTTTGAAAAGGTCTAGAAAAGAGCTGTGTTCCCCACATTCATGTCTCTTTTTTCACCGGTGTATTCAAGGTAAACATGAAAAAAAAACATCTCCAATCTTTACACTGAAACAGAAAGGTCTTCATCACATTTTCTATTTTTCTCATCTGAAAAAAAGACATTAAAAAACATTGTATCTCAGTGGTGCAACCCCCCCTCGGGCAAATACAGTAGAAGCCTTGGCAATCACTATGGCACAATAGCTTGAGTATAAGCGCCTTTATTTTTATTTTCATGATGTCACTCCTTTAGCCCCTTGCTTTATGACTCGCAAACCGAGTGAAGCCAGGAGAAGGGGCGGGGTGGAGGGGAGAGGAAAAAGCAAGGGAGGGGTGAAAACAAATGATCTGGATCCCTCATTGTTCTTTCTCTATGCCCTCATTCCAGTCAGGGTAATAAGAGAACATTGTGATTTACTGTCAGCGAAGCGCAAGAGTGCATCAGAGAGAATCCACTGCGGCAGGGGCTATTAAAATAGATTTAACTTCCCACAGTATTAGGCCAGATGTCTACACTTCTATTATATTTCAATCAGCCATGACCTTGGTCTCCATGTGATGAGAAAGATCACTAGGAGAGAGAGAGTGAGTGAGGGGAAATACACGTAGAAAACCAATAGAAATATCAAACTACTTAGTCTCGCTAAATCCCTCCGCTCCATCGTGCTGCATTTACAGCGAGATGCTGGGACCGAAATAGAGGCAAGGATTCAAGTTCTGTTAAAAGAGTGTATGAATCATTGAGTGCTCTCTTGGAGCTGATAAGTTGCTGCTTTTTCAGAGAGAGTGCTGCTGTTCTGCAGAAGGACGCATTTTAAGCAGCATGCTGAAAAGAGCGGGACCGTGGGGTCATTTTGATGTTCTTTAGTTCTTTCATGAAATGTCACTGGAGTCGCTGTTCGAACGTTCACACTCAACACGCAACTCCCTAATATGACTGTTTTTTTTTTGCTTTTTTTAACAACGTGCCATCCTTGCATCAACTCCTGCATCCATTTCATGCTCATGAAAGCAGAGCAAAGGTCGCTGCTTGTTCTATTTCTGAGGCTGACGGTAATTGGACTTATTGGCGGGTATGGGCTGACCTACATAAAGAACTACCGATCCCTGGCTACAGCTCTTCACAATCCCTCCAAGCATAGGCGTGGACGTTGTGCCGTTATGACTATGATGTTCCTCCAGCACTGTTTTCAAATATCGATTTTACAGTTCTGCCTTTTTGAGTGCTAAAAACAGTTTAGCCTGACTTGACAACACGGATTCTTACAATTTGAATATATTTTGAGACTCTCCTTACCCTGCTAACGACCCTACATGACCTCAAATAGGGATTGAAATACTGTATGTGTTGGCGTTTTTATTTCTTGTCCTTCGTCTTAAATGTCCCTTTATGTTGGTGAGAGACAAGCAGATTCACTGATAAGGATGAGGAGAGTGGCAGTGGGGCTATAATGGTGCACTGTGAGTCACTATTGAGTAACGATAATACGCCTACATCGGGGTGTGTGGTGCCAGGGTGTACTGAGGTGATTCATAGAGTGATGAGAGGAGGAAGATGTGTTGATGGTGGGGGTTAAAGGCTGACCTCAGCTCTACGTACAGGCTGAACCGCATCTGGATGTCAATAAAATGGAATACACAATAATATCATGTCAAATAGTGTGAATGGAAAACGTCGATATTGGTTGACTAGTTCTGACAAGTTAACCGCAGTGGAGTTAAAAGCAAAAACATGTCTCTTCTATTGTTTTGAGAACCTTGAACATAAGAAATGATCTGACTTCCCATCCACCTCACCGTAGCGTGCAAATAATATGGGAAGCATCTAAAACACTTTCCCTCCAGAGGACCTTGTCTGCCATATCTCAGAATCAAACGAGAAATAAAAGCCGCATCTCATAACAAAAGTGGAACATACGGACTGCAAACATGCAAGTCAATACGCTCTGTGCATTGTGGTGTTGATCGACCAGTATGCAAGAAGTGGACCCCCGGAGACACGCCCTTCATTTGCATAATGAGCAGATTGGTGTGAATATGCATGATCACAATACTGGGAGTACAAGTGTATAAACTGACTATAAAGGTGTGATGATCTGACAACAACTTAAGTGCAGAAGTCCAAACTAACAAGACAGGGTGCATTAAGGTTGTGTATTAAGTTTGAAAGCATAATGAGCCAATAATACACAAATAACTACTTACAACATCAGAAATATATACTGACGGTATATGAAAGTGCAATGACCTTAGTGCAAAAGTACAACAATGTATGGAAAGTATGGAAGGAGAAGTGTGTTGATCTTACGATGCACACTTGCAGCAGGTACAGTATTTAAAGTTGGTAATCTTATATTACAGAAAGCACTAAATGGTTGATGAACTAACATTACAGAAGTACCAGATATTGGCAAGTGTGTGCAAGTATAAAAGTGTGATGATCCAACAATACAGCAAGTTTGTAATACACAATTTACAGAAGTATGAGAATGTGACATTGGAAGTACAAAATAAAGTACCGTAATAAAGTAATAAATAATAGTTATTAGTAATAGTAATAGTAATAGTAATAAATATGAAAAAGTAAATAGTAATAGGCTGGCATGGTAACCGACGGGTTAGCACATCTGCCTCACAGTTCTGGGGTTCGGGGTTCAAATCCCGTCTCCGCCTGTGTGGAGTTTGCGTGTTCTCCCCGTGCCTGTGTGGATTTTCTCCGGGCACTCCTGTTTCATCCCACATCCCAAAAACATGCGTGGTAGGTTGATTGACGACTCTAAATCGCCTGTAAGTGTGAATGGTTGTTTGTTTCTATGTGCCCTGCGATTGGCTGGCGACCGGTTCAGGGCGTACCCCGCCTCCTGCCCGAAGATAGCTGAGATAGGCTCCAGCAGCCCGCGATCCTAGTGAGGATAAGCGGTGAAGAAAATGGGTGGATGGATGGATAATAGTAAAAATAGTAAGTAATTAATAAGTAATAAAGTATCGATCGGCCACCTATCATGATTGGCCGATTTTCGCGGAAATTACGTGATCGCCGATTGTCTGTCAATGCCTTTCATTGCTTATAGACTTTACACCGATCTGATTGGCCTGATCGGTATTGGCCGATAATTAGCATTTTATGCTGATGGGCTGATCGGCTTTAATGTCAGCGATTTGATCAATGACGTCATTGATCGGCTCTGCAAAAAACATTTACTCCACGTCGCCATTGTGTATAGTATATTTGAATCCAAAAGCTGTATTATTTTTAGTCTTGTCGCATGTCTTTTGACGTAGTACTGTAAGTATCTGACAGCCAATAAAGTTATTTAAAAAAAAAAAACATGTTGTTGGTGTGGAAAAGACAACACGTAATGTGTTGATCAGACTACAAGACAAATCTGGTCTTTCACGATTGCACTATGTCAGACTACTGCAATAAAATCTTGTATTCCGATAGCACGATTCTTTACGATCACTGGGCTTAATCTTATCAACTCAAGTGCGACCGAATACATGCGTTACCACGGCCACGACAACAACAATCAATCGCGTCGTGTGTATTATAAAAACAAAATGGGGGAAAACGTGTGCTGGTGGTCACCGGTGCTTGGGAGAGGACTTTAATTCAAGGCTTGCTTGAGGTATGTTCACATACTTTTAATACGATATGGCTCGCAAGCAGGGAACAAAATGTTATGTAGCCTAGCAAGCTAGTGCTAGCACTAACGGTTGTACTGGCGTTCTGTCGAATCATGCTCTAAAGTTTCGGTGTGAGTGAAGTAATTTAATTACAATAAAGTAATTTAATTACAGTAAGTTAGCACCCATTATTTCTGTCATGTTGTCATGTTGGTTTGACCTGACTGATTAGAATACATGACCTGACAAGATATTTTTGAAGAAACTCAGTATACAGCACACAAGTATATACAGTAAATGAACAAGTCATTTAAATAGACACATTGCTCCATCTTGTGGTTCAGATGAGTGATCGGGTATCCTTTTTTTTAAAAAAATCCTGATCGTGTCAAGCGTAATTGCCGATTACAAAAAACGGTCACCTGTGGCTCGTACTTTACCGCCACCAGAGAATGTGTGCAGTGCAGTGCAAGGCTGGGCAATTAATCCAAATTTGAGCATGCTTTAAATTGTTTATTGACACCCCAGTAGGAGTTTACTGTAAAACTCAATGCACACATTTTACCCTCAAAATACAAAACATCATTTTAGAAATCGCCAGCTTATGCTAACAGTTAATGAAAAACCCTGTTGACCGGCTAGCTAATATTAGCATTTGATCACGGGACGGATTTACCTTCAAATATTGAATATTCACACACAAACGCCTATACTGTATTCTTTCTATCCCTGAAAAATTTGTTTATTTACGTTATAATGCGACTTTCTTATTCTACTCTTTTCTTTTTTAGCTTATAGTAAACGAGTAGCTCAATACATGCACCGCACCACACTGGCCATAAGAGGCCAAGGCGCACACAGCAGGAACAGTAGACTGTCACTGACTGTAGGGCTGCACATTTTTGCCAAAATAATAATCGCGATTATTTTGATCAATACTGTAATCACGATTATTAGCCACGATTATTCTTCATGTTAGGGGGGAAAAAAAAATCTTCATTTTAATTGCACTACTTTTCAACTAACAATATGTAGCAGGTTTCAGTGTGAAATTAATCTTTAAAAAAAAATAAAATAAAAAGAGGTATAATAAAAAAATAATATGTACCCCCAAATATTCTACTTTACCAAGGGCTAACTGAATAAATATGCTATTACAAAATGCAGTCACAAATTGCAACTTAATGGAAGAAAATATAGTTAATGCAAAAAAGGCAATAACATTAGGCGGTAAGCACCGACTTTTCATTTAAAAATCCCAGTCAATATAGTGAATTGTCAAGGATGGTACGTCTCCGTTGTTCTGCTTCACCATTGGTCAATCGTGCACAGTCACAAACTGCAAAGAACTTGGCAGTTGTGATTTATCTCTCTATTTACTCCCGGCATTTTTTTTTACTACAGTCAGGCCGGCCGAAAAGTTGAAGTCAAGGCAGCCGCTACAACGATTGTTAATAGTGTCTTAATAATGTGACATGCCACCTCGCCGCCAACAAGAGGGCCAACTTCAAAATAAAAGCTTCATATATTACTTCACTGGACATCAATGCCATTTTAAGCTTTTATTTTGAAATTGGCCAAGGTGGCAGCCTTTCATGAAGCCTTAACCATACCTTCGCCCCCTGGTAGTTGGCTGACAAGGTTGCGGGCTCTGCTGTAAATGAAGCAGTGACCTCATTTTAAATGTAAAAAATCGCAGATGATCAGGCTCATTTAATCGTGGCCGCCAAAATCACGATCACGATTAATTAGTGATTAGAATAATTCCGCATCTTTAATTGACTGTATAAAAAGACTAACTGTGACATGAAATCAGACTAAGCTTTTCCTGTTTTAGGTCAATTAGGATTACAAAACATATTTCTATTTGTTAAATGCGAGAGTAATAAGAGGATTTTTTTTGGACTGGCACATTTTTAGCCATGACTATATTTTTTGTTATTTTTGTTAATATTTTAACCTATTATTATTTTACTTGTTACTAATTTATTTTCTGGTTGTTATTTTAAGTTATATTTGAAGTTTAGTTTTCATAGTTAAATAACTACAAAGTTTTAAATTAAATGCATAATCATATTTACCAATCGTGATTTCAATAGCAATAAAAAAAAATTGTGATTATTATTTTTTCCCATTTTTTTTCCACCTTTCACACTGTGCAGGCGCACAGAACCTGCAAAGCAAACCCAAACAAACATGTCAGATCTTATAGGAATACCACTCACCATAAATAAATTGAAAAATGTACAGCTAATCCATATGAACAGTATCGGCAGTGATCGGGAGATCTCACTCATGGATGATTGGTATCAAACTCAGCAGCATAAAACTGTGATCGGTCAGGGGATGCTGGAGCCTATCCCAGCTGACTCCGGGCAAAAGGCAGACTACACCCGGAGCTGGTTGCCAGTCAGTCAGTCAGTCGCAGGGAACATATAGACACAGACTACCATTCGCACCGTCACTGAGTGGGAACTGAACCCACGCTATCCGCACCAAAGTCAGGCAAGTGTACCACTACACCATCAGTGACGACTACGACTACTACGACTACGACTACTACTAAATAATAATAATAGGAAGAAGAAGAAAAATAATTATAATATGAAGTTTTAAACAATGAAGTTTTGTCCTGAAATTGAAGAAAGCTTTTGGTAAGACTACCAAGTTCAAGGTTGACCCTGAGTCTCTCCCAGTGCAGCTGCAACAAGATGGGTTATGTGAAGAAGGGATTAGGATTGACATTTCATGATTAAAGAGGTGAGACATGAATTTGCTTATATGAAGTTAATTCCGGTGGGTGTTTAAAAGTGTACAAAGAGGGAGAAATCCAATGAGGGACTTGAGAGAGTATCTGAGTTTAAAAACAGACCGAAATAAACTACTGCAAAATGAAAAAGGAACACAGAATGAGACGGAACACAAGACCAACTACAGTACAGAGCTTTGCAGTAATACCGACCATCGGCCACTGTTCTCTTGCAGTTGGCCAAATCAATATAGACACATGGCACAGCAAGACACCTGCGAGCAGAAAACACGGGGAAAAAACTTACTGCTCCTCTGAAGACCAGTGGCCCCTTGCTCTGCTTCTAAAGAACACAAGGCAGCAGTGCCAACAACAGTGAGAGAGACACACAAACTCCTTTTAACGTAAAATACACTCCTCTACACAGCTGCTTCTCTAAATCCTCCCTTTGTTGTCTCTCATTTTCCCTTCACTATCTCATATATATGTACATGCTTGCAGGCTAATTACAGGGGGAGTAGAAGCCAGCCAAAACCTTCCAAAATATACAGCACATAAAGGACATGTCTGCACAAACACTCCAACAAATCAGGCCTGATATGAAACCAAAGAACACTTATTGTCCATTGTACCAAATTAGAAAATGTGTGGTCATCGTTGAGAGTAGCCATTTTGGTTTGGCGTGAGCCTTGTCATGCAGCTATTACCCTACTGCAAAAATATACACTGTAATCAGCATTATTTGACACATGCATGATAATCAGAATGACATGAGATGCTTTTCAATGGGACACAAAGGGGTGGGGAGGTTCTCTCATGCTCAGAAGTGACAGACAATTTTCACTTGCCATAAAAAGAGCACTTAAAGTTATTCTGGCAGCTCATCCATCCATCCATTTTCTGAGCCGCTTTTCCTCACTAGGGTCACGGGCGTGCTGGAGCCTACCCCAGCTATCATCGGGCAGGAGGCGGGGTACACCCTGAACTGGTTGCCAGCCAATCGCAGGGCACATACAAACAAACAACCATCCGCACTCACATTCACACCTACGGGCAATTTAAAGTTGTCAATTAACCTCCCATTCATGTTTTTGGGATGTGGGAGGAAACCGGAGTCCCCAGAGAAAACCCACGCAGGCACGGGGAGAATATGCAAACACCACACAGGCGGGACCGGGGATTGAACCCCGATCCTCAGAACTGTGAGGCAGACGCTCTAACCAGTCATCCACCGTTCTGGCAGCTCAGACAGTTTAAATCGTTATTTCTGCGCACTGTTCTGCAACAAAATAAGATGCACAATGTTTCCATTTCTAATTCCTTGTAAAAACGATGATTGCTTTGTTTTTCTGAACAAGGAACAATCAATGAGACCAACTGTCTGTTCAATATAGTACTATATTTGAGATGCAATCGGAACTAATTTGTCAGCCAACCTAGATAACCAAAAGCTTAATTAATTCAGCTATTCCCATAATGGTTTTGGACAGCTATATATATAAACACTCCACAATTTGACATTATGAGATGAATGAGACACATGGAAAACATCAATATCATATAGAAACTGTACAGTGGTCAGAACCATGGAAACATCTTGTTTGAATGAAGTGATTGCTTCCAAGCAGACAGTAAACGGCCCCCTTTAAAGCTGTTTCTCATTAGCGGCTCTCTCTTTTTAAAAGTGCAGAGATGTTATGTGTAATGCAATCTCCTGGCTATGTCAAACTGCTACCTCACTGTATATGCAGACAGACGCAAACAATGGACTCTCTGTTCTGGCTCCATGCACCTTTTTCACAGAATGGTAAGGCTCCTATATGGTCAGGAATCCATAGTTAAAAGTCAGAGTAAGGGGCTCTTCTTCCATAAAATGAGATCCTTTTGAAGGTAGCATACTCTATTGAGCATTTTCAGATAAATAAAAAAAACAAACAAATACATGCATATGCTTATGCATAAAAAGATTTCATTGATGTTACAGTAATCCCCATTTCAAATTGATGCAGAAAATAATTCCGTATTTGAGACTCTGATTTGTCAAAAGCCAGAAATATTAAACACAGAAAATGCATGAAATTAAGCATCCATTAACAAATGACTCGCATGCACAGCAAATTGTTCAGATTACTAATTTTGCATGATCTTCAAACAATGCAGACTTCTCTTTAATGTAGTTGCTTTCAAATTCATCTGTTCAGACCTTTTACTGTGAATAATTGACATTGGTGTGCCATGCAATTGGTTCTGCTAAAGTCCACAGTATAACATCTTGTTTGATAAAACCTTTCAATCGAATCCATTAAAAATCACAAAGTGGTGTGCAGAAGAAATATGTTGTAATTCTACCCCAAAATAACAGATTTTATAATGATTTTGATGTATGGTGTATGGCGTGGTGGATTTGGTGGCAAAAGTGGAGGTGGACCAAAATGCAAGGAAGAAGCAAGACGAGGAGCATGTGTAATCTCCAAAAACAATTTATTCAAAAAAAGAAAGCAAAGAAGATTCATGAAGAGTTTAAAAAAAAGTTAAGTCCCCAAAAATCAAGAATCAAAGTAACACAAAGAAACTAAACACTCACCACGATAGGAAAAGATGACGTGACAAAAACAACACACACACACACACAACAACAACAACAACAATGGACCTACACAGACTGAACAAACCCCGGGAACTAAATACAAACAAATTGATGAGACAGCTTGGCATACCTGGACAAGTGGCTGTAGGGAATTGATTTGTTGACACAAGGAACAGGGCTGACGAGAACAAGTGGAGACGAAACCCAAACGAGCAGACAAGACATGAACATGGGACACAGGAAAACTTGATGAAACATGAAACAAAATTAATTCTAATCAAAACAAATTCAATAAAAACACAGATCACTATATCTGACAAGAGATTGGCCTAAAATAATGACAATAGCATGTCTGTCATTGGCATGGCAAACAGAGATCACTTGTAATATTGTTTAACCAACAAGGACACCCTGAAAGGTGTGTTAGCATTAGCATCGATGCTAACTTTGGCCTTCAGAGCTCTGCACCATGACTCCCTTCACAATAGTATGGCGAAAACTGTGCCACATTTAACGCATCAGACAAAACGCAAATACTAATCAACAATGCAGGAGAATAAAGGTTTCTTGTATTTACCAACATTATATTCAAGAGAAGACTGGTGTCAGGTCACCTGAGTCTGCTGCTTGAGTCCCGCCCTTTCTTTTCCCAATGTGTGTGTGTGTGTGTCCTTGTGCAGGAATGGAAAGACGTGTGGAGCAGGGACCCTGGTGCAGTCAACTGTCGAAGCTGAGTTTGTGCATCCATTCCAAGTATCTTCCCGATATTGACCCTGCCTTGTTATCTGTGTGTTCAGATTGTTTCATGGTTGCTCCCTGCCTACCATCCTTGCATCCTGCCGACTTGGAACCCGCACACGGATCCCATTCTCCCACCCCGAATCGCTCACCTTTTGGTCACCACAACCTCCAATACCTCTGTTCAATAAAACCATCATTGTAATCTGCCAGCTGCCTCCATTCTCTGCGATTAGGTCCTCCATAGACCTAGAGCTATAACAGGGGGAGGAGGACTCTGTAGCCAAGTGGAGACTGTGGAGTATAATACTGCTGGCACAGCAAAAGGGCACGCTAACAGTGTTGCTGTGATGACGAATCTCCTTGACCTAGGAGCAGCAGTATATCATAGCACTTGTTTAGCAAATTGAAAACGCTCCTAAAATGATAACATATTTATTTCAAGATATGTCGTTCTCACACTGACTGAGTTCTAAAGTGCGTTAACTGGCTTGACTTCAATTACTTCTGACCATGTCTTTGATGATTAACATATGCTTGTTTACAGCTATAGATTTTTTCAAAATGTGAATTTTAGAGACATCTACAACAAATCAAGCAACAAATGCAACTTGAATGGTTGTTAAGTGCTGTTACAACAATTCACTACTGAATAATAAGCAACAACATGGTACAAGACTGACTGGTGGCTTAAAAATGTCCTTCTATAGACCTTAGTGCAAGCGAAGCCCAAGTTATTAATCATTCTAGTATTTCATATTACTGCTTAGTATTTGTGCTCAGAAACCATAAACACTTGAGCAAAGCCATGCACATTTTACCCCTTTCACATTTCAAATGATTGTGGTGCATTAAAGGATTTTGGGAATTAAAGCCCGAGTATGAACTATGTGTTGGTGGTGGGGAGTTTTGGGACTGGTGAGTAAGCTTCTCTTTGACATCACTGACAGAGTATCAACTGCAGCTGAGATGTTTTGAAAAGCCCAAATTGCTTTATCCACTAAGAAGTTATTTGTTGACACAACAGTGCAGACCTGCAGAGGCAGTCAGTGATTGACACATGGCTGCCGCAGCGGAGAAAGTACAAAGCTGGACATTTATCCCAATTAGTGCGCACACATGTATGCGTGCAAAGTGACATAATTAGGGCAGGCCAGCAAATGTGAATAACAATAATGGACTCCCACTCTGTGATGTGAGCTATAAGTAGACAATAAGCTTTAAAGCTCCCTCTCGACCTCTCATTACAGTCACTCAATCCTAACATCAAAGGTAAAACAACCTTATGACTATAGAATCTGTGTGTGTGTGTGTGTCTGTCTGTCTGTGTGTGTATGGTTTTATGAGTGTGTTGTTTATCTTGGCAAAAACAACATCAAAAGTGGATGTAAAAAAATGTATATCAAAAGCTAATTGTGGCTGTTGGGCAGTATGTTCAAATATGGCTAATTTTTTCACAACTTAATACTATTGGTCTGTCCCCTCGTAGTCTGTTATTGTTATCATTAACCAAATTCAAGCGCTGAAAATAGATTGAGAACAAATCTATTAACTATCTCGAAAGCTCAACTGTCTGAGAAATGTAAAACTTCCCTCGCTCTGCAGGAGCCGTGCGGCTTTATGTCGCCTCAAGAATGAAAGTCAGGATGTTTTTCAGACAGTAACGAGTGAAAAGAGTTTGGTTTAGTACATTTGAGTAAGTCAGGTTGTTTTGTTAGAAATGGATCGCTGTGATGCTACGGTGGGGAAGGAACTGATCCACCAGGAAGTTAATTGCGTGCAGATTCATTTATGCCTATTAAACTGCTTCGTCAGCTCATTGTTTTATTTACTGGATAATTCATGGCTCTAAGACACTGGTGTCAAACTCAAGGCCGGGGGGCCAGATCCAGCCCACCACATCATTTTATGTGGCACGTGAAAGCAAATCATGTGCGTCAACTCTGATGATTCTTGCAAAAATCTGTACCTAAATTTCAAATGATCATAAGTAATAAATAATAATGTTGAGATATTGCAAGCATTTTTTTGTTACCAAACCCTTTTTTACAGTAACTAGAACAATAGTTGAACAACCTATTATCCTTGAATTATGATTTCAAAACTAGTTATCCATTTGTTGCATATATGTAATAAATTATGATGAGGCGATTTAACAGTTATGGTTTCACAGTCATAACGGCCCTCTGAGGGAAAGTGCAATTACAATGTGGCCCGGGACAGAAATGAGTTTGACACCCCTTAAGACCTTTGAGAAAGAGAAGGAAGATGATGCAACTATGGGTGTCACTAGGGCTGGGTGATATGGCAATAAAAATAAAAATAAAAATACTACACCGGTGTGCTTGGTCATGGTGACATTGTTGATGTACAGTACTCATCATAGCCGAGTCGCTTTCACGACAGGCGAGGAATGAGTGTGCTTCCTAGTTCCTAATCTGTTGCCAAAGGTGAATGGCTTTACAAAGAAAAACTGCCACTGTACCAAAAATAACATGTTCCAGACTCCAAAGACTTGTGTTTTGTACTTCTCGGAGTTAACACCGCTCTCTCTCTGATCTATGTACAATAGACAATAGATATAACTCATCACATGGCTGCCACGTCAATGCCCCACATTCAACATGGTCGCCACATAGGCCTGTCTTTTGGAATTGGATCTAGTAATATTGTACATCTTTGACCCAGAAATATGTCAGTCCCATTCTCTGCCTGCATTGTACGATGGTCCGTTTTATCTGATAGCCGTTAAATCATGGTCTGTTTTATCAATGTTCCACTGTATCCATCCATCCATTTTCTGTACCGCTTATCCTCACTAGGGTCGCGGGCGTGCTAGCGCCCATCCCAGCTGACTCCGGGCGAGAGGAAGGGTACAGCCTGAACTGGTCGCCAGCTAATCGCAGGGCACAACCATTCGCACTTACATTCACACCTACGGGCAATTTAGTGTCTTCAATTAACCCACCCTGCATGTTTTTGGGATGTGGGTGGAAACCGGAGTACCCGGAGAAAACCAACGCAAGCACGGAGAGAACATGCAAACTCCACACAGGCGGGGCCGGGTTTTGAACCCCGGTCCTCAGAACTGTGAGGCAGATGTGCTAACCAGTTGTCCACCATGCTGCCCTGTTCCACTGTGTATTGTTTTTTAAATTGCCAGTCTTAAAGTATCTGTACTGAAAACTAATGAAACTACTGAGTAGTTCAACATTTTATTAACATATGAGGTACTATAAATAAAAAAATGCAAAAGATAAACAGAAACATTACAACAAATGTAGAAAAATATAAAATAACACAATTAACTACTTTACAGTCTTGAAGGTTTTTGCAGGTATGCACAACCCCTGGTCAGAGTGTGGTTGTTTTTTATATCATTGGTTATTTGTTGAAGGGGAAAACAACATTATGGTGTAATGCATATGCTAATGACTCGCTGCTATGCTAAACGCTGCCATGCCACTGGGAGAAATTTAGGGTTGAGTGTCTTGCCCAGGGACACTTCAACAGCAGAAAGTCAGAGCCAGGATTCAACCTACCAACCCTTTGGTCACTGGACGACCCACTTTTCCGACTGCGCTACAGCCCCCCATCACTTTGTATTACAATTGAGAAACTGACACGTGTGTGTTTTTCTGTGTGCATCCATTGGTCTTGACCCCTCATTGACCGTAATTAGCAAGCCTCTAATTGATGAGGAGGGTTCACCTCGCCATGTTTTCACTCTCTTTCCTGACTGCTGGATCAACAAACTGCGACGTTCCAAAATTGGCCATATGTCCGGCCCAGTGTTGCCGCCTAGCAGCTGGGAGCACTCAACGCCGCGCCTGTACGTACCTCCCCGACTGTGACCATGACTGTGCATCCAGACGGTAAGCGGTATCAACAGCGCTGCGAGTGGTGCGATGTGGTTGCTGAGCTTTGAGTGACTTGTTGACTCACACAGTGAATACACTGTTGATGGTATAATCCATATGCCATGTTTAAAATAACATAATCTGTCAAATGGCATTTAATGGTGATTCATTACATAAGGAAAAACAGGACAAACTCAAATATCCCTGCTATGAGTGAGTGACGTTCAAGACAACCAAACATGACTATATTGATCCATTTCTATTCCATGATTTTAATTAGTTATTAAACTGATAAGAACAGATACTACACTTGATCTTAGCCAAAAGGCCGAGAAGCGATTTCAATTAGTTATTGAAATGTAACATTATTAGTTGACAGGTATGATTCTGCAATAGTATAATAGATGTGTTCAGCCACTCATTCATTTTTATTCAGACAAGTGATATTTTCAAGAATGGTCCAAGTGCTGTGCATTATAAGGTATGAACAAAAGTCTTACTTGGGGGCAATAAACCTTAATTTTTCCAACATTTTCACTGTTTAAGACAAATTAATTACTTTTGGTATTGTGACTTCTGAGACTCGAATTCTGCAAATTCTGATCCTATCTAACTGACAACACATTTGGACTTTCCAAACTAAACCAGATGAAAGAAGAATATCCTAGCAATCACAACAGCAATACACAAAAACAACAATCACTAACAGAAAACTTTCAGCACTGAGCTTTGTATCCAAAGATTTTTTCCAAAGCGAGTGAATCACAACCACAACCACAACCACAACCACAACCAACAGCTAAATGGCAATAAATCAGAGTTTGTTTATTTTAATAAAGAAAATAAATTCATATATTAGGACATGGCTGTAATTTTGGAAAAATATATTGGAAAATCTTAGCAATACTCCTATTTCCAGAAACAAACAAAAAGTGATTATTCCATTGGCAGCATTTGTGGGCGCATGAGGTTAGGACATATGCCTTTCAGCCTAAGGTTCAAGGTTCGAATATCAGCTCGAACCTTTCTGTGTGGAGTTTGCATGTTCTCCCCGTGCTTGTGTAGGTTTTCTCCAAAGTTCCTCCCACAAGACATGCATGTTAGTTTAATTGAAGAATCGAACTTGCCCATAGCTGTGAATCTAAGTGTGAATGCCCAAAGTCAGCTAGAATCAGGTCCAGCTAACCTGTGAACCTGAGCAGATTTTATGGCTGTATGGACTATTCTCCAAACAATAAAAAGTATGGTGAGACAGTAATTACCTTTATATATGCTATATTTACAAATATTTACAAAGAAAAACACAGAAGGGAGGACGGGACATTATACTCACATTAATACAGACATTGTTTGTTTTAATGTTTACATTGTCACCAAAACAAAATTGGTAACAGATATGGGCACACCTACCTGGTTTGGTGACCGAAACTCTTGGTTATTGTCATTCATGTACATGTTGTCACCATCAAACTGTGGGAAGAAACAGAGAGAAGAAATTAACATGGAATTCAAATAAATAAAAATAAATAAATAAATACACCATGGAGGAGCTGTGCAGTGGAAAGCCCTTTACGGGTGGCCTGAAGAGTGAGACTAATGACTTTGTCACTCTGGTTAAACCTTATGTGTGGCATGGAACTGTCTGTAATTACTGTTCATTAGCGAGGCCTGTAATGAGACTACATGAGCTCAGTGGTGAAAGATAGGCCGTTCCCTGTGGGCTCTGCGGCGTGTGAATCAGCGCACAGCGGCGACACGCTGCGTCTTTGGGAGCGAGCTAACAAGACATTAAAAGATCGCTTGCCGCAGGTGCCAAAACACTGTCTGACGGGGGGTTAGGACTCAAACACTGACCCCTGATCCCCCACCCCCGCCCCGCCGAGAGTGTAGCGAAACAATCCTGCGCCACCACTTGAGTGCTACATGCAACACGCTAGCTGTGATGTCAAGTATGCTGGAAGGATTAATCCCACAGGAATTCCCTGCAAAGATCAGCTGTGACAAAGAGGAAAAAAATGCAACTCGCGCTCTGTTTTTAGCTCAGGAGAAAATGAGATTCCTCCCCACAAACAGCTCAGTAAGTGAACAGATGCAGTGTCAAGGTGACAGAGAAACTGCAACCCTGTTAAGAGGAGACGTATTGTGAAACGCCCTTGGCTTCCAAAGGCATCACACTTTTTCATAGCACGCACACAGCAAATGGAACAAACCTTGACTGGACTGGATAATAACAATCATGCACACACATACACACACACACACACACACACACACACATACAAAGAAACTCAATGTGTCAAATGAAGCCCCCTTTTTCTTTGCTGACTGAGGTCACTCTTTGTAATATCACTGCACAGAAGCCAGACAGCAGAGACAACATGATCAAACTCGACAGCGTTCCAACACCAGATTCTTCAGATGTGAAGCTACTGGGAGCCCTTTTTCATTCGGGTGGTCGTCTTTGTGCACACACAAAAAAAGAAGCCTTGAAGACAAAATAAACACATGCTGGGTAAGAGAGGACAAGGAATAAGATATGACATACGAGGTTAAAACAGTGACCAACAAGCAGGTAGTACTTCATCAAGGTTTATACATTTGTCATCTGCAAAATCAATAAACTAGGATTTACCAGATTTAAAGGTAATTTTTTATTTTCACAATTTCTTCCAGATCCAATGTAAAACGAGCCTACATACAAACAATACATGAATATACAGCCAACCTAATCTGATGAAATATGAGCATCTTCATATTACATGTGATTTTCCATTCAACATTAAATGCCTGCCAAATGCACAATCTGGATCAGATCTTTATCAAACTTGGTCTGACAGCAGATCATCACTTCTTATTCTTTATACGCATAGCACATTTCAAATTGAATTCAAATGTTATATGTATAATTTGTGTTGGCCCAAATAAAAAAATCAATGGGAAACATCTTAGAAAAATACCTGTACATCATAAACTGTCATGAGCTGTGCCCTGCAGTTCTTTTGTTGGAGCTTGGTTGGCGCTTTGCGCTCCTCTCGCCCCCTATCACTCCCTCCCTCTCTCTCTTCCCAATAATCAGCAACACCTGTCATCAATCAGCCTTCATCAACACCTGAATCAAAGCCTGTCAGATACAAGACTCCACTGCCAGAGTATTAACGTTCTCCTGTGGTACAACGGCTCTCAAACCTGCACGTAAGCTACGCCAGTCTTTGCTATACCTCTGACCTCCGTGTTCTTACTTGTCCTCAGTGCTCCTTCTGTGTTCTCCGCCGTGCTGACCTCCTCCACCACGCCACCAAGCCATCCACCTGCTCACGCCAACGCCTGCCAGACGTTCCCTATCCCGACGACCTGCCAATACGCCCCAGGGATCCACCTTGATATCCTCTTCAATAAACCTTTCACCACAACCCTCTCAGCCTCCGCTTGCTTCTGGGTCCAGAGAAAAGTGATACTTTCGTATCGGGACAATAAACCATCCAGGTTGATGAAGCGTAGACAGGAAGTTGCAAACACAAACCCATGCCGATGAAATCATAACCTCAACTATTAACGTTAACTAGACTAATAGACCATATTATATGTAATCGTCTTGTTGATATGAGAAAGGTAGCTAAATGAGCATGTGGTGGGTGAAAAATAAAAATTCATGGACGTTTTGGGACATTGCTTGGTTAACGATGCATATAGTGGCAGCCAGTATGGAAATTGACTAGGCTGTAAGAAACATTATACAGGGGTGCCTCAATTTAAGAGTTAATTATTTTTCCGTGAACACTCTCTTGACTCCACACTCTCATATCTCAAATCATCTTTCCCCATGAAATTTATGGGAATTCCATTATTGCATTTTTTAATAAGAAAAATATCACTCTACAGTATTCTATTTAATTAAAGTATACAGTAATAACATAATTAAATAGAATGCAAAGAATAAGATAAGCAGTTTATTTATCATGATGAAATTATTGTGCAGCTCCTTCTGGTGTGGGAGCCTTGGCCACCAAAGGGCAGGATGATACAGGCATGTAGCGAGCCTTCTAAAGTATTGAGATTGATCGAGGTTTTTCGTCGCTTTTCCTAAAATGTATGAATACAAAAAGAGACGTGGTGCCCAAAGATAGTTTGATTGTAACCTTCGACGTACGTCGAATTACACCGGAAGTAAACGCAGGGGCTTACTTTGCGACGTATTCCTTTTCAAAATTAATTACGCTTTTATCCAAAACCAGTATACGATACAAGTCATACAATAAAAACTGAACAATGA
Source organism: Phyllopteryx taeniolatus (assembly GCF_024500385.1). Lineage (NCBI taxonomy): Eukaryota > Metazoa > Chordata > Actinopteri > Syngnathiformes > Syngnathidae > Phyllopteryx > Phyllopteryx taeniolatus. Next base: position 24,729,445 of record NC_084502.1, on the reverse strand, counting down.
TTAATATATTAGACAAACTTGACTCAAAAACCTATTTGACAATGAGAAAAATAGCTTACAGCATTTCACGAGAATAATCTGGGACCTGATAATAACAATATAAAAGGCTGGTTTAAAGAAAAAAGTTCAGATGCAAGGTTGTAAATCATGGTGCCTTAAGAGAAAAGTGTGGATACTGTAGTTCTGGGCAACGTATCTTTATTTTAAAAGAGAGCAAGAACATCACTGAAGGCTTATCTTGATGAAAAGGATGTGTTTTTCTTCTCTTAACTCACTTGGAGCTGTTTGTCAAGCTGGCACTATGTACCGTACTCTGCCACTTGTTGATCTGTTTGCCCCTGATGGAAATGACACGTTTAACCAGTCATCTTCTAAATAGCTTTCCCAGTTGGATTTGTGAAACAACTTTATTCTTTTGCAGAAACAATCCATCTGGTGTCTCAAGTTACTTTTATGTCTTTGTTGAAGGATTCCCTAGAGTGTAGTTGGTAAATAAGAGAAATGTAACAACAAATTGGGCAAGCTCCAAAGGAAAACAGAATGTTCCGAGTGTAAAGCCTCTCATGCAACTTCAATTTCCAAAAACATTCAACTTGACATTGCCACAAGTAATCTACCCATCAATTTTCTATACCGCTCATGCTGTTGGTCGTGGGTGGCTGGAGCCTATCCCAGCTGACTTCAGGCGAAAGGCAGACTACACCCTGGACTGGTCGCCAGTCAGTGGCAAGGTACATGAGACAAACAACTATTCACTCTTACATTCACACCGTCTCCGAGTGGGAACTGAATCCACGCTGCTTGCACTGAAGTCTTGCGAATGTACCACTACACCATCAGCGATAAATATTAAATTTGAAAAAAAAAAACACACACACCCATTAAAAAGACAAAATACAACCTAGAAAGGTCAGCCATTTTGTGCTTCAACATGGCTGCTCATATATTGCAACGTAAAGCACTGCCGCCAGCCCCCCCCCCCCCCCAGCTTTCTTATGCACTGCCTCTCTCCCATTTAAAATGCCAATTTATCCTCGATTCAATGCTATCAGCTCTGCCATTACTCCACATTTACAGCAGAAATCATCTTCTCATTCACTGCTCTTCCATTTCTCTCTATCCCCCCTCGCTTTCTTCCTCTCATGTTCTCATCGTCTCCAACCTTTCGTTGCAGTTGCAGCCTGCCTCTACTTCTCTCCCCTCTCTTTCTTCAGAGGGCCTTGGCATCGCTCGCTCCCCGGCAGTCTAATTGGGCATTCTGCCTGAGACAAGGGCCTCATTAAGCAGTAATTACACACATGTTGTTTTCGGCAAACATCTCTATTTGGATTGCTTTGCATAGTAATTGTTCAGCGGGGACCACTGCTTGCGATGTTTCCCTGCGTGACATGTGGTGCTGGGAGAGAGGAATAAAGAGGATGTGAGAGAGTAATAATAGGATGTAGAAGAGAGATGAATTAGGAACTAAAGAATGCATACATAAAAAGATAATAGGGAAGATCAAAGTAGATAGCCTAAAAGGATGAAGGTGAGGCCCTAAATTGAGAAGAGACAATGAATAATAGGGATTCTGTGCGAGAGGAAAGGTGGGTGGTGAGGTGGAGAGTGAGGAAGTGGATGGGGAACAAAGTAGCGCAGCTCGCGAGGCCCACAACTAGGTCATGCCTCGCAATCATCAACAAAGCTGAGTGTCTCAAAGCTAATGAAGCCACAAGGTTGACGTTTATGCTAACTAGCATACCCAGGGAAACCATGTAATATTTACACTGCGCTAATAGCGCGACACAACACTGGGAACGTTTCATCGAGTCACAGGTGAGACGAAGGGCAGCCGAATGGCAACCATACAAGCTTGGGATTGACTGATGGACAATCCATAAACTCCACATAAAACCTTGGGGGCAACATCTGTTTACGTGGGGGGTTGGGTACAGAAAGACACAGAGAGAGCGAGAGAGGGAGAGAGAGAGTGTGTGCCATTTCAACATTTTTGACAATGTTCTGACGGCTGTTACAGACCAAACCAGTAACTGAATCATCATCAATTTATGTTTGTTCATTTTTTGCACTGTCAATTTGAAATCATGTCCTGTGTTTGAATAAAGGAATGGAAATTATTTTCATTTTTTGTATCCGATCCCTCAATTAATTGATACAATAATCCACAGATTAATTGATTAATAAAATAAGCAGCCCTACAAATGTGCTTTGCATTATTATGGAATTTATTTTTATGAATAGTTAAGCGCCGATATGTGAGAACCTTATTTTTCCGAGCAACATCAACACAAAAAGTTGTATTTCAAAAAAGGAGACATTTTTTCATTAATTGAAGGAAGCTACCAGTATTATTTTAATTAAATTGTTGTTACTAAAATCAAAAAGGTATTAATTTTGGTGCGTTACCTTTAAAAAGGTTGAATTGAGGCAACTTTTCATAGAAAATCTTACCAAGTACTTGTGAGACAAAGTTATCATGCTAGGGTTGCACAATTAATCTAATTTTAATCGTGATCGCGATTTTGGCTGCCACGATAAAATGAGCCTGATCGTCGGCGCTTTTTAAAATTTCAAATGCGGGCGCTGCTGCATATGAAAAGTGCTTCATTTGCAGCAATGCCCGCAACCTAGTCAGCAAGGCACCAGGGGGCGAACATATGGTTAAGGCTTCATTAAGGGCCTTCACCGTGCCCCGTGACCAATTTCAAAATAAAAGCGTAAGATTGCATTGATGTCCAATGTAGTAATATATAAAGCTTTTACTTCGAAGTTGGTCCTCTCAGCACGTCGGCGGAGAGGCAGCATGAACACTATATTAACAATCGTTGCCTTGACTTCAACTTTTCGGCCGGCCTGACCGCAATGAAAAAGAACAGCAGAAGTAAATGAAGACGGAAATCACAACTGTCGAGTTCTCTGCAGTTTGTGACCATGCACGTCTGACCAATCAAGAAGAACATCGTCCTTGACAATTCACTATATTGACGGGGATTTTCAAATGAAAAGTCGGTGCTTGCAGACTAATGTTATTGCGTTTTATGCATTAACTGTATTTGCGTCCATTAAGTTGCACTTCATCATTACATTTTCTAATAGCATATTTATTCAGTTAGCACTTGGTAAAGTAGAAATTCTTGGGGTACATTTATTTTATTATTATCTGTCATATATTCTTATTTAAAGATTCATTTTGCACTGAAAAATAGTGCAATAAAAATAAAGATTTTTCCCTAACATAAGGAATAATCGTGATGAAATAATTGTGATTACAAAATTGATCGAAATAATAGTGATTATTATTTTGGCCATAATCGTGCAGCCCTATATCATGTTTATCTTTTTTGGGAAATTTCACATTATGTTATGTTACATTTATGATAGTGTCCCTATAATTACTGCACATCTACAAGTAATGTCATAGTTTTTAATGAGCTTACATTTTGTGATACCAGAAATGAAATTATGTATCATATTTAAGTTGCACTTTGTGACCGGGATATGTCAGAAGTGGGATTTAATCAGAGCTCTGAATTACACTGCCATTACATTCAGTTTACTTAAAGCAGGACTACTTTTACTGAAGTCACCACTATACTTTTTAATCATATACTGTATGTTCATCCTTCACTACAGTGCAGATAAAAGCGGAGCCCATTACTGGTACAGTTGTACTTTCACCTCATTCTACATCAAAGTGGACTATAAAAATGTAGAAAAAGTACAGCGTACACACACTCAACAAACTTTTAGAACTTTTCAATGTATATAAGAGAATCTCAAGCAGAATGGGTAATACTTGTGACTTTAAAAGCTTTTTTCAGCACACCAAGTCTCTAAATATAATTCTCTCACCGAGCGGAATTAATAAGCCCAGAACAGTACACAGCCATTCTGTGAAGAAAGGGGTGTGGTGGTGGTGGTGGTGTATAGAGGGGGTGCACGGTGGGGACGGTGGGGACGGGGGGGGCTCCTCATGCAATATGCATGCCTGTTTGAGCACCCTCCTTCCTCATCTTCACCCTCTTTTCTTGATTTCTCTTTCTACAGCTCTCACTTCCTCCCTCCTTCTGTGTTCAATTAAGCTGCAGAAGAGACCGAACAAACCTCAATCTGAGACAATGTGCCCCTGAATTTTGATGTTTTCCAACACACACACCCAAAATAAAAGAGGGGGGAAGCAAAAAAGACAACGTTGCATGGCAGTGGGTAAAACAAGACAAGAAAGACTACAGTACCAATTCTGCCACCACACCCAAAGCAAACAATGAACATGGCGCACACACATGCACGCACACACACACGAACATGCACGCACACATGCATGCACACACACACACGGTCACAAATGGTCTTGTAATGTAACAGTGAATCTGTACTTTGCTTCATTACTTATATTTCTGTCAACTTTCACTTTTACTTCTCTACATTTCTGAAATAAAATTTACCCTTAATCATCTTCAAAACTCCATCCATCCACTCTCTGAGCTGCTTATCCTCACAGTGCTGGAGCCTATCCAAGCTATCATCAGGCAGGAGGCGGGGCACACCCTGAACTGTTCGCCATCCAATTGCAGGGCATATATAAAGAAATAACCATCCACACTGACATTGACACCTACAGGCAATTTAGAGTCTTCAATCAACCTACCATGAATGTTTTTGGGATGCGGGAGGAAACCGGAGTGCCCGGAGAAAACCCACGCAGGCATGGGCAGAACATGCAAACTCCACACAGGCGGGGCCGGGGATTGAACTAACTAACTAACCAGTCGCCCCACCGTGCCGCCTCCTTCAAAACTCATTACTACAAAATATAATCCAAAGAAATTGTTTGTTGACGTAATGCCTGAATCGTGTCTCACAAAGCGGAAGTACTGCCTGTACTGATGTGGGAGAGATACAGGTGTGGGAGAGGTCATGAAATGAGACGCAGGTAGCCAGGAAGTCTTTATATGAGCACACTGTAAGTCTGTGTGTGTGTGTGTGTGTGTGTGTGTGTGTCTCCCGCCGTCATTCCTTCGAGCTTGAGCCCAGATGATGGTAGCGTTGTATGATGGCCAAGCTAACTAGGATAAAATAAAAATTAAAAATACATAAATAAAAACATTCTCCAAATTCTAACCACTCCCTATTTTCTTTAATACAGTGGCGCCTTGAGATATGAGTGATTTCGAGATACAACCTGTCATTCATTCAGCTGATTTTGTTCGTTGACTTGCAAATGCAAAAAACAGATACGTGGCAGTGAACTCACTCACTTCAGTTTGGCAAATATTGAACAATTCATCAAAAAAGAGGCTTTACGCTATTTAATCCCACTCCCAGTTAATATTTACTCTAAAACTAAACATAAAACAAAGAGATTTACATATTGTGTATTTAGGTTTAGCATCGATGGTTGTGGTTTTAGAAGCGACAGATATTTGAACACAAATGGTGGAGCAACACATATAGACAGATTATATACTGTAACAATACTCAACAGGCACATATTGTTTTTCTTTGCAATCCGAAGAATGACTAATATTACAACATCTTACTGAGTCACTTACAGTGGTAGTAGAATATGAAGTACTATTCTTCACTTGTGTCAAAATGACTGTATTATACTGCCCCCCTGTGGCCTGCTAACCCTCGTCCACCGTGCCGGCTTGTTTATTAATCACACTCTATTTAATTGAATTAATTGCTGTTTATGTAAAGTACAATATTATAGAGTGCTATTTTTCCATATGACAAAAACAAAAACCTTACTTAATCTTAATCTATTTTTTCGGGGTGGGGGGCAGGGCGGGGGGTGCAGGCTGGACCGGATTGATGGCATTTTCATTAATTTCAATTGGTAAAGATGAGATACGAGTGTTTTAAGTTACGAGCATGGTCACGAAAGGAATCAAAATCGTATCTCAAGGCACCACCATACTTTTACTTCCAATACTTAAGTACATTTAATATTAGCACATGACTTTTGATACAGCACATTTTAGATACTTGAAGACTTACTCCAGTAATATTCTACAAGGTGACAACAATAACTTGAGTCTTAAAGTCAAAGTCACTTCTACTTGTTGTTTTCTGTTATACGTTGTATTTTTACTCAAGTGTTGCTTTCAGGTACTTTATACAAGAATGTACACACACACGCAAAGCCTGTAAAGAGTGCAGCTTGTAGCAATGGCGACACATGCTCTGTTGTTGTTAGATAAGGGAAACAGGGCCTCTTCCTCCGTGTGACAGCACACCACACACACCTAAGCACACGCACAACCGACTACAACTGGACCTGACTCGCACACACAACACACAAACTGTCATCATAAAAATGTAATACCGAGTATATGCTTTTGAGTGACGAAATGGAGTTGGAGGCGGCTTGGCCAGTTCGTCTGCGTGTGAGCGTCTGGGCTAGAGTCGTGGTCAATTGTTTCACTGTTATCAGCTTTATTTTCATATTCAAAAAGCACATTATGTTTATGTGGACAGATAATAGACAGTATTACTATCTCGATCAGATATGGGACAAGATAAAGATGATTTACTGACATTTTGGCATCTTGAAAATTATTAAGTGAGGAGGACAAAGTTGATCTACGTTTGGAAAAAAAAAACAATGTAACTCTAGTTGGATGGTTCCTTAAGCACCCTCAAGTGAAATGTCACTCACAAAAACAGCATAACTCCTATCAGAAGCTGGGGGAAAAACATTTAACACCCACAAAAAACATAATACACCACTTCCGACACCACCAATTTAAAAATAAAGATGGTTGCACCTCTCATTCATCCGCTTTCTGTTGCAGTGGAGCAGCCACAAACACATCAAACTTTCAATGCGGAGATAGTGACAGAAGCAAGACAAGACAGAGGAGAAAGCTTTTTGTTTTCACTGTGAACTCAAGTTCAGTGAGCTATTGAGCTCTTATCAGAATTGAAATCTTATCACTGATAGGACCTCAAAACATTTTAGTGCAATTCAGAGCTTCAAAGACAAAAAGATGTTCTGTTTAATTCTTTTTTTAAAAACATGTAATACATAAGTTCTATTTGAAATGCAGGGACTGAGAATCAACCAAAGAATCAAGTTATTACTGCGCCACATGAATAATTACAATTAATTAATGTTTTGCTACCCATTTAGCCTGTGATTGCTTACCAAAATAGCAGCTGAAAATGATGCAAGATAACTATATTTATTTGACCATCAGCTTCAAAATGTTTAAAAATCAATGCAAAGATACACTGGCTTGTATACAAGTAGAATAGCATTCCTGTGGTTGTCATGGCAACCATAGATCACAAACTTATGTCTCACATTGTGATAGCAGAGGTGCGTGCAGTGCTTGTACAAACTTTGGTGTCCACTAACAGATCAGACATCCTCTGCCTCAAGTTACTTTGACTTTTGTTAGTGTTTTGCGCATGCACCTATCGGCTGGAAGAAACATTTATTGTTTTTAACAGCATTTGCTGTCTCAACTTAGGCCAAAAATGAAATGAAGTTATCACTTTATGTTTTCCCCCCTCTAAATGATATATATTTTTTAAAAAGTTTAAAAAAATACTTTCATAAGACATTTCAACTTCATTTGAGCTGGACCCACAGTAATAAATAGGTAATTAAATGGATGCATTTTTCTGGTTCTGGTATACAATTCCCTCTCTATATCGCGGTTCATTTATTCAGTGCATTGCACATTTTTTTCTTAAAGGTCAGTACAGTGCAGTTACTCACCTGCTCATCCTCGATAAAGTCAGATTTGTAGGGTAAATGATTTAAATGTGGCAGCAATAACTCACAGAAGGTCGCTTGCTCTTCTGTAACTCATACAATTGGTAAATTACCAAATTGCTTGAGGGTGCAAAGGACATGGGAGAAAAAAAACTCTAAAACACAAGCCGCAGTCACAGTTTAAAAAAAATTAATTCACAAATTCCAACCTTAGCACGACAACTAGCTAATGCGCAAACTCGTAACAATATTGAAAGGAACAAATGCAAGTAAAGAACAACGTTTAGCTTGATTTTGTACAACGACAGTACTGTAGTTTAAAACAATGAATTCTGGAAAGCAAAAAATGCTTTTTTGCTGATTACATGGCCATGACTGTCTGTACTGTATGAAACAAAGTTCTATTGTAATAAGATAAATAATTGGTGGCTACTTCACTGATTTCATTTACTGCAGTTGTTTTTTGTTTTCGTAACCTAACCCCCGGGATAAACGAGGGTGTACTTTACTTATTCTGCATTCCAGGGACCCGGTGAATTAAAAATTTGCAAACTCCAAGTGGGAAGTGCAATGGAACCCACCCAAGAACAGATTTCCAAATCAGTGTTAACGGTATAAACCAAAATGCTGTCGAACATCTCTCAACAATGGTGGTGTACACAGATACTATACGGTATCAATGTGTACAGTTGAGAAAAGAAATTGCGATTTATCACAACCTGTATATCCTGGATATACTGCTACAGTGTATCTCTCTCTATGAATTTATTCGGTCTAATGTTGAATAAAAAAGATTAGGTTTATAGTTAGTCAGATTATCCATTCACAAAGCGTTCTGTATATTATCTTATCACATTTGTCAGCCATGTTTTTAGTTTACTTTGGACTGGAAAACTTTAGGTTCTGACTATATACTTGCGATCCTTTCCTTTGTGCATTGTGTGCAATAAAGCATTGGACAAATGCTTTGATTTCCATTAAACTCTATGTACTGAAAACACATTGCAATCATGCTACCTCTGTCCATCTGACCATCATAAATAATGTGCGCTTCAAAAATATAAAAAAGGGAAAAAACAAGACTGCGCAAAGTGCTATCCACACAGCTGTGACGGGTAATCGATAACCGCATGCTAACCAACAGTTTCGAAACACCTAAATAACAAGCGCAGCACCATCACATGCAATGAAGTTGGCCCTATAGGTGGAGAATAATACTATATTTAACTACATAGGCAGCACAAGGAAGCAAGTAGTTATCCCACCTGTCTGCCTGACAGTTACACATTCTGAGGTGAACAATACATTATGTTGTTGAGGTTTCTCAGGTGAGGATGCAGAGCACAAGGCACTTTTAACTGGGGTAAACAGCGATGAGGAGGAGATAAAGGGCAGAGTGAATGTCACATTACCCCAAGCCCTTTGCCTCAGTGAACCACAGCATCAGATAACTGCAGCGGGGAGGGGGGTGGGTGGGGGGGTGGGGGGGGGGGGGGGGGGGGGGGGGGTTCTGGTTTCCTCCATCATATAATTGCTTATCTCATTGTAATCTACTGCTCGCTGTCGCTGCACAGAATAGGAAAGAAGTAAAAAAGTGATGGGACCGTCAAAAAAGGTTCACGTTTGACAGGTGTGGTAGTAACAATGACAAATTATTACAACCACAGGGAACACTCATCTACTTCCATTAAGTGTCTCCCTTGTCAGTTTTGCACTTCACAAAACAAGAAACTTCACTCTATCTATCAACAATAACAGAGGGTATACCAAAGACTATTTCTGCATTTGTACAGAAATAATATAGCAATGTTCTTAAGTCAGACTGACTGCCATAAGATATCGTTTGTTTCTATTCTGGAAAACAATTCTGTCACATTTGGAATTATCAAATAAAACTGTTGCGTAAACATGCTGAAAAGGGAAAAAAAAAACATGTCACTTTACATCTAAAAAGGAATATTTGGCACCTTAACTTATTTTCATACGTGTGCTTTTGGAATTAAAAAGCAGAACTTGTAACATACAGTAAATTCTAGTAAGTGTTCCTTCTTATCAACAAAAACAATACAGACCAGGGTCACCAACTGACCATGTGCACTGATTTGCATCTGAAGGAGTACAGCAACACCATTTGAACAAACTATAGAGAAGTTAACCACTGCTCATATAATAAAATAAGAAAAATGACTCATTGAATATGCCTGACAGACACATACTGCAAGAGGAACAGGGAAATGTTTGCAGTGTTTTATAGGAATGAAGTGAAAATTCTTGAACAAAAACTGAAAATTCGGAACCTAATGTGGAAAACTGAAAGCTGAAACACCGAAATAAATAACTGCCAATTATTCGTAAAATTGCATTTTTGGCTATGACTGCAGAGATGCCAAACTATAGAAATTCACTTGCAGGACAATTTGTCTGAATTTCCATTTTTTCAATTATGTCAAGAACATTACCACGGGACAGCTATTGTAGTACATTATGTAATAGGATAAAAATAATTCTGTATGATGTTCAATTGCACAACATAATCATTACTCAATGATCGTAATTGTTAATAAATTTGGGCTTTAATATTTGTTATTTTAATTTATTTACTGTATCAACCTTGTAATGGCAGACGAATTTGATGTCAAATGTATTGTCTTGCATGCTATTTTTGTATTTCCTGTATCCACTATTGCTTCAGAAACATTGCAAATTTCCCCATTGTGGGAATAATACAGATTATCTCCATCCATCCATTTTCTGTACCGCTTCTCCTCACTAGGGTCACGGGCGTGCTGGAGCCTATCCCAGCTATCTTCGGGCGAGAGGCGGGTACACCCTGCACATAGAAACAAACAACCATTCTCACTCACATTCACACCGACAAGCAATTTAGAGTCTTCAAGTAATCTACCATGCATGTTTTGGTGATGTGGGAGGAAACCGGAGTATCCGGAGAAAACCCACGCAGGTGAGGCTGGTATTTGAACCACGGTCCTCAGAACTGTGACTTGAAGTCTCAAGATATTTACTGCCATCTCTAAATTGTCCTTCGGTGTGAATGGTTGTTTGTCTATGTTTTCCTTGCAATTGGCTGGTGATCAATCCAGGGTGTATCCTGCCTCTTGCCCAAAGTCAGTTGTGATAGGCTCCAGCTCACCTGGAAACCTACTGAAGATAGGGACTATAGAAAACAGTTGGATTGATTTATAGTTTTTCCGGTTCTTTTGTTAATAAGATCGTGGAGGGAGTCAATGATTGGCCCAAGAAATAAGTTCAATCAGGAGATTTAACAATTCGTGCACAAGAGAGTTACAGTGCACTGAAGATCATTCAACAAGAGTCTCCCCAGCATGACCTGGTCATCTTCTGGGGTCTGTCTTTGTGTTTGTCTCACTCTGCCCACAAAGGGTGGGGAATTTCCATCTGTTATCTCAGGAGCAGGCGGCACGGTGTCGACTGGTTAGAGCGTCTGCCTCACAATTCTGAGGGCTGGGGTTCAATCCCGTGTGGAATTTACATGTTCTCCCCGTGCATGTGTGGGTTTTCTCCGGGCACTTCGGTTTCCTCCCACATCCCAAAAACATTCATTAATTTGCGACTCTAAATTGGCCGTAGGCGTGACTGTGAGTGCGAATGGTTGTTTGTTTGTATGTGCCCTGCGATTGGCTGGCAACCAGTTCAGGGTGTACCCCGCCTCCTGCCCGATGATAGCTGGGATTGGCTCCAGCACTCCCGCGACCCTTGTGAGGATAAGCGGCTCAGAAAATGGATGGATGGATGGATCTCAGGAGCATAATTTCCAGTCAGGAGGTGCGTGGTTACTTCATGAGACATTTTCAACCTTTGATAGTACAAAGTATGACGATAGTTGATCACATGATTAATTAATTACAAACAAATGTTTTTTTAACAGATATTAATTGCATTTTGTGTTCCACAAAACACAGAATCTTTGTCTGTGTACGATTTCCTGGTACACCAATTACACTGACGCACATGTCAGAGCTCGGCTACCAAAATGGAGGAATTGGATGAAGCAGCGTTGCGAGAAGGAGGGAAATTTCATATAAAAAATGCCCGATGGAAGCCTTGATAACCGTGGTTTTGTGCAGTTTGTCCAAAAAGGAGTTTTCATACCACAGAAGCACTTCAACCCTGCGACATGTGATTCAACTTTTTAACAGCCACACAGAAACCATTTAAAGCCAATACTGTTCTGAAAATCTGTCCAACTACAGGGGGATCACACTCCTCAGCCTCCCTGGTAAGGTCTATTCAGGGGTGCTGGAGAGGAGGGTCCGTCGGGAAGTCGAATCTCAGATTCTGGAGGAGCAGTGTGGTTTTCGTCCTGGCCGTGGAACAGTGGACCAGCTTTACACCCTCGGCAGGGTCCTCGAGGGTGCATGGGAGTTCGCCCAACTAGTCTACATGTGTTTTGTGGACTTGGAGAAGGCATTTGACCGTGTCCCTCGGGGAGCCCAGTGGGGGGGTGCTTCGGGAGTATGGGGTACCGAACCTCCTGATACGGGCTGTTCGGGCCCTGTACGACCAGAGTCAGAGTTTGGTCCACATATCTGGCAGTAAGTCGGACTCGTTTCCGGTGAGGGTTGGACTCCGCCAAGGCTGCCCTTTGTCACCGATTCTGTTCATAACTTTTATGGACAGAATTTCAAGGCGCAGCCGAGGCGTAGAGGGGGTCCGGTTTGGTGGCCTCAGTATTGCATCTCTGCTTTTTGAAGATGATGTGGTTCTGTTTGCTTAATCAAGCCGTGATCTCCAACTCTCACTAGAGCAGTTCGCAGTCGAGTGTGAAGCGGCTGGGATGAGAATCAGCACCTACAAATATGAGATCATGGTCCTCAGTCGGAAAAGGGTGCCGTGCCCTCCCCAGGTAGGGGATGAGATGCTGCCCCAAGTGGATGTGTTCAAGTATCTTGGGGTCTTGTTCACAAGTGAGGGAAGAATGGAACGGGAGATCAACAGGTGGATCCATGCAGCGTCTGCAGTGATGCGGACGTTGTATTGGTCTGTTGTGGTGAAGAAGGAGTCAAGCCAAAAGGCGAAGCTCTCAATTTACCGGTCGATCTACGTTCCTACCCTCACCTATGGTCACGAGCTGTGGGTCGTGACTGAAAGAACAAGATTCCGGATACAAGTGGCCAAAATGAGTTTCCTCCGCAGGGTCTCCGGGCTCTCCCTTAGAGATAGGGTGAGAAGCTCGGTAATCAGAGTAGAGTCGCTGCTACTCCACATCGAGAGGAGCCAGATGAGGGGGCTGGGGCATCTGATTCGGATGCCTCCCGGATGCCTCCCTTGTGAGGTGTTCCGGGCATGTCCCACCGGGAGGAGACCCCGGGGACGACCCAGGAAACGCTGGAGAGACTACGTCTTTAGGCTGGCCTGGGAGCGCCCCGGGATCCCCCCCGGAAGAGCTGGATGAAGTGGCTGGGGAGAGGGAAGTCTGGGCGTCCCTGCTAAAGCTACTGCCCCCGCGACCCGACCTCAGATAAGCGGTAGAAAATGGATGGATGGATGGATGGATATTAGGGATGGGCATTCAACTATATATACTGTGGGAAATATTAGCAACTAATTAATTTATATTTTTTTTAAATATCACTTTTAGGTGTGAGAGTTGTGTAGGGTTGTTCGATTTCCATGTCAGTGTTGTATGGGTGCAGAATAATTATGCTACTTGGATGAGTTGCCATAGCAGCGATGTAGTTCAAGCTGACAACACAAAGCTGAAATCACATCGTATTTCTTTAGACAGCAAACCAGTTGCAACTGAATCATCAGGGCCTCTGCGAGTTGCTAAGTAGTGCACTCCATTTTGCCTCAATTGCCTTAAGGCAATAAATCAATCAATCAATCAATCCAACACACGCATCAATCAATTAATCAATCAATCAATTAAACACAATTGACCTAATTCTTCATCAATTACTCGACCATGATGCCAATTCCTAATTACTCACATTTTAAATCTATTGTTCTGGCATGGTTTCATTTTTAAAGTCCATTAGCATATTAAAGTGGTACTAAGCAGGCCCAAATAATGGAATGTAAATTTGACGCACCACAGAGAAGAGTAATGATAACAAGCCAAATTTGAATGAATAACAAAGTAAATAAAAAAATAAAAAACAATCGCTAAGTATATAAAATCAGGTTTCAAAACTTGAATAATAAAGGCCACCTCACAGCTCTCAGACACTGTGGGCGTGTCGAATGGAGGCGCCAAAAGGAATCAAGGGGGTGACAGCTTATATAATGTAAAATCACGTTAGGAGGCTCAACTTCAAATTTGAAAGGTTATTGTGGACTATAATCATAAAAATCAGGCACACAAGTCTACTTACCCTCGTTGTTGGTGAAATAATGTCACAGCCGAACACGGCACCTGACGACAGCGGGACGGTAGGAGGAAGCCCAGGTAGTTAGACAGTAGGCACTGCCCTATTCACGAGTATCAAGTTAACCACAAAGCCATGTTGTCTCTGGTGAAAGTTTACAATACTTTCTGTCATAAAATGCGCACTTCAGAGTCATCTGCGTGTCTTTAAAAAGCCAATCCATCGCTTTTTTATTTCCTCATTTTTTGTGAGCTGATAAAAACATCACCGAGCTATTCTGTAAATTGAGGCATCCAGCAAAGACACATTTTCGGGGTGTAGCCATCGTCAGCTTGCCATCGTAAGCTGGAGTGGTAAATTGGCCTTGTTATGGAAGCTAAGCATAGCTAACTCACAACTGAGCAGCCAAACGAAGTGACGTCACTTTGCACTTATTTAGTGGGGGAGGGAACTCGCCTAGAAAGTATACGCCCCAGCCCCGTGATGTCACTGGGCTGTTTTAGCCACCCCCACAAAATCAGGAAAATTCAAACAGTGAAAAGGATGTTTAAGCTGTCTCAACAATTCAGCACTATATTCCTATGTCTTGGCATATGTTTTCAACACTAATCTTCAAACAGACTATTTAATTGATTTAAAAACGAAACACGGATATCTGCTTCGAGTCCCTCTAAGGTTACCAAAGTTATGAAGGTTCTCCCCAATAGTAAAAAAAAACCCAACAACAACAAAATGGCATCCTATTATAGAATGATTGTGATCACTCAAGTCTGTGTAACATTTGTTTGTGTGTTTTATTGTTAGAAAGGTTTCTGTCGCTATGTTCATTACGACTTGCCATAAACATTTTAGGTTCTATAAGTTAGTACTCCTGTGAGGTCTAAAGTCACCGAACAACTGCACAGCACAAACAGGGGATGTTTTCACTGAGAGGGGCTTTGCTAATGTATCTCACCACAGTAGTGGGCAGTCTTTTCCTAGCTGGACTGATGCCTGGAGTGGGGGCAGAGTGGAGCCTGACCCCTCGCTCACCCACACTGTACCGGGCCTGTGGTTTGAGATAGAAAGACAGAGACAC
This sequence comes from Phyllopteryx taeniolatus, assembly GCF_024500385.1. Classification (NCBI taxonomy): domain Eukaryota; kingdom Metazoa; phylum Chordata; class Actinopteri; order Syngnathiformes; family Syngnathidae; genus Phyllopteryx; species Phyllopteryx taeniolatus. Next base: position 24,714,288 of record NC_084502.1, on the reverse strand, counting down.
AGAGAGAGAGAGAGAGAGAGACAGAGACAGAGACAGAGAGAGAGAGAGAGAGAGAGAGAGAGAGAGAGAGAGAGAGGAGACGGAGAAGACAAAAGCAGGGAAGGAAACGACATGGTGGGGCTTTAGTTTGCAAGGTACAAGCAGGGCATTTGCAAAGGAACATGTCTAGCCAAACACACACATTCACACACACCCCTCTTGAAACCGCTACATCCTTTACACCCCTCATGCCCAACGCACGTGTGCAGGGGGAGGAGTAATGGCATGAGACAACACAGTGATTCCACCTTGGGATGGTGGGGGGGTGGTTTCGAGAACGGAGGTTAATGAGCTGACATCCTCTCCGCCCAAAATACACACTAACCCCCCCATCCCTTTGCTTGTATCCCTGCGTTCCTCCTCACACTGACAAGCAGACACACAAACCCCAACAAGGTAGCGGCACTGAGCCAAGACTGTGTAGACTGACTGAAGGTGTATTGTGGCACAATGAGTGAACTCGGCATGCTGCTCGCAGCAACGACTGTATTTGAACAACTGAAACTTCAGCCATGACTTTGTGCAGTCAGATTAAACTGAAATTCTCAGCGAAGCAAGTGTGCAACTGCCCACCATTTTTGTAAGGTACTTTAAATACAAACAGAGAATGGGTAAACTTTGTTGTCAGACATTCCTTTTGTGAAATCCATATTATGCTCCTTAATGAAATTATTTAACAAATACAAGTCATGATGATTCACATTTTTATCACATCTGACTGCATTTCATATTTGAGCTATAACTAGCACTGTTATGTCAGTATTGGACCGATCCCTTTAAAATCAGCAGCCTATTAGCCAAAAGATAGCACAAGAATAGCTCAAACCTAGCCGAAAAGTTCATTTCAAGTAAACAAAATTTAGCCTAGAAATAGCTCCAAACAAGCCAAATGTTTACAATTCCACAAACATGCACAAAACTTGGTAAGACTGACCACCCTAAAATATTGTTTACAAAACCCTTCAACCAGACATTACTAACCTAAAACAAACCTAAATATAGACAAAACCGTACTTTTATCAAACCAAAATTACAACTACCGAATACAATCGCAAACTAGCTGTCCAAGATCATTGGAATTTAAATTGTATGAACAGAAAAGCAACAACATTCAACGGGGACCATTTTAAATGGACCACTCAGTGCTGGCATAAGGCAGATGTATTTGTTTGCCAGTGAGATATCCAAAAACTACTGATGTAAAATCTATGGCTAACGTAAATTCTTACAATTCATATAGTTTAGCACCATATTGGCATGTCGTTTGCCAGGTCGATAGCTGCATTGCGCTCCTACACAGGAGAGTGTGCAGACAGGATACAAGCATCTGCAAACTAGAGTTACACCAATAGTCTTACTGAATGGAAAAAGCACAAGAGTAAAATAACATCGTTAAAAAGAACATGATCAAAAGCAGATAGAGAATTGATGAAGTCACTATGGCTTGAAAACCACAAAGAGGAATTGTTAGTTATTAGTGGCCTGTGAAAGTCTTTGGAGTGAGTCATTTGTGGGAAGACTTGTGCATTTTTAATATCGTTAAACTGAAGAGCCAGAAGAACACAAACGACATGAAATAATAACCGGCATTTCACCTTAGCACTATCCGGCCCGCTCAATTATTTACCACTAATGAATAGCCTTGGGCAATATTCATCCTAAGTACAATATCAACCATCCCAGAGAGGCTGAATGGAGCTCGCTGAAATACTTAAATACATTTACTCAATTATGCTCAGTACCTAACGCCAAGGAGACAAGCTTGTACAAGCTTTCTACCACCCCAAAAAACAACAATCTGCTCACATTCAAGCAGGATACATCAAGGGAACAAGCAAAACGACACCGATGGTTCATTCAAGGAAGAGAGAATATGCTTTTTTGTTTTGTTTCTTTCCATCTTGTATGTGGGAAGACAACATTTATTGTCAATGTGGAATGTCACCATCCAATATATTTCTCATGAAAACACTTCCATATGGCAAATGGCAATATTTGTCCGACGTCTGCAGTTAACAACTTTTTAATACGTAAATCTCAGTATTTTCCTCCTCCATGTGCTGTCAACATGACACATATATTAATAACGAGTGATGCACCGAAAAGAACATTCTTGACCGAAACCGAAAACCGCAAGTGGGGGGACTCAAGGCCGAAAACCGAAAGCCGAAACATCGGAAGGGATTATCAATCAAACTGAATTTACAAGCAGTTGTCATACAAAAAAAATGCAATACAAAGCGCTTTACATTCATTAAAATATATAAAAATAAATCAAACCTGCCAATTATTAATTATAAAACTATTCTAATCATTAGTAAAATTGCATTTATGGCTATGACTGCAATGCTCCCAATTTATAGAAATTCACTCCCAGAACAAGTCGTCTGAACTTCCATATTTTTAAAATTATGTCAAGAACATTACCATGGGACAGTTTATGCTGTATGTAATGTAATGGGATAAAATCATTCTGCATACTGTTCATTTTTCACAACATAATCATTACTCTATAATTGTATTCATTACAAAATTATGGCTTCAATATTTGTTATTTTATTTATTTATTTTTTAATTGTATTTATTGCATCAACCTTGTACTGGTGGACGTACTGGCAGCCAAATGACTGTTGCTATTGCTGCTGAAATGATGCAAATTCCCCTTTGTTGGACTGATAAAGGTTATCTCCATCCATCCATTTTCCACACCGCTTATCCTTACTGCTGGATCCCATCACAGCTATTTTCGTGCGAGAGGGGTACACCCTGAATTGGTCGCCAGCCTATTGCAGGGCACGTATAAACAAACAACCATTCGCACTCACATTCACACTTATGGGCAATTTAGAGTCTTCAATGAAGCAACCATGCATGTTTTTGGGAGGTGGGAGGAAACCGGAGTACCCGGAGATGTTTTTTTATTACATCGTGGAACTGATCGTTGTTACTTTATTTCAATAAACCAAGTGTCGAATGATAAATGTACAATATGTAAAAACAAGAAAATGTACATTTACATTTACATTTTACATTTACATTTGGAATGCTGTGGACAGATAAACTTGCCATCGAACTGGAGGTTTCATTATTTCTCGTACACGCTTCGGGTGAAAAAACTATTTCTCCATGTTTTCCCTTCTTCATTAGCTATCACGATATACAGTATTGTTTCTTGCTGTATGGTGATATTGTTGTTATTACTGGCAAAATGTTGCAGGAATATCGCATCATGTGTGACTCTGCATTCCCACTGCTATCGCATGTGGTTTCTGCTGATCTATCACCTTCATCCGGAGGCGACAACTTCTGTTTTGTGTCCGCTAATTACACTTCATTCAGTGCACGTTAGCCTTGCTGATTACTTGTCAAAGCACTAACTACTCATGCAGTCTCAATCCAAAAAAGATAAAATAAAATATGTGACAGAAGAGGGCAGTCACATGTTCGTGGCCTGACAAAAGAACGACATTACATCAGCCAAGGCCAACATCTACGCAGACCTTGGCGACAGCATTTATCTGCTTAATATGGAAATAAGATGAAAGCAGGGGTTCAGAACATTTGCTAAGAGATTCTCCCATCCCTCAATTGTAACATGAATGCCAGAAAGTAAACAGTTTTATCCAGGCTTTGTCAAGTTAGCGTGTCATTGTCGTTGTATTACTTCAAATGTGTTTGGAATTGCTCATCTTCAAGAACTGGTGAATTGCACATACTTTATTTATTTATTTATTTACATCCATGTTATATACCTTTACATCATCGCTTTAGTTCACTTTAGTCTGTTGTTCTCTTTTTTTGTGTGCATATATGACACACAAAATCCACCCAAAGAAGTAAAGAGCATTGAAGTTTGGTCTGACAGGATTTGGACATTTTCTATTTGTCAGTGTTTGGCTGTAAATATACCAAAAAGGAATTACATTGCTGAGGATCTTGTTCCTAGACAGCTTGTAAATTACAACCAGAGAATAAAAAAAAGAGCAAAAAAACAAGAATGAGGGAGCGTTTGAAAGGAAAAAAATATATATATACTTTTTTCATTTCAACTGGTATAAGGATTATTAAGGCTTGGGGCTCTAGAAAAAAGTGTATTAAAATAATCCACCATTTGCATTTTTTATCTCACAAAGGACGCACACACGCGCACAGGCACACGTAGACACGCATGCACCACGCACAGAACTGCCTCCACCCCAGCCCCTTCTTCTCATCCTTCTCCTCCCCCATTTGGGTCAGCACACACATACACAGACAAACTCGTATGCACATCACACATACAGTACACACTGTCATCATTAAATACACAAGTGTGCGCGCAAACACACACGCACACACACACACATTGAGAACAACCTGCTGCCATCTGCTCTATGCGCTCTGTACAATCCTGGCTGAATACATTATTCACTACAATATATCACATCACATTCCCTCAACGTCACAGCCCCATACTGGAAGGGAGTGAGAGCAGGGAGGGAGGGGAGGAGGTAAGGTAGAACGATTGAGAGAAAAGAGAAAAGCAGCTATTGTACTCAGAGGGGTGTGCTAAAAAGGTACTACACTCAAAACCAAATTTTTAAGGTCTTGGTCCTGTGTCAAACTGAAGAACATTGTTGTTGTTTTTTTGTGTGCAAATATTCTCTTATTTTGAATTTGATACCTGCAATACATTCCCACAAAGCTGGGACAGGGGCAACAAAAGACTGGAAACGTTGAGGAATGCTGAAAAAAAAACAACACCTGTTTGGAACATTCCACAGGTGAGTGTCATGATTGGATATAAAAGGAGCATCCCTGAAATGCTCAGTTGTTCACAAGCAAGGACGGGGCGAGGTTCAAAACTTTGTAAAGAAACGACTGAGCAAATGTCCAACAGTTTAAGAACTAGGGATGTCCTGATCCAACTTTTCCACTTTCAATCCGATACCAATATTGCAGGCTTGAGTTTTGGCCGATACCGATATCAGTCCGACCAGATATTAGCAATAATCATATATACTTTACTTATTTTGTAGTATGGAATGTTAGAAAGGGCTTTATCAAGCGATTTACTATTAACCAATAAGTTACATAAAGTAACTTTAAAAATAGGAGTGTACTACAATTGAACAAAATAAATAAAAAAATATTACAAAATCATGAAAAATAACTTCAATAAAACAAATAACAAACATATATATTTCAATTGCAACATAACCACTGCTTAAGCATATTTTACAATTGAATAGATTAAATAAGAAACAATTTAGAAAACCATGACAAAGAACCTGAATAAATAATAAATACAAATTATATTTTGAAAGTACAAAATAACAATTCAAGTTCAATTCAGTTATTTTTTTTACTATCAGTATATGCTGGGAACAGCATTTGTTTTTTCCAAAAGTGCGGTAATGCATCTGAGGCATAGTTTTATCGACAATGTCGCGGCGGATAGGAATAATGTAGTGAGGCTTAAGGAGCTTCCACTGCCTCTGTATGTGTGTGCCTTTTTTGAGATTGCTGTTCCTGCTGTGCACGTCTTGACCTCTGAGATGCAGTGTGGTACACGCAATGAGATAAAACCTTGCAGTAACAAAGAAAGTAGAAGAAGTCACAATCGAATATTGTTAATATAACAGTAATACTAATATAACAGATTTTGAAGAATATACTGTATGACTGAGAGTTAGGGCTGTCACAATATTTACGACATCAACTTATCGTTCATTAAATAAAATGGACAATGATAGTTTTTCCGGACTCAATAAATGGTCATTGTTGTGGTGAGCCGGCGTATGGATCAGACTGTGAGCCGACAGAGTTGGACGGCTTTGTCATTAGCTGGTAGTGGGTTAATAGAACACCGGCGGACTGGTACACTCTTGCCGGTGTTGGCTCTGTCCAATACTCCACAGCCTTGCTCCATGTGCAGCGTGTAGATTCACACAAAAGATATACTTAAGGGAAAGTTAACTGTTTGTTGTGTTCGTAGCCTAGCCGTGAGCTAACGAGCTAGCCTGCGAGCTAACGCGTTAAGGAGCGAAACAGCTTGTTCCATTGTGGCGAAGTCGTTTAAAACATCAGTGCCTCCCCGTGTTGTTGTGTGTGTTAGTCCCCAATTAAGACAAAGACGGGAACGTTAACTATTTATTAAACATAACCTCAGTGGCACACATTATTCAGTCAGTAGTTGACTACAGTGAACGTCAACGTATATTTGATGGACAGGTGAAGGGCTCGTCTTCAGCGGACCAACCACACAGTAGCCAAGTTTACATGCAGACTTTTTGTCATTCTGATTGGAAAAAAATTCCGATTAAAGATCTCTGGTGAACTGTTTACGTGACGTGATCTATCCCTCTCGGCTGTTTACATGATGTGCACTACAATTATTTGGAACACCCTTGTGACATGCGCACGTTGTCGTGAACGTCACGTCATTTAGTTGGGATTGTTTTCATACGTTTATTTAAAAAATAAAAAAAATAAAAATAAAAACCTTGATTAAAAACAACTTATAAGCAACTAGAAACAAGATCTCCATTGCATACGAGCTCCGTCGGGAGCCGCCATATTTACGCCGTACATAAACCATGAGTATTCAGATTGGGACGAAGCATGTTGTGAACAAAAACGAAGAAAGAAACAAATTCAGTAATGTAATTGAACAGTCCACAGGTGGAATTCTTTTGTTGTGTGTTTAATTTTACAGTGAACCTCAACTGGAGTGTCAATAAATGACTTTAAGCAAGCAACGTTCACTCTTACTCCTTGCTACTATGTCTGGATGCGAGACTCATTACACCGCATTTAAAGGGAATGATAGGAGCAAGTTTGATTGGACATGATTGAAGGCAGCTGCAGAACTCCCCCTTTTTAAAAACGATGGCTTGCGCTTGTCTGCGAAATTACCAAAACCCGGTCTAACCTGCCTCCGCGCAGATTTTCGCCACCCGCCGCATTGAATTTACACAGGTTACAAAAATTAAGCCATCAGTCTGTATTGAGAAGCTCTGTGTGAACAAAGTACTTTGAGTTGACATTTTGTTGACAGGTGTGCATATGAGGCCATCTGTTTGTGCTGACTGGCAAGAAGGAACACTGAGTGAACATGTAAATGGCTAGGTCAGCTCCTGACGCTAGCCGCTGGTTATTTAGCTGCCATATGCTTGTCTCCTGAGGTGAAAAGGTAGAATGTTATGAGTTTTACATTTTAATGTTTTATATTAGTGCTGGTTTTCATTTACTCTTGTTTGACAGTTAAAGGAGACATATCATGCATTTCTTTCAAAATTTGAAACAATTTCCACGTCTGAATAGCATGTTTTTGAATATGTGACGAAGACATCACCAAACATAAATATCACCCCCTCAACCCTCCATTGTGTATTCATGTTTACTTATAGACCACATATTTTATATCTAAATAATACTCCAATAAATGTTTGCTAAAAATGAGAGAGTTACATGAAACAATTTCTGCTTGGTTTATTCACATCCTCTGTCCCTGTTCTATACTGTTGCACGCACATTTACTGTATGTGTTTCTTTTGTACATGGCAGAGCAGTGGGACAGAATCTCTGGCACACTCACACTTGACAACCGATTTACGTGCTTTGCATTCACCTGCAATACAGGCCAAATTATTCTTTCCACTTGACTCTTTAGAGCCACTAAGTGGCAATTAACCGAGCTGCAGGAAAGTCTTGATCAATCTTTACTAAATGTCATCCATCCATCCATCCATTTTCTGAGCCGCTTCTCTTCACTAGAGTCGCGGGCGTGCTGGAGCCTATCCCAGCTGTCATCGGGCAGGAGGCGGGCTACACCCTGAACTGGTTGCCAGCCAATTGCAGGGCACATAGGAACAAACAACCATTCGCACTCACAGTCATGCCTACGGGCAATTTAGAGTCTCCAATTCATGCATGTTTTTGGGATGTGGGAGGAAACCGGAGTGCCCGGAGAAAACCCACGCAGGCACAGGGAGAACATGCAAACTCCACACAGGCGGGGCCGGGGATTGAACCCGGGCCCTCAGAACTGTGATGCTGACGCTCTAACCAGTCGTCCACCGTGCCGCTACTAAATGTCATGTTGGCTAAAAATATAAAAAAGTTTTTTTTTTCTTTTTCTTTTTAGTTATGTGCCTGCATTAACATACTTTACAGTTCGTACAGGTGATAAATGAACAATTAAGGGGCATCTTGATTGTCTAAGCAGATCTTTCAAAAGGAACATGGTGTGTGAAATTCCTCTCTCCTGGCACTCACCATTTTTTCCCACCCTCCACAGCTCCTCCAACCTCCACCCAGCTTTTCCCAGATGCTCCCAGCTCTTGTCTGTGTTTGGGCTGCGACTGTGAGGGGTCACCGCCTGCCTTGTTCTCACACACGGAACATGAAGAGTGTGTGTGTGTGTGTGTATCTGTGTGTTTGCGCTTGTTTGAGCGAGAGACCGCACACGTTGTACAGCATTGTATGTGTGTGTGTGTGTGTGTGTGCGCGCATACGTGTGTTCGTTCCCTGGCGGCATGGTGAGTGTTTAATCTGGCCCGGTGGTGTGCCGTTGGCCCGGCTAATCACAGTGTGTCTGCAGGAGTGCGCCGAGCCAGGGGAGCACGCCGTCGCTAACAGCGCCTGACAGACTCATTAAAGAGGCCTGGCACTGAGCTTGCAACACACACACACACAGGAAAAGGTTCTGATATTTGGAGAAATCCCCACACTTGTTTTTTACACTCTTGCACACACACGCACACACAGCTTCGTCACCATTGCACCTATTAGCTGACTCTGATACAGTAACGTACTTGCCCTCCAGAGCCAGGTGTCAAGCTCGCTAGAATAGAAGGGACAAAACAAACAAAACAGCAGCCTGCAGTGCTAGCAGAAGGTGCTAATATTTTGGTAATCTGTCCCGCTTTATTGACTCCCTCTCCACCTCTTAATCTAATAGCATCAGTCTGAATTAAGGATAGCCCCTCTGACTCTACCAGCCTTCTAGGGCTTCATTAAATTGACATGATACACTAATTACAGCAAATTAACCTTTAATGAGCGTCCTCGAGGAATGACTAGATATGAAGACGAGGCGCAGGCCCGAGAGCATGCTGTAATCGATTCCTTGAAGGTCTGATGGGTTTTCCAGCTTGACCGCTCAGACGTGATCTTCTCGATAAGAAGAACTGACTGGACCAAAATAATGACATCGTTCAGATACGTACAATGCAGACTACAGTGTTTGGCCCCATGATCACTGCACTTACAGGCTGTGAAAATGGAAAATAGTCAGTCACCCCTTTGCAGCTATAACTTTCACTCTGGAAAGACTTTCTACAAGAGTCTGTAAAAATCCATTCCAGTCCATTCATCCAGAAGGGCATTTGTGAGTTTAGAGCATTGGTGTTGGACTTGAGACAGAGCCTGCTGGCTCACAGTCTCTGTTCTACTTCCAACCAAAGGTGTTTGATAGGCTTGAGTGCATGGGTTAGTCATGTGCTTCCACACCAAACATAGCTACACATGCCTTTATGAACTTCACTTTGTAGACTAGAACTGAAAAGGAAAGCATACAATTGTCCAGAAGGTCTCGGTAAAATAGAGAATTAAGATTCCGGAGGAAATAAGGGGTCTAGTTCTAGTTCTAGTTAATTTCAACCATCAAGAAGTTAATCGTGGGACTTTTCTCCATACACTGTATCATTCTATAATAGAAGGCTATGGAAAACGACCACAAAAGAATAAAAGGTCATTTCTAATTGATATTTTGTTTGAAAAACACAGCAGCTTGAACCTCGTTTAATAACATCACAATATTGTACTATAATTCCAAGAATGGCCAATCAGAGTTCCTATAATTGAACAATTTCCACCTAATGCACCGCCAGCCGCCGAGGCATGGGACTGCACCGTTGCATCGCGGCATCACATACACATGAAAGGGTAAGTCGACCATGCACTGTGCTGTGCTAAGTGCATTGCTGTTAGGGCCACGGTCTTGCAAGACTCACTGCAAAGTCTCTCATCTCCAATAGTGACGATTCCAAATGTGCTGTGAGATATGAAGTGTTGCTTGGTTCACAATTTTCTCAATTGGAATTGCGTAACCCTTTCTGATATTATGCAATCTTGCATCCCTTTCCTCTTAATTATAATCTGCTGAGCCAGAAGCAATATCATTAAGGCATATTTGCAGCTACAGTACGTACCCTGTTTGCTCCATAAAGCTTACTTCTCCTGTACATGCGGTCAGTCACGAATCAGTAATCTACTTTTGATGAAGTGTAAAATACATTTAAAATGTCCATAAGAAACATGAAAACGCGAGTGTCCGCATTTGGCAAATTCAGACTTTTTGCTGTGACACAATTTCTGAATGTTTGAAGATAATTTTCAAATAAATATTAATATGTTAAAATCTGCATAATTGTTGTCAAGTAATGGTCTGTAATTTGTAAATAATAATTTGTTTTGATTGTGGTTGCCTTTAAAAGAAAATGTACTCACTGAGCTGTGTTGGATAGCGTTCAAATTCATTCAGGAACCTTCTAAGATCTCAACGATAATCTCTGTCAATTAGTAATGAAAATATTCAGGAATTGCAACAAAGGACTGAAAACACAAAATGTATCATAAAAATGTCACACAATTATCCAGCTTCTCGATTTTACCATACGAATGTCAAAGTGATTAAACTTGATGCAGGACATCATGCTCAGCATCAGGAAAAGGCGTCACGTTTCATGTCCAGTTTCCACGACAACAGCCATAGACAAAATGTACTTACCCAGCACATGCTGTGGTGCTCGGTCAGGTTAATTATGTTGACCCCATAACAGTTCAGTCACGTTCATAACACAGTTAAGAAAAAAACTGAGATAAAAAGTCCCTACAGCAAAATGTTCCTTTGTGGTCGCGTCAACTCCCCCTCACTTGCTGCCTCTCGTGCTGAGTGGCCTGATTTTGCCCCTCTGTGTGGCACATCATGGTTTTCCTTGTCACCACCTCACTTCCTGCTGTCATTGTGGGGGTACAGTTGAAACAGTGCAGTTACCAAATAGGTCTAACTGACACTCTCAGATGTGGTCACAGCTTTTCTTAACCTCTTTAAAATGTTCTCCGTTTTTCAAGACAGACACACAAAAAAAGAAACTTTTAACTGTTTAGCCAATGTTAATCAAAACCATTTTGCATTTTGATATATACAAGATCTCACGGATTGGCTCGTGACCACTCCATGGTGTACGCCGCCTCTCGCCCAAGGTCAGCAGGGATTGGCTCCCGCTCAGCTGCGACCCCAATGAAGACAAGCGCTTTAGAAGATGGATGGATATATACAAGAATTGTCATCATCACACTGTATACTCAAACTTTTCTTCTCCCCGCTGCATTGCATTTCACCTCCTCCTGAAGTACATTTCACAGAATTCCTTTGTGCCCCAACTCAACACTGCTTCTTTTCATGGCCTCAAATGTGCACAACTGGGAAGAACACAATGTAGTAATTGTGTTTTGCCCCTGGAGGGACACTATGAGTTGCAGTTAGGGGTGTCCCCATCCAATCTTTGAGATCAGAAATCGGTCCGATGTTAGCAAAAAACAACTATCAGATCGGATCTGGCTCTTAAATCTCAGATTTTACCACTCTTAGACAGGGAGTCCATTCCATGCTCCACTCCAGCACTTTTATCCAGCAGCTCATGCAGATCCCACGGATTACAACAGGTTGCTAAGGTGCTAACATATTAGCAAAGCGTAAGAGCGAATGTTGCTTGCTTAAAGTTGTTTATTGACACTCCAGTTGAAGTTCACCGTAAAACTAAACCCGCATAACAAAATAAAAGAATTTCACCTATTGAATGTTCAAATACATCACAGACTTCATTTCTTTCTTCGTTTTTGTTCATAAAAATCGCTAGCTCAAAGCTAACACACAATGAATGAAGAAGCACCATTGACGTGCTAACGAAAATTAGCACTGAACTTGCGGCACTTACATTTCTCAAAATAATCAATATTGGTACACAAACGCTGTATAATCACATACAAACGGGCAATATAACAATACTCTCTGGTACATAGTCTTTAAACTCTGTGAAAAACGAGTTATAATAACAATATTCAATCATGACTTCTAATTTCATCGTTACCGATCGTTATTGTGCATCTCATTGTGTGTATAACACTGCCCTTCAGAGGCCAAGATGTGCACAGCAGGAAGAGCGATTGTCAATAAAACTAAACCGCAGTTGCATCAAGAAGTTCTAAAGTGTATAGCCGAGAAAGCAAATGATGTTCCCATGATATACTGACAATAAAAAAGTAACTAAATTGAACTTTGTTATTATTATTTATTGAGATTATTTGTCATGTTTTTCAAATATTTTTTTTATTTCATCTATTCAAATGTACAATTTACTTATGTTTAAGTTGAGCAGTGGTTATTTTTCAATTTAAATCTATATTTTTGTTGTTGATTTTATTGAAGTTATTTTTCAGGATTTCCCAATATAATTTTTATTTATTTTATTCATTAATTCATTTTCTGTGGATATAATCCTCACTAGGGTCACAGGCGTGCTGGAGCCTATCCCAGCTGACTCTTGGCGAGAGGCGGCGTACACCCTGAACTGGTCGCCATCCAATCGCAGGGCACATATAAACGAACAACAGTTCGCACTCACAGTCACACCTACGGGCAATTTAGAGTCTCAAATTAATGCATGTTTTTAGGATGTGGGAGGAAACCGGAGTGCCCGGAGAAAACCCACGCAGGCACGGGGAGAACATGCAAACTCCACACAGGTGGAGCCAGGGATTGAACCCGGGTCCTCAGAACTGTGAGGCTGACGCTCTAACCAGTCGGTCACCGTGCCGCCCCTTTTCTAACATTCTATGCTAAAAAAAAATAAGTATCTGTGATCATTGCTGATATTGGATTGGAGAAATATTGGTATCGGACAAAATTCAAGGCTACAATATCAGTATCGGACCGAATGTCAAACAGTTGGATCGGGACGTCCCTAGTTGCCGTTGCAAATATCCGAGCAGGGTGTACGTATATTTTTGGAAACCCCATAAGACAATCTTTGACTGGCGACATTCTGTTCAACGTCACCATTCTCGGCGTCATGACTCGAAAGAAGTCGGCATTCCCCACACACATGAAGAGTTTTCGTCTTAAATATTGAACACGTTCATTATTTAAGATTGTCGGCCCCGACCTGTTTCGGACCCTAAAATCCGGACGAATCCACTCTTAACACACAGCAGACCTAAACACAATTTTATAGGATAATCTTATAAGACTTAAGAATGTCTGGTATTTAACGTGCTTGGTCGGGAAGGGGCAAAATCGGGAAACAAAACATGCCGATTGTCTTATGTGTATAACGGGCTTTACTGACGCAGCTGCTCTAGATCCATATTGAGTTATCCTACAGCTTCACAAACAAGAACACAATATAGTCTACGACAGTGGTTCTCAAACTTTCAATACCAAGTACCACCTAAAAAAAAATCTTACTGTAACTATCCAACACCACCATCATCAACAACATTAAAATACAGTAGCGTAGTAGGACTAAGTGTTCATACATTTGATATTATCGTAAGTCACAGTAACATTATGCAGTTTGAACTTTAACACTGCACTTAAGTATAGAAAAATTAAAAAACTGTACGTAAATTATGCCATTAAAATGTATTGTACACCCAAGTTAAATAATAAAATTTACCTAAATGAAAGTTTTGTGTAACAAATCATCTTATTTATACTGAATTTGCAACATATTAAGAGTTTACAAACAACAGCAAGCATGTTGTGACGATGGAATCAGCACCATATTCAAATCATAATGAGATGCTCTGATTTTTGCATGGAATCAGCATGTAAACATGCTAAATGGGGTTACATTGGTTGTTAAATATAAGCAGTTGTCTATGTCTTCAACTATGAGTTTCTATCCCCCTGTACTTCACAAGATAAATAATATACATTGTACAAGGATGCATGGATTGACAGTAATAACTACTGTGTTAAGTCCGTTGCTACTTTATTAGCAAAGTTGTGGATTTTAACTGTAGCTACTTTGTACAGTCCCAAACTAAAGCCAATACAATATAATGAATATTGGCTGATGCCGGAGATCAGAGACAGTGTCTCAATATACTGTATCATTTGCAGCCAATCAGAGCATTTGCTGAGCAATACACCTAGGCTACTTCCTTTGGGCAACACATGTGACCTAACCATGATCTGCTATAGAAGTATTTCTGCAAATAGATGATTATAGTTAATAGAATTACAAATGTTCAAATATGAAATATAGGACCTTAATATAAGCTCTCACTGCAGGGCAAACAGCGCATTGGGCTTTTGTAGTCTTAACCAGCCAGAATCTTTTCCAGATGTTTAGAAGTGGATAAAATTCTTCCCCCAAAAGACAAATATACATTGAGATTTCAAACGATAAACAAAGACATGCCACGAGACTGCTTGGAGTTCATTGTCCTCTTTAACTCCAGCTCGCTTCCAGTGTGACATACAGTGCCTCTTTTGTGCTGCCACTCATTGCTTATGTTACTTTAGAGACACACACAGATCGATAGCATACTTTCCATTTCATCACGTCCAGCTGATGTCCGGACACCGAGTTACAACTGATCCTGTCCTGTCATAACAAAATGTGTTTTTTTTTTCCCCCCCTTTCTTTTTCTTTGCAAAATAAATGATCCTAAATGAAAAGCCTTGTGAGCAACATGGCCAGAATTCGTTTGGAGCCTGACATCTCCATGTGACAGGTCGTAAAGCTGAAATAAAGTAAGATGGGTGGCAAATGCTGCATGTATACGCAATAAATTTAAGTATTTTTAAAAGATTCCCCTTTCCAAGTTAAAACATCATCCAACCACAGATAACACTGCTCTAACACAGAAACAACAAAACTTGGGTTTAATAGATGGGCTATCAAAGATCCATAGTTTGCCCACCAAAGGCAGATTGGGATGATACGAAAACATCGAAAGACAGCAAAATTACCGATCTGCACTTCTAACAAGGTCAGCGTTGCACAGAGTCCAATGTGACTACGAAAAGCAGAGGACAGGAACTGGTGGCTCTCACTCAAACAATCCATTGTTGGATAGAATGCAAGTTATGTGACTTTGTATGGAATCCGTTTTGTTCGTCTGCGTGCGTGTGTAGGTGGAATCCCTTTGTCTGAGCGCGAAGTATGTAAGCAGGCACAGCACCATGTCAGTACACCCAGGTCAATTTATTCTATTTTTAATCTCTAAACTACTGTTTTACCATAGATGTAGTACTCT
This sequence comes from Phyllopteryx taeniolatus, assembly GCF_024500385.1. Lineage (NCBI taxonomy): Eukaryota > Metazoa > Chordata > Actinopteri > Syngnathiformes > Syngnathidae > Phyllopteryx > Phyllopteryx taeniolatus. The sequence goes on along the minus strand of NC_084502.1, from coordinate 24,698,934 downwards.
GAGAGTGCGGGTTACAATGTTTTGAGTTTCCGATCCGCAGTGTAGTAGAGCAGCGCCAGAGTACATTTCCAAACGCACCCCGAGAATTACAACCATACCTCTATGGAGACACCATGTTGCTGTTTAATGGTATCGGATTTTGGCGTCTTTGGCAGATTTATTTCTTGTAAAACCACTTCACAGATCACATCTCCCAAGTTAAAAAAATGTAGAGGAAAAGAAGGACAACTGTTTTTTTAAGAAGAAAGTGATCACTGTTGCCAAGGCAGAAGAACGTGATCAGAAGAACGTAAAGCAGATCGACAGTTCGACAAACGAAACTGTCAGATTATGAATGAAATCCAAGGAGAAGCTAATATGCGGTAAGACTGTACTACTTTTAACAGTACTGTGATGAACTGTTTAAGTGTATTTATTGTTGTGTTGCTCTGAGAGAAGTGGGAGAATGTTGTATTTGCTTGCTGTGTTAATTGCTGAGCTGTTGCACTTAGCACTGTTATTTCAGAGTGGTTTTGAATGCATCGCGCTGCTCGGTGTGCGGGAACAGGGGAGAGACAGCGAGACAGGCAAAATATTTCTTTGAAAAACCTAATAAAATACGCATAATACTTCATGTTTTGCGCATGGATATCAGCAAATCAGTGGTACGTATTATGCATTGCTAGAAGTGAATTCTTGATTTTGAGGGTGCGTATTATACTTGAGAGCGTATTCTACATGAGAAATTACAGCATATAGCACCTTTCAAGGGATCCAATGCGAGGATAATTTTCATGTTAGGACAACTTAGCTGGAATTCTAAACAAGTGATTTTGAAATTTTCCACACGCACCAAAAAGCAACGGGCTCCACCAGCAGTCTCTCTCTCTCCCTCATATATTTTACTCCAGTAAGAGTTCTGACTTTACCCTTCTAATATAACTATTATTTGTTATTGATGTTGTTAGACCGAATGCCAATCTTACCAGACCACACAAATTCACCAACTCCAAGGTTACCATTTGTTTTCCAAATTACATTAATGGTACATTTGTTCATGAAGTCAATAAATATATGGTATAAGCTAAAGACGAACTTACTGAATCTGTGTAAAGTCGTGCTCACCATTATTGGTACACATGAAGTTTAAGCACTAAACGTGGAATATCTCCTGAAGAAAGTGAAACAACATTTTTCTACAGAGAACTTATGTTTGATACAAAAGAGCAAATGATAAACAATATTTTATGGAACCAAAATAGAGCTTTTAGCAATACACACAAAAAGGTATGTTTACAAACGGTGCAATGAAGTGTTTAAGGAAAAGAACAACACCCTGCCAACAGTCAAGCATGGTGGAGGACTTTGCTACAACCCCAATTCAATGAAGTTGGGACGTTGTGTTTAACATAAATAAAAACAGAATACAATGATTTGCAAATCATGTTCAACCTGTATTTAATTGAATACACTACAAAGACAAGGTATTTAATGTTCAAACTGATAAACCTTATTGTTTTTAGAAAAGAATAATTAAATTAATTAAATAATAATAAATAAAATAAAATTATTAAAAGATCCTGATGATATAAGTTTGGTACATTTCCATCTATTTCTGAAGATATATGAAGAAATCAGTCAGTAAAGCTCTACAGTCACTTTAAATGCATGTTTATACAGTTAGGAGGTTACCTAACACCCACGTGACCCAGAAAGCCTGTTTCATAATGGTGTCAGTTGCATAAAATAAAACTAGCATCATTTATGGAATGTAAAAATCACAGCCATTATTATTATGTTATGTATTATTATATTACGCAAGGGATTTTTCATTTTGCAAAGCTCTCAGCCTAGACAATACAGTAGGTGGAACTAAGACCTTGATAAAACATCGTGTGTGGTTACAATATAACAGTTCGTCTTGGTTCGATGAACCAAACAATCAGCTTGTGAAAAGAAGAGAGAAGCACTAATCTCATTACCTCTTCTTGTGGCCATGAGCGAATACCTATTTCTCCGTGGCAATGTCTGGAGGGTGATGACAAATAAATAAATAAATAAATAAATACATACATACATACATAAAGCCTCAGTCCGACATCTTTCTAATTCAATTTTCATGTAATTAATTCAGTGCAATGTTATAAAAACATGTAAACTCTGTTCCCGACTCTGAGCCATTTGCATTTTTAATCAAACCAGATTAATTCTAATAGGCGAGCTGTGCTAAGGCGATGACAGAGCAGGACTATTGTGTGTCTGTCACACTCATTTAATTCTGTCATTATGTCCCATATCCTATTATGATAATTGGCTTTTTATTCTCAATCAACAACCAGCACCGGCTATTCAATTATAATCTCTGACTGGTGCACTTTTCACCTTCAACGTACGAAGTTTACCATTTTGAAACAAGGAACAGAGAAAGAAGCGCAATGCAGTGCAGAAGCTCATCTAACATGCAAGTAAATGAAACAACAGCTGACAAAAATCTGATTACGGAGTGCAGCCTCCAAAGTGTCCAAAAACAAGACAAAGCACATTTGTAATTGTAATCAATCGGATTGCTTTTCACTTTCTTATTTTGACTCTGGCAACAAGCAGTCAAATGTTGGTGCAATTGTCATTTAACCCACAAAAGAGAAATGACAGTACAATGGTAATTCTCTTCAAATTTGTGTTTCCTTCATTTCCTCAATTTTTCAATGGCTATACCTGATTTTGACATCCCACACACTGTTCTGCTAACTGCAGTGTGTGTAATAAGTGGTTATCTCATACTAAATCATTTTTACATGGTTTTATTGTCTACAACAACATAAAACATAATATTGAAAATTTTGCATGTTTCCCTGAAATTGCTGTCCACACTGTCATTATGGGGTACCGCCAGTTTTTAGGACCAGCATTGTGTCTTTCTTCAATGGAGGTTGAAAACAGTGGATAGTTACCAAATAAATATTTACACTTATGTTTTGTACTTTTCCCCCATTCCTCCATGTTAACATGGATATTTGAATTCAACAGCCGTCAAGGGCAGTGAATGAGTTTAAAATACCCACTCTGTCATATTGAAATGCCTAATGATATAAAAACCTTTGAAAAATTCTAAATATATTGGTGGAAAGGTACACAGTCAGCTTGCTAACTGAATCATGCCGCTAAGTGAAGGTCCACCATGTACTTTTTGGCTAATGCCCCATATTTTGAAATATTGTGCTTCTCTCAAACACTTCACATGATGAATTCTATACCACTGAAAACTACAAGCACAATAATAAAAGTATTGGTCAATTTATATTTCTCTGAAAGTGTTTTTTATATTGTTCTTGTAGTCGATCTCAGATTGTGAGTGTATGTGCAATGCACTGCAGATGTCTCTCTAAACATGTGTGTTGCTATAATTATGAAAATAATCACTTATATGTGAGATGAATATGTATTCTATAAGTATAAGGAGATGCTGTCATGCTTATTAATTTGAAAACGTTTAAATACAAAACTGAACGTTTGGATTGTTTTAGTGGTGTCGTAATTACCTCCTCAGGAGGGCTCAGAGATACTGGACATGTGGTTGGCATGTCTGCCTCACTGTCAGCAGGTTCTGGTTTCGAATCTCTGCTAAGGCCTTGTGTGGGTTTTCTTGTCACAAACAGTTAATGACCTCTTCCTTTTATCATTTCAGTCATTCTAATAACTTAAATTTTTTATGTTTGCACTTGAACATTTGGCTCATTGCTACAATGTGAATGTGTTTATGTCATCTCTGCCTCTAATAGAAACTGGAGGAACAATACTGAAATGTGTGGTAACTGTACTGTAAACAAAGTCAGGAGCGTGGTGGGAGCAAAGGGGGAGAAATTCTGGTGTTGTTTCAACAGAGGCCACGCTGATGCTGTTGACGTTCAGACATTTAATGCGTGTGCTTTCTCACAAGCTTCTCTCTCGACAAAATGCATCTCAGCCGTACTGCTACTTTTGGCTAAAATTAGTGTGGAGTGCAGCTCGCAATGCACGTGGATTGAGTCGGACAAGTGCAGCTAGAAATATACAAATTTACTCACTGTGGCCACCACTTTGCCTAAATCCATGTGCATTAGTGTCCTTATGAGGAGACACTTTTATGAGAAGAGGTTTTTAGAGCGATTATTGCACTCCCGAAGGACAGATGCCACCAAGTAAAGTAGGTAAGGCCTCTCCAGACAGTTCAGTGATGAGTGTTCAGCTTTATCAAACAGAGAAAGCCAAGTTCTTGAACACACATTTACTTTTTCACACCCCCTCAAGCAGCACTTTTAACAGTACAAAGACGTTCATTGCACAGTCAGACCAAATGAAAGGTATAGTGGAACCTAGGGCTGAACAATTTATCGTTTTTACATCAAAACGCGATCATGTGATCACCAAAGTTGCGATGTTTTGGGGGTTTTTCAGCACTCCCGACTGACCCTGAGTCTGTCTGTCAACTACGTATTCCACCAAGTCTTCTATGAACTGAACATACATGTTCTGGAATGTGAGAGGAAGCCAGAATAACCAAGCAAAACCCATTTGAGCACAGGGAGAACATGCAAACTTCACAAAGAAGGGCTTGACCAGAAATTTGAACCAGGGACCTCTAAACTCACGTGTGGCAGACGCTGTAACCACCACAACACCGTGCTGCCCACCGCACAAACATGATCAGAAGCAGGAATACCAACTTTTCTTTTCTATAATTGCACTTTCATTTCAGTTGTGATGTTTTACAATGAACCATGAATAATTTTTGCTGTCAGTGCAATTCCAACATTGCCATTGGAAGACAGAGGTGTGGACTTGAGCCACATGACTTGGACTTGAGTCAGATTTCAGTCATGAATTTGATGACTTGAGCCTCGACAAAACATGCAAATGTTTATTTTACTAAGGGAATATCAGTATGATGTAATCATAAAGTTGATGTTCTCAACAGTTACCACTCAGGGGGAAGTGTCCCACCATACAAAAACATTATTAGTGTTAGTGTTAGTGTTGTTGTTGTTGTTGTTGACAGTTAACACCCTGCTGGCCACCTTCAAGTAAGTAAAGGATTGACCACGGGGTCACTCTTTCAGACACTACCTAAAGTAATGGTTTAATAAAAAAAAAACAATAATAATAAATAAATAACAGTGCAACATAAATCAACAATAAATGTGGCAGTTACATAAGGAACACATTCCATGAAGTGGAACATACACAGAAACGACAACAACAATTAACGCAACAATGAGGATGTTAATTATTCCACTAAAAAATAAAATCCACATTGCATTGCAGCTTGACGTCACATATGCTTGTTTTCGTTAGCATTAGCAGCTAGCTTTATGAGCGTTCACACAAATAGTCACACGGCGGGCTGGCCGTGCGCTGTCTGGGCTTCCTGTTCATTAGAGTCTGGTTTAGTCTGTGAATTGTTCTCAAGAATCAGTCTTGTATTTCTTTTTTTATTCACTTTATTTACCGATCAGCACACAGCTAGCATCTATTCGAAAGGAAGCTAAAATCTTATTCGTGTCCTTTTCTTCTTCATCGCCTCTTTTAGACAGAATATATTTATGCAGTGCCCTCTAGTGACTGAGATACAGTACCACCGTTGGGTAAAATTGTGTATGTATAACAAGATGACAAACTTGTGTTCCTCTTTTTTTTAATTAATGCCTTATGTTTTTTAATACTCACAAGAAATAAGCGGAAGAAAATGGATGGTATTTATTTTATTTGTGTTTGCCCGCAATGGCCTCACTAAAAATGTTTGTAGACAAGAAAATGCAGATATATGCACAATGTGAATTTAAGAAAAATACTGTTGACCATCTAAAAGAGGAAACCAATTGGTTGTTGACAAAGTGAAATGTCTCATGTTCTCTTGTGTATTCATAATTGCTCCTTAAACAAACAAAAATTTTATCCTGTTGCTTGATTATTCCAAAGAATTGTCAGTAGTATCGTAGATTACTAATAGCAGCACTAATGGATGCAATTTCTCATTTGTGACAAGTTTGTTTAATGTAACTTCAGAAATAAAGTGAGAAAAAAGTAAGTCATAGAATAGCATGATAATAGAATAACGGAAAACGTACTATCAATTGGTTTTGAAGGGGCAAAAACTAAGCCCACCCCACCATCGACGATTAGTTTTGGATACATTTTGAGCAGCCCCCTAGTTTTCTTATAGGTTCAATGCACTTGTTCTTAAAATGTGTTTTGATAAATGAATATGGATTTTAAAATATATTAACTATATGAATATTATATATATTAAATATGTAAGTATATAATATATTCAGACATGTGAACACCAAAGGCATGAAAAAGGTTAACAAAAAAAAAAACATTGTAGGGGCGTCTGGGGGGGTCAGAGAATTTATTTTATTTTAACATAAATTAAGCAATCTGGAAGACGCTGAAGCGTACAGTAAGGCAAAAATAAATACATTTTCTTCATGCAGAAAAACATTTATTTACACCACTCGATGTACAAATTTAAGATTGAAATTAAATTTGCCTCATTTCTTTCCTTTTTTGTTCTGGCCTCCGACTTGAACCACGCCCATCTCCCCCTGCACCTGATGCCAGTGGGGAGTTTGCATGTTCTCCCCGTGCCTGCGTGGATTTTCTCCGGGTACTCCGGTTTCCTCCCACATCCCAAAAACATGCATGGTAGGTGGACTGAAGACTCTAAATTGCCCACAGGTGTGAATGTGAGTGCGACTGGTTGTTTGTTTATATGTGCCCTGCGATTGGCTGGTGACCAATTCAGGGTCCCGCCTCTCGCCCAGAGACAGCTGGGATTGGCTCCAGCACGCCCGCGACCCTAGTTCGGATAAGCGGTATGGAAAATGAATAAATAAATACTATATATTTTCAAATATATTATTACTTTGTTGTTAAAATGACTCGAAAGGACTCGAAACTCAAAGTGTAAGACTTGCCACTTGACTTGGGTCTTGACTCGGGTCTTGAGGGTAAAGACTTGAGACTTACTTGTGACTTGCAAAGCAATGACTTGGTCCCACCTGTGTTGGAAGATAAATTTTCACTTAAAAAGGATCACTTTGTAACAGAGAGTGGTTTGTGCACCACTATTTATTTCATACAGTGTAAAACACCACTGACTGTACACAATTAACATACTGTATGACTCAGTACTATTTCCATAAAGCGGACTTAATCATTTCCGTCTTGAGTACACAGGATGGTGTTACTATGGGCACTGAGGCCTGTTCCTTTGTGGCTGGAGACAACAGCTGTCTTTACCTTTGGCAGGCAAACAGGCTCATTAAGGGCAGGCATGTTTGTTTTTGTGCCCGATACCTAGCCCTAAGCAAACACTGCCATATCTCTACTGTGCAGCCCTCGCAGCCTCAACATTTCCTTCCCTATTGTGGTGGGGGACGGGGTGGGGGGTTGGCACGCCGAGCCCGCCATACGTTTTTTCCCGTGGGCTCTGGCCGAGCTGCCAGTGGCTCTCAAAGAATGCACGCTTAATTGAGAAATTTAGTCGAGGTTGGAGCTGATGCAATGCTGAAATGTTGTTAGAGATGCTATGAATGTTACATACATAATGTATGCCATTATAGCGCCTGATATTACATCTTGTCGTATATGACAAGAAAGGCCTCTTTGTTTGTCGTGTGGCAGACGTGATAAAGGCGTCATTATTTGGTGCGCTCACAGCGAAAATGTGCACTGAAAGGTTCCATTCACATATTCTCTGCTCTCTCACCACTGTCTCGAGCTTGAGTGACAAGGCAGGTTGAATTCAGAACGCTTTGACAAAAAATCCATTTTAGAGGGAAAATAGCATTGGCTGTGATTCCATTACTGTAGATGGCAAACATGGGAACACTTAAACCCAGAAGGCATTCACATTCATTTATATACAAAAAAAGCAGACTTTTTGGTGCTTCGATAATGCACATATAGCATGCAGTAATTGAGGATTTTCATCTCGCAAATTCCAAGAGAAGTCTTGCAAAATGTACTCACTTATTTGATTTCATCTCCTTTCACCATTTGTCATGGCCAGAGTCACAATGCATTGTGAAATGAGTTCTTAATGTGGAGTAATGAGACTGTCATGGCAAGGCAGTCTCTGCTTGTTTGAGTTTGACTCATGTTGGAGATTCAATTAAATCAGCTGAAGTCAACCTGGCCTGGGGCCAGATCGGTAATGGGTGACCTCATTCAAACAATGCTCTGACATATTGAAACAATAAGAGGAAGGGCCTTGAGCCAGTCGCAAAAGCAAACTGCACTCAGAAGTGATAAGGTAGAAAAATTACAGTGAAGTCACTAAAGTGTTTGAAAGATTCATACACCCATTTGTCTTCAGGCAGATTTTTGTTTTATACTTCTGCTGCTTGTAAATCCTTTTACTCTGTGTGTGCCTGTTCGTGTGTGTGTGTCATTAACATAGCAGATCCAAAGGAGGACAGTACTATGTAATACTACTCAAATGAGATAAACGCATACAAAACAGAGGCAAAGGGGATGAAAGATATTGAATCATCAAGATTTTTACTACAATGAAACCTGAAAAGTCGGGATCACTTTAAGTAAGATTTCTAACTATATTTTGGAATCATTAAGGCCCCTTGCAACCCTGACACTCACTTTTCTCCCCACTTCTTTTTCGAAAATGCCAAAGCACATTCTAGAATCACGAGGCTCAAAAACACCTTGTACCACCAACCTGAGAAATGCATCTAACACCCCCCCCCCCACCCCCCACCTCAAAGTAAGAAATCATGATCTTGTTTATAATATCACTCCCGCAATATTATAAACAAAATCTGATTGCCTGATCAAAAATATGTGCAATACCGGAATTAAAATAATCGCACTACTACCATATCATAATATGGACATTCTCCCAAATGTGAATAACTGTAGGTTCTGTAGATACAGTATGTCCTTTTGTTAATTGCGAGCTTATATTTTGTTACCTCAACGTTGCAAATTGCATGATGCCTAACTGTTTTTTTATTGTTCCTGTGGCAGTGACAATAAAGTTCTATTCTATTCTATATGAAAGTGTAAAAATAAGTTAACCACTGCTAATATCAAAACAAAAACAACAATAAAACAGGGCTCTATTTTCATGACCAGCGTAAATCTGTGCGGAGATTTACGGGATTTTGTAATTTTGCAGACGCACACAGCCGGCCTATTTAAAAAAAGGGGCGGTCTGAGCCGCTGTGGGAGTGAACACAGCTCACTTCATTCGCTGCCAATCAAAGCTGCTCCTGTCATTGCTTTTAAATGTAGCACACTCACAGTCTCTCATTGAGACATCTCTATGCAGAAGAGGAGCATGTGGAATCGCAGCGATCTTGGTGTGCGTGGAGCATATCTCTGCTCTAGGCCGTTGTGGCAACAAACTATATAAGCGGACCCTTATTAAATACAGAATGAGCTGGCGATAATCACTGGCGATTTAAATATGTCCACAGTCCTCATGTATCTATCACCACCCCCGATTGCTCGAGCTGTGCCATCCATTTTCTGTACCTCTTACCCTCACTAGGGTCGCGCGTGTGCTTGCGCCTATCTCAGCCGACTCTCAACCATTCACACTCACTTTCACACCTATGGGTAATTTAGAGTCTTCAATTAACCTACCATGCATGTTTTTGGGATGTGGGGGGAAACCGGAGTGCCCGGAGAAAACCCACGCAGGCACGTGGACAACATGCAAACTCCACAGAGGCAAGGCCGGATTTGAACCCGGGTCCTCAGAACTGTGAGACAGACGTGCTAACAAGTCGTCCACCGTGCCACTGATGATAATAATAATAATAATAATAATAACTTAGATTGACTTATTTTTTACTATACTAAACACTATACTTATTATAAACAAATAATAATGTGTTCAATCATTTGATTTCAAAACGACTGGTTGAATGGTTTTATTCCCGCTGGTCACGTATTTATGAACGTTTCTGCCACCAAATTGTCACATGCAGCGGGCGCATGTCAAAGGACATGCAGTCGTTGCACCGGTGTTTCCAGCTTGGCGCATAGTGGTCTGCCAAATTGGCAAACACGTGCAACGAGGCTTGCGCTTGCATACAAATCAAGATGCGGCAGTTTTTTCGCTCCACCACAGTTGCATTCCAGGAAAATTCACTTTAATGGCAACGTAATGCGAAGGTGATTTGCTCATGCAACTCATTTTTAAAAATTATTAAGTGTAAAAATAAGTTAAGCACTTTAAAAGGAAAAAAAAAAAAGTGAGCCTTTGATAATAAGTGACTCACATGGACATGCAGGACATTTTGGGACACCACTCAGAGTCATACTGCATATTTGGATATTTCTGTTAATCTTTTCAAACGTTTGACTAAAAAACTGTCTTTGGGGTCTAATTCAGAATTGAACAAAGGCATTCAACCTCAATATTTCCATTCTTTGTAAACAAGCATAATGACCTGTAACTCGTTCAGTGTGGAATACAAATTTTAAAAACTGCTCAAAGTTAACATTGCCAAGTAGAATTCAAACACAGCTGGTGCATCTCCTTAGTTAGAGGTTTACATTTCTGTTTACGAGTCTAAAGCGATTTATTTGGATGTTGAAATGTCTGGACTCTAAATCAAGACACAAACACTCCCAAGGCTATGTAAACAACCTTCCCAGTTCCAGCCTCCAACCACGCTTACCAAGCACTAACTTTGACGCCAAGGCCAAGCCTTTGGATAGGATCCCCATTGTCACACAATTTGTAAGAGAGGCTATTCCTCCATTTAATCCTAACCCAAATCCACTCCCACTGTACAGGCACTGATAAGTTATTTGATGGCGCATTTATCATCGTGTGTTAATTTACAGTTTCGAGAGGTACAGGAATCCTCTGAGTGCTTTGTGGAATAAACTGAAACAAATTTAAAACATCAATATGGAACATCTTGCTATACTCACTCTTGTTTCTCTCTCCACTGGGGCCAAATCAGTTACAGTAAACAGATAAAAGAGCATGCGCATTCACAGTAAGTGCATCTCATTAAGCAGCATTCCCTCCGGCCCTAATTCCATTAGAAATTAAAACTAGAGACAATTAGTGGCAGATTGGTCTCAGCTCAGTGCACTACAGAGTGCTTCTCAAGGCTCCGAAATGACTTAATTACAGGCTCATCTAGAAAGTGTGCCATGGAAGGGCATACAGTGAATATACCAAGAAATGGGGCGACCTTAACATGGGTCAAAGGTGAAAGAGTCATTTTATGAAATGCTGTTACCATACTGTACATAAAACAATCCCTCAAAAAATGTTGCTCCAGTAAAAAAAAATAATCACACTACTATACAATACAATATAATTCATTAAAGATTCGTAAAAGTCTATTTGACCAATATTGTGATTTTTCTTTTAAATTGAATTTTATTTTTTTAAAGAAAGGCAGCCCCAAGAGAGATAAACATGAATGCTGGAATTAAAGCAGTTTTATCACAACAATATAACGTTCACTCTTCTTGACAGAAAGGACGATTTTATTCTTCACACAACTGACTTTGGTAAAAGACAGTGGCTGCTTGTCGTTAACTCTTTTACTTTCTGGTCCAATTGGCAAAGACAAATTCATCCAATCCCTCTCTGTTCGACAAGAGTGCTCATAATAGACTCTAAAGCAGAGTGTGCCAAACTCATCTTTGTCAGGGGCCACATCGTAGTCATGAAGATAATTAGCAAACTTAATATTTTTGCAAGAAACGAAGCACAAGTTGCTTTTGCGGGCGGGCCATATAAAATGATGTGGCGGGCCAGATCTGGCCCCTGTGCCACCAGTTTGACACCTGTGATCTCAAGGATGCTAAACTAACTAAAGGTCAAAGTCCAGATTCAGAACAGACCTCTCACGGAGTACATTAACAGACACTTTAAAGACTGTAAACCTGATCCCAAATGTCAGGTTGAGAAGCTATTTGTAGCCACATTGAATTAACACTGACAGTTGAGTTGAAATAACATTTTAATGAATTTTAAATTAAATCAACATCTTCAAAAACTCTACCTCTTATCAAACTCTACAGTATGCAATCATGCACAAAAGAAGAGCAAGGTATGTCATCAAAAATCCGAGACAAATAACTTCCTTATCTGTTGCTTTCAAGGATACAAAGCACTTTTGTGTGTGTGTGTGTGGGGAGGGGGGAGGGGGGGGGTGTTAATCGAAACAATTCTAGTTTATGTAACGACTCCATGGTTTGCCCTTCAAGACAGAGACACAGAGAGAGTGATTTCATTTTTCCCATGTTGCTGGTGTCACGTGACACCATGTCCTATTATATTGTGATGTTGTCATAGTAGGAAAGGAAATTATATGTCTCGAAGTTATATGTTGTGTGTGTGCGTGTGTTTGTGTGTGCGTGTATAGGTGTGTGTTCACAGGGAGGGGTCCTGTAGGGTTCAAAATTTACTGATCTAATTGGGCAATTTGGGATTAGTATTTTTCCCTTAGCTTCCTCATGCAGCCATTGCACCTTATGCACTGGTCGGAAAAGATGTGTGGATTTGAATGGAGGCTTTGATCGATGGAAGTTAATAACAAAAAATGCTCCGGCACAATATTGCCTTGCCCAAACTAGGATTTAAGACATTCCAGTTGAACAAAGTTAATTAACAGAAATATGTGCTAATCTCAGTCTTCCTTACATTAAAATAGAAACCCAAATTCCAATATAAATTGTGTTCAATGTAAATAAAAACGGTAGACGTTTTGAAAATCCTTTTCAACCTATATTAAATTGAATGCACTACAAAGACAAGATATTTAATGTTCTAAGAGATGAACTTTGTTTTTTAAATTTATTTATTTATATATTTTTTGCAAATATTCTCTCATTTTGAATTTGATGACTACAGCACACTCCAAAAACAGATGAGAGAGTGGCAATAAAAGACTGCTCAAAAAACACCTGTTTGGAACATTCCACAGGTGAACAGGTTAATTGGAAACAAGTGAGTGTCATTATTGTGCATAAAAGGTTCAGCTGTTCACAAGCAAGGATGGGGCGAAATTCACCACTTTGTGAACAACTGCGTGACCTAATACTCCAACAGTTTCGGAACAATGTTTCTCAACATACAATTGCAAGGAATTTAGGGATTTCATCATCTATGGTCCATGATATCATTAAAGGATTTAGAGAAATCTCTGCACATAAGCCGCAAGGCCGAAAACCAACATTGAATGCCCATGACCTTCGATCCCTCAGGTGGCAATGCAGAAAACCATTGTCAGCTAACACAGTTTGTCGCTACTTCCACAAATGCAAGTTAAAATTGTACCATGCAAAGCGAAAGCCATATATTAACCACAGCCAGAGCTTCTCTGGGCCCGAGCTCATCCAAGGTGGACTGATGCAAAGTGGAAATGTGTGCTGTGGTCTGATGAATTCCCATTTCAAATAGTTTTTGGAAATCATGGACGTCGTGTCCTCCGGGCAAAAGAGCAAAGTTCAAAAGCCAGCATCTGTGATGGTATGGGGGTATGTTAGTGCCCATGGCATGGGTAACTTGCACATCTGTGAAGGCACCAATAATGCTGAAAGGTACGTACAGGTTTTGGAGAAACATATGCTGCCATCCAAGCAACGTCTTTTTCAGGGATGTCCCTGCTTATTTCAGCAAGACAATGCCCAGACACATTCTGCACATGTTACAACAGCGTGGCTTTGTAGTAAAGAATGCGAGTACCAGACTGACCTGCCAGCAGTCCAGACCTGTCAGCAGTCCAGACCTGTCTCCCATTTAAAATGTGTGGCACATTATAAAGCACATTATACGAGAATGGAGACCCCAGACTGTTGAGCAACAGAAACTGTACATCAAGCAAGAATGGGAAACAATTCCACCTACAAAGCTTCAACAATTTGTGTCTCAGTTCCCAAATAATTTCTCGTGTATAATGCGCATTCCCCCCCCCCCCAAAAAAATGTCAAAAGTCAATAGTGCGCATTATACATAGGTATAGGAGAAAATGAAAAAGACTTTCACATTTTATAAATGTATGCCGCCATCTAAGTTATGAAAAAGCTGTAGCCTACACTTTCATTCCAATATGACAGTCACATATGACTGCATATATGTACAATTGTGCTCATAAGTTTACATAACCAGGCAGAACTTGTGAAATGTTTTTGGTTGTTTGTGTGTTTGTTTGTTTATTTAAATACGACTGATGACTGAACAACAACCATCATACATTTCTTTACGGTTATGTTTTGTTGAATGATAATGCTTTTCTAAAATGCTTGACAGTTTAATTTGAATCCCATTAAAATAAAATAAAATGTGTTTCGCCTGGTCCTTAATATTTTCTTTAAAGAATTGTACCCATCTTAAAAATTATCCCGGGGTAATCAAACATATGAGCAGAACTGTGTGTTTTCTCATTTACTAAACAAAAGTAGGGCTGTGAATTTCAAAATAAGAGCAAGTAAATAAAAAGAAAGTATGTGTTCAAATAAGTGCTTAACTTCAGAATAATTATTTGAAAAAACTAACAAAATACAGGTAATAATGTTTAGATCATATGGGTAGAAGCAAAATCATGCACTGTAAAAATGCATTATACATAGGTTGAAGGGTTTTCCAGAATTTCGAGGTCAACTTTGGAGGTCTGCATTATAAATGGGTGCGCATTATACACGAGAAATTAAGGTACTAAGTGTTGTTAAAAGGAAAGGTAATGTAACACAGTGGTAAACATGCCCCTGTCCCAGCTTTTTTGGAACGTGTTGCAGGCATCAAATTCAAAATGAGTGAATAATTGCAAGCAAACATTTATTTTATCAGATTGAACATTAACTATCTTGTCTTTGTACTGCATTCAATTGTATATAGGTTTAAAAGGATTGGCAAATCATTGAAATCTATTTTTATTAAGATTTACATATGTCCCAACTTCATTGGAATTGGTTTTTAAGTCCATCCTTCCATCCATCCATTTTACATACCACGTATCCCCACTCGGGTCACGGGCATGCTGGAGCCCAGCTAACTCTGGGCGAGAGGCACGGTACACCATGAACTGGTTTCCAGCCAATAGCAGGGCACATATAAACAAACAACCATTCGCACTGATAATCACACCTATGGGCGATTTAGTCTTCAATTAACCTACCATGCATGTTTTTGGGATGTGGGAGGAAACCAGAGTATCTGGAGAAAACCCACGCAGACACGGGGAGAACATGCAAACTCCACACAGGCGAGCCTGGATTTAAACCCAGGTCCTCAAAACTGTGAGACAGATGTGATAACAGGAGGCGCAGCGTGCCGCTGGGTTTGTTAGTCATTTATACATACATTCTGTATATACATATACTATCTCATAAGCACAGTATGAGGTTAAAGTGTAAAATTGTAATAGATTTTTTAGCACAAAACATGAACCAGTCAAACCAAGAGAATTGACAATGCGAGTGATGTAAAGTTCCCGCTCTCTTGCACACATTGAATTTCGATACTCTTGTTTCTTGCTTTAAAACCCTTAACCCGCTTAAATGATATTTCTTGCACTGTACGCTGTGTTAATTGTACTTTTATTTTTTCTCTTTGTTTTAAATATTTATAAGATGTTTTTTTATTTGTTTTTAAATGCTTTTAATCATGAAAGCACATTGAGTTGTGTATGAAATGCGCTATATAAATACATTTGCTTTTTTTTTTTTTGCTTAGTTCCAATAACAGCCATGCGCCCAAAAACAAGAACCAATAATCCATCAGTAGGAATTTGCTTGTCACAATCAAGTTCCATACATGACCTCCAAGGTAGACACGTCGAGTGTAATGAGACTCAGCCAAGACATACTATATCCACAGTAGGTAGATTAGGTTAGGTTTTTTAATTTTTAGTATTATTTTTCCATCACTACTCTTGAACGGATTCTTGCAAGGGCAATAATTACCACACAATTCTACATATGACTACTTTGCATTTTAATACAATTATATGGAAATTCTTAAAGCGCTTATATACGCAAACTGGTTTTCTATACGACAGCAGTATAAAATATATTATACCCCCTACCCCCTCTGTGTTTGATAGAATAATTATTTACGAGATCTCATCTAGTGGCTATAGAGGAATTGAGGAGGTTAATAAAGTTGAGTGTGGTGCAGTGTGAACAGTGTGAGTCCATGTGATAAGAATGTCATGAATAAAGCTAGTAATAGTGTAACACAGTTAGCAGGTGTGCCAACCAAATGTAAATCCACAGAAGCAATCAAACATTAAGTATGTAGATAACCTTTCCCTGAACGTCCCTCTTTTTAATGCAGCGTACTGGGTTTGTGTTTAGTTTGTTTTCTCCAGTTTATCTTATGCAGTACGTGAATTTCCCCATGTTGAAGCTGCTGAGGCATAATCCAAAAGAAAATGCTGATGTTTCTGTGCAAAATCAATGTATTATTTTGTTTAATCTTTAATTGCGTCTGTAGTTTGCAGTGGTGTAGTGCACTACATTCTACTGAGGACTATGTCTCATATTTTGCTCTCATCAAGTAGCTAATTAACTGGTTATCTCCTACCGTAGGGTGCAGCGCAATTCTGCACCACTGCAAACTTCAGCCAAAATAATAAACATCCAACCATCTATCGTCTGTAACGCTTATACTCACTACGGTAATGGGTGTGCTGGAGCCCATTTCAGCTGACTACGGGCTCGAGGCGCCACCCAATCACAGCAATAATAAATGTGTTAAATGAATATCTCCCTTTCAATGTCATCACTATCATTAGAATGTGCAGAGTTTTCTTTGGGCTCAGTCTCAACTCGTTTGCTTGTTTCTAAAGAACAACAACATGATATCAGCTTTAGAAAGGGGACGTACATCCACACTATGATAACTCCGACATACAGCATTAGTTTTCTTCAAAAGACAGGAATTGGAAATGAGTTCAGAATGTTTATAGTGAAATGATTTTTTGTTTTAAATAATACATTGAATTAATGATATATTTTCCTCATTGTTAATCAAGGAAATTTAGTCTAACATCCATTCCCTAATGGATACTCTGATTCTATTTTACATTGAGTGAACATTTGAGTGCAATGAGCAATCAAAGACTGTTGTTGTTAAAAGGTGTATTTTGTGCGCCTGTTGATGGGATGTTGCAATGATGCTGATGATGATGACAACATTGAGACCTCAAAACAAAATCAGCATGCTGAGCTCTGGTCAACATAAAGTGCAAGGTTTGGTGTGCTCTGTCTCAAGTGCCAGTGTTTAGGTCATAGTGAACCTGGGGCACTTGCCAGCGGGGCTTAAGTCATTCATCTAACAGGTTCCACACAGCACAATGGCCTCCAATGTCAACTTCCTCTGACATAATTGTGAGCACAGAAACATATTGTAGGGTATACACGCTATATATGTGTTCTGATGATTAGCTACCTGAATTATGTTTGTTTATGTGTGTGCGTGTGCTTTGCTGACAGGAACCCAGCTCACCAGGAAGCATGAGGAGGAGCTTGTGTGAGTGACAGAACGAGTGAGGGCAAAGAAGAAGGGAGGTGCAGGGAGAAAGGCGGATAGAGGGAGGGGGGGGGGGGGGGATTAGGGTGGAGTGCAGTTTTTCAGCAGGCCAGGCAAATGACATGATCTCTAATTACCCACAAAAGCACTGTGTAACCCGAACCACAGATTACGTGGAATTATCAGGCTTAATAAAACATGACCATCTCTCAGTTTCACTTGCTTTTCACTGCTGTGACACAAATATTTGTTGCTGCTTATGACACTGACAGTGAGTTTGCATACAAGTATGCGGGCTCCTTCTGCTTCTCTAGCTCTGGTTAAACAGCAAAAGGCACTGGTATTATTTGGATGAAAACAATGATTATAACATAATAATATTTTTTTTTTGGCCTGACTTGATGAAAAGTAACAGCCTGACTTGATTACAAGTCACAGTTCCAGAAAACAAACTTCCGTAAAACCTTATGGTGTTTTTTTATGAAGGAAAGTGAACCAGGGCAAACACTCTTAAGTGTTGCAGCATGGATACAAAATAAAAAACAAAATGAATACTAATTCTCTGTCCTCAACTCAAATGTACACAGTTGTACGTCATATGACCAAAAGAACGATTTCGCAGCTCTTACTGTCTGTCATGCACCAATATGGCTCTAGATCAGGGGTGGGCAAACTATGGCCTGCGGGCCACATCCAGCCCGTTGCTCATTTCAATCCGACCCGCCAAAGATTGGTACAGAATCGCCCAAATCATATCAAAATCATGACTATATTCACTTGACCTTGTCCTCTAATGCCGAGCGGTTCCACCAGGTTGTCCTGTAATGCCCAGTGGTTCCACCAGGTAGCGCAGTAGGTACAGTGATGCATTGACCAGACTTCGGCTGTTCTGTTTTTACTCTGCTACTGCTCTGAACCCTTCTTCAACCATGAGTGGGCCAAAGAAAAGAAAAGTCGACAGTGAATGCAGAGTTTTTAATATAGAATGGACTACTAAATACTTTTTCACTGAAGTCCGGTCAAAGGCTGTATGTCTAATTTGATAAGAAACCGTTGCGGTTTTAGAGGAATATAACATCAGCCGTTACTTTTCTACCAAGCATGCTGATTATGCTAACAGCCAATCAACGCGCGAACTGATGGCTACGGCTCAGTGGTTAAAATCAAGCTTGCAGATTCAGTCACACAAGATCTTGAAACAGTGCCACAGGAGCTGCAGATGGAACTGATTGATCTCCAATGTGATACTGTCTTAAAAGAGAAGTTCAACTCTCAAACTGGATGAGTTTTATGCTTCAATAAGCGTAGACAAATTTCCAAAAATCCAGAAGATGGTACAGAGGATACTGGTGGTGTTTGGCTCCACATATGTGTGTGAACAGACCTTTAGTGTGATGAACACCAACAAAACATCCTACAGATCCCAGCTGAGTGATGAACACCTCAGATGTGTTCTGAGAATTGCCACAACAAAACTAACACCAGACTTTCATGCACTCGCAAAAAAAAGGTGATCTACAAAACAACACTGTTCCCATTAAAAGTAAATCTAAGTATTATATTAACAATACAACGTTTATTTGTTTAATTTTGATATGTGGTCCTGCCTTGGCCCACCTGTCAAATTTTAAAAGTCAATGTGGCCCCTGAGCCAAAACGTTTACTCACCCCTGCCGCAGATGATTTCTTTTCCTGGTCAAATGAGACTACTTGTTGCTAGGCAGATTCCATGGGGCACAAGAATCTGGGTCCCAGAGCAAATTGAATAAAAACAGGTCAGTCATTTTCACTATGCCGTTTTCTTTGGTAGCATTGGGTTGCTGTACCACACAGCTCAAAAAGGACAGGGAGATTTGACGGGAATAAGAAATATAGTCTAAACACAATATGTGGTTAATAAGATTAATTTAGTAGTTAAAACACTACTCTTTACTAAAAAAAAACTGAAAGAAGTAAAATACTGATGACTATTTATATGACTGTGTATGTCATTGTCTTTAGCCTTAGCATCAGCACAGCTCTGATTATATTACATCTGCGAAAATGGTACATTTTAAAAACTGCACCTGGACAGAGTCCCTTTTACTTTCTTTTACATATATTATAGGCTGCACTGATGCCATTGTGGTGTGGGATACAGTTGCACACATACTGTACAAGAAACACCCATGCACAGGGAATTACAGCAACACACACAGGCATGATACACATATACACAGACATATGCTTTCTTGGCTCTCGTGGGTTGTGCCAGTAAGTGCTGCTTTAGGCTAGAGGGTTTTTTTTTCTTTTTTTTTTTACTGTCTACTGTGTTATTAACAAAACTATAAAAAGATCAGCTCAAGTTACCCTTTCCTGTCTGTTAACAGCCGTCGCAATGGGATCACAGGCTGCTGAAGCTTGAAAAGACCTAAAACAGACCCTGAAAGCATGACTACATTAACCTTATATCATTATTTCCAGAATGCTACTTTTTTATTCTTCAATTTGTCTTCTCTTTGCAAGGTCATCACTTATCTCATCTTCATTGCCGACGGTCATGTGAAAGAGTATAGTTTGACATAACCCAAAAAGAGCCTTTTTTCTGACTTTCCCATGTTTTTCTCCACCCTCTGACCTCTGTACTCCTTTTTAAATAACCTCAGTCAAGCTCCTTTCTCTTTCTATAATTGTGCTTCAGCCAACTCCCATGCTTTCCACCAAATATAATAACAGTGCAAAGAGCTGACGCCAAGGTATTACAACTTCTATGTAGCAGACTTTCTCAAACACTTCTCCAAACCTTGTAAACAATCATGGAGCTCATCATTATCTCTCCAAAAAGAGCCACAGTTGAATTCTCTCAGTTGTTCTGTGGGCTTCCGTGGCCGCTGCTACAATTTCAGCCTTGCCCAGGCAATTATATCATCCTGCTAAATATGTCTAATGCAAAAAAAGAAGTATTCTTGCCAGATTACATGGACTTCGCCACCCTCTCCACAGTCAAAGCATTCTACTGTACCTCACAAAATTAGCATCAATTCAACTTCCGTGTGTGTGTGCCATCCCTTCAACCTGTACTGCAAACACTGGGACCGATTATATTTGCAAGGGATATTCCATTAATACAAGGAGTTGAAATGGAGTCAGGGTTATTTTAAAAGAAGAGTTGGTTAAGTATGTCTTAGAGGTGAAAAGAGTATCAGATCGAGTGATCAGGCTGAAACTTGAAATTGAGGGTGTTATGTATAATGTGATTAGCGGCTTTGCCCCACAGGTAGGATGTGACCTAGAGGCGAAAGACAAATTCTGGAAGGAGCTAGACGAAGTAGTTCTGGGCATCCCAGGCAGAGAGAGAGTCGTGATTGGTGCAGATTGTAATGGACATGTTGGTGAAGGAAATAGGGGTGATGAAGTAAGTATGGCATCCAGGAAAGTAACTTGGAGGAACAGATGCTGGTAGACTTTGCAAAAAGGATGCAAACGGCTGGAGTGGAGTTTTTTCCAGAAGAGGCAGGAACATAGGGTGACCTACAAGAGCGGAGGTAGAAGCACGCAAGTGGATTACATCTTGCGCAGATGATGTAATCTGAAGGAGGTTACCAACTGTAAGGTAGTAGTAGGGGAGAGTGTGGCTAGACTGCATAGGATGGTGGTTTATAAGATGACTCTGGTGGTGAGGAGGAAGATTAGGAAGACAAAGGCAGAGCAGAGAACCATGTGGTGGAAGCTGAGACAGGATGAGTGTTGTGCAGCTTTTCAGGAAGAGGTGAGACTGGCTCTCGGTGGACATGAGGAGCTTCCAGATGACTGGACCCCTGCAGCCAAGGTGATCAGAGAGGCAGGCAGGCGAGTGCTTGGTGTATCTTCTGGCAGGAAAGGAGAGAAGGAGACTTGGTGGTGGAACCCCACAGTACAGGAAATAATACAAGGAAAAAGGTTAGCTAAGAAGAAGTAAGAAACTGAGAGGACCGAGGAGAGGCGAAAGGAATACATTGAGATGCGACATAGGCAAAGGTAGAGGTTGCAAAGGCCAAGCAAGAGGCATATGATGACATGTATGCCAGGTTGGCTAAAGAAGGAGAAAAGGATCTATACAGGTTGGCCAGACAGAGGGATAGAGATGGGAAGGTTCGGGTGATTAAAGATAGAGATGGAAATATGTTGACTGGTGCCAGTAGTGTGCTAGATAGATGGAAAGAATACTTTGAGGAGTTGATGAATGAGGAAAATTTTAGAGAAGCGAGAGTAAGAAGAGGCAAGTGTGGTCGACCAGGAAGTGGCAATGATTAGTAAGGGGGAAGTTAGAAAGGCATTAAAGAGGATGAAAAATGGAAAGGCAGTTGGTCCGGATGACATTCCTGTGGAGGTATGGAAGCATCTAGGAGAGGTGGCTGTGGAGTTTTTGACCAGCTTGTTCAATAGAATTCTAGCGCGTGAGAAGATCCCTGAGGAATGGAGGAAAAGTGTGCTGGGTCCCATTTTTAAGAACAAGGGTGATGTGCAGAGCTGTGGGAACTATAGAGGAATAAAGTTGATGAGCCACACAATGAAGTTATGGGAAAGAGTAGTGGAGGCTAGACTCAAGACAGAAGTGACTATTTGCGAGCAACAGTATGGTTTCATCCCTAGAAAGAGTACCACAGATGCATTATTTGCCTTGAGGATGTTGATGGAAAAGTACAGAGAAGGTCACAAGGAGCTACATTGTGTCTTCGTAGATCTAGAGAAAGCCTAGTACCCAGAGAGAAACTTTGGTACTGCATGCAGAAGTCTGGAGTGGCTGAGAAGTATGTTAGAAAAATACAGGACATGTACGAGAGCAGCAGAACAGTGGTGAGGTGGGCTGTAGGTGTGACAGACGAATTTAAGGTATGGTGGGACTGCATCAGGGAGCCCCTTCCTGTTTGCAGTGGTGATGAGGCTGACAGATGAGGTTAGACTGGAATCCCCGTGGACCATGATGTTTGCAGATGACATTGTGATCTGCAGTCAAAGCACGGAGCAGGTGGAGGAACAGTTAGAAAGATGGAGGCATGCACTGGAAAGCAGAGCAATGCAGATTAGCTGAAGTAAGACAGAATATATGTGCATGAATGAGAGGGATGGTGGGGGAAGAGTAAGGCTACAGGGAGAAGCGATAGCAAGGGTGGAGGACTTTAGATACTTTGGGTCAACCGTCCAGAGCAATGGTGAGTGTGGTCAGCAAGTGAAGAAACGGGTCCAAGCAGGTTGGAATGGGTGGAGGAAGGTGTCAGGTGTGTTATGTGACAGAGGAGTCTCTGCTAGGATGAAGGGCAAAGTTTATAAACCAGTGGTGAGGCCAGCCATGATGGACGGATTAGAGACAGTGGCACTAAAGAGACAACAGGAAGCAAAGCTGGAGGTGGCGGAAATGAAGATGTTGAGGTTCGCTCTCGGAGTGACCAGGTTGAATAAAATTAGAAATGAGCTCATCAGAGGGACAGCCAAGGTTCGATGTTTTGGAGATAAAGTTAGAGAGAGCAGACGTCGATGGTTTGGACACGTCCAGAGGAAAAATAGTGAGTGTATTGGTAGAAGGATGATGAGGATGGAGCTGCCAGGCAAGAGAGCTAGAGGAAGACCAAAGAGAAGGTTGATGGATGTCGTGAGGGAAGACATGATGGCAGTTGGTGTTCGAGAGGAGGATGCAGGAGATAGGCTTACATGGAAAAGGATGACGCGCTGTGGCGACCCCTAAAGGGACAAGCTGAAAGGAAAAGAAGATTCCATTAAAACAAGGGAGTAAAAGAGCCTTACAACCT
Source organism: Phyllopteryx taeniolatus (assembly GCF_024500385.1). Taxonomy (NCBI): domain Eukaryota; kingdom Metazoa; phylum Chordata; class Actinopteri; order Syngnathiformes; family Syngnathidae; genus Phyllopteryx; species Phyllopteryx taeniolatus. Next base: position 24,675,678 of record NC_084502.1, on the reverse strand, counting down.
TGGCAAGGAGCTTATAGCAGGGCCCACTGTGTTTGCACAGGGCATACCTCAGGAAGCGGAGACAACCGGGAATGTTTGTCCAGATCCCTGCCTCTTCCATATATGCATCCATGCCCAACATATACAGTACATTTACTACATATGTGCAGTATAGAAACTAAAGTCCCCCTTCAAATTATAGGTTAATCCAATATACCCATCAGGTATGCCGATGCTGTTATCATGAGAAACAATACAGGGCAGGAAATGAACCATGTTTGGTAACATGGAAAACACAGGCCTCAATACCGGTATTTGAACCATGCCGTTGAATGATTAAAATATATAATTGAAGATATAATTTTTATAACTATACTGACGGTGAGGCAACATTTGTTACTACCGTGCCATCTAATAATAACAACCATATATAATAGTTATATATATATATGGATTTTAAGATAAAATCTTGAGCTTTAACATGCTGTCATACATGGTTATTTCAGACTCTATGCAGGCATTAACGAGTATAATCAACATCTAACTAAACACCCAGGGGGCTATTCTGCAGCAGGTGATGGCACCATTTTCTTCTTTCTTCTTCAGTTGTAGGAATGAGGATGCCATGGCACAGCCCCATGGGAAGGCCCTGGCAGACTAATGTAAACACAGCATAGAGGGAGAGCGGTGTCTGGGCTTCATTATGGCTAAGGGGAATGCACTTGTACCCCCCATGCAGCAACCATGACACCGCCACTACAACACATACTTAGCTGGCGTCGGGCCGAAACCTCCTTTTTCCAAATTCGGTCAATTTAGTATTTTTTTCACAAATCAAGAATGTTGGTCCGTCCTCACATGCGTCTGTTATTTTTACAAATGATTGCATAATCTTAAGTGTTGAAATGGGTTTCTCTCTTTGACGAGCCAATGTTTTAAAAAACATGCCTTTTTTTGGGGTTTCCTGAAAAGTGATGGCTTGGAGATGCTCGGATTCTGCCCGACACCAGCGAATTCTGCTACGTCACAAATTCTTCTTTTACAAAGATAATAAGACTCTGTTTTGATTGACACCCTTAGGGAAGTATTCATTTAACAAAATGTTTATTATTGTGGTGGTAGTTTGCAGTGTAGATCTGGACTGCATCATACTTAGAGGTGGTTCCATTATTTAGATCAGAAAGGCAATGTGTACTACTTTGATTGTAATTTGTTAGTCGTTTCTTTGTTAGTCGGTTTGTTCGTTTGCAGAATTGTGCAAAATCTGCACGATTAATTGCTATCAAACTTAGTAGAAAGGAAGGCATATAGGCAAAAGAAGAACCCATTAAATTGTGTTAAGGCTCTCAATAAAGGTTCATATGGAGAAATTTGGTTTTACTTGCGTTATTATGAATCCCACTTGACTTCCACGCAGGAAACAGACAGCTGCAACATGAATGGCTGCTGCATCCAGGCAGGACACACCCTCGGCTACGCTGAAGAAATGAGTACAAATACTGTATGTATCCCATACAAAACAAAAACACTCAAGTTGGTTAGAGTTGGTATTATTCATAGTAAATTTGATAAATATTTTAATCACGATTATTAATCACGATTATTCCTCACGTTAAGGAAAAATCTTTATTTTTATTGCACTACTTTTCAAAAAACAATATGTAACGGTTTTCAGTGCAAAATGAATCTTTAAATAAGAATAAATCGTACCCCAAAAAAAAAAATTCGACTTTAGCTAGGGCTAACTGAATAAATATTCTCTTACAACTTGCAACTTAATGGAAGCAAATGCAGTTTATGCATAGAAGGCAATAATATTAGGCTGCAAGCACAGACTTTTCATTTGAAAATCCCCGTCGTCAATATTGTGAAATGTCAAGGACGGTACATCTCTTTTGTTCTGCTTGACAATTGGTCAGTCGTGCACGGTCACAAACTGAAAAGAACACAACAGTTGTGATTTCCCTCTCTATTTACTTCAGGCGTTTATTTACTGCGGTCAGGCCAGCCAAAAAGTTGAAGTCAAGGGAGCCGCTACAATGATTGTTAATCGTGTCTTACTGTGACATGCCGCCTCTCCGCCAACGTGCTGAGAGGGTCAACTTAGAAATAAAAGTTTCTACTACATTGGACATCAATGTCATTTTAAGCTTTTATTTTAAAGTTTGACATGGAGCATGCATTTGACAATACTGGCCCCTTGATGAAGCCTTAACCTTATGTTTGCCCCCCTGGTGGCTGGTTGACTAGGTTGTGGGCACTGCAGCAAATGAAGCACTTTTCATATGCAGCAGTGCCTGCATTTTAAATGTAAAAAAAATCCACGATGATCAGGCTCATTTAACCGTGGCAGCCAAAATCGCGATCACGGTTAAAATTTCATTAGCTATGCAGCCCTACCTTGCGCCATCTAAGGGAAGAGCATTTAATTTTTCTGCCTTTCACTGTACGTCACTGGCAAAGCAGTATTAATAAAGATATATTTGTAATTAATGAATAATAATTTAAGAAAAAGTGAAATTGGATCATTTCCCGTGGCACCACTGGCACCATTATGCTCTTTCACAGCATAATGGTTGAGAATCACCGAGTTGGTGAAATGACAACGTTAGCAGTAGTAAAATAAAGTCATCAAGGTGAAACCCTTAAGTGAGGAAAGAAGCTCAGACTATGTGACCATGTCAGAGCCAATTTTGGTATTATTGAAATGGTTTCGATAAATATTTCAATCGGTCAGGGCCCCCAATAAAAACCTCCTCTGTGTGTCAAAGTGTGGGGAATATGATGTAGTGTCTGTTTGTGCTTGGCCCCCTGCTCACTGTGTCACCAGCTTTTCCACAGTGGTATGCACAGCCTTCCTTTGCACAGGGCTTTGAATGCAATTGTGATTGTGATTCCGGAGTCAGCAAAACGCTCGAATGGCCCTGAGTTAGCATGACAGACACACACACACACACACACACGCACACCGGCAGTGTCCACATACTGGGCCACTGATTACGTCAATCCATTTGACTCTCACTCATCCTTTGATTCTCACTCTCTGCCTCACTGTCAGATGCCACAGAACTTGTCATTAGCTAAAGGCGACAACAGTGTACGCAACAGCCTGCCTGAGTGACGGATACAACCAGTTCATTTGTTACCCCTGCCAAGGACGTTATGTCTTAACTACGGTTTGTAGGCTTGATTGCGAGCAGGATTACATCAAAACTGCTCAACCAATTCCCACACATCTTTGTGGAGGGGGATGGCACAGGCCAAGAAAGAACCCATAAAATGTTGCAGGTCCAGATCCAAACAAAGGTTTTTCCCAATTTTTTATATTATGATGTATTTTGTAGAACTCTGTAATATTTTAATTGTTTTTTTCTTAGTCTTATCTTGAGTAGCATGAAAAGCGCTTTATAAGTGTAATGCATGTATTATTATTATTGTGATTATTATTATTATTCATTCATTGATTCATTCATCTTCCGTACTGCTTATCCTCACTGGGGTCGCAGGCATGCTGGAGCCTATTCTAGCTATCTTTGGACGAGAGGCGGGGTAGACCCTGAACTGGTCGCCAGCCAATCGCAGGGCACATATAAACAAACAACCATTCGCACTCACATTAACACCTACGGGCAATTTGGAATCTTCAATTAACCTACCATGCATGTTTTCTGGATTTGGGAGGAAACCGGAGTACCCGGAGAAAACCCAAGCAAGCACGGGGAGAACATGCAAACTCCATACAGGCGAGGCCGGATTTGAACCCGAATCCTCAGAACTGTGAGGCAGATGTGCTAAACAGTCTCCCCACCGTTCCGCCTATTATTATTACCATTGTATAGTGACAATTATTATTAGTATTATTATTATCTGGAAAATGCTTTTCTATTGCTGATCCATATTAGGATTGCTTGGCCTTGGTGGAGGTCTACAATTCAATGAGAAATATTCTAGTTTCTAATTAATTCTGCTTGAATCTAGACTGACAAAATTGAGGTACCGTAACATTATATGCAGGAGATTTGTATATTTGAAGGTGTCAAATTTGGTGATGGCCCTAATTAGGATTGTTTGGCCACAGCGGAAGTCCCACTAAGCACCTTTGTAGTTTCAAATTGGAGCCATGTTGTTGCTTTTTCACATTTTATCTGAATCAAGATTGAAAAAAGTACATTCCAATTAGGTGACCACTGGCAACTATTTTAACCAATGATGCAGTTTACACAATGTGCAAAATCGATTTCCACAACACTTTGTCGATAAGTGTTGCATGGGCTAATGAAGAACCTATTGAGTTTTGCTGGGGATCTTAATGATGGTGCAGAAAAAGGAATTTGAATCATAATTGCAACAATGAAACCACCCACCATTGAGAATTATATTGGTGTGTCTGTTCACCATCACCCATGAAGCAGGAAGTAGCCTGTTAATTAACCAGTGGCGGTGCTGTCTTCAATGGTGCCCTGTGCAATGCCCCAAATTTGCGCCCCCAGGCCCCTAGATGGCCCCCCCCCCGCCTCCCCCGGTCAATCATCAATGGGGTGTGGGGGTGTTGACTAAATGTTTTCACCAAATCCAGTGTAAAAACAGCTTGTGGTATAGATCTTTATATTGGAAATCCACTTGTCAACAGGGGGGTGAAAGATTTTCACCCTTCCAAGACGGTCTGATTACTACGTGATCGACAAATTTACATTACATTTGGTTAAATAGTAAGTCCATTGGTCAATGGGGGTGCCGCAGTCGCACACTGAGCACATGCCAATTTCCGCCACTGTAACTAAGGGACAGCTCTACAAACAAAAACAGCTCCAGTTTGTCCTTGGTGAAGGTCCGTACTGATTGACATTCTAGTTATATACGTTTATATTCTCTCTACAGACATAAGCGTGACTTGTGCACAGTACATACAGTACAGTATGTCCGCGTCTATTCACTTGATGCATGATGAGCCTGGATGAAACTTGTCTGAATATGTAAAGTGAAAGTAACCTTTGCACAACACACACTCATACAGACACACACAAACACACATGCAAGTTAGTACTGTAATAAAAATGTTTTTTTTTGTTGTTTTTTTTTTTAAAACAGCAGCGCGATAAGGCATTCAAATGGAGCGCATCATTTCACAGCTTATCGGAATCAGCGAGGACCACCAGGCAACAAAGCTTCAGCTCTTCAGTCATGTCCTATCGAGGCAGATATCAGTTGTTGGGAGGATATATGAGCTGGGTGGGGCCTGAGTGTATAAACACAGGGCCCACTCTCTCTGCACTCCGTGCACTTGTACTGTAGGCAGTGCCTCACTGAAGCAGCTGTAGCAGTCACCACTGTTTGATTAAGGTATTCAAATAAAGAAGTAGACAAGGTGTTCCCTTCTTTCAGAGCAAACGAAGGGAGCCTGACAAACAAGTAGCCCCTGCACAGTTACAATTGTATAAGGGGGGGGGGAAATGCAGCTGGTGCTTCTAAAAACAGCCTTTTTGTGCATCACATGAGTAATACATGTAAGCATGCAGCCCATGAGGCAGCAGACAGCATTAACAAATGACACAGTTTCATATTATCTGAGTGCAAAGCTGCTGTGGAGCTTTTATTCTGTATAAATTCTCCCCGGCGCTGTGAGAGCTCCCAGAGATAAAAGATGTGAACGCATAGTGAAAATGAAGTGGCCACTGAAAAGTAGTGAAGGAGAAATCTTCAGTGTTATTTATGGATCTTTCTGAATCATCTCGCCCTGCACTTGAAGTATCCCCATCAGTACATTTTATGCATCTTTTTCTGCGCACCCAATTGCAAGGCGTCATAAATACAGTTACAGGGGGTTATGGTTTGATTAACAAAAAACGAAATTGAAATGATTTACACAACATTTTTCAGAGGAGTGGGGCATAGGAAGCCATTACATTTTGGTGCAAGTCCAGATATACTGTATGTCGGTGTGTTACCAGTATACAGTTTTAGTGATGATCTATTGCAAGAATCTTAGGGACAACAATTAAGTCTATTCAGGAGGTGGACGTGGATTGTGACAGTGCACAATTTGGTGCTGATCCAAACTTGCCTTGGAAGTCTGCGCGCCACTGTGTAACATTCCACTTATCAACCATATTGGTGCAAAAACAAATGGCTAATTTAAACATGAATGACGCAAGAAAATGTGCACATTTTGTGCCAAGTACTCTTTGTTGTACTTTTCGGCAGATCAACGGATACGCTTCCACTGAATGAGGTGGGCAGGGGAAATAAAAAGTGGCACCGGCAATCTAACAGCATGCACGGGAATGATTATGAATGAAAGCAGCTGTGGCACCAAAATGAGCAGTGGGACACATCTGAAAGCATGGTGGCAGCACACGTGCTCGCTGTCACATAAACTTGCTAATTACTCAAAGTGTGCTTGCGGTCACATCAGCACAACATCCAGTGCGAGCCACCGAGCAAGTTTGCAAATAAACACATGGTAAAAGTGAAATAAAAGCAGACGCTCAGGTTGTACCAATTAAGCTTGTGCTCTATGTGTGTGTAGGTGTCTGTGAGAGAGACTGCACGGTAAGATAAGCAATGCTAAATCTCAACACGCTCACAAACTACGCTAAGCCTTTTGCTCAAATTACTTCAATTGCCTGTCAAGAGTATCACAAACAATCAGAAAGAGACCATAAAATCATGGAAATATGCAAAGCGGAAACTACAGAAATTGCAAATTTGGCTCCATAGTGGACAAGAAAGTGTAGACTCAAGATGTCAGGCATGATGTTTTGAGCTATAGTATTTTGAACATAATGAATAACGGTGATCTTTTACCAAGCGACAGCCTTGAACTCCATTGTGTTAAGAAGACAAACGAGTCATTGATTGCTAACATAGTTTACATGTGATGACGCGCACTTGTTACCTTACTCTGGTATTTGGATAATTCAGTCCGAGTAGTGTCACTCCATCCAGAGGCTTTGTCTCCAGGATTCATGCACTGCGCATATTCTCGGGATGATCCTGCTAATTCATTCACCCACAAAAAGAAGAAGCCTGCAGAAGTGCGGGCCGAGTGGAAAAGTAATTGTTGTCGCACAGGTGTGAATATGCGATTTACTATGAATTGATCGTTACCAACACCTCTCTCTTCTTTTAAGTAATTACTGCAATGTTGCGTTCAGTTACACTTTCCCTTGCCCACACAGTCAAAGTCATACAGTTCCTAACGGTGTCATATATCATTCTCTTCACTGTAAAAAGGGGACCATCGTCTTTATGAAAGACTGTTCATTGGGATCAACATGCATGACAGACTGGGTGAGTGGCAACATTTGAAATATGAAATATTCGGATAGAATGTCTACTACTGGTATAAGCTCTAAACTGACTAGACACTTCATTAGGTACACATGCACAACCGAACCAAATGTGATTCAGCCTTTGTAAAGATTATAATGACCAGTTTTATTTCGTCACTGCAGTAGTTTGTAATTGTGCGCTTCACAAAGAGTGCTGTTTCTAGCATTGTTTTTGTCTTGTGATGCAGCAGAAAGACATTGTCAATCATGATGAGCTTTAGTATCTCTCTAAGGCAGCACTTTTAATAATGGCCCTGGAATGGGTTTCATCACAAGTGTACCTAATGAAGTGGCCAGGGAGACTCGAAAGTACTGAAAGGCCTGTTTTGTTGCATTATGATTAACTTTTACTATATGCATACACGGAGTGCTGTTCCAACCGTGTTCCGACATGTCCAGCTCTCAGTGGCTTTTACATTAAAATGTGTACTTTGAAACGCCAAGTGCGCACTTTGTGCCAGAGACAGTGGGCGGTATCGCGTTACAAAGCAATTAAGAGTACATTATTACTGCCACACATCCATTCAATCGGCAAACACCTGGTGGTAAAGCGTGCAAGCTATAAAGAATCAAGGAGCCCACTATAGATTCTTTACAGTCTCTGCTGTTCAACAGACAATAGATAGCAGATTTGAACGTAACATCATTGCGGAAATGTCATATTGTAACGATAAAATATTGCAAAGGCACAAGTTACACTAAACTTGAATTTATAATCCCATGTAAAAAAATTAAGTTGTAGCTGTCTTTGTAGTGTTTTGGGCTGAAACTAACTATGGAGGAAGACAGAGCAAGTAAAACGCGCGTAAAGCAAAAAAATTAAAAAACACGTCGCAGGTTGGCAAGCTATTACACGCTCACAAAAATATATATACACAACGTCTTGACTTATTGCAGTGTCTTTTACCTTGTTTGAGTGATAATACTCCAGCGAGCTCAAGCAACTTGGATCAGCGGGTAGAGAGCATGAACCCACATTGGCCGGGGGAGCAGGGTAAAATCTCACGTCCATCTCACGTTGAGCGAGCCTGAACGCATCAAATCAATTCCAGCTTGGACTCCAACTCACTGTTGTCTCGGCAAAAAAAAAACAAAGAAAAAGAAAAAGAAAAAAAGACACACACGCCAAAGCAAGAGGAGAGACAAAAAGGGACAATACAAGTTGTTCTCGGTGCACTTTCCCCCTGTTTAGTGCCGGGCTGGTGCGCAGTGGTCCTCAGCGTGAGAAATAGTCCCTCACTCCAAACACAAATGTCATGGATGCACACGTGCCGCCACAACTACTTTATATCCGGGTATTCCACAGGAAAACAAACCTCCAAAGTTAACACTTTCTTTTCTCTCTCTCTCTCTCTCTCTCTCTCTCTTTTCCTCCTTACTCCACCGTCAAATGTCAGCCTTCTCTTTGCGCTTTTACACTGGCTTTGTTATGGACGTGCACATATTCTCGCACTGCTTCCAGTACACAAAAGTGGTCGGACTTCCCGATGCCATGCGACCTCTGCCGATAATGCACGGGAAAGAGGAAAAGAGAAAGAAAAGGGGAGGGGGAGGGGAGATTGGTTGGCTGCCTTGGCAACCGTGTGCTCCTTTCTGCAACTGCGCACTCCCGATTAGGAGCAAATGTAGTGTATAGCGCGGGCGCGGGCGCGTGTGTGTGTATTGTGTGTGCCGCTTCTATACTAGTACTCCATAAAGACTCCCATACGGGTTATTGAGTGCAGGGGGGATGCACTCTCACTGAGGTCATGTGCACTTCCAAGGCGTTTTGTGTCTGTGTATGTATCAGTGAAGTCCATCATTTGCATGACTTTAAAGTCAAATTCATCTACTACACTCTGCAAGCACATTGCTCCCGTTACGCAGTGGAACCAACGCAATCCATTCTGGGGCCACCAGAACATCTGTCCATTGTCTTTCTCGAAAGCGCTCTTCCCTTTGGTTCAGTCAGCTGCAGCGCATCCCAACTGACTTGAGGCAAGAAGTGGGGTACACCTCGGACTGGTTGCCAGGCAATCGCAGGGCACATATCGACAAACAAGCATTCACACCCACTTTCGCTCCTAAAGAAGCTCACATGAATGTTTTTAGAATGTGGGAGGAAGGCAGCATACCCGGAGAAAATCCACACGAGCATGGGCAGAACATGCAAACTCTGGACAGGAAGGCCAGAGCCAAGATTCAAACCCCTAAACTCAGAACTGTGATGCGGATATGCTGACCACTTTCCACAGTGTTGCTCCCGGCTGAAACAGTTCGTTTAAGAAACAGTTAAAAACTCTATTCTTCAGACAAGCCTTCAGCTGACTGGTTGGCTCATTTGGGTACTCAGCCTGGTATTGTATGTCTTTTGAACATCCATCCCTTTCATTTTCTATACCGCTTATCCTCATTAGGGTTGCAGGTGGGCTGGAGCCTATCACAGCTTGCTTTGGGTGAGAGGCAGTGTAACACCCCGGACTGGTCGCCAGTCAATCAGGGCACATATAACGACAGACAACCATTCCGATTTACAGTCAAACTGTCACCTAGTCCTTTTCCTTTTTGTTGTTTTGTCATGTTAGTATTGTATACTGTATACCACTATGACTTTCTTTTTCTATCCTGTGGCTCCTTAACTTCTGTTTTTACTATATTGTAAAGCACTAATTATCTTTAAAAAGTACAACAGCAGTTAAGTTTTTTAAATCACTCAATCTTTTCCACGATGAAAACATCATCATCATAAAACCTTCATTAGAGTAGAACAAAACAGTCCAAAAAATGTCTTGTAAATTTGACACATCACAGAAAAGTTTGTTAACAAGCCTAACAATGAATAAATGAAGTAATTAATTAATAAATAAATAAAATTACAAAGTATGTGAAATCAGGCTTCAAAATGGTCAAGAATTGTGACATTCTTTCACCTTCCAAGCGCTGTGGGTGTGTCGTTGAATGCTCTGAAAATCCCGCCTCCCCGGAACTTTCAGCTGTCAATCAACGATCTGCATCCTGTCATGGCTCCTAAGCAGGGAGAGGAGAATTGCAAGCGACCGACATTGCAGTGGCTCTCAGAGAAGCAACCTTAGAGCCGGAATAATGAGCATAAGTCGTACCCACCAAGGACAATTTTCCATCGTTTGAAATTCAGCAGGGCAATGCGCTTCTGTGGCCGCCAAAGTGTGCGCCATAAGCGGCCACAGAAGCACGACACGCACTGGTCGCAGTAGAGGCAAAATTAATTTATTATCACAGTTATTGTCTAATATTATGATATCGTCAATGTTTTTAAGGTATTGCAGAATTGATCTGAAAACATGGTACGTATCCAGTTCAAACAAAATGTATACTGTATATATGACATTAGATCCCATTCCCAAGAACTCCATGACATTTTAACTTTTTGATCTTTTTTTATCATTGCATTTAATCATAAAGTTTCGTAATTCATCCATCATTGAATGCATTTGAATGGATCTTCAAAATAACTCTTTACCCCGATATCTAAGCCACTCATTGAAATACATGGGAAGTACTAACAAGACGTTAGTGACTTTTGTGACTTTATCATTATTCTCATTAGAGTACAGTACTATAATATCAATTAATAGACTTCCATCCATTTTCATGTGTCTGCTTGTCCTGTGCAGTGTCATAAGGGGCGTGTCGAGCTCAGATTATATAGAGCGAGAGTTAGAGCTATTTCATAACACTTATTCCACAGTTCAGGAACTACAAATGACGTCTGGAGAAAAGAAATCCCGCCAAAATAGACTCAGTATTAATTTTAGGCTTGTTTTCTGATTAAATATTAGATTTTCAACCAGATTTTGGCCATGTTAGCCTGTCACAGCCTGATACGTCAAGTGCATAAGGCGAGAGCATTTCCTCACTGAACAGCTATGTATTCTGCAGTGTCATTTTTGCCTAAATTGAAAGTCTGGATGTTTTTTATTTTTTTGGGGGGGTGACAATCTTTTTGTTTTCTTTTCGGCTTTGCAGTGTCTCGAATCTTTTGTTGTTGTTGTTTTTAATACGCCTAAAAAGTTGTCATTTTGGAGGTGGTGGGCTTCCACCAGACAGTGACAATCTTCTTCTTCTTCTTTTCCTTTCGGCTTGTCCCGTTAGGGGTCGCCACAGCGCGTCATCCTTTTCCATGAGAGCCTATCTCCTGCATCCTCCTCTCGAACACCAACTGCCATCATGTCTTCCCTCACGACATCCATCAACCTTCTCTTTGGTCTTCCTCTAGCTCTCTTGCCTGGCAGCTCCATCCTCATCATCCTTCTACCAATATACTCACTCTCTCTCCTCTGGACGTGTCCAAACCATTTAAGTCTGCTCTCTCTAACTTTGTCTCCAAAACATCGAACCTTGGCTGTCCCTCTGATGAGCTCATTTCTAATTTGATCCAACCTGGTCACTCCGAGAGCGAACCTCAACATCTTCATTTCCGCCACCTCCAGCTCTGCTTCCTGTTTTAATCCATACATCATGGCTGGCCTCACCACTGTTTTATAAACTTTGCCCTTCATCCTAGCAGAGACTCTTCTGTCACATAACACACCTGACACCTTCCTCCACCCGTTCCGACCTGCTTGGACACGTTTCTTCACTTCCTGACCACACTCACCATTGCTCTGGACGGTTGACCCCAAGTATTTAAAGTCCTCTACCTTTGCCATCTCTTCTCCCTGTAGCCTCATTCTTCCCCCACCACCCCTCTCATTCATGCACATATATTCTGTTTTACTTTGGCTAATCTTCATTCCTCTTCTTTCCAGTGCATGCCTCCATCTTTCTAACTGTTCCTCCAGCTGCTCCCTGCTTTCACTGCAGATCACAATGTCATCTGCAAACATCATGGTCCACGGGGATTCCAGTCTAACCTCATCTGTCAGCCTATCCATCACCACTGCAAAAAGGAAGGGGCTCAGGGCTGATCCCTGATGCAGTCCCACGTCCACCTTAAATTCTTCTGTCACACCGACAGCACACCTCACCGCTGTTCTGCTGCCCTCGTACATGTCCTGTATTATTCTAACATACTTCTCTGCTACTCCAGACTTCCGCATGCAGTACCACAGTTCCTCTCTGGGTACTCCTTCATAGGCTTTCTCTAGATCTACAAAGACACAATGTAGCCCCTTCTGACCTTCTCTGTACTTTTCCATCAACATCCTCAAGGCAAATAATGCATCTGTGGTACTCTTTCTAGGCATGAAACCATACTGTTGCTCGCAAATACTCACTTCTGTCCTGAGTCTAGCCTCCACTACTCTTTCCCATAACTTCATTGTGTGGCTCATCAACTTTATTCCTCTATAGTTGCCACAGCTCTGCACATCACCTTTGTTCTTAAAAATGGGCACCAGTACACTTTTCCTCCATTCCTCAGGCATCTTCTCACGCACTAGAATTCTATTGAACAAGCTGGTCAAAAACTCCACAGCCACCTCTCCTAGATGCTTCCATACCTCCACAGGAATGTCATCAGGACCAACTGCCTTTCCATTTTTCATTCTCTTTAATGCCTTTCTAACTTCCCCCTTACTAATCATTGCCACTTCCTGGTCCACCACACTTGCCTCTTCTACTCTCCCTTCTCTATCATTTTCCTCATTCATCAACTCCTCGAAGTATTCTTTCCATCTACCTAGCACACTGCTGGCACCAGTCAACATATTTCCATCTCTATCCTTAATCACCCTAACCTGCTGCACATCCTTCCCATCTCTATCCCTCTGTCTGGCCAGCCTGTATAGATCCTTTTCTCCTTCTTTAGTGTCCAACCTGCCATACATGTCATCATATGCCTCTTGTTTTGCCTTTGCCACCTCTACCTTTGCCCTGTGTCGCATCTCAATGTATTCCTTTCGCCTCTCCTCGGTCCTCTCAGTGTCCCACTTCTTCTTAGCTAACCGTTTTCCTTGTATGATTTCCTGTACTGTGAGGTTCCACCACCAAGTCTCCTTCTCTCCTTTCCTGCCAGAAGATACACCAAGTACTCTCCTGCCTGCTTCTCTGATCACCTTGGCTGCAGTGGTCCAGTCTTCTGGAAGCTCTTCCCGTCCACCGAGAGCCTGTATCACCTCTTCCCGAAAAGCTGCACAACACTCGTCCTGTCTCAGCTTCCACCACATGGTTCTCTTCTCTGCCTTTGTCTTCCTAATTTTCCTCCCCACCACCAGAGTCATCTTACACACCACCATCCTATGCTGTCTAGCCACACTCTCCCCTACCACTACCTTACAGTTGGTAACCTCCTTCAGATTACATCGTCTGCACAAGATGTAATCCACCTGTGTGCTTCTACCTCCTCTCTTGTAGGTCACCCTATGTTCGTGCCTCTTCTGGAAAAAAGTGTTCACTACAGCCATTTGCATCCTTGTTGCAAAGTCTACCACCATCTGTCCCTCCAAGTTCCTTTCCTGGATACCGTACTTACCCATCACTTCTTCATCACCCTTATTACCTTCACCAACATGTCCATTACAATCTGCACCAATTACGACTCTCTCTCTGTCTGGGATGCTCAGAACTACATCATCTAGCTCCTTCCAGAATTTCTCTTTCACCTCTAGGTCACATCCTACCTGTGGGGCATAGCCACTAATCACATTACACATAACACCCTCAATTTCAAATTTCAGCCTCATCACTCGATCTGATACTCTTTTCACCTCCAAGACATTCTTAGCCAACTCTTCTTTTAAAATAACCCCGACTCCATTTCTCTTCCCATCTACACCATGGTAAAATAATTTAAACCCTGCCCCTTAACTTCTAGCCTTACTGCCTTTCCACCTGGTCTCCTGGACACACAATATATCAACCTTTCTCCTAATCATCATGTCAACCAACTCCCGGGATTTTCCTGTCATAGTCCCAACATTCAAAGTCCCCACATTCAGTTCTAGGCTCTGTGTTTTCCTCTTCTCTTTCTGCCGAAGAACCCGCTTTCCACCTCTTCTTCTTCTTCTTCTTTGACTTCGACTTCGACCCACAGTAGCTGAATTTCCAACAGCGCCCTGCAGGTTGACGGCGCCGGTGGCGGACGTTGTTAACCCGGGCCACGACCGATCCGGTATGGAATTCTTTGGATGAACGCTCATATTTGTTTGGCAAGGTTTTAAGCCGGATGCCCTTCCTGACGCAACCCTCTGCATTTATCCGGGCTTGGGACCGGCCTAGAGTTTGCACTGACTTGTGCCCCCCATAGGGCTGCATTCCACCAGACAGTGACAATATATTGTATAAAATATGACTAAATACTGCCACTTTATAGTATAGTACATTCCTTTTTCCACAGTGAATTTGGTCTCCACTTCTGCCACTGATGTCACACCAAGACATGGGGGCTGGGAGGGGTGGGGTGTGGGGGTCGATTTGGCCGATGAAAAAGAGGTGTTCCGAAGGTAATTAGTTTCTTAGCAATTGCTCCAAAATATTTTGGTATTATTGGAAATAACTGCCGGTTTAATTTTCTTCAGCAAAAAATACATAAAATCAACTTGTTAGTGAAATATGCATCATTCAAACCATATACTTCCTTTAAGTTCTTTGCCAAAATCATGCGGTTAAACTGCGTTCGTCGTTTTTGGCCATCTCCACAAATGTGATTCCTTGCCTGATTGACGCTTTCAAAGCAAAGTTTAAGCATTTTATTGCTAATTCCAGGGCTGCCTGAGTTGCATGTATACTTGTATGCCTGTTCGTTTAATACAGGAAGCGTTTACATAACGAAAATACAACCGCATAACAGTGCACAATGTGATGGTGTAAATGTTCAAATAATGAGTGAGCTCAGCAGCTAGTGGAATTATGTACAAGGTGCTTTAATCTTGTATCGCCATACAGTTGCAAATGTATGCCGAGAGAAGCCAGGGCTAGGAGAGCCGCCTCTGACAGCTCTCTGAATGTGATGGATAGCGTACCCTTGCCCTGTGATGTGCATGCACATTTGATGTTGAAATGGTCTATCTACAGGACCATTGTCTTTCAATCATGTCACGACAAGGTACAGAACAGAACACATTTTCTGTTGCCCGACGTTATTACTGTGCTATACACGTTACACGCAAATGCCTTACTCTCATGACTCTGCTCAATTTCATTTAGCCTTTTGCTGGGATGCATACTTGTAATCACTTTAAATGGTAATACAGTATATTGGAACATCTAAGGTCAAACTCAATTTGTTGCGGGATGCGGCTTTGCTCAGATGTCAAAACAATTTCCCCCCAAAACCATCCCAGGGTCAAACTATCACCATCTTAACAGGCATACAAGTGTAAAAATAAGTTAACCACTGTTACTTTTAAAGGGGAGTTTTTAAAACCACCAGCAAGATTTGAATGTGGCTTCACTTAACTAAACCCCCGACCAACCCTCCTCCTTCTCGAGCTCCTGACCAAAGCTGTGCCCCTCGTTGACATGCACGAGAGCGATTCTCAAATGTTCATGATGAAATGCGATTATGAAAGTGCTTAGTTGTGATAGTCACAGAGAACGATTTCCAGCCTTAACAAAAATAGCAGCGCTAGTAATACTAAGCTAACTTTAGCACTGTAAACAAGCCAACATTAGCCACGGTTCCTATGTTGGTAGAATGACTTATTCATAAAGGAATGTTGCAATGATACTAAATGTTATCAGTTTGAAGTTTTACTTTTTGGAACAAGTACAATCATTTAACAAAATCAAAAACAGATGATCAACATACCCATTGAACAGATATGTTGCTAATTCCGCATCATTTCTGAATCCTCTCAACTGCCTGAGTTCCCTTCGCGCTGCTTCTATTTGCTAGTTTTATGCCCAGTTGTTAGCAAATGAGGGATGGGCATTTGTTCTTATTTTCCAGATGTGGATATTCTAAAATAGTTTCAACAAAACTACAGAATACCAAACCTAACCCTAACCAAGTTAGCAGCTCTGTGTAAGGCTGCGTAAGACTTCTGTCTTTGAAAGGTTGTTTCTTTATTAAAAAAAATAAAAATAAATAAATAATCACATAAATCACATTCTTGCGATTTCGAAATCTCAGGAAAGTGAAAAACTAAAAATGGCAGCCCCCATGAGTATATGTGATCTTTTAAGCATATTTTCCCCCCAATACTTTGTAGATTTAAGTAAACAGCATCTGATACAGAAGATATGCACATTTAAAATATAACAGAAAGTTTTTGACATCTTGGGTTTAGTTCCCCTTTAAAGCAAATTGCGTCACAGACGTCCATCCATCCGTCCATTCATTTTCTGAACCGCTTATACTCACTAGGGTCCCGGGTGTGCTGGGCCCTATCTCAGCTGACTTCAGGGAAGAGGCGGGGCACACCTAAACTGGTTGCCAGCTAATCACCGGGCACATATAGAAAAGCATCTATTCGCAATCACATTTACACCTATAGACAATTTAGAGTCTTCAATTAACCTACTACCATCCATTTTCTGAAATGTGGACGTGTCTCTCAATTTTTAACATTTTCAGCGGGCACAGAAGTGTAATAAAAAGGCAAAGAAAAAGCAAAACTTTACAATAATGTATGCCCCTGAACACAAACAGTTAATTTTTGCACCCTTGACCTAAAGGGGCATTCATAATAAGTGGCTTTGCAAAAGGAGTTTACTGTCCTACTAGATCCAGCGGACCATTACTTACAGTAATTTCAAAATTAAAGTGACCACATCAACTGAAACTGGAGGCTAAAAAAGTAATTTGGACTCTCAGACTTCCTGTTTAGCAAAACAATGAGGCGCATGACCAACGTACTGTATATCATATTTTAACTAGGCTTTAGATAGATCTTTGACATAGGCTATTGACTGATAGTAGAATAATAATTGTGTCTGGCAAGTGGCAACAAGTAACTATAGTAACTAACAGTTTTTAGTAGGGCTGCATGATATTTTGTTTGACAGTGCGATGTTGATGTTCTGTAATAGGTCCAAACAGGGACCTGTTTAGACATGCTCAAAAAATTAAAAAGATTGATACACCTGCTGCATTTCCTATTTCGCTCTTCAGAGGCAGGCACATGTCAGTTGCGATTGTGCCAGGTGCGTTCAGTGACGCTGTGTAAATGGGAGTGAATGTGTTCATTTGTAATACAGTACATAATTGTAAAAATGGATTACTAAGAAAATTATTATTTCTATCAGAATGCTTTAGTTAAAACACTATACGTTCACATTGTGATAATATAGAATTTATTTTGTTTTGTAATATAACAATAGATACATTATTTTGTTAATATAGTCAGCCAGAGCTGCGATTAATGCAAAGTTATCAATGTCCTTTCACCATCGTTCCTGTCATACTGTGTTATGTGCTTTTGTTTGCACATTAAGGACCAAGTCCGGTTTTTTCTCATGTTTTTGAGATTGTAGGTTGAAAGTTGCATTTGGTTACTAGTGTGGAATCAATGGGTGGCAACAATGGGGAAATGAAATGCCAGTATTTTGAAGGTAGTAGTCCGTCGGACACATAGTTTAGAAAAACAAAGGATTATGAAATAGTTTGTTTTTGGACCGGTGAACTGAGTTAACAATTTTTAATTATGAACTGAACTAGTTAATCTTTGGAATGGTGAACTTAACTTTGAACTCAGTACTGTAGAAAATTAACTTTCCCAACTCAGATCATGTATTATTTCACATCGCAATATATATCGCGGGTTTAGAAAAATTGTAATGTAATTTTTTTCCAATATCGTGGAGCCCTAATTTTTTGTAATTTTATTATTAATGTTTTGTCATAAATGACGTAGATGTAGCTATATTTGTTGTCTGCGTAGTTTAGTACATTAGACAAAACTGTTTTTTTTTTAAAGCACAGCAGAGAGTAAGCGATTACTAAAACATTACTGGTGTGTAATATTTTCACGAGAATGCCACTTATTATGACGTATCCTCTGTACTGTAATTAATGTTATCTTAGAAAGGGATTCATTAGCTAGACTTGAATGTTAATAAAAGAGCATGCAACAGCTTGAGGAGTACATTTGTGTGTGTGTGCATGCATGCGTGCGTGCACGTTGTTGTTGTTTAAACACAAAGCATGTCAGCAGCGTGTGGCCACTGCTATGGCTCTCATGTTCTCACCCTTTAGCTTGTCATGATATCAGCACGCATCTTATGTTACAAGACAACCTCTTTTATTTTTCAGTTGGCATTGGATTGCGACCCACAGACACAGACCATCCTGCCTCTGACGCCACACCTCCACCCCCACACCCACGCCAAGCACACCGAGGGTTAAACACATGGCTCTGTGCCATGGCTTCATGGGAATGGAATGTGGAGTGCTGTGTGTGCACGGCTCCTTTCCCAGCATCCTTCACTGCCCCGGCGCATGCTAATGATCAGTATTATTGAAGCACAATTGATGGGCTAGCAAGCAAACAAGAGAAACTAATCACTACTAAGGCTTTATTGTCCTTTAATTACTCAAGCTCTGTGGCAATTAGTGCCGCACAAAGGCGCAGGCCGACTTTAATCTCAAATTGATGCAGATGAAAACATTTGGAGGATGAAAGGTACTGTAGATATGATCATTCGCATTCTAGTCCGTTCTGCAGAAATGGTGGCTGATTTGGGAAAAGCACGGATAAACAATAAGACTTCTGAGGGTTGAGTTCATTTTGTAGGTATGTTACTAAAATTTTCAAACCAGTTGTATATCAAAATAGATCATATAACTGAATAAGGGATAGAAACACGAATAAAATGAGCCATAGTTTGTAAGATTCGGATACGGATTAAGGATTTTATGTCACTTTTTATCTCGCAAATCAGCACAAATGTACTTGTCTAGAAATTAGTGGAAATCAATAAGAAATGTCTGACTGAAACCTTGACTCCCTGGTAGAAAAATGCTCAGATGATTCTGATTAGTTGAGACGAAAATGTGATGTTGAAAGAGGCCTTTTTCCGATTTTTCAATGGCAGTGTCCGCTTGAACCATCTCATTTTCTGGGTCAAACTGAGAGCAAACGCATTGTCAGATTTACTTCAAACTTCACAGAAAACAAGAATAATAATACAGAATCACATCCATATAGGTCTCTATTGTGTCCGAATCCTATGAACGTGTGATTTTTGACGCCAAAATCGAGGAACATTTTCATCTTTGCCAGAAAACCTAAACCAAATTTAAAAGTAAAAAATTATGTGGTAAAGGGATTTCCCAACAACGTAATCTGAAGGAACAAGGATTACCTCACATGTAACAATGAAAAAAAAACTGATATTGGTGGACCTGGGCTAAATCCAAGTGCTGCAAATCCGGCAAAATGGAAAGAAAGGTGGTCGTTTTTCTGGATTTAATAACATACCTACATTTTGACCCAGAATCATCTCAAGAAAGAATACCATACTGTATGCCCACTAGCTTTAATAAAGAGCAGTACCTCAAATTTGCAGCACTACTGTTATACTGTGATAAATAACAATAGAATGCAGCAAATAATCAATTGCTCACTTCAGTCAGGCGAGTTTCCTAAAGCTTTTAAAGTAGCTGCCATTAAGTCTCTGCTAAAAAATAGAACGCTGGACACTTCCATGTTAGCAAGCTATAAACCCATCTCAAATCTCCCTTTCATAGCCAAGATTGCTGATAGTTATTTTTAACCAACTCAGAAATTTCTTGAACTTCAATGGACTTTTTGACAAATTTCAATAAGGGTTACGAACTCATCACAGTACAGAATCTGCTCTTATCAAAGTACGAAATGATATAAGGTTGACTACTGACTCTGGAAAGGTGTCAATTCTGGTCTTGTTGGACCTCAGTGCGGTTTTTGATAAGGTAGATCATAATATACTGCTGAACAGGTTGGAATGGT